>NW_026623089.1:47851314-48562147 GCF_023065955.2 Ursus arctos
CCTGCTGCCTCACCTCGTCTTGGGGATTGCCTGCACTGGACGACCTTCAGATAATTCTCTCTGATCAGATCACTTAGGGTGGCCTTGGAGAAGCTGTCAGGTCCCAGTCACAGGGGAGTTGCAGCTGACCTTCCCTTGAGCAGAGGGTGTTTGCCTCCCATTCCTGGCTCTCTTGACAGAAACGCACACTTCAGTAGAGACTCGGCAGTCACACCCAAGTGCAAGTCCTGGATCTCACGCTAATTAGCAGGGCATCTTTGGCTGGCAGCCATATCAAGCCTTGATTTCTTCATCTGTAAAAAGAGTGTAACGATGCTTACTTTGTAGGATGCTTGTGGGGAATAGCAATAATGGGTATATAGCACCCAGCAAATGCCTGGCACTAAGCAGGCTTCCTGTAAATAGCTCCACAAAGTGGTAAGTTTGTTTTCCCCTTGATTCCTTGAACGCTTTTGGCCCCAGAGGGGCACAGACTACAACAAATAGAACTATTTTTTTTTTTAAGATTTTATTTATTTGACAGAGAGAGATCGTGAGAGAGGGAACACAAGCAGGGGGAATGGGAGAGGAAGAAGCAGGCTTCCAGCTGAGCAGGGAGACCGATGTGGGACTTGATCCCAGAACCTTGGGATCATGACCTGAGCTGAAGGCCGACGCTTAACGACAGCCACCCAGGCACCCCCAAATAGAACTTTTTGAGCCAGAAGGAACCTCTGGTCTCTGAAGTCTACTGTCCTTGGGTCCAACAACCACTTAGGGTCAGACTGAGATTTGGGTTCATGGCTCTTGGCTGTTGCAAGGCTGAAGGATTGGGGCGGGGCAGGCAGGGAAGGCTCTGTGTTTTGATGGCTGCTGTTTGGATGGTGGGACGTCAGTGGACTAGCGTTGACTAGTGTTGACCCCACGTGGCTCCAGGGGTGGTAGACGGAGAGGATGTGAACCGTTTGGTAGGAGGGCAGGGGCCGGCCAGCGTCATATCATTGATAAGGGACCATGTCCATCCCTGTTACCCCAGTCCAGAGCTCACAGACTTGTTCCCCCTGCTGTGTCACATTTTCCTGGCCAGGGTTCTCTGTACCAGCACCAGCTTTCCTCAGAGCAGTGTCTCCCAAAGTGTGTTTTGTGGAGCACTTGTCCTTACCTTGTGAAAAACGTTGTGAGTCATGGCACACCTGAGCGCCCCCTTGGAGAGTCACATCACAGGCTTGGAGAAGTCCTGTAGTAGAGAGATTGGTTAAACTGCTCTTGACTGTGCTCCCTTTGAGCAGACTTGCCTAGCTGTCTAGCTGCTGTTTCGTACCCAAGAGTCAGCCTGTGACCTTGCGCAAGGACTTTGCTGTTTGTGCCTCAGTTTCCTCATCTGCAAATTGGGGGTTGTCATAGAGCACAGCCCTGTGGTGTAGGTACTCTCTCTAGCCCTATTTTATAGACTTTCCTAGGAGGACATGGGTGACCTAAAGCCTTGGGCTGACTCTGTATCCAGGTACACTGGGGACTTATCCAAACACACAGGAGGAAAGCAAGAACTGCCCTATCATTCGGCATGGGGCGGAAAGAATTCCAAGGATAAGGCCAAGTGGGTCCCCTGTTTACCTTGCTACTGTCCTCCTCCCTGGATGGGGACATTCATTGGGTGCCTGGTAGCAGGGAGTAAGTGCTTGCTTTGGGTCCCTCTCTCTGTCTCACCAGGGCAAGAGAAGCGTGCTGTTGAAACAGTCAGGCTGGCCCTGGAATGCAGTGCCAGGACCTCTTGCCCAAGTGGGCAGTGGGGGTGTCCCAGCTCACGGTGGCAGTGGCCTTGCTAACCTGCGAATCACGGCAGCCAACACCATCTTCTTGGGCCTTAGGAGCTGCGGAGCCCCTGGAGGGCCGCCTCTGTGGCTCGGGTGGAAAGGGCTGTATTCATGCAGTGAAGTTGCAGCTCCTGGGCCCTGCAGGGAATCCTGGCCTTCATGGACACGTGTCTAGGGGTCAGGCAAGGTCAGGCCTCCTGCAGGACCTCTGAAATTCCACAGCCTTTCTGTGCACGGCAGGGAGCAGACCGAAACTGCCTCCTTTTTGGAAATGCTTCTTGAGTGGGTGGGATCCTGGCCCTTGGCACACAGGAAGGGAATCTCAGCCTCAGAGGCAGGGGTGTCCTAGCATTCTGGGTAGGAGTCTCAAGGAATGTTTAGTTGGGATATCCTATCTCTGCTTCCAAGGGCTGGAGAGAACATTTGTTGGTCTAGTCCTGGGGCTTCTCACACCTTAATATGCATATGAATCACCTGGGGAGCCATTAAAATGCAGCTTGTGATTCAGAAGGTCCAGGGTCAGGCCTGAGGTTCTGACAAGACAGGGGTGGGTGTGCCTCTGCTGTGCCGACCACACTTTGAGGAGCAAGGATCCGGACCATTCCTCAGCCTCCAGTCATGCCCTCCCTGAGAGAAAAAAAAGCCTCTTTTTAAATATGGAAATTCCGAGCTCTTGAGCAGCGGGGCGGGGTGGGACCAGGAAGATTCACTCTTGCCAGGACAGCCAGGTGGAGAAGACGGCTCAGGCCCCTCTGGGCTGCTGTGGTTCAGTCTGGGCCCTCTGCTACAGCTGACTGTTCGGGTGCCTGCTCCCAGGGAACCCACAGGCGCTGGTGGCTTGGGGTTGGGTTGTGGCGGCCAGAGCCGCCTTCTGCGGGTGTACAGGGTGTGGTCTGTGTGTTGCCTGCCCATCAACGTGCGGGCTCTCCCTCGTGCCAGCCGGTCACACTGCAAGAGGGGAGGCTTCTCGAAGTCCAGGACGGCAACTCAGCCAAACCACCTTTTTGCAAAATTAAAGGCTCCTGGGGTCGCCAGGGCTGCCCTGTGGTGATGCTCCAGGAAGCCGGCTGCTGGCCACTCCCTCCGGAGCGTTTGAAGTCAGCGGGCAGCAAAACTGCCAGCCTGATTTTCCGCAGGGACCTGGGTGGACCTTCCCAAATGGAGGGTTCAACTTGAAAGGATTGGACTCAAGACAGATCCTGAGTGTGGGGAGATGGGGGGAGGGGCTTGTGCCGTGCCCCCTCCAGCTGTTCTGCTCAAGGATTCTGGCAGGTGAAATGGGAAGCAGCTCCTTTGTCACCTTGGCACGGTTGTTTGCAGCTCCCACTCGCAGGGACTTTTTCCTTGAGATGTGCTGTTTCTGTCGTTCATTGTCAGAGAGAAGCCGGAGGAAACTCTCAGCCAAAAACATCTTCAGCAGCTGGAATGAAGAAGGGCCTAACACACTGTCCAGCACAGAATAGGTCCTCAGATTAACATTAAGGTTACGATTGTTGTTGTTGATTTTGCTTTTATGACTGGGTAAGTACACGCTTAACGGTGTGCCCCAAACCGAGCTGGTGCTAGGGGAAAAATAAGACCCAGGTGTAACTTTTCTGTGACAGGGTTTAGAGGAAGGAACCAGTATGTTCTCATGGGGTGTGCACACGTCTGGTCTCGGAGTTGCCTGTAAACCCCCCGAGGGCAGGAACTGAGTGCTGTAAACGCAAGCACACATATATGTAGCACACATATATGTCGGGGAGGCCCTTTCCACGGTGGTTGCCTGGGGCTGGGTGGGAGTGTGGTAGCTGCAGATACATTTTGCTGCTTTTTCTGGGTAATTCGTTAGAAGCTATGGAGAAAGTCTGGGTGAGAGGGAGGGGCTTGATTTGGTGACACGATGGTGTTTGAGTCATTCCTGGGTCTCAGTTATTTGTGCCATGCAGGTCTCTTGACCAGGGGTAGCGAGGATTTAGTTCATGGTGGGCAGCCGTGGTGAGCTGGGTGAGTCAGGCAGGAGACGGAAGCGCAGCTTCACAATAATGGAAGATGGAATTTGCTTTGTTTCTGGCATTATTTGGTGATTGTCTTTGTCTAATTGCCAATCTGGAAATGGAATTGACACTCCAGGTCCAGAATGGATATACTTAACATCCTCATCTCCCTGTAAGATCTCATTACCTGTATGACTAATGCTTCTTTACACGGCCAAATACAAAATTATTGAAGACATCTCATTCACTTTGTATTCTCCTTGCTGTTTCACTGACCTCCCTACCTGGTTTTCTGAGGGCCCCAGATCTGGTTTACTCTGGGCATTCCAAAGGTAATTAGCCGAAATGCCTGTATTCCTCTCTTCTCTCCTTCCTGCTGCTCTTCCTTCCTTCCTTCCCTTCTTCCATAGTGACTCCTGCCAAGTCTGGGAGCAGAGACCGAAGTTGGCAGGTTAGTGGACAGCAAACAGGGGCTTGATCTCGCTAGCTTAGAAGCACATGGCATTACGAAGTCATAGAGGTGGAAGGGAGATTTGGGCCCTGGGTTCTACTTCCTCCCCAGTGCCAGTGCTGGGAGCTCTGTGCCCTGTCATCATAGGGGACGGAGGTGTTCATGATCTTCTGAGGCTGCTGTTCCAGAGAGGACAACCCACTTTGGGATGAATGGAAAAATCTTTCTCCTTGCACTCACCCCTCTTTGCTTCTCGTCTCTTTCCACAATACCCAGAACTAATCTTGGTGGATAATAGATTTTAGGTTCTAAATTCAGCCCAGGAAGGCCCAGAGTGAGGTGGTGGTTAATGTCAGCAATATTGTTGAGGGGTCGAATGCCCATAATTCTACCCCTCTCAGGCCACTTTCTTTTTCTCTTAATGACTTACTGGTGTCCTTCACCTGGGGTCACAAGGTTTCTCCTTGTCCCGTTCCCCAGAGTTTGGAAAGTGGCCTGTTTCGGCCGTTGGTTCTGATCGTTTGCCCTCCAGGATGTGTCTGGTCTTGCTAGAAGCTGTGGGTGGTGGTTCTGGCTGTCCCTGGGCCATCAAGTTTCCTCTTTGTCAATGACACATGCACTGCGTTCCAAAGTTTAGCTCCCTTCACAGTTTAGTGTTGGGCTTGGCTGGGCAGCAGATGTGATTCTGGGGCCATGCCAGGAATCCAGATGTAGAGTGTGGATCCTTTGTTAAGACGCTTGAATTGAACTCTGCTTTCTAGGTATTGGCTGTTCCCAAAGGAGAGAGAGCAGAGAGTGATCTGGAGCCTGTTTTTGCACCATTTAAGTAGAGCTGCTCCCTAGGATTGAGCGTTGCTCCTCCCAGCTGCTCCTCTTAACTCTTCTCTGGGCTTCCATATACTCTTGTGGCCATTTCTCCTACTCTGCGGACCAGAAAGAAACCAGAAAAGAGAACATGTAAGAGGAGAAGGTGAGGGAGAGTAGGGGCTAGAGGGAGATGTTCACACAATGAAAAATAGAATTTCTCTTCTGGGAATTAGAGGCTGGGCAAATATATAATTGGATGGATTTTGTTTTTAGTTCCTGTACCTTGGTCTTAAGTAAGTCATGACAATGAGTGAGTAAGTGACCTCACCCCCAAGGAGTGAAGTGTTATGTAAAGACCAGTAGAAAGGATGATTTCACTTTTGGAAGGTTTTTAGCTCTTCCAGTGAGAAGTATTGTCTAGCTAACTGATAAATGGAGCCTGGGTGGCCCGAAGCCCAGATACTGGGAGTCACAGGCTCCGTGGGGATCTTCTTTGTGTCCGTGTTACATAGGAGCAGAATCCTGCCCCTCCTAGGGAGCGGCTCCTACATTAACTTGTTTTCCCTTTATGTGACTTTGGAGTATAGACCCTTTATGGCTTCGGAAGGGAAAAAAGTGGATGTCCAGTGATAGTCAAGTGGGGAACTCAGAGAAAGGGGTCTCAGGTTATAGGAAGGTTTGGAAGATGGCAGGTTTTATCCAAGTGCTGGGGATTTTCATGACCAACATTAGCTGGCAGCAGCTTTATATACGTGGTTTTTTTTCTTTGTGCATCTGGGAGCACTTTTCACAAAGTGCTATAAGAAAGTGCTCCCAGGAATTGTTTTAGCTGCCCATGAATTATGGCCATTTCTCCTGCGCATTGTGTCAGCCACAGCTGATCAGGTGTAAGATTCTTGAAGGGTATAGGAATGGTGTTTTAGCTGAACTCACAAGAGAAGTCAGTGGTTTGTCTCAGTCTTACAAAGGGCAACCTTTCCTTAAGCTCATGTGCAACCCTATTTTCCTGATAAGATTTCGTTTTTTTTTTTTTTAAATTGAGGCATAATTGACATACAGTATTACATTAGTTTCAGGCATACAACACAATAATTTGTTATTTATATATTGTGAAATGATCGCCATGGTAAGTCTAGTTAATATCTGTCACCATACATAGTTACATAATTTTTATCTTGTTATGAGGTCTTTTAAGATCTATTCTCTTAACAACTTTCAGATATGCAATGCAGTATTATTAATAATAGTTGCTTTGCTACACATTACATCCCCATGATTTATTGATTTTATAACTGCAAGTTTGTATCTTTCTTCAGCTATTTTGTACACCCTGCATTCCCAGCCCTTGGCAACCACCAGTCTGTTCTCTGTATCTTTGAGATTTTTTTTTCTCCCCCACCCCCGATTTCAGATATAAGTCAGATCATATGGTATTTCTCTTTCCCTGTCTGACTTATTTTACTTCACTTAGCATAATGCCCTCAATACCATCCGTGTTGTAGCAGATGACAAGATTTCATTCCTTTTTTATGGCTGAATAATACTCCATTGTCTGTCTGTCTGTGTATCTATCTAGATATCTATGACATTTTCTTTATCCATTCCTCTGTCAGTGGACACTTAGGTTGTTTCCATATCTTGCATATTGTAAATAATGCTGTAATAAACAGGGGGGTGCATATCTCTTTTTGAGTTAGTGTTTTTGGTTTCTTTGGATAAATGCCCCAAAATGGAATTGCTGCATCATATGATAATTTTTTGAGGAATCTCCATACAGTTTTCCCCCGAGTGGCCGCACCAGTTTGCATTCTCACCAGCAGTGCACATGGGTTCCCTTTTCTCCACATCCTCGCCATATTATTTCTTGTCTTTTTGATAATAGCCATTCTAATGGGTGTTAGTAGTTTTTTAAAAAATATTTATTTATTTGGGGAGGAGAGAGAGAGAGAATGAGCAGGGGGAAGGGCAAAGGAAGAGGGAGAAGCATCCCCGCTGAGCAGGAGCCTTATGTGGGGCTTGATCCCAGGACCCTGAGATCATGACCTGAGCAGAAAGCAGTTGCTTAACTGACTGAGCCACCCAGGCGCCACTCATTGTAGTTTTGATTTCCCTTTCCCTGATGCTGAGTGATGTTGAACATCTTTTCATGTGTCCGTTGGCCATCTGGATGTCTTCTTTGGAGAAGTGTTCATTCAGACCTTCCGCCCGGTTTTTTTTTTTTTTTTTTAAAGATTTTATTTATTTATGTGACAGAGAGACAGCCAGCGAGAGAGGGAACACAGCAGGGGGAGTGGGAGAGGAAGAAGCAGGCTCACAGCAGAGGAGCCTGATGTGGGACTCGATCCCGGATCGCCAGGATCACGCCCTGAGCCGAAGGCAGACGCTTTAACGACTGCGCCACCCAGGCGCCCCTCCGCCCGGTTTTTTAATCAGATTGTTTGCTTTTGTTTCTTTGTTATTGAGTTATATAAATTCTTTATGAATTTTAGATATTAACCCCTTATCAGATATATGATTTGCAAATATTTTCTCCCAATCAGCAGGTTTCCTTTTCATTCTGTTGATGGTTTCCTTTGTTGTACAAAGGTATTTTTTTAGTTTGATGGAGTTCCACTTGTCTGTTTTTGCTTTTGTTGCCTTTGTTTTTAGTGTCAAAGCCAATACATCATGGCCAAGACTGATGTCAAGGAACTTACCACCTGTATTTTCTCCTAGGAGTTTTATGGGTTCGGGTCTTACATTCAAGTCCTTCATCCATCCATGACTCTTTTTCTAACTTCAGTGTTTTACACTTTTGTCCTCAATCGTAAGTGGACTATATGTTCGTTATAGAAATGTACAGCAAGGCATTAGGAAAAAAAAAAAAAGGACACCTCATACCCACTGGGATGGCCACTCTTAAAAAAAGAAACAGAAAATAATAAGTGTTGGCTAAGCTGTGAGGATTTGGAATCCTTGTGCACTGTTGACGGGAATATAAAATGATGCAGTCTCTGTGGAAAAAAGTGTGGTGGTTCCTCAAAAAAAATTAAAAATTGGATTACTGTATGATTCAGCAATTCCGCTTCTGGGTACAAATCCAAAAGAAGATATTTGCACACCCATGTTCATAGTAGCATTATTCATAAGAGCCAAAAGGTGGAAACCACCCAAATGTTCACTGACAGATGAATGAAAGAACAATATGTACTATATACACACAGTGGAGTATTATTCAGCCTTATAAAGAAGGGAAATTCTAAAACACGTTACAACGTGGATGAACCTTGAGGATGTTATGCTAAGTGAAATGGGCCAGACATAAAAGGACCAAAACTGTATGATTCTACTTACATGCAGTACCTAGAATAGATCAAATTCATAAAGATAGAAGCGGAACTACCAGGGACTCCAGGGAGGAGGGGGGATGGGGAGTTGTTTGATGTGCACAAAGTGTCAGTTTTGCAAGATGGGGACTTCGGCACAACAATGTGAATATACTTAATACTCCCGAACTGTGCACTTAAAACAGTTAAAATGGTAAATTCTATGTTATGCCTATTTTGCCACAATAAAAAAAGGGGGGGATTCCTTCAAATCCTACCTCCTGGAGATGACCCCCCATTATCTTTGGGCTCATTTTCTTCCCAGACACATTCTTCACTGTGGTGCTCATGTTTGTCCTCGGGGCAGCTAGTGATTTTCCTCTAAGGGCTGGTAAATGGCAGTGCCATGAGAAGTACCCAGCCTGGCCTTGTTTGATTTAGGTGGTGTCCATACTGAGAGCAGACGGAACAACCCTGCTTCTGCCTGAGGAGTCTGGTTTAATGGTGTCTCTTCTTAGAGTGAAGTTAGAGGCTGCTGGAGTTTTGTTTTTTGACATAGGACTGGCTCTGGTGTCTTAGGCAAGTCATCGTCGCTGGGCCTCAGTTTGCTTATACATCACATGTTCCCTGATTCAGTGATTTCAATATATAGCCATTTCTTCAATCAGGTTCTGAAGTTATCATCTGTACCCAGTGAAGACCTGAGAGCAGATCATTCAAGGCAAACGGGCAGCCTCTGATTCTATTATAAATCACAAGAGTGGGGCGCCTGGGTGGCACGGCGGTTAAGCGTCTGCCTTCGGCTCAGGGCGTGATCCTAGCGTTATGGGATCGAGCCCCACATCAGGCTCTTCCACTATGAGCCTGCTTCTTCTTCTCCCACTTCCCCTGCTTGTGTTCCCTCTCTCGCTGGCTGTCTCTATCTCTGTCAAATAAATAAATAAAATCTAAAAAAAAAAAAAAATCACAAGAGTGAAATCTGACTGATGTGTCCCCGAAACGTCCATACTGGCTTTGATGAGGTGGCATATTTAAGAATTACAATCTAAGGACATAGACCCTTTTGGAAATACCCTCAAACTTGTCATTTAAAAAAAAAGCCTCCGAAGTAGGTTTTTGGGACTCTGCTATTACTTCTTAGGAAATAGCCACATCACTGTTGAGGTTTTAGTTTTAATTTGGTGTGGAGGCAAGGTTGAAGAGGTCTTGGATTATAGACTGTAAGTGGTGCGCGCTCTGACAGCTTGGCTTTGTGGAGGTTGGGCATAAAAAGAAACCTCTCATTAAAGAGAAGGTCATGCAAATCAACCTGCTTTGAGGCTTTTCCTTGACTTGCCCCAGAAGGCAACCCTGGAGTGAGAATGCTCTTCTTGGTTCTGTTCCATGGACCATTCCAGCCTCCAGAAGCCAGGATGGGATGATCAGAGGTTCTGTGGCAAAGCCGCGAGCGAACATCTGAAGGGATGATCCCCACACACTCAACAACTTCTGAAATAACATCCCCCACCCCCAAACTGTAAGCTGCTAGTACATCAGAACGGAATGGATAGTCGTAGGTTACGTAATATCAATTAGATCATGCAACCGGGGGCCACGTATTACACTTTAACTTGTCACAGACATATTACACTAGCACTTCACAGGTCTGCAGGGTACCCAGTAGCTTTTGGGTATTACTGAGCGAATTGGTGATTGTGTAGGACTTGACGAAGCCCGGACAAAAATATTTCTTTAGATTTTTCTGTAGTGTCGTTACGCTCATATTAGGGGGTGCAGACATCCTGCAAGTATTTTTTACAAAAATAAACTAAAAATTGAGACGATAGTTATTGTATCTGCTGTACTGAATGGTTGATTTATAGCCATGAACCAGAGATGACAGAGATTTTTAAAACTCTGGGTACCTTTTCATTTTCTGGTGACAGGCAGTGCAAACGCTATATTTTTAATTGGTCCCTTCTTTAAGTCAGGAGCTGAAATGTTATCATGCAAATCTCTCCCGAGTTGCATGGAAACTAATAAAATCACAAAGGTTTCTATTTGTACTCTGTGAACACAGACTGTAATGAAGCTGAAACAGCGATCTCCAGGGGATGATACTATTTAAATGCGAGGCAGGGCTTTCAAAGGGTTCTCATGGTGAAAAGAGAAACCAGCAAGTGAGCGTCCGTTCTTTCCCCCTACCTCTCAGGCGCCTGTTCACCTATGCTCCTCTGTACTTCCTGACCTCAGGAAGAATTAATTTAAAACAAAGACCTCTAATCTCTAATACATCCTGTCTGTCACCTGTTGTAGCAAACAGCAGTCATCTCTCAGACAGTCTCTCTTGGCCATGTGTTCCTCGTCCTCAGGCATGGCATGGATCCCTACACTTACTGGTGCTTTTGTTTTGGTAAGTCTTCGTGAACTTGGGTAACTGACTTCTTAGGGAAAAAAAATAATAACAAACTTTTTTTTTTTGGAGTCGTTACTATGCATCAAGTACTGTTTAAGCTCCTTATGTTTATTGTGTTATCTAACCTTCAAAACAGTCCTATGGAGTAACCATGTTTACGATCCCCATTTTATAGATCAGACCACTGAGGCACATAGAATATCTATATCTATACATCTATATAAATTTTTGGATAACAGACTTTGAGTGCTTACTATGTGTCTGGTGATTTCTAAGCTCTTTGCATGTATTATCTTACTTAATCCTCACAACAACCCAGCGAAATAGGCGGTATTACCATCACTTTTCAGATTAGGAAACTCAGACATGGAGAGGTAGAGTAACCTGCCCAGGGTCGCACACGTGAGGGGCAGAGCCAGGTTTGAGTCCAGGCAGGTGGATGGTGGAGCCCGTGCATCTCACCCTTGCCCTGTACACCTATAGGTTTACCTCCGGTATGGTAGGTTGGCTCTGCCCAGCTCATCTGTGCCACAGAGTGAGGGAAAACAGAAAGGTATAGATAGGACTGAAAAGTAGAGCTGGTGTGTGGAGACTCATGCACCATCCCTCAATGAGGTGTGAGATCCCTTAGGTAAATTCAGAGAATTCTGTACTATGAGGATAGAAATGAACCTTGAAGGTTATCTAGTCCTTTTAATCTCTCTAAGTCTTGCTTTTCCTGTCTGGAACATGGGATCATCACCTTTTGTCTACCTGACTGGCAGGTGTGCTGTGTGCAGTTGTACAGCTTGCTCACTGCACAACTCTAGGGCTTCTATGAGATTCGTATCAGGTAATACACAATTAGATGTTATGAACTGTGGCACATGTGCCATATCTGTTGGGGGGTATTTGGAGGCACAGAATAAATATGGGGCATTTTTCTGAGTATCAGTCTTCCTTGTGGTTTTTGAATAAAACCACTATTTTTGATATTAACGCATGCACAGGATATTAGGAGTAGGGTGCATAATTCAAGCACATTTTTAAAAACTTGAGGCATGTATGGTATGTGTGTATTTGTGCATACACCTGCAGGAGAGCATGAGGAGCGAGAAGTTTGACACCCACCAGCAAGCCTTGTCATTAAACTGTGAACGTAAGCATCCTGATGTGGCGTGATGCCTTATTATTCCCACATGCTATTTGCTCATATCTGAAACTCTGAAACTGTGTTATTAAAAGAATGGGAATTCTATGAAAAGCATATAACTATATTTGAATTCCCCAATCTGTTATAAGTAAAGTACATTTCAGATGTCGGTGGGGCAGAGAATTTAATCTGTGCACTCAGAAGAAGGTAGTGCTAACTCATTCAGTGGTTATGAATCTTCCCTTGCCTTAGAAAGATCGATTCCTTGCCACTCTCCACCTCCAGAGCCTGGAAACACATTATTGTATCACAATATGAATTTCTTTCTAGACCATTGGGTATTGTGGCCTTGCGTCTGCTGGACCCCATGTGCGGAATATTTGGAAGCAGGAGACGAAGCAGTCAGTCTGTGAGCCTTTACTAGCATGGCCGTCCTTTTCCCAGGGATACGGAGTTGTGTAAGGCATTGTTTCCTCCTGGACAATGCCAGTAGCCACACTGCCTGTTTCCAGAGCGCACCATTCACATCACAGTATGACCGATGCCACCGGAATTGTGCGCTGTACACCCCACACGTCCACACAGGTGGCTTTTCTAAGTGTCTAGTGGGTTGTATACACTTACATGAGAAATGAAAAACAGTGAAAGGCCCTTAATTCTTAATGGCCAAACAAGTAAGGGAGACATCAAGAACTTGAGGTCCGGAAAAGGTGGAGAACACTGAGCATTGGTCTGAGAGGGGGTGGCCAGACAGACACCCCTGGGGATGTGGGGGTGTGAAGATGGACCCAGCCTTCCCTTCCCTCGGCCTAGCTCCGGGACAGGCTGTTTCCATGACTTCTGACAACGGTGCCGTTCCTGACGTGCTGTAGGAGGGCTCCCAGGCCCCCACACTTGTTCTCAGCAGGAGCCTTGAAGAAGAGCGAATGCTTGAGGGCCAGCCTGTGTGTGCCGCTAGGGCCCATGCATGAGGAATAACAGGATCCAGAGGATTTGGAAAAGGCCTCTCCGTTGCCAGCTGTGCTATTTTTAGCTCCCTCCCACGGCCCCTGCTGTCCCCAGGTGTTTGTCAGTAGAGCATCCTGCACCTATATGGAAAATGGCATTCGGAGCCCAGGCATGCCCGGTAGGCCACAGCAGTCCTACTACCGGGCCCGGCAGCCAGGCCGGATCTCTGGGGCTGGCAGGCTGCTTTGAGGGTGGTTGCATAACTGGCCTTTCTGCTGGTCGTGGTGCCTGCTGGTTCTGGGTGAGGAGGTCGAGCCAGAGTAAACAGGTCTACACTCCATGGCCCCTCCCTGAGCCCTGGTGCACTGGACAGGCTCTTGGGCCCAGGGATGAGCTGGCAGAGTCAGGAGCCGCGTTGGCTCTGTTGCTGCCTGACCATTGCTGCGGAGTGCCCAGGGCTGAGTGACATGCCTGTACTGGGAAATGCGCAGATGGCCTGGCCTGGCCCATGGGTGGTCCAGGTGTGGTCGATGGCCAGCCGGGGGTGACCTCAGGGATGGCTCACTCCTTCCCTTTGCCTCCCCCATCCTTTGAGACTTGGCTCACTTGCTGGGAGTGTCACCTTCCTGGGAAGCCCTCTGCACGGCCTGAGCCAGGCCTTGCTCTCTCCTCTGACACTCCCCACTCTGTGTCCTCCCCACCCTGGGTGAGCATCGTGTTTCTGCTGCCCCTTGTGGACAGGGCTGGTAGTTCTCCTTTTCTGACCCTGAGTCCTCCTGGTGGTCCTGGAGCGTAGGGGGTGTGAGTTGGCCAGTCAATAATGGTGGGGTGGCTAGTCTTCCAAGAAGACCCTTGACAAACCAAGCCTCCTGGTATTCATGGTTTTGGGCATTTCCCTGCTTGGAATCCAGTCTGTGACTTGCTCATCACCAGTAGAATGAGGTGGGAATGATCCCGGGACTTCTGAGACTAGGTCTAGCAGCTTCCCTCTCGGTCTCCTGGAACACTGGCTTTTGAGAAACCAACCATCATGTATAAGACGTCTGATTGCCCTGAGAGCACCGTGCTGTGAGAAGTCCAGGCCACAGGGACAGGCTTCGTGGCCTGAGGTGCCACATGGAGATGGGGCTAGGGAGAGAGACTCTCCAAAGAGCACCAAGGCACCACATGTGGTGGGGAGAATCCATCTGGGGAATGGCTCCTCCAACCCCAGCCTACACAATCTAGCTCATCCCTTCCTGAATTCCTGACTTAGAAATGATGAACAAAATAAAATGATCGTTTTAGACCTTTGAGGCGATTTGTCATGCAGCAGATGACTAGAACAAATAGCTGTCACGTCGGGTGGTCCTTCTACCAGCCCCGGCTCCTAGCCCCTTCTCTGGGTTCCTCTTAGCCTCTCTTCCCCAACCCTCTGGAGCCACAGGACTTCCTTCATGGCACAGATGATCCTCGCTCTGCCTGGAATTCTCTTTCCTTGTCCTTTCTCTCCCGTTCCACTGAGCTGACTCCTGTTTATCCATCGGTGTGCCAGTGAGTGTTTCATCTCGAGGAAGAAAGCCCCGGTTTGCAGCATTTGCCAATTCCTATGGTGTACATATGCCCACCGTGGCTGGTTTCAAGATCCCAACATGGTGTCACAGAACACGGACGCAGGTGCCGTTACCACATTTTGTAGATGTGGAAACTGAAGCTCAGAGAGTTTTACTTTCCTAAGGAAGTCATGGTAGACATGGATTCTAGTCTACATGGCCTCAAAGACCCTGACCTTTCCAGGGCACTACACTGTTCTCATGAAGAACCTGTCGCTGACCGTGAGCACAGGTGTAAGTGCTGCTGGGCTGTGTTGTTTCTTCTAGGCTGGCGATCCTTCCACTACTTTTCTTGAGTTGCTGCTGCTTGCTCTTCCTCGTGCTTGCCATGCCTAAGCAGTCCCAGCTGCCGATTTCTCTCCACAACCGTATTATGGTTATCTAGACTCCGTGGTTCACGCAGTGGTCATGGAAGCAGTGAGCCAATAGGGACCTGTGAGTCCATCTGGAGGCATGATTAATTGCATGTATTCGTCAGGCTAGGCCAGCTACTGCAACAAGCAACCCACCATGTCAGTGACTTAATACACTGGAAGTCTATGTATTGCTCTTACAAAGTGCCACTAATGGTGTGTGTGGGGTGGGATGGGCTGGGGATGGGACTTGTTCCATGCAGTTGTACGGGGACCTTGGCTCCTTCTACCTGTGGGTGGACTGGCCATCTTCCAAGGGCTCTGACAGTCTCTGCTGAATCCTCGGCATCCATCTGACAGATGGGGAGTGAGAAATAAGGATCATGAGGGGTGGCTTTGTGGGAGCAGTCCTGGAAGCCATTCACAGCACTTCTGCCCACTTAGTCCATTGACCAGAACTTAGTCACGTCGTACCTTAACTGCAAGGGGGAATGGAGCAGGGCACCCAGGAGGAGTAGGAGATGGATTTGGAGAATTCCCAGACTGCAGAGGGGCTCCAGAGTGGCCGTGCTGGGGGAAAACTGGGGAGAGGGCTTCTTCCGTCCGTAGCTGGCTCTGCCACAATTACTACGACTAGCTAATACCACTGGATGTTTCCTGGGTGCTGCTAGGTATCTCCAGCGGTGTTAAGCACTCCACGTGCTTCATGTCACTTAATCCTCTCAGAAAGCCCAAGCTGTAGGTACTATGACCCTTACCGCCATTTTATAGATGCGCAAACACAGCCTTGGAGTGGCTATGGCACTTGGCCCAGGGGTATCAGTTCATAAGTGGCAGGGCTCCATTCCAACCCAGAGTTTTCTGGCTCCAGAAAGCCTTTCGTCGCTGCCTTCAACTCACAAGCTACTCTCCTTGTTAAACACTAGAGCAGAGGGAGCAAGGGGCTGAATTTCCCCATCTCTCCATATTCCAAAGAGTACAAAGAAATCAAAGGCGTCTTGGCTGTCACCAGATGGGGTTGGCCCTTATTCTCCAACATGGGAAGAGGGTGCATTGACAGCCATTGCCCGTGCTCTGCCTTGTGACTGCCCCTCGGCTGTCTTCCACTTTGAATATTACTTTGAGTGGCTCTTTGCCTGGACCATGAAGGGCATGACAGGGATGGAGGCAGAGGCTGTTTCCCAGGTCCCTCATCTTCCTCCCTGTAGTGAAGTGCTCATCCCTTGGAAATGTCACTTCACTTTACCCCATTCCACCCAGTTCAGATCCCATGTTTAAGCGGAGTGAGTTCGAGAGTTCATTGCTGAGACCAGGGAGACCAAACGTGAGTCATAACGAGAGTATAACGTGGTTGCTTTTCTAAAACCCGGAACCACACATCCAAATCAGCATCTCTCATCCCACTTAGTTCAGTGTCGTCGTCGAGAGCATGCCCTCTGGAGCCAGACGGCTTGGCCTCACGTTGTAGTTCTGCCCTTGGTGACTTTTCGACCTTTGGCAAGTTGCTTAATCTGTCTGTGCCTCAGCTTACTCACCTGGAAAGTGGGATTAATAATAGCACCCACTTCATGGATTCGTTGAGAGGATATGATATGTGTTCATTGCTTACAGTACACCTGATACGTAACAAATGCTGTGTCAGTGTTGATTACGATTGTTATTTCACTTTGGTCCCCTTTGGGGACTGACTCTTTTCCTAAGACGGACCATGACAGTAGCTTAGGCGGTCACTCTGTCTTCCCTGACTCTCTACTCTAGTTTACCCATTTCCAGAGGGACGGCTGGCATGTCTGTCCCCCTGCTGGAATGTAGCATTCCTGAAGTCTGGGACTGTGTGTCCATGTTTGCATCCATAGTGTTTGGGGCACTTGAGGTCCTCTGCAAAAGTTGCCTGAAATATTGTCCCCATGTTGAGAACTCCAAGACCAAAAACTTTTCATGTTTATCTCTGTTTCCTTAGCAACCTGTAACAGTGTCCAGCATCACAAGATGCTTTTTGAATAAATGCAAGAACGAAAGAAGAAATGGTTTCGTTCTTACTTGGAAAATGAGGGTCTGTCTTTGGGAACAGGCTTGTTGATGGCATCCGTGCATTCTTTTGGGTGTTGCTGGGGTGACAGTCCTCGGCATCTGAAAGCCCATGTGATTTCAGGAAACTGAGGTAGTTTACAGGCAAGTATAAAGACTTCAGAGCGGAAGCCAGGGTGAGTAAAGTATTTCTGGTCCCCCAAATCTGTAATTACGATGTATTGGATCTGAAAGTTCTGGGTGACATGTAAATGACCTCTGTAGGCTATTTCCAAAGAAAAGTTCCCCAAGTGCTTTTGAGTTCTGGCAGCATTGGAGCGGATGTGTAAGCCGCCCCCCCACCGCCCCGCTCCCCACCACGGAAGGGCAGAGTACTCATTTTGAATGTTAACTTTGGTCTCTTAAGTTCAGGCTTGTGAACTGCATAGCCCAGCCTTGGAGTAGGGACAAAGGCAGGCTTGAATCCCAGCCTTACTTTGAACTAGTTCGGTGGCTTTGGACCATTTACTAACCGTGCCAAGCTCGCTTTCTTCATCGGTAAAATATGAATACTAAAATATCTGCCACAGAGAGTTTTCGTGCGGGTGAAGTGAGGTGATTGTTAGGAGCGCCCAGCACCTCTTAGGTGCTCCGGAGAGGACTTCCGTCTGAAGAAGTTATTTTAGGCCCCCCTCCTCCGTCAAGAGCCACAGTGAGGATGCTGCTGAGTGAGGAGGAGGGGGTCACTTGAGGGAGCACGGTCACCAGGGGCCAGCAGTGAGAACCGACGTGGGTCCATGGGGAGCTGGTGATTTTTCCTTTGGATATTACGGATGATGACAGAGCTTAGGGTAAAAGAAGAGTGGAGTCAGAAATACTCCCTTCCCTCTACTTCCACATCACCCCCACCCCACCCACGGTAGGAAGGAGGGGGAAGGGAGGGAGGGAGGGGAGGGGAGGGAAAGGAAGAATTTTGGAGGATAAGAGACCTCACTTTAAAAGGGTCACTTTTGGTGGGGGGGCTCAGTTTGCTCACCCAGAAAATGAAGATCGGAAGAGGTGATTCTCAGGGTCCCTTGTCCAACGATCCCCTGTGTTTTGTAAGAATTTTGATTTTGCTCCTAAATGTTCTGCTCTGTACCCCCCACCTTCCACATCCTCAGGCAGATGGAGACTAGAGCAGAGGGGACGAACGGGACGGGAAGTGAGGGAGGACCTAGAAAGTGCTTCTCCAGAAGACCGAGGTCTATGTAGAGGCTTTGAGTCTGGTGGGCCCATCTGTCTTCTGTCCTGGGTGACCTTCCTGTCCTATGAATGCCTGCAGGGTTCTAGGGAGCTGTAAATAGATCAGGGGACCTTTTGGGTTGGAAAGGCCAAGAGGAGGGCCTTCTTGAGCCTCCGCCTCCTCGCCTGGGTAGGCTTATTTCTTACTTGACAGGTTCTCCCGTTCAAGAATCTGTGCTCCCCTGACACACTGAGGCAGGTGAGGTGCCTCTTTTAAGGTTGACATAACATCTGGTATTTGGCCTCAGACTTTTTCCTCTACTGGGGATTATGTGTTCTGAGACACCAAAAACATCTTTCTGTACACTGAACTTCTCCAGGAAAACTTCTGGATCATCTTTCTTTCCCACCTCCCCCCTCCCCTCCATCTCAAGTTTATTCTGCCACAGTCACTCAGTTAAGCAAACATTTTCATCATCAGTAAGTTGTCCCATACCGGGCCAGGCTATGAAGAGGATTAATCATGGTGGGGCTTCCTTAGGAGAGCCCCAGTTGCGTTGGGATTGAGCGAGGGACAGACATGGGTGCTCTTTCCTGTTTGCCAGGTGACACGGAGAGGTGTAGGATTTGGGGCACAAGGATCTGGGCTTAGCTCTCACCTTTCCTGCTGATGGGCCATGTCATCTTGGGCAAGGGGTCTACCCTCCCCAAGCCTCCGCTTCCCTTGCCTGTAAGATGCAAACCACAGAGAAAGTTCTACCTAGCACATGAGACATGCTCAGTACACAGTGGCCACCATTTCCATTATGGAGCAGGTGGCCTGACACTATTTAGCAGGAGTAGATCTATTCAGGCCTGCCGTTGAGCCCTCCCCTTAGACCAAGTACTATGTCCGGTGGAGGGTGGAGTCGCCCTGGAGGGTTCCGCGTGGCTTCACTTGCCTAGCTCTCTGGCAAGACTGTAAGCTCCTAACAATGGGTCCTTCAGGAGTGGGCACACTGTGGGCTTCGTGGTATTTCCTCTGTGTCCCCAGAACCAACCGTGACGCGTGACGCAAGGTGGCCACTTGGTAGACATTGGTGAGTGAAAGAACAAATGAGCATGAGCAAACTCTTGCTGATGAATTGACTAGTATTCCACACTGGTTAGAATTATATTTTGGGCACTGAATCTCTTTCTTGTCTGTGGCTTCTTGAGTACTGAGGGTATTTATCTCTGGAAGCCGAGATTGAGCCTTTTGGGCCTCCCTCACCAGGCTCGGAGGAGACAGGACTCCCGGCTAGCCCCGGGCAGGGCCAGGGTGTGGATGCCTGCAGAGGTAGCCTCTCCCTACTCTGTTTGCCGGTGGCTTGGCCAGGTTCCCCAGAAGGACGGATATTTTGTATGCTCTCTTTGTAAAAGTGTTGGACAGCAGCTTCCCACCTGCAGACAGTCTTTGCCTGTGTTTGATAAAATGACAGATTCGTGCTTTTCTTCTCCCCCTGCCAGGTGCTTTCTTTCCTTCCCCGTGTGAAGGGGCCTCTGTTGGGCCAGCAGCCACCAGCCATCGTGAGAGGAGCCAAGTCCCTCATCGTAACGCATGGAACCGAATTGTGGCAAATTGGGCGGGGGAGGCAATTTTAGCTCAAATGCAAACATCCTGTCAAGGAACAGAACGATGATAGTTTTTGCCGCACACGGGAAAGAACAGCACAGAGGTGAATCTTGGCATCTGTTTACTGCTAATTAACCCCTCCGTGCGTGCTTGCATTGCTGCGTGAGCCGGCTTGTAGCCTGGACCGCCTCCTCTAAGGAAGGCCCCTTGGTAGCCAAACTCAGTTGGCCCAGATGTCTTCACGGGCTTCTTGCTTTACTTGTTACCCCCATTGGGTCTGACTTTAGACAAAAGCATTGTTTTGGAACCAGGTAGCTTTGAGTTCTTTAACCAGGCACAGAGTGTGTTGGAAAGAGGCACAGAGCACCCAGGGGTGGGACTGGTCAGTTCCAGTCAAGCAGAGTTTATCAGGTTTTTGGAAGTTTTAAACCTTGTACTGTGAAAGGGGGAGGTTAGAGCAGGGGAGCTGCCATTTACGAGAGCTTACAATGCATCCTATTCTGAGCTGGCCACTTTGCCTCATGGCTGGTAAAATTCTCACAACCCCGAAAGGCAGATGTTGTTCAGGAGGAGAGACTCAGAGAGGTTGAGTAATTGCCCCAGGGTCACATAGGCATCCCAGGAGGTGGAAGACACAGACCTTGAGCACTTACAGTCCTATTGTATGGGCAAAAGTTCCAAATTGTCATTTATTCCTGCAACAAACAATTATTGGGCACCCACTGTATACATCTGCACAGGGCAGGGGATCCAGAAATAAGTCAGCCTCAGCCCTGTCTTTCTGGGAAGGTCTCAAGGGGACTCTTTAACTTCATTGTTATGTTTTGGGGCCAGGAGCTGTGTCAGGGATGTGTGTCAGGCAAGGTGAGGAGCTGAGGACTTACTCTCGGCAGCAAAGAGAGGACGGCTCCCCTGAGAATGTCACACTTGAAACATGCCTGGAAGGATGAGAAGAAATCTGCCAATCTTTCGATTTTCGGTTTCAAAACTGAGGTCTAAATATGTAGAGGGCCTGCACAGATGTCCGGGGTACAGGTTGGTGGATTGTCACGTATGAATGCACCTGTGGGGGAGCCACCAGCTCTTGGAGGCAAGCACCCCACATGGCGTGCTGTGTTCAGGCAGACTTATGAGATGCAGACCCTGAGCGCTCTGAGGGATTCAGAGGAAATGGAGCTCAATGAACTCTCACAAATCGGGTTTCTATCATAAGGGAAAGGAAGATGAATATTCATGTATCTTGATCTCTTTTTGAATCATTGCGTTTTGCTTTCTCTGGATTTGAGGCTCCCCACCTGCCCCTGGGTTCTGTAGAGTAAGTGTTTCACGCATCCCACTCCTACTGCATTGGTAAGAAAAGAAATCGGGGGACGAGAAATTGGCTGAATCCTGGACTAGTTTAGGCAGCTCGGTGTGCATGACCGGGAGTGGGTCTGGGGGCCTGGCCATGTACATGGCAAGTGTACATGGACTTTGGGGTTTGTGGGAGTGAGGCCAGGCCTGGTGCTGGGCTCTGGCTTGCTGTTTCCTCTGTAGGTTCTCGGAAGCAGTGTGCTTGGGTCTGTCTAGGCCCCTGTGTGGGAGCAGAGGGAGCAAGGAGACACCAGAGGCCCCCAGGACTTTCATCTCTTTCTTCCTCAAACTCATTGGTGTTCACATTGAATTGCTTAAATCGCGTAAGGAGGCAGACAGATGCTTTACTGTCCTATGGCCCTGGATCTTGCCTTCCAGCCCAGATTGTAACTTCTCTGTTGGTTTTATAACCACAGCGGCTTATTCTTCTCTTACCTTTCCTCTTGCCTACCTAGTCTTGTGGCGAGCACGTAGTAAAGCACCTCATGAGCACTTGCGTGTGTTGATTTAGGGTCTTTGGTGAAGTTGTCTGTGGCTTGCCATCAGAGGGATGTGGAACTGAATTATAAGGTTATAAGCTGGTAGTGTTCATCTCTGGACACCAGGGTGAGCATTGACCTTGCAGAATAGCATAGGAGAAATTTGGGAAAAAGTCACAATAGCTCACACTTTTAGGGAATTATGTGCCAGGCCCAGAGTGAAGGATTTTATGTAGCTGAAACAGTTGTGATGCTTTTGATAGTAAGTAGTAGGAATGCTGACTTTAATTGTCTTAAACATTAAAGGGGCTTCATTAGCTCATATAATTGAAAGGCTGAGTGACTTCAGGTAAGGCTTGATCCAGGGGCTCAGTGTCTCCAAGGACCCAGTTTCTTTCTGTCTCTCCAATCTGCTTTCCTTACTGGTGGTCTCATCCTGAGGCTTTTTTTGCCCCTGGGTTCCCAGACGACGGCCACAGCTCCAGAGAGCATGTGCTGTTATGTTCATGCCTGCGGGAAATAAAGCCTCTTCGTTCCAGCATTCCTTGCACAGGTCCTGAGGGTCACTCTAACTGGACAGGCTGAGGCTAAGCTGTATGGTCAGTATCCTCAGAACCTTGAAGACCTTTAAATGGAAAACAGGGGTCTGCAAGGAAGGGAGAAGATGGACACCTGGGAAGCAGTCAACCAAAGTTCCCTGCAAGAGATGGTGGAATTTAATCCTCACTACACCCTTTTGACATTGGCATAGTTATTACCCCTGTTTACAGGTAGGGGAACCAGGGTATAGAGAGACCAAGTCATTTTCTGAAGTTCACGCAAGTTCACAATTGAGGCTGGACAGCCCGACTCGAGAACCTGCAGTTTTGACTGCTCCATTGCATTATTCAATGCACCTTTTCTTTAATTGAGATTAAATTTATCCTTTTAGAGCGTGCAACTCAGTAATTTTTAGTATATTCACAAAGCTGTGGAACCATCACCACTATTTAATTCCAGAACATTTTCACCACCTTGAAAGGAAGCCCTGTACCCATTCAGCAGTCACCCCTCCTTCCCCTCCTCCCATCCTCTGGATAATCTACTTTCTAGCTCTGTGGATGTGCCCAATGTGGAATCATATATGGCCTCCCATAATACGTGGCCTTTTGTGTCTGGCTTCTGTCACTGAGCCAGTGAGTTGTTTTCGACGGGGATCTGCTGTACTTGACCTTAAGAATTCTCCATTCCCATCTTTCCCGACTTGAAACGGATGGTGAAAGGGTGGTGCTGCTGGCCAGGGAAGAAAGAGACTTTGTGCTGGTGAAAGAGACGCTGGCGGGCAGACTGTTTTTGGGGAGCCACCAGGCTGGGGCTTTGTTGAGGACAGGCGTGGGGCTTTTGTATCCCAGTGTCTCCTGGATATGCACAGTGGGGGTTCATTGTGCATTCTCGAGCACCCCCATGTGCCAGGCAGTGTTCGAAGCTGTGCAAGGACAGCAACGGAGAGGGCTGGGGGCGGGGGGGCAGGCAGATAATCAACAATCAATCAGTGAATGAATGAGATCCTTTCTAGTGCATAGTGGACAAAATGGAACAGGGTGATGGGGTCGTTTGAGGGGCTGCTTCAGTGGGTGGCCAGGAAAGTCCTCTCTGAGGAGGTGCTCACTGGGCTGAGCCCTGCCCGAGGGCAGAGGTGGCCATGCAGGATTGGGGCAGTGTGCCCCAGGCCCAGGAGGCCGGGGCGGAGTCTGAGGGTGGCAACTGGGTGGCAGTCGGGCACATTGGACATGGTGGTGCCCACCACCTCATTTCTGCTTTCCCTGAATGGTCCTTACCCCTTTGGGATCTTTTACCGCAGTCTCTGTCCTGAGAGGGTTTGAGCACTGCCCCAAAGGTCATGGTGAGAGTAGTCCCTGAAGGCTTTGAAGTCTGTATGGGGTTTTAATCCCCTTCTCTGTTTCTGAAACTTGAGTCCAGACTTCCTCCTGTTTCTGACTCAGGCCTGATAGTGCCGATCACCTGTTTTTTGTTTTGATTTTTGTTTTGTTTTTTTTTTTTTTTAAAGAAAAATTTGATTATTTAAAGACCTTCATGCTCTTTCTCTTTAAACGTTGTGTCTGCTTAGTTGCAGGGAACGTTGGGCTAGTCCAGACGGATACCTGTTGTCACTCTCCGGTGGGAACTGTTTGTTCAGTCTGCTCTGGCCAGAGTGCAGAGGGATGGGAAGATAGATAATCGCCCCCTTGCACACTCAGTTTCACACGCACACACATACACACACAAATGTGGAAGTCCATGGTGTGATGACAGGCCGTGGAAGAGGGCAGGGCTCAGGGAAGGCTTCTCTGCAGAAGTGGGGCCTGGAGGAGAGGGGGTGTTATTAGCCAGGCCCGGGTGGGTGAAGAGTGTGCCGAGGGCCCCAGCAAAGTGGCTTGGAGGCAGTGGGTTGGCAGCGGGAAGACACGGAGACTTCAAGAGGCAGATGGCAGCGTACTCTAGGCCCCGGGCTCCAGGAGAGAAGAAGGAGGAGAGAGTAACTATAAGCTCTAGGAGGCCAGGGATGGGTCTCTTTTGTTCATCACTTTGCCTCTAGTGGCCAGCGTGGTGCTGAGCACGGAGAGCGCGTCCTGACTTAAGTGGAGCGAGTGTGTGTTTCCATTTCCGATCGCCACTGTGATAAATTACCACAAACTTAGCGGATCAGGACGCCAGCGATTATGCTCCCACAGCTCTGGAGGCCAGAAGTCTGTATGTAATTGGTTTCATGGGGCTAACATCAAGGCATCCGTCAGGATGGTTCCTTCTGGAGGCTCTGACAGGGGCGCCTTCCCTTGCATTTCGCAACATCCAGCCGCCACCTGTGGTCCTGGTCCTGTGGCCTGTCCCCCATCTTTAAAACCCATCACTGTGGTCTCTGTTCCCACCACCACATCTCCTGCATTCTCATCTGCAGTCAGATCTCCCTCTGCCTCCCTCTTCTCTGGACCCTTGTGCTCACATCGAAGGATACTCACCCCATCTCAAGATCCTTCACTTAATTACACCTGCAGGGCCCCCTTTGCCAGATAAGACACTTTTGCGGGTTCTGGGGATTAGGATGCGGACATTGTGGGGCCGTGCTTCCGCCGGCCACAGTGTGTCAACGAATGATGTTTATAAGGGGTATTTAGGGTAGGGGAGTCTGCAGCACGTTCAGCAGGGGAGCTGCACCTTGAAAACAGGCAGGGAAGACCGGTCCTTCACTTGGCTGGCCTGACTCTGCGGTATTGCCCCTTGTCCTCCATGGCCGCTCCTGACTTCCCCTTTCTCACTGCTGAGTGCCACGACGTGGTTTCCTCAGCCTCAGACATCCATTCCTACTCTTCCCTGACTTCTGTTCCTTCCCAACCCTGCAGCTCTTCTCTTCATCCCAGATCCAGCTCTGCACACATCCCTCTTGCCCCATCCAGTTAGCGAAGTCAGAACCCCAGGCCAGGCCAGGATGATTTACTGTAGGCACACGGTCATGGGGAGGGAGAATGGAGCACGGCTGTTGCCAAGGTGGGGGCGAGGGTCTCTGGAAGTTTGGCTTCCCTACAGGTCTTGTAGGTCTTCCCCATGGTCAAGGTACTCAAGGTGGCACTGGACAACCAAGAGGGCTCTTTGCAAGGGTTTGTTGGCTGAACACATTAAGTCCCTGGTGGCTCTGCCTGCTTCGGGAGGGGAGCTCCACGTCACCCAGGGAGAGCTAACGATGGGGCAGTACTGCCTGCTCAGCACCCCTCGGCTTGGGGCCCCCAGGAGGGGCTTAGGAAGAAGTCACTGCCAGGTGCAAATGTGATTTTCTTGAGTCCAGGTTGGGGTATTGTTTTAAAGACCTTCAGGATTCAGGTGTTTCTCTGGAGGAGGTACTCGTACCTCATTGTTGCATCCCCTCCTTCCAGACAATCAGGAGCGGGTACAGGGCAGGGCTGGGTGACCCTAAACTTAGAACCTACGTGGCCTTTCAGCAGTCTTACCTGCAAAGGGCCTGAGGCATAGGCAGCCAAGGAACGCCAGGGGATTCGAGCGAAGGGCCCAAGGTGGAGCCTGAGGGGAGTGCCCAGGCTACAGCCATCACGGCGTGTCTGGGCAGATAGTGGCCAAGTGGGTACTTCTGTGGGTATGTCCTCCGGGAGGGGGTGGTGTGTTGAGTTAGGATTCAGTCCCAGCGCTGCCATCTGGCTGCGTACCTTGGACAAGTTGTGTATCCTCCATAAACCTCCCTTATGGAGCATCTGTGTCCACGCAGTGAGCACGTGCGGGGAACGTACGTGCCGTTCAGGAAGCACCTGCTACAGGTGAGCCGCTCCTGTCATCGTTACCTGTGACGAGGAAGAGCTTCCCAGAAACGGGACTAGGACTTGGCAGCTGCTGCTGCCTCCCTGCAGCCAGGGCGGCTCGGGCTTGGCCCTGAGACACCGCCGCGGACTGCCCCGGCACATCTGGGACGCGGCCCTGAAGCCGATGAGCCCTGTGTCGGGAGGCCGCCCTGCAGAGAACCACCAGGCCTCCGCTCGCGTCCCGGCAGCCTGTCGCCCAGTGTCCCCGGGAGCAACCGACAAAGGGAGGTGGGCAAAGCCCATGTCTGGAGATCGACCTGGCTCGAAGCCCAGTGCAGTCACTTCCGAGTTGGGCAACTTCTCGGTTTCCCCATCTGAAGATGGGAATCACGCCCAACTTGCTGGGTACTTTTAGGCTTAGGAGAGATGAAGGGTACTATTCCCAGAGTCCTTCTCAGCCGCAGGCAGGGGCCAGCTCTTCCCTGCATTATCTACTTGACCTCCTTCCCGGAGGGCATCTGGTGCAGTCCCTGGCAGCTAGTGAGCCCTCCGCGAAGTGCCTCTTCTGCCAGGTGGCCTCTGAGGACCTTACAGTCCCGTGTCCCGGGGCTGCAGCTGGGTGGAGTGCTGGGGAGGGAACAGCCCTCTGCGGTTCATGGGGAGAGCGGCAGCTGGCTTCTTTGCTCCAGCCGCAGGGGTGTCTGCTGTTAACAACTCTGGGTTTTTATGGCCGTCCCGGTGCCCAGCCTCGAGGCTGTTTAATGGGCCACTGTGTTCTTGGAGCCACACCTCAGACGGGGCCAGGCCTTGAGATCTCCCAGAGCCTCTGTGGGCTGCAGTGGTGTGTGGTGGGCACCCCGTGCTGCCTGTGAAAGGGAGGGGTTAGGGTGGGGTGGGCTGGGAGGCCAGCACCTGGGGTTTCCAGGGACCCCAAAGCCCTCAGAGAAAAGTGTCAGTTTTCTGCTTGTCCACTTCGGATGAGAGCCATCTGCTAATCTTTAGGAAGGGAACGACAGCCTGGTTTATATGCTCTGGCATACGTTGAACTCAAAGGACCTGAAGAACAGAATTTGGTAGCTTAAAAACTAATAAATGCCATGTCTGCTGAATGCTTTGTTTTATTTTATTTTATTTTATTTTATTTTATTTTATTTTGTTTTGTTTTGTTTTGTTTTATTTTATTTTATTTTATTTTTTTCAGTTCTTATTTCTTTGCTTCCCACTGTCCTTGAGGAGAAAGGCTTTTTTTGTGGAGGGCCTAGAGTGGGTTTCACAGGAGGCGGTTTGGGGTAGGTTGTTAAAGGTCCTGGCTTAGGGTCACAGAAATCTCGGTTTGAGTCCTGGCCTCGCTGAGCAACCCTTTTGACTGTCGCCCGACTGGAGGAGCACCAGCAGCATTTGCTTCCCAGGGGCTGGAAGAGTCAACATGCTGCTGCGTGTGGGGCGGCCCCATACAATTAGGAGTTGCCCGGCCCCCCGTGCCAGTGGCTTCCCCGGAAAGGTTGTCAGTGGGTCCCCATTAATGTCTTGCATTCGTTGCATCTCTTTTATTATAAGAGCTTCAGACTCACCCTCTGAGGTGGGAAACATTATTATCCTCATTCTAGGGTTGGAGAGCAGAGGGTCAGGAACTTGTCCAAGGTCCCACTGCTAAGTGGTAGTGCCAGGATGGGGATGCAGGTGGCCGACACCCGGCCTCCACTCAGGATCCCCCAGCCATCTTGCTCCAGAGGCTGTTCTCTCTCTGAGAAACTATGGTTGTGCATGAGTGTTGGGCACTCCGGGGGGTGGTGGGTCTGTGGAAGGAGCCTGCTGTGTGATGGGAGGGGGTGGGTGTGAGCTCAGGCTGGCAGACCGCCCCAGCTGTCTCCCCGCCTGCACATTCTTGACTCCTTCCCCTATACGCCCGCCAGGACCCGAAGGGGTGGGTGTGGGGTGTCCTGTCATTGGATGGATCTGTAGCCCCCCTCCCCTGCTAACACAGATGCTCAGACCCTGTTTTCCCAAAGGGACACAGCACCTGTCCAGGTGTTTGGTTCCCACGCCCCTCTCCACACCTTTGCAGTAGGCCATCAGAAGGAAATCTGTGCCAGCCTGTTTCTCTCCGTCCTGGACTCCTCGCTGTCTCCGCAACCCCCCACCCCCTGACCTTTCTGCCACTGCCATGCTGCAGAAATCCCTGCTGAGGTGGAGGGGAGAGGGAAGGAACATGGAAGGAAGCCCAGAGGGAGGACTCCTGAGAACTCTGGCATCACAAATATCAGGGCCTGTTGCTTTATTTTTAGCAGCATGAGGGGCCCTGGGGGCAACAGGGGGGATGTGGGAATCCTATTTTTTCCTCTGTCTTGCTAATGGAACCTCTAGCAGTTTTTATGCCTGGTTTGTTTTCCTCTGAAGTCTGTCCTGCTTGCACCCCAAAGTGTACCTCTCCCTTGATGCAGCTTGGAGTCGCACAGCGATGGTGTCAGTGGTCGGACCTGCCACTTTCTTCCTACCAGCTCCAGCTTCTCGAGAAGGAAGGTGGCTGTCTCTCTGGTTTCATGTCCTTCCTCATCCTGGGCTGGGTTTTCTGAAAGCAGCCAGCTTCCCTACCAGATGAATGAATATTCCCAAAGGTGTTTCCTGGGAATGTTCTGAGAATGTTCCCATGCCTGCCTTGGTTGCTTAGAATCCTTGAGCCTATGGCGGGGCTGAGGGCGGTCCCTTGGTGGGAGGGGCCTGCTGTGGGCTGGACAGTCGAAGCACAGCGTGTGGGGTGCTGGTCCCATCGCTGTAGGGCTGCCGGGAGTGCTTAGGATGTGAGGACCCGTGTCAGTGTAGGGGGAACACATGGGAAGATGTAGGGCGGAGAAACACCTCCTAATTTGGCACGCTCAGATTCTCTGTCCACCAACACAATTTAAAAACATAATAATAGCTTTATTGAGATGTCACTCTCATACCATAAAGCTTACCCTTTTAAAATAGTCTCTAGTGTATTCATAGAGTTGCTGGTGAATCCATCCTCATTACCTGGCTCCAGAACATTGTCATCACCCCAAAAGAAACTCCTTACTGCTGAGCCTTCACTCCCTGTTCCCTCCTCCGCCCAGCCCTGGTAGCTGCTGACTTACTTTTGGTCTCTGTGATTTGCCTGTTCTGATCGTTTCATGTAAATGGGATCAAACATAATGTGACTTCTTTGATCTTCATGTCATGCTATAAGAGTGAGTCTCTGTCCTTTTCTCTGAGCACTTTTGTCTACAGTGGACACAGGAGTCATCAGAATCTGAAAAGTTACTACCATCAGGGCATCTCTCCTAGCCTCAGTGCCCGGATGGCAATGGGAGAGCTGGGATGCCTCCATCAAAGTTTGTTGCCAACCATTGGTGAGTTTCTTGTGCCTTGCAAGTTGGAGTCAATTCAGAAGGCCCCTCCCACTAACCGGGATGGTGATAGGTATAAGGGATGGCCTCATTCTCAGTGCCCCTTAGTAGAGTATGGTTTTGGTGCAAAGAAAGGTTAGTTTCTTAGGTGGCATGGATCTCCTTGTAAGCAAAGAAGCAAGGGCTGGGCATCTATTCCACCCATTGCTCAGAACTCAGCACTTCTTGGAACTGAACATTAGCATGGTCTGTGCCACCTGCTTTGGCTCTTGGTCCAAATAATTTGCTACATCTCTTGACCTTGGCCGTGTCCTTGAGGGGCAGGAGATTGCCTTGAGACCCATATGGTTTCTGGTTGAATCATTAGCAAATAAATTGGGCTTGATGTTTCCCAGGACCCAGGGGACGGGGAGGCGCCATGGTGATGACCTCTGATGATAAACAGACCATTGGAACTAGGCTGTAGCCTCCAAAGGCTTGCTGCCTTCTGTGTTGGGACCAAATGCAGGAGCTTCTTCATCTTGAGGCTGGTGGGAGTGAGCCACTGAGAAATATTATGGTCCCCAGATTATGAAAGAAGAACAAATGTATATACCAAGGCTATAAAGGTCATATGGTCTGAGCGTAAAGACAATGGGGTTATTTGTGCTCGATTGGCCAGATCATGGGCTTACTGCTTCCTCATTCCTGTCACCAAAGACCTCTGGAGTGCATTTCACAGATTAATCAACATCACAAATTTGGATTTGAACATAGGTTTAATTGTAGCTTTGCTTTGTAATGCAACTTATGAGATTGTCTTTTCTTTTTATCTGAGAGGCTTTGGTTGGAATGGAGATAATGATGGTCCCCAGTGTCCCCGGACATGAGCATACTAGTGCAGCCATGAGACCTTGGGCAGAACCTTCACACGTGAGCCCCAGTGACCTTCTCTGTCAAGGCTCTGCCTCTCAGAGGTGTGAGGCTTAGATGAGATCATATTTCTGAATATATGTTGAAAAGGTGGAAAGGGCTGGCCATAAGAGCCACACAGTCAGAACTTCCCGTGCATGAAGGGCCAGGGTGAAGTCTCTCCTTGCTTCGCAAATGAGAAGATGGCCTTTGCTTGGTGGCAGGAACCGTTGGTCATCTCCCCCTGGGGGGAATCATGAAGTGCCCATTATTGGCTGTCACTGTGTTAGGCAGTTTAACGAGCAGATTCATGCCCCGTAGGGAGGCAGGGTGGTGTAGTGGAGGGAGCCTGAGGCCTGGAGAAGAGGCCCTTGCTGCTTCCCTGGGCTCTGTCACCTGCTGGCTCTGTTACCTTGAACAAGGTGTGCGTATGCGTGTATTTCGTAGTAACTTCTCTATGTATCCCGCTACATAAAAGGCCTACTGAGGACTAAGTGAGGACGTGTGTGTCAGGTGCTTGGAAATGCTCAGTATGTCCTACTTGCTGCTCGACCCACAGGACCACCACTGCCTTCTCCTCCTCCTTTTCCTTTTGACTGGCCTGTCACCCCCATTTTACAGATGAAGAGACCCGGGCCACTTTTTTTTTTAAAGATTTTATTTATTTATTTATTTATTTGACAGAGATAGAGACAGTCAGCGAGAGAGGGAACACAAGCAGGGGGAGTGGGAGAGGAAGAAGCAGGCTCCCAGCAGAGGAGCCTGATGTGGGGCTCGATCCCAGAACGCCGGGATCACGCCCTGAGCCAAAGGCAGACGCTTAACGACTGCGCCACTCAGGCGCCCCCACCCGGGCCACTTTTTATCTTGTGTGGAAATACTCTCTGTAACAATATCATGGGGGCATTCTCATCTCTGCTTACATACCCCTGGGAGTGGGGGGCTCACTACCCCCAAGGCATACATTTTGTTCCATTTTGTAATAGTTTCACGTGAATCATAGAACATGCCGAGGTGGATAGTGAATTATTTACATCGAAATGATGAGCTGTTCATCTTGTGAAAATGGTAGAATCAGCCCACTTCCCACAGTACAGACTTGGGGTGATTTTCCTTCATCTGCAGATGGGTTGACAGTGAACTTTCTGTTGATGTCCCCTCCACACAGGTGAAGGCCAGGGTGTTTGAGGGACTGGTGAGGTAGAGAGTAGCCCAGAGAGTTACAGTGTTGAAGAGTGGAGGTGACCATCAGGACAGCTCTGGCTGCTGGGGTAGGATGACATCATTATGTCCAAGGTCACAGACCTTGTTGCACTTGACCTTGAAAGTCAGCATTGGGGTGGGGTATCTAGTGCTGAGCAGTCCTCTGTTAAAACAGGTGAAGGGGGCACAAATCTGATGATCTCTGATTGTGGAAAAAGCATTCAATATAATCCAGTTGACATTTCATGAGAAAACATCCCAAACTGGGCACAGAAGAGGACTTTCTTATTTGGTGATGGATAGCAACTAGAATTATAGCAAATGTTATTTTTAATAGATAAACATGAGATGCATTCCCTTTAAGCTAAGAACATGCCAGGAATGTCCACTCTCACCTGTACTTGTTCACCGTTGAACCATAGGTCCAAGCCAGTGCAGTAAGACAAGAGAAAGGCAAGAGAGACAGCTTCAGGCAGGAAGAGATAACAGTGTCATTATTTGCTGGAGATCTGATCATCTGGCTAGAGGAAATCTTAGACTCAATCTATAAATTATTAGAAGTAATGGAATTCAGCCAGGGGGCCAAAGTCGAGTACAGAATACAGAGCTCTTCTGTAGACCAATGGCAACTCACTGGAAACAAAGTTGAGGAAGCCCAGGCTGTCCGTATGCGGGCTTTGACAATATCCCATGTGGCAGGCACAGCGGTGATGTCTCCCAAGGAATATCTGTGCAGTGTGATAAAGCACCGTCGCACACATCCAGCCAAGCAGGTGACTTTATTTTGGATTTTACACAGGAAGAACCTGTGGCTCAGAGAGGTATGAGTGACCTTGCCCAAGGTCACTAAGTGAGTAGGAGGCAGAGCAAAGTCTCCTTCCTGTTCGCTCCTCTCCACTTGGCTTTTTCAGACCTCACCGTCTCTAGCAGTTGGCCTTGTCCTTTATTACCCAAGTGGCAGAGCTTGGTGGGAAGGGTGATCTGGAAGTATATTTATTTGGGTGAGAATGTACAGGTGGGAGAAAGCCATGAGATCTCTGGGATTAGCTTTGAGGCTGAGGGTAAGTACCAAGGCCCTGTGGCAGGCTTGTGCCTGGTAAAATGCTCTGTCAACTAGAGCAGGGTGTGAGATGGGAAAAGAGGTAGGAAATGAAGTCACGGAGGGAGGAGGAAGGGAGATTGTATAGGGCCTCGTGGGCATTAGATAGGGCTTTATGGTTGTGTAATGAAAAGGGGATCTCGTTATATTATTTATCCTTGCAACATGCTTTTCTGGTTTAATAATACATCATGGACACTCCTCCAGGTCCATAGATGGAGATTTCATTAAAAAAAATATTTGCAGAATACTCATGTACCATAATAGGTTCAGCCATTCTCTTTTGATGGACTTCTAGGTTGTTTTTCCCCCACTACAGCAATGCTGTAATAAATATCCTTGTATTATGTTGCCTTCTATACTGGTGCTTTTATTTTATATGTTGGAGTATGGGATTTCTAGGTAAAGGGGTGTGTGTATATTTAATTTTAATAGATATTGTTAGATTTCTCTCCAGAAAGGTTTTTGCTTTTTATGATAGAACCGTTCCTAAGTCTCAGATGTCTGGCTTTGTCCCTGAGTTGCTAAAGAGCTACCCCGCGGAGAGGGGAAATCACACCTACAAAAAAAGGACAGCTTTGGAATCCTTCAGCTGGTGGGAAGGTGTGCGGCCTTTTGGGGTGTGCTGCTGGGAACAATATCATTAGCTCGTTTTTGGAGGCCGTATTTGATGTTGGTGACGTCAAGATAGCCAAGAAGATGAAAACACAGCTGTTGCTGTGTTGTTTGCATTATGGCTCATTTTCCGGATGCTTAAAATAAGCCCACCGGCGAGAAGCCGCATGGACAGAGATTCGCACCTTGTTAAATATTGAGTGGTATTCCTGTAGCATCTGAACGATGAGGCTTCCTCCTAGCATCGGAGTCTTGTGAGCTTTGCAAATGCTGGAAGGCGGCAGTGGGCGTGTGCTTGCTTGGCCCTCCTCCCCCACCCGTGACGTTCTGGAGTGGGATGTTGTAAACTTCGAAGCCGATTCTCATCTGTTTAATAGCCTGTATGTACTCGTGTGATTTGTACCGTTGGACATTTCGGCTGTTTCCCATCTGTTGCAATTCAAACAATGAATAGTCTTGTGCGTGAGTCTTTTTGCACACGCATGAGGATATCTGTTGGGTAGATTTCTAGAAGTGGAACGGCTGAATTGGAAGGGATTTGCCGCCTGCATGGTGATAGATACTGCCAAACTGACCTCCCTCGGGAGAGGGACCAGTGTCCCCATCCACGGGTAGTGCAAGGGAGCGCCTTCTCCCCAGACCCTCTGCAACATAGGATCTTGTCACATGTGTTGATTTTTGCCAGTCTGGTGGGTGAGATGTACCTCATTTCCATTGCGTATTTATTTCATCTTGTATTTATTTCTCACGAGTAACGACAAACCCCTCTTCAGATCTTCAAGGGCTGCTTCTGTTTTATGTTTTTGAACTTTCAGATCCCTTGCACTTTTTTATTTTCCTGTTGGATTATTAGTCCCTTATCTGGCCTCCTCCGGTATGGTCCGTCCACATTATGAAGACATTTGACACTGTGATCAGATAACCTAACCTGTCTGACTAGTTAGAGGTCAATCCACGCTGTCTTTATTGTCAGGAGTGAAAATCTAGGTGTTGGAGGAAAAAAAGTACATCTCAACAACAAACTGTAGATCATGGTTGTGTTTTGAAAAGTGTGTTATACTGACTGTTCCTCAAACAGCTTAAACTCAGACGTAACAGAGAACTGTGGGGGACACCTGGGCGGCCCAGCTGGTTTAGGCATCCGACTCTTGGTTTCGGCTCAGGTCATGATCTCAGGGTCGTGAGACTGAGCTCCGCATTGGCTCTGCACTCAGCACGGAGTCTGCTTGAGGTTCTCTCTCTCCTTCACTCTCTGGCCCTCCCACTCTCTAAAATCTCTCTAAAATCGATAAATAAATCTTAAAAAAAAAAAGAACTGTGGGACCATGGAGTCCCTCAGCCTGGGGACATCATTTATACGGTCTCATTTTTTTTTTTTTTTAAGATTTTATTTATTTATTTGACAGAGAGAGAGACAGCCAGCGAGAGAGGGAACACAAGCAGGGGGAGTGGGAGAGGAAGAAGCAGGCTCATAGCGGAGGAGCCTGATGTGGGGCTCGATCCCATAACGCCGGGATCACGCCCTGAGCCGAAGGCAGCCGCTCAACCGCTGTGCCACCCAGGCGCCCCTATACGGTCTCATTTTTATCCCATCATTGGTTTGAGGAAATAATGCAGAAACGTAGCTGTCTGCTACTATCACTTCTTTCTCTGTTTGCTTGAATTTACAACCCCATCGTGGGACTTTTCAAAGCAAGGACTCCCCTGGACCATTGTACTTGTCCAGGTGGCCCAACCGCTATTTCAAACAACCTCCAAATTTAGTGACTTAACACAATATAAGGTTTACAACCAACATGGGTCTTCCTAATGGGGCAGGCACTCAGGTGTCCAGGGAAGGATCCAGATTCCTTCTGTCTGTGGCTTTGCCCTTTCTAGGTCCCCAGAAGCCTCCTCTGAGCCCTCAGCTGGCGGAGCGGACAGGAGAGAAGAGGATTATGTGTTAGGAGTGTTTCATCGTCTGGACACTGTGCCCGCGTGCCTCTGACTGGAGCTTGGTCTTGTGTCCCATCTAACTGGAGGGAAGCTGGGCAGTGGAGGCCGGTCTTGACCCGAGGAGCTTGTTGTGTTATGGTCTCTTAGCGATGCGTGGAACTTGTAAGTTTTCAGAGTGTCTTTTTAAGTATGATCTCACTCTGCCCTTTGCCAGTTCTGAGAAAGAGAGGTAAGATGAATGCTTTTAAGCCCCATTTGGAGCTGAGGAGGCTGAGGCCCAGGGAGGTAAGTGTCCTACACAAGGTGAGGCACTGGGGTATGGACATTAGGTATATATAGAGTAAGCATGAGATCAAAGCTCTCACCTGGCCTGCCCTTTCTAACACGATACAAAGGCAGTCACCCACTCTGGGCATGCCTGGGCCGACCTCTGCACATGGGACGACAGGCTAGGGGACAGTAGAGGCTGGTCAGAGTACATCCTCCTCCCTGGTATGGCAAGAGGTGAAGGTGTCTCTTGCCCTTTGTAAGTAGTACCCAAATGAGGAGGGGTGGTTGTACTCATACTGGTAGGAAGGTTGGCCAAGGTGTCTTGTCTAGGGCAGACTTGCCATAAACCTGGCCCCTCCAGGAGAGCTGTTCTTTGCCTTGACTTTGGCCATCATCCCTTTCTTATCATGTGCATGGGGCACTAGCATTGAAATTGGGGCTTTCTTCTTCACACTCCCATTTCCCCTTATTTAATTATTTTAAAACATCTGATGTTGCAGTGAGCTCAACATGTGAGCTGTGAAATCTCATCTGTTCTATTTCAAGCAGCAGGGAAACAAATGTGGGATGCTCTCACCCGCCCTCTGGGTAAGGATTGTGCCTCCAAGAGCCTATTAGATGGGCGAAGCCAACGCAGTTCTTGGAACACTTTGGCAGCTTTCTCCTCCAGGGCGGACACCTGGCTTTCTTTGTAGTAAGAATGCCTTCACTAACCGAGTCAAAGTCTACAGAGACAGAATCTTAGGTGGTTGCATGTGTTGTGGTAGCAAAGTCAGCAGCAAGCAACAGAAAGAAGAGGCATCCAAAGGCTGATGGTCGGGGCTTAGTACTGTCACTTCTCATTGAATGGCTGCTGAACTTGATTTTCTCATCTGTGCAACAGAAATAACATCTTTCTTACCACTCTCACTGGGCACCTATGAGGATCACACAAGATAATTTGTATGAAAGTGCTTTGTAAATGTGAAAGCACTTGGTAATATATGATATTATTAATAGTAACAACTCTCATTTGCAACCCTGGTGATTCATTTGGGGTAGGAAACCATAGATCTCATCACTGCTACCTTGACTACCCCACATGGTACTTCAGAGCTGCAATTACTATGTGCAATTTAATTTGATACTTAATGATCACGGAATGTTCTGGAAATAATCTTGGGGATTAACTAATCCAACCATATCACTTTATAGACGGTGAAACTAACACCTGGAGGGGAGAGACTTGCCTGTGGTCCCGAGAACCTGGAACTGCATACTCTTAAGTCCCACAGAGTGGGTTGTTTTGCTTTTTGCGTTCTGATGGTCTGTGCTTCTGAAAACACTAGAAACCAGGAGTTTGGGGTGGGACGTTTATCCTTAGTCATTAGGTGGAGTTGCAGCTCTGACTCATGTCTGCTCGCTCACACTGACCCCACTCTGAGCTCCACTGTACGAGGTTCTGGGCAAATTTGGACAGTGGTCAAGCTCAGATGCTTGGGCACAGGGTCCAGGGAAGCAGAGAGTAGGAACTGAAGTAGTTTGCCAGCAAGAAAACAAGACCAGGGCTGGTCCCGAATAAGGAGGGTGGAGGGGCCCGGCTCCTGACCGCTGCCCTGGTCAGGCCCCTCCCCGCTGTGTGCTCTCTGGCTGCCCTCTCCAGGGGGCACTGACCACCAGGGCACAAGCCGCTGCAGGACTGCGAGGGCCCTCTGGAGAGAAGGCCAGGGGCACCCAGCGATGCTTGAGGTATTCAGACAGCAGTCAGGCTTAGTCCGGATAGAAGAGGGACCCGTGAGGGGAGGCCCTGGAAAGACTGACTTTGTCCTCCTATTCATTCAAGCCTCTGGTCAACCCCTTTTCTGCCTCCAGGTCTTGCTCACATGTCACCTTCCAGATAGGCCTATGGGAACCCCTCTATTTGAACATGTAACTTGCACCCCCCACATGTTGATCCCCATTTCTGGATTGGATTCACCACCCAAAACATACAGAAACCTGGCAGCTTCATGCAGGGAGTTCCCGTCTGCCCGCCACCCAGCTTCCCCTCCAGTCCCCACCCCAAGGAACCATGGGAGTGCTGGTGCCTGGGAATGGAATCTGGTCTCCTGTGACTCCCCAGCCACAGATCTGTGGATGTCACCAGTGCTCCCATTGATGTCCTCTCTCTCTTGCAGGATCCCATCCCAGATCCCACTTCACATTTACCTGTCGTGTCTCCCTAGTCGCCTCCAGGCTGCAACATGACTTTATCTGTCATGACTTTGACATTTGTGAAGAGCACTCTTGAATTATTTCTGTAGACTCTTCTCCAGTTTGGGTTTGTCTGATATCTTCTTAGGGTTAACGTGTATTGATATTATTTACTGTTGATTGGGTCTGTCCCAGGGCCGGATGGTCCGCTCCTTCAGAGCAAGCAAGAAACACTTGCTTGATGTGCCCTGGGGGCTGCTAGAGTGCCTGGCACTTGTGCTCACTGTTTGCCGGGCAAACGGATCAGGTGGAACACTGCCCATCATTAGCAGAGTGTCTGGCCTGAAGTGGCAGAGACCCAGAGCAGCTGGGTAGTGCCTGAGCCTTGGTGGGTGGCTGGGCTGGGTGGGCTCCGAAGCCTCTTGCATTCAGATTCTGTGATTTGCGAACGTTCCCCATGGTGGCACATGAGTCCAAACGCATGAAATCATACAGGTGTTAGCTGAACATGTGCTTTTGCTGTGGAGCCCTGTGCTGGGCACCTGGGATGCAGCCTCTGAAATGGGGTTACTTTCCTTGTGGACCAAGAGCCCAGGGAAGTGCATGGAAGAGCCAGTGGCCATGCTATGGACAGTTAGTGGTTTAGCATCTGGACTCGAGATCAGTGGTGTCCAAGCTCCAGGCGACTTTTCAACCATGCAGCGGACCTGGTCAAAGCAGATTGCTGAGTCTCACCAGCACAGTTTCTGCTTCACTTGGTCTGGGGTAGGGCCTAAGAAATCACACATGTCACAAGTTCCCTGGTGACACTGACCCCACTTTGAGAACCACTTCTCTAGATGTTCCGAGGAGAAACAGGCCACTCCTAATTAGCGAAAGCCAGGAAGACTTCATGGAGGAAAAGGTCAGGCTTGAGCGGGATAGGATTTACCCAGGTGGGAGTGGGTACCCGGCTGTGTCACTGCTGCCCCCTGCAATCTGTGGGTGCCTTTTGCCTGCCTTTGCCACGTTGGCTTCTGGCCTCACTGCGGCTTTGTGCGGTCCTCTTGGTACAGTGAGCAATCTTGGCCAGGGGAGTCTGAGCCCCCAGAAGAGGAGGCTGACTAAGCCTTAGACAGGAGTTGACCTTGGCCGGCTTGGTTGCGGTCACTCTGAGGCCTGGATGTGTCCGTACCACAAGGCTGTCCGAATGTGTTTATTTGCCTGGGCCTCGCTCCCTGCCTGCTGGCACCCTTGGAGGTGTTGCTGTGGGGCTCCGTGGCTCTATTTCTGTTTTCCCGTCTGGCACCAGCTCAGCGGGGGCAGATGACGTGTGTGGCCACCCTTGTTTTCCTCCTGGCTCCATGTTCTTCTTGAGGCCAGCACTTGGTCAAATAGAGCATTTGAGTCTCACTGGAGGCTCTGCCAGGGAGCAGATGGGTTCTTTTCAGGAGAGAGACGTTCTGTGATGGTAGGAGAGCGCTGGGAGCTAAATAATTGAATTGTTTGGACTTAACACACAACGGTAGTAGGAATGTTTGCACACATGCATGTGTGCTTAAACTTCCAGATTCATTTGGAAGTTTTTATTCCTTTAAGTAGCGTCCAAACATTAGTGTTGGAAGTGAGGCAGAGGCATCAGGAAGCTTGGGAGAGGCCGTGTATTGTGTGTGTAGTTGGAAGACTCTGGGCAGGAAGACATGTGTCATCCACATCACACAATGTTGCAGCAAGAGGGACATCGGTGAGCTTCTGGTTCAACCCCTTCATTTTAACTGGGACCTTCAAAAGCTAAGTGACTTACTTGCTCTGCTCCAGCGTCACCTCCTCAACTATCCCAGGCCACACCAAATCGCTTTCTCTTTCCCTTGTGTTCCACAGTTGTTTTATTTGTAACACACCTCTCTTGTTTTATAAGTGGCTGTGCATGGGTTTGTTTTACCCACGAGATCAAGGATTAGCAAATTATAGGCTGTAGGTCCAATCTGGCCCACCGCCCGTTTTTGTAAAGAAAGTTTTATTGGAACACAGCTATGTCCGTTTGTTAATCTATTGGCCAGGGCTGCTTTTGCACTACAGTGGCAGAGGTGAGCAGTTGCTGCAAGGACCGAATGGCCTGAATGGTCTAAAATGTTGACCATATGGCCCTTTACGGAAGAAGTGTGCCAGACCCTGCAATAGAAGGAGAACTCTCTGAGGGCGGGAATGGAGTTTCATTTGTCTTTGCGTCTTCCGTTTCTTGCTTAATAGTAGGCACTCGGTAAATATATGTTGATTAGGCTCGAAGTGCAGTGGGCTGATTTGTCAGAGATTAAGCGTGCTGGGCTGGAGCCACCCCCTGGCTGTCCTGGCTTCCCCAGCTTTCATCCCTCCGTTGGACCACCCCATGCCCCAGTTTTTTCTATAGAAAAATGGTAATATTGTTTGCCTTGCTGAGTCCGGTGATCTGCGGTGAGGATAGAATAGGATATGGAAATATCTTACTAGAACCACAGGCCTAGATTCTGCTGTTCCTGACCATTCTAAACCAGCTTAGTGCCCGATTTCTCTTTCTGAATCTCAGTGGCTCACCTGCCACTCACCTTTCTCTGTGGTTCCCTTTTGCCTGCAGGCTACAGTACACATTTGGCCTGTCATTCATGACCTTCCTTATTTTGGTCACTACCTATCTGTCTGTCTCTCTCTTCTCCAGTGCAACCTATTGTTGCATCCAGAATCTTCTTCTTCTTTTTTTTTTTTTTAAAGATTTTATTTATTTATTTGACAGAGAGAGAGAGAGAGAGAGACAGCCAGCGAGAGAGGGAACACAAGCAGGGGGAGTGGGAGAGGAAGAAGCAGGCTCCTAGCAGAGGAGCCTGATGTGGGGCTCGATCCCACAATGCCGGGATCACGCCCTGAGCCGAAGGCAGACGCTCAACCGCTGTGCCACCCAGGCGCCCCTACATCCAGAATCTTCTGCGTGATGTCCCCTGCATGTTTATTTCACCTTTGCTGGGATCCTGTCCCCTCTGCTCCCCCCACCTTAACTCTTCCTGCTTCTCTGCTGTCTGCCGAGGTCCCCCTTGTGTCTGACCTTGCTGGAGTCTTTGGACCGTGGCCAACACGAGTGACTGTCTGATTTGCCACTCAGGGCAGTGTTTTTGTTGTTTTTTTTTTAATCCCCATGGACACTTGTTAAAAACCCCAGCAGCCTAGACCCCAGACCCATGGAAGTAGAATGTCCGAAGATGGGGCCAGGTCTTTCTCTCTCTCTTTTTTGTTAACGAGCTCCTCATGTGGTTATGACTTTGACCACAGTTTGAAGAACATTAAGTAGAAACAGGATGCTTTGCAGTAGTATTTATCTTTTTGTGAGACTCTTATCTCTTCAAATAAACTGGAAACATCTTGAAGATGGATCTGGGTCTCCTTTTTTCCGAGTCGCACACACATATATAAAATTAAGTCTGTGAGAGGCTTCGTGGGTGAGATTATCTCCCGCATCAGGCCTGCATCTGGGACACACTCAGGATACGTTTGCTTGTGGATTGGTACGAAATACGAAAGTGCTCGGGAAAGCAAACCAGGATCTGTGAAGCAGGGGATTATTATCGAGGCAGGTCCGATGTGTGCCTTTGACTGATTCTGCTACAGATGTCCCACTGTGGACACAGAAAGTCACCTCCCTGAGAAACGCTCACCATGGGAATTTCCTACGCTTCTCCCGAACTCTTTCCTCTCCCTGGACGTATGCAGAAAGGCTCCTCTTTTCCTTCCCCTTCGGCAGATCCCAGTCATGCCAGGCCATAGAAGTGCATGCTGCCGGGGAGAAGTTTGGACACCTAAGAATGAAGAAGTTTAGCTTGTATAATGAGTTTTGCTTTCCCTTTTAGCATGTTCAGGGAGAAGTGCAAATGTTTCGTCTCTTCCTGGCGAGTTCTATTGCCTGTTTACACAAGCCTGTACTCCGCGGCCTCAGAAAGTGCTCCTTGCCTTCTTCAGGGTGTGATGGGGCTGCTCTCGGTGTTGTCTTCAAGCAGACACTGTGCCCAGGCCTTGGGTCTTTTATCCCGGTAATGTGGCAGGAGTGTTATCTTTCCGAAGAAATCATTTCAACAGGTGCTTGTTTAGAACCATTGCGCTGGGGTATTTGGAACATGAGGATGCTGTCATTTTATGGAGCAGGGGAAAGAGAGCAGTGCAGAGACCACCCATCGAGGTGGTAAGCCTGGGTTCTGGTTAGGGCGCTCTAACTGGAGTCGAAAATTCTTAGTCTGTAATGGAAAGAGGTAAAACAAAAAAACCCTAAAAAACCAAAAAAACAGGAAAAAGAGATACCATAAAAACAGAGGCAGGAATCACTAGTCAGGGCTGATTTAGGAAGATGGTACTTCCTTAGAAATTTACAGCCACGTGAGCATTATATGGGAACCTTGGCTTTGGCAAATACGTGCTCCAGTGGCCTGTGGATAAAAGCTTCTTTCTCCTGTTGTTTCATTACCAGCATGTTGTATGTGGGGGAAAAAAATGTAGGTTCTAGAACTTACTCCTCTCCTCCCTCATGATTTCACTCCATTAATATTGGGCTTAATTATTGCAATTTATTATATGAGAGGCTTATTGCTTAATTTAAAAATGGAAGGGATTATTAGCTTTTTAATAAGCAGTAACATTTACTATCTACTGAGGAGGGCTCTAATCATGAATTTATGACTGTCCCTCTGGTCATGAAATGGAACAAAAACTGTCACCTACCCCAAATGGGACTCGTCGGCCATGAATGTGGACAGCGGAGGATGGCCCGCACGGGATCAAGCACGTTTCATAGAGAGCACGAGCAGAGGCTGCCAAACATGGGACCATGAGTCTGCGTCTAAATGCTAGAATCTGTTTTCCTCCGTGGTCCCCAGAGCCAGGAGTGTGGACGGAAGTAGCTCCGTACAGTGACTGACCATGTGATCCCGCGTTACAGATGGAGACAGGTCTGGCACAGTCTCTCCAGTAACAAAAGAAACCGACTGGTTTCAGATTCAGAAGCAGAGAGTGTTACGTACAATGTTGGTGAACGTCGGGGCCCTTTATTCTATAGGCAGGCTAGAAAGCGTGTGTTGATAAACACCTTGTTTGACTCGGCCAGCTAATTTCATTGTGATATGAAGTGTGGTTGGTCACATGGACTTCTATTTTTGATAAAAATGAGGTTCCAGCAGGCCGTTCTGGCTCATGTGCTTTCGAGAAAGAGGTTTCAGAGAGGAGTGTTGGTGTGCTCCCCTTCAGAAATAGCACTGCTGGCGTCATTCTGTCACTAGAGGCTGGGCACCGAAGAATGGAAGCATGAGTGAACTTGACCTTATCCATAGGGAGCTTGCAGACCGATGGGGGCATACAGTGCCCCTGCACAAAAGGGTCTCGTTAATGGTGGTGGGGACCTGCATTCTTGATTGCTGAAGAAATCCAAACCCAGGACAGGAAAGCCATTCACCTGGAGAGTCACGAAGCATGTCAGCCGACTCACAGAGGTGGCACCTGAGCTCGTCCCTGAAGAAGATATGTTTTATAAACCAACAGGGATGCAGGAGGTAAAGGGAACAGAGGAAGGTGATAAGGTGTAGAGCCTGTTCACGGCAGGTTCAGAAATCTTTCTTGACAGCCTTCTCCGTGCGTGGAGTTCCCATCTGGTGAGTCAAGGAAGAGCTTGATACAAAACCAAGCAATCTCCCTTGTGCTTATCGTCACTCCTTACAGGAATCGCTGAGTATAAGAAATGTCTCTAATTGTAGTAATTCATTTAATCATGACAGCAACTCAATGAAGTAAGAACCACCACAATTGTTCTCAAATTAGAGAAGAGGAAACCGAGATGCTCGCGGTTAAGGGACTCGCTGAAGTTCACACAGCTAGCATGTCATGACGCAGAGATTGCCACCTGCTCGTCCCACCGTGGAGCTTGTGCTCTTGGCTGAAGCACCTCACGCTGCCACTTCTCAGCCTGAGTGGCAGGGACTCATTTCTCTGCCTACCTCCCCCAGTGGAGTGTGAGCCGCTTGAGAGAAGGGACGCATTTCACCCCTCGTCCTGGCCACGGAGCAAACTGTTGGTGTGTGGCCTGAGCTCAGAAAGGGTATGCTGAGTCCCAGAGATTTGCTATGGGGACTCGAAGGAGGGAGCGATCACATCTTCTGGGTTTTGAGGGACAGTTTAGAGAAGGTAAGGGAGGGCATTGCAGGGTGAGAGACGAACATGAGCAGAGTGCTAGAGGGGGTAAGTGGGAGGGGTGGGCAGGGGAAGAAGGGTCTTCTGTTCCTTGGGTTCAGATGGGTGCATTGAGGGAGCTGGAGGTGACCTGGGAAGGGGGGTGCAGACCCCCTCGTGAGCCAATGAGTGCTGGCTTCTCTGGGGGACTTCTCAGGATCTGAAGGATTGGGTTGGACCTCTGGCCTCCATGGGCATATCAGACGACCAGGCTCCCCCCAGCTCACGCTTTGGTGTCTGTATCAGAGACAGAGTGTGGGACAGAATGTCCTGTGGCCTGGATTCCAGGGAGCATTTCTTTGGTTAAAAACTTATATCGAGCAACTTAAAGGTACCATGTTCTGTGGCTGGAGAGACACATAAAGTTTGCTCGCGGGCGAATGCTTTTGTCTGTATGTTGGGCTGTTGGTGCTTGTTGCCAGGGAAGACTGGGTGGGTGGTGGGGATGAAGGCGTGGCTTGAGGGAGTCAGGGCTTGGAAAAGAGCCAGCACTGGGTTCTGAGACAGTTTCTCTGGCCCCGAGTTGCTGCCTGGCAGGGTACCCAAGTCCTGCTCTCTAGGTTTTGGGAACTGAACTAAGCTACTGAAGAAACCAACAGATTGTCACCAGGTCAGGTCCTTGTTAAAGTATGATAAAGTGTGACACATGAAGGAGGAAACAGAGGTTAATCATCCTACCTCTACCTTAGCCCCCTGAAATTGTGTCATTTATGAATGAGATTTTACTTTTCAGAAATGGAAAATTCCTTTTCACTGAATATAGGGCTGTACCCTCCTTAGTGTCTCCTGCCTGGGCATGGACAGGGCTAGGGGTTGGAGACTAGGCCTTTAGGAGGTGAGGCTGGACATGCTGGTCTTACCTTCTGAGCCAGCACTGAGGCTGAGTGTGGAAGGAGGGTAACATGAATGGGCTGTCTGGGAGAGAGCCCCAAAGTCATAAGGAGTCAGCACCTCATCTTCTCCTTTCTTCTGCCACAAAACCAAGGATGTTACCCCAAACCCAGGACAAACTTTGACCCTGCTCTGCCTATATGGAGAATTAGGTCATTGATCAGAGGAGGATGGACTGGTTTCCTCCAAGGATGGACTTTTTGTTATGAAGCTGATTATCATATTACTCTGATTTCAGACCTCAGAAAATGATAGCAACACAGACTCCAAAGGCTACACGTTTTATAATCATTTCTTTTTGGGATTAGACTCTCCAGGTGTTAGACCAGTCCCCGGAGATATCGCCATTGGAACTAGTGTCCTTGTGTGAGAAATGATACCCACCCAGTCTCTGCTGAGTCGGTGTTTGCCAGGACCTGGATTCCAGAGGACATTCGTGTCTTCCTCCATCTTTCTCTGAAACTGGGCCAGTGATACATTGACCTGATTTCTGATGATCTTCAACTGCTCACAGTGGAATCAGCTATGGTCAGGCCACGATGGGGCTGACCAGGAGGAAGCCCAACCTGGGAGTCCAGGGAGCAGAAGCAAAGGTTCAGAACCCAAGGGGAGTGGGCAGAACCACGAGGGCCAGGCACTAAGTGGTCAGAGGTCGGCAAGGGCAGGCCTGCTTATGAGTTTGGCACAGAGGTGCCCAGCAGCCATGACAGTCCTGGACCTGTGAGCAACATTTGTAGCCAAAAGAAGGTTGGAGGCCAAGTGCTGCTGACTGAAGCAGGAGGGGATGGAGATGCTGAAATTATCTCACCTGGCCAGAGTCAGCTTTGCCCTGCAAATTGGCAGCTGGGGCTGGTGGCTAGTTATGGGTGCAGACAAATCACACAGGAAGTGGGGCCTCCCTGGCTGGCTGCTTGCCCTATGCTTTGGGACCGTGCCCATAACTAAGCAGTCACATGTCTCTTAAATAAAGGTGGCTGAAAGTTTCATCAGGAATCTAATATGGAACCAAACACCTGGGTGTCTGCCAAGGCCTCAACTGCTCAGGTCAAGAAGGCCCCCAGAGGGGCATGGCTCTGTGGCTTGCCCTTGTGAGTATCTTGCTGGGGACAGGCGCTTCCTTGCAGTTGGTCAGAAGAGGGCAATCCTGGGGCGCCTGGGTGTCACAGCGGTTAAGCGTCTGCCTTCGGCTCAGGGCGTGATCCCGGCGTTATGGGATCCAGCGCCACATCAGGCTCCTCCGCTATGAGCCTGCTTCTTCCTCTCCCACTCCCCCTGCTTGTGTTCCCTCTCTTGCTGGCTGTCTCTAACACTGTCGAATAAATAAATAAAATATATTTAAAAAAAAAAAAAAAAAAGGAGAGGGCAATCCTGATGGCTTGTCTCAGAGATTCCAGAGGGGAGAGATTTAGGGTAGGGTAAAGCAGAGGCTGCTTTCTGCTGAGTGAGCATGTCTTCACATTCCTAAATTCCAGGTGGAAGATGATGTTTTTAATACAAATCACTAGTAATTGGCAAACTCCTATTCCACATCTATTAACATGTTTATGCCTCACAGCAACCCTGTATAGCAATAACCCATTGTTATTTCTGTTTTACAGAGGAGGACGTTGAGGTGAAAGAGGTTAAGTGACTTGCCAAGGTTTATTAGCCAGTGAGTGCAGGGCCAGGGATTCAACTCCAGGCTCACTAGCTCCGTGCTGGGCTCAGTGTCAGTGATGGCATTGGTGACCTTGGGGATGGACTCCACTCTTGCCCGGGTGGGGCTGGGCTAACATACATTTGATCTTGCTGGAGAAATTGCCAATCTTCTCAACCTTTGGAAAGTTTGAGAAGTAGAACCTCATAAGCTGTATCCCAAGGGCATGTCTCCTTGTTTACTGAATTTTTTAAGGGAGGTTTTACTTTCTTTTTTATAGCAGGCTTTCTTGCCCAGTTACGGGAAATTGATAGTCACCTGCCTCTGTCCTGGCTGCCTTCCACCCCTCCTAAAACCCAGCTGCTCCTTGAAGTCTTCCTTTGACTGTCAAGGGGGCCATGCATCTGTAGTCAGAGCCAGATGGCAGGGCTGGACCAGGCAATGCAGGGTGGCCCTTCTGAGGCCAGCCCCTGAGCAGCCTCGTCACCAGCCCAAGGTTGCTGTGAAGTAAATGGGGATGGCTATGTGTTCCCCAAGGAGGAAGAGGGTTGTAAGAGAAGGTGAATTGTGGTTAGTGGCTGATTGGCCCAGGCCACCCAGTCTTTGTCCTGCCTGGATAGAAGTCCAAACTTGGGTGTCAGACAAATCCTGGTGTCTGGCCTGGCTTTGCCTTTAGGAGCCTGGAGTCAAGGAGGCCCTTCATGAATGTAATTTCTAACCTTGTCATGGTTGGGTGGGCCAGTGCTAGAGTCTAAAGGCCTGGGCTTACTAGTGAGCCATGTGACCGAGGCCACTTTCAGCAGGGTGGGCTACCTAACTTGCAGGGGCCAGCGCCAAGTGAAAATTTGAGGTCCTTTGTTCAAAAGTTACTAAGTGGCTGTGGTATATACACACATACACACACACACACACACACACACACACACACACACACACACACACAATGGAATATTACTCAGCCATCAAAAAGAATGAAATCTTGCCATTCGCGACAACATGGATAGAACTAGAGGGTATTATGCTAAGTGAAATAAGTCTGTCAGAGAAAGACAAATACCATGTGATCTCCCTCATATGTGGAATTTAAGAAAGAAAATAGGTGAACACAAAAGAAGGGAAGAAAAAATAAGACAAAAACAGGGAGGGAGACAAACCATAAGAGACTCTTAATCATAGGAAACAAACTGAGGGCTGCTGGAGGGGAGTTCGGTGAGGATATGGGGTCCCTGGGTGATGGGCATTAAGGAGGGCACATGATGTGATGAGCACTGGGTGTTATATACAACTGATGAATCACTGACCTCTCCCTCTGAAACTAATAATACACTGTATGTTAATTAATTGAATTTAAATAATAAGAAAAATTACCAAGGATTTTAAGATGCTGACAGCAGAGCATTAGCCAAGCCAGGGGACTTGTGGGCCTGCCCAGTTCGTATGTCAAGCCTCAGGTTCCTCATCTGCGACGTGGAGATAACACATAGTCGTATGTCCCGCAGGGGCTTGTGGTGAGGTTTACGCATTAGGCTACGTGGTAAGGGCTTGATAAAGTTAGCTTCGGTAAGTGCCATGTCAGGAATTGACAGCCTCGTTTTGGGCCGTGGGCAAAGGACTGTGGAGGGCAGCGGGACCCTCCAGTAATGGCTCAGCTGAAGGAGCACTTTGGGCTTTGTTCTCTGCTCTCACCTGCTTGTGGTTTGGGACTTTCACCTTTGCCAAGCACAGAGACCTCCTTCGGGGGAGCTAGGAGCCTCCTCACGTGTGTGCAGGCCGTGCCCTGTATTCCGCGGGGCTGGAGGGCGGCCAGGAGAAATGGGTGCTGTCTTTTTGCTGCATTCATTTTTAATTTCTGAAAAAAGTCAAGTCCTGACATCACAGAATTTCCCTCCAAAGATTTTACTATGCCTCTCTGAAAAATAAGGGCATTTTCCTCCTTCTTCTTCTTCTCCTCCTCCTCCTCCTCCTCCTCCTTCTTCTTCTTCTTCTTTCTTCTCCTTCTCCTTCTCCTTCTTCCTCCTCCTCCTCTTCTTCTTCTTCTTCTTCTTTTTTTAAAAGATTTATGTATTTATTTTATAGAGAGAGAGAGGGAGGGAGGGAGGGGAAGGGAGAGAAGAAGGGAGAGAGAGAATCCCAAGCAGAGTCCCTGCTGACGGTGGAGCCCGACGTGGGGCTTGATCCTACCACCCTGATCACAACCTGACCCGAAACCAGGAGTTGGACGCCCAACCGACTGAGCCACCCAGACATCCCAAAGACATTTTCTTGTATATGCACAGTAACAGTATTATAGACATTGAGAGGTTTTTTTTTTTAAAGCAGCATTTTATGGAAAGTTTAGCTAGGTATTTGTGGGGAGGTAAAGTGATTAGTATAGATTTGCTTTGCTAGGATGAAGGGCTGTTAACAATCCAGATTCAAACTCTGCATGCTTGTTTACATTTAATTGCCATTCATTGGAAGTAGTGGCTCGTAATTTTGGTAAGAAAGATCTGGGGACACCTGCCTCATTGCCCCAGTGGGTGAGAATGAAAACCACTTCCCAGGAGGAGACGCTGTGTCTCATTTTCTCTCCTGGGTCCTTCTCTGTCTCTCACCTAACCCATACCAGGGGCTTCCTAAAGGGTCTCCTGGCCTTTGGAAAAACACCCCTACTGGCCCATCCTTCACAAACCACGAGAGAGGTTGACGATGTCACCTGGGCCTTGAGAATGTCACCTAGACTTGTCATTCACTTAAAAAAACCTTTCAAAGCCTCCCCAACGCCTTCAGCAGAGCTCAGCCGGCCACCTCTGTCTGTATGGCCTATGAGCTGAGGATAGTTTTTACATCTTTCAGTGGTTAGAAAAAGACGAAAGAAGGGTATTATTTTTTGCCACATGAAAATTATGAGAAATTCAATCTCTATAAATAAAGTTTTATTGGAACATAGCCACGTGCATTCATTTTCACATTTTCTGTGGCTGCTTTCATGTAACAATGGTGGCTGAGCAGTAGCACAGATCATTACAGAAAAGTTTGCTGACACCCAAGCTGTAGGATAAAATGCATGCTATTTGGCATGGCATCTAAGGCTTCGGTCACTGCCACCTGCCTGCCTCCCCACCCCACCTTACTTCTTTTGCCTTTTATGCTTTTAGGAACTTCCAGCTGCTTCTGTCTCCCTGCATGGGCCATTTTCACCTCCGTGCTTTGTTCCGTCTCTTCTTTTCATCCTTTCCCCTTCCTGGGCTAGATGTCACTGACTCATTCCCGAAGAAATCATCTCCTCAAGGAGGCCTTCCAGGCCCACCTCCCTGGTTTAGTGGTTCCCTGTTTGGGGACTCACTGTTTGGATCGGAAAAATAGGGAGAAGCCCAAAGGCTCTGAGAACCTGGGAGCCAGATGCTCAGCACGGTGGAAGCAGGGCCTGGGGTGGAAATGGCTCCCCCGTCAGAAGACGTGGATGGAGGGACTGTCCACACCATGTACTCTGCAGGTGGAGAAGACGGACTCGGGCCCTGTCCCTTTGGGGCTAGCATTCTAGTGGGGGAGACAATGTACCCATTAACACATAAGTGTGAAAGAGTTTACAGCCCTCATTTGTGCTCTGGAAAGTGGGTAGGAATGATGGAGGGGTGGGTTGTCTAGATTAGGAGGCCAGGAAGGCTACTGAGGGGGTGACATCTAAGTCCTGAATGAGCAGAGCGCTGGCAGCCAGAAGCTCTGGAGTGACAGGGAAGGATGAACTCTCTTCTAAAACTGTCTCTTCCATTCCCTCTTCGGCCTCGAGGAGATGGTGAGAGGCCATGCCTCTCTTCTCCCCAGGCCCACAGCACAGTGGCCTGAGAAGTCACAGCAGGCTCTCAGGTCAGGGCCCTCCCTGGTGGGTGGGTGGCACCTTCCCTAGGCCCTTGTCTAGAGCTTCCTGGCATCTACCCCAACCCCAGGACATCCCCAGCAGCCACCTGTTGAGATCTGTGAAATGGCTGGGAGGGACTTCAGCAATGGATCCATCTGGCCTCTTCATTTCAAGAGGTGAAACTGAAAGCCAGAGAAGTAGAGTCCCTTGGCCCCTGGGCTGATCAGAGGCAGAGCCAGGGCCAGACTCCTGGTTCCTTGACCCTCAAAGCAAGGGATCACTCATCTTCTTTTGACTTGATTAGGGGATATCAGGACAAATCAGCCCCCAGAATTGAGCTCAGGTCCCTAGAGGCCATTGGGAAACCCTTGGATCAAGGCACCATCCAAGAGAAAGGCCGACTGGCTGGGACTCCTGTGCACCAGCACTGCTCTTTGCTGGAGGTCCGGAGGCACTGTGTGAGGCTGTTGCCTCTAATCCCACTGGTCTAATTTAGCTGCAGTCCTGGGGGAGGCTGTGCTAATTATAGCCAGTTGGCCACGCTGGGAGCTATAAATAGGGCGGGAGGCACCTGTTTGGTCATTAGTAGGCATTTATCAAGGCACCTACAAAGCATTCAGTGATGGGGCTGGGCATGGTGTGGGCACAGAGAGCACCTAGTAGAAGCCTTGAACTGTGCTCTGAACTGATAGTTTAGTCTGAGGAAGACAGTGATGAACAGTGGAGTGGGGGTTCGAGAGCGTGACTTGGGAAGAAGGCTGTCAGAGTCGAAATCCTGGCTTTTCACAGCTATGAGCCCCTGGGAAAGTCACTGGAACTCTCTACTTTCAGTTTCTCATCTGTAAAATGGAGGACTTAATATCTGCCTCATAAGGATGTTGTAAGATTAAAGAGATATGTGCACATACGTATACTCTTTTGATAGATGTATTTATATATTATAATTAATTATACACTCTGTTATACAATTATATATTGATATAAAAGTAATTTATGTATATATGTATGTATTATTTAGAATAGCCTAGTATCTTGAGTGAAATAAAATTGTTTATTGTTTATTACTATATGAGGACAGCTCCAGAAGCAGCCTGCCCTTGAGTGACCATCTTGCGTGAAAACCTTGATCCTGGAAGAACTGAGTCTAGGCGCCTCCCAGACTGATGCGACAGTACTGTGTGGCAGTTAAGACTAGCTTTTTCAACCTGGAGTTCAGGTTTAGCTCTTACTCCCCGTGAGGCATGTTACTGCCCATCTTGTCTCTGTTCTTCATCTGTAAAATCCGACATCGCAGTAGTGAGCATTTATTGGGGTTGGGTGGGATTAAAGAGTTACCACCCCTGTAGAGCAGTTTCGAGCAAGTGCCTAGCACAGAGTAGCTGTGAAGCGATGTAAGGATTGTTAACCCTCTTCTCATCTGCCTTTGGCAGCACCTCCAGGCTGACGTTGCTCTCCTACCTGGAGAACGGGGGTGGTACCCCAGCGGGCAGAGGGCTGGTCCTGAGATGCCCTGGCCTGAAATGGGTGGCCGGGGCTTCTTCTTTCACAGTCCTCTTGTTCCAGCTTTTAGTGTCCCTTCCCTGAACCCCCCCTTGGCACCCCCTCTTACAGGAATGCTGTTTCTTCCTATGTCTCTGCCCAGACATGTGGTGGGCACCCAGGAAGCACACCCCTTGAGGAGAGCTGTGTTTGCCGTGACAGAGGAAGAAGAGATAAAGGGACGGGAATTATTGGATGTGTATGGAGAGAGGACAAGGGGTGGAGGGAGGGACGACATACCTGGGAGGTCTCCTGGGAGAGAGGCACGTTCGCTTTATCCTGTGCCTTGGAGCAAGGATGTCGGAGTGGAAGTGTCAGGAAGATAAATCTCTGTTAGGGAAGGGGGCGAGTTCCCTGGCCCTACACCTGTCCGAAGTGAGAAGCATGGGAAGAACGTGGCGCTGAACGTTAGGCACACTGGTCTGGGCTTGCTGCTCCAAGCATGGTTAGAGGACCAGCCGCGTGGGTCCTACCCCAGACCCACTGAGCCCGGATCTGAAGTTCAGCCAGGTTGCCAGGTGTGCATGTGGAAGTCTGAGGAGCTGGGCTCTAGACCAGTGCTTCTTAAGGGAGGAGTCCTTCTTCCCACCCCACAGCCGAGAAAACTGAGGCTCTTCTGTGGGCCTTGAGTCCTGGTTCTCAAAGTTCTGCTGCTCTCTCTGGACCACCAGGGAAGGTCTGCGTCCTTGGAGCAGCATCAGCCTGGAAGCTTGTTAGAAATGGCAGTTCTCAGGCTGAGCTCCAGAGCCAGTGAATCAGAACCCCTGGGGGCGGGGCGGTCCAGGAGGCCCTGCGGCACTGGCGAGATTGATAACCAGGAGTGGGAGCACTGGCCCACAGCCCCGGCTACACAGTGGAATCCCTTGGGAAGATAAAGGAAATACTTGGGTCACCAAAGAGCACGTGCACGTGGCAGGGACATTGACAAAGCCACAAGCTCCTTGGGTGATTTGAATGTGCAGACAGCATTGAGGGCCAGTGCTTTAGGCCCATGCAATAATAAGCCTCAGTTTTCTCAGCTGTCAACTGGGAAGAATTGGGTAGAATAACCCCAGTTCATGTGCCTCCGGGAGCCTTTCACTGAGGTCCCTGGGACCTGGAAAAGCGCCTAAGGAGGCGGGCTTCCATCTGTCTGGGAAGGTGCAGCTGAGATTCCTGTGCAGGGAGAGGCGGGATTGGATACCCGTATAGGGCTGAGGGGTGGAATTCTAATGTGGCGGTTTGCGGATCCAAGTACTAAGTGCTATAAAGTCGATACCCTGCTTGCCGCAATAGCTATGTTCCGGACAAGGCACTCACTAGCTCCTTGAGAGCCCAGTTCAGGAATTCTCCTTGCCCACCTGCTGCCACCTGCTGCCACCTACTGCGGGAGCCCTCCTGTAGTGGGTCCCTTCGCTCTGTGTTGGGACACAGTGAAGTCTGCAGCATCCCAGGCTCCCTTGGGTTACAATGGGGGTTGTTGGGAGCCTGGCCCCCTTGCCCTGAACACTGGTGGTGGCAAGAATGAAGTTGAGAGAAATATTTACCCAGAGTAATCCCTCTGCTATGCCACTGCCCGTCTCCCAGGAGGCTGGGTAACAAACACAGAGTTCTGGTCATAATTTATCGAGGGGATGAGCTGAGCCTTCCAAGGGCTAAGACGAGGCAGGAGAAAGGGTGGTGGCTACGGTCTCTAGACCCAGGCTCTGCGGTGGCCGGGGTCGAGGGCATCTGAAAGTAGCCACTGGCTCTAACTACCAGGTGAAGCTGTATGTGCATTATAAATGCTGGACTCAAAAGCATCATGAAACAACCAGATGTGGAAAGTAATCCTAATTTAATCTTACAAATGAAATTATATGGCACTTACCAAGTGCCCGAGGGACTATGCTAAGTATTAACTCATGGGATCCTCACGACCATTATTTCTCCGTTTTACATGAGCAGTTGCTCTTGGGGGGTCTGCAATGGTCAACCTCTCCATTTCACAAATGGGGAAACTGAGGCCCGAGATTGGTATGTGCCCAAGGGCTCGTAGTGAGTAAGCAGCAGAGACAAAATAAGAAGCCAGGTCCTAGTCATTAAAGCACATCTTGAAAAACAAAGGATTTAGCAAAACCTCTTCTTGATTTTCAGCCTGGGATGACTTTAACACAGAGTTGTCTGGATTATGTGACACCAGAAGAAATAATTCACAGGGTATTTGTTCGGAAAGATTCACAAGAAATTCTTCTTTTAAAAAAATTTAAGTTCAATTAACATATAATGTATTATTGGTTTCAGAGGTAGAGGTCAGTGATTCATCAGTCTTATATAATACCCAGCGCTCATTACATCATGTGTCCTCCTTAATGTTCATCACCCAGGTACCCCATCCCCCGACCCTCCTCCTCTCCAGGAACCTTCAGTTTGTTTCCTGTGATTAAGAGTCTCCTATGGTTTGTCTCCCTCTCTGATTTCGTCTTGCTTTATTTTTTCCTCTCTTCCCCTATGGTCCTCTGTTTTGTTTCTTAAATTCCACATATGAATGAGATCGTATGATAATTGTCTTTCTCTGATTGACTTATTTCGCTTAGCATAATACCCTCTAGTTCCATCTACGTTGTTGCAAATGGCAAGATTTCATTTTTTTGATGACTGAGTAATATTCCATTGTCTATATATACCACATCTTCTTTATCCATTCATCTGTCAATGGACGTCTGGGCTCTTTCCATAGTTTGGCTATCGTGGATGTTGCTGCTATAAACTTTGGGGTGCAGGTGCCCCTTCGGATCATTACATTTGTATCTTTGGGATAAATACCCAGTAGTGCAATTGCTGGGTCTTAGGGGAGCTGTATTTTCAACTTTTTGAGGGACCTCCATACTGTTTTCCAGAGTGGCTGCATCAGCTTGCATTCCCCCCAACAGTGTAGGAGGGTTCCCCTTTCTCCGCATCCTCACCAACATCTGTCATTTCCTGACTTGTTAATGTTAGCCATTCTGACTGGTGTGAGGTGGTATCTCATTGTGGTTTTGATTTGTATTTCCCTGATACCGAGTGATGTTGAGCATTTTTTCATGTGTCTGTTGGCCATTTGGATGTCTTCCTTGGAGAAATGTCTGTTCATGTCTTCTGCCCATTTCTTGCTTGGATTATTTGTTCTTTGGGTGTTGAGTTTGATAAATTCTTTATAGATTTTGAATACTAGCCCTTTATCTGATATGTCACTTGCAAATATCTTCTCCCCTTCTGTCGGTTGTCTTTTGGTTTTGTTGACTGTTTCCTTTGCTGTGCAAAAGCTTTTTATCTTGATGAAGTCCCAATAGTTCATTTTGCCCTTCAAAAGAAATTCCTTAGCAAGTAAATTTGAAATTTTTTAGACCATGTCCCATAGGAAGAAACACATTGGACATTATGTGTATATATCTGTGTATTATATATGCATGCCCATATGTATACATATATATGTATATAATGGACTAGATTACATATATGTGTATATATGTGTATATCTCTATATCTATTTACCTACATACAGAACAAAAATTCATGAAATGATTCTTATCACATGGGCTGACTTGATGTATTGGATTTATTCTGCTCTATTTACTTTATTTAAAAAATATTGCTCATACTCCATTAAGTAAATTTCGTGATCAACCAGTGGGCTAATTCCTGCCACTTGCAAATTACTGGTGAGATCTGGCTCCTCAAACTGTATGGGAGGAAGCTGCAGCTTTGTTTCACATTGCACAGCACTTTGTCACGGATCTGAGACTAGAATCCAGCTATACTGATTGCCACCATTCACCCTGCCCGAGCCTGACCATTGCACCGGAGACTTTGCTAGGGACCTTTTGGGGCCATTTCCTGACATGCTCTGTGGTTTTATGCCTGCAAACCTGTGGCTTCCAGGCCTGGCCAGGCTCTCTCTGGCCATCACCCATCTCCATGCTTTGCTCCTTTTCCTGGTCACTGTTCTTTTCTTCCTCTTCTAAGAACCAGAGCATAGATTTTGCAACTGAGTCCCAACAAGTTTTGGGCTGGGGATTTAAGTGTGAGGGGTTTTGAGAGAGAACCCATTGATTTGACTCTACAAACCCTTCTTTACAATTCCCAAATCCCTAAAGCTCTGAAAAGTGAAGGTTTTTCACATAATTCATGGGGGAAGGGTGGCAAACCTGCCCCAAATTGATGTGAGGCTGTTGATGGTCTCAATTCATCCAACTTCGTCTGGAGAGTTCTCTGTGTCCCTGCAGAAACTGTAGTGTGTGTGACAATGACTTGTGGCCCAGACCCCAGAGTTTTACCTGATTAATTTTCTGAAAGCTGAAACAACTGGAATTCTGAAGCACATCTGGCTCCATGGTTTTGAGTAAGGAAGTTTTGGACCTGCAGACACAATTGAAGTGTGTCTGAGTGTGTTATTGATTAATCAGTGAATGCTTTTGAGAGGAAAGAGTGGTCAGTGGAGAAAAGTGGAGAGAACCAGTTATCAGAAAGTTGACTGTCGACAGCCTGTGAAAAACAGAGGGTATTTTTTCGTGAGGATGATGTGAGTGAAGGCTATGAAATTAGCAGTGGAAATTCTAGTGGCCTGAACTGATATCAAGTGTTTGGTGTGGTCTGATTTCTTTAGAAAACTGAATTATTCTCTAAATGACGCACTTATTTCCAGCTTTAACAAAGGCCTACACTGTGTGTGTGTGTGTGTGTGTGTGTGTGTGTGTACGTGCACACGCTGAGAAGGCGTCACCTCTGTTTTGCTGTGCCACAGACGAGGAATAACCAAGCAAAACAGAAAGACAGGAATGTCTCTGCATTCTTTGTAGATTCCTTTCACATCTACTTGGCTCTGTTCTAATATTACTTTCTTCTTTGTTCTCGCTTCTTTATAATACTTCGGATGCCTCTCAATAGAAACTGCTGACTGCACGGTGAAACGCACTTTTCTTCATTACTATTAGCCTTGTAGGTCATTAAAACCTTGCTGGGGTTGCTCCCCCCCCACCATAAAGGCTTTAAAATCTTAAAGTTTTTAGAGCTTCTGCTTTAGAGGGCCCTGGGAACTCTAGGCTCCTGAGACGAGAGGAAGGCATATCCAGCTTTCAGTGAAGTACTGTAGAGGGTCCAAATCCAGGCCCTCAGAGATACTCTGATATGTCTAAAAAGAAATCAGGCTGAGGGAGTGTCGCCGGGATTGACAATGTGGTCTTTAGGAGGGCCCAGGAGACCAGACCTTGGGCCCTTGCCAGGTGGGAAGTTGGAGATGAGATTCCTGCATAAAGCCAGCCGTTCCAGGGGTGGGGGGGGGGCTACATCCTCAGGGAACAGGTGGTCCAGCAAACGTTTGGGAGGGGGTGGGGGATGGTAGGGTCAGTGCAAAGGGAGCAGACAAGGGACCTTACCTGTTTCACTTTCGGCATGGTCGAGGGAGGGTGAGACAATGCTGTGAGAATTTGTAATCATAGAAACGCCTGCACGCAGCTTCAGGTTTGAATTTATACTACCTGTGTGACCCAGGACACCCCAAGCTGTGAAATTCACCTGACGCAGTTTGGGGTTGATAGCATTCCATAGGGTCTGTCAGAATCAAATGAAACATTCTCTCTAGAGGAATATGCTCATAGCTCAAGCATTGGAAGATTCCTGTAGGTAAAACCCAGCCATTCAAACATGGGCCTTTACCCTCCAATTAGGAAACAGACAAGGAAACAAGTCACCACGAGTGAAAGTCAGCAGAAACAACAGATGGAAGAATCAGATCGCCAGGGGTTTCATGGATGAGACTAATTGAATATGTAATGTATTTCAAATGTTAAAAAAGTAAGTTGTTGAAAAAACATGAGTAAGAAACATTATACTAATTTTAAAAATGTACAGATATTTGAAGAAAAAGAAATAGAATTTCCAGAAATGAAAAATGTAATAACTGAAATTGAAAATGTGATCTTCAGCAATTAGGCATGCGCTTTCACAGGTCATTAGAAACATAAAGGTAGCAATTCTGAATAACGGTACATCAGAGACAACGTTTAAAAAATCTGCAGTTTTGCAGAATTGAATGCATTATAATGTATTGGAAAAAACATGTGGGACCCAGGCAGGCTTTCGTTTCATGGCTAGGTAAACTTGGGTTACTTCTTAACCTCTCAAATGCACAATTTCCTCTTATGTAACCTGACTCCACAGATTTGCCCTGAAGGCTCTATTTGATAATTTTTGAACGGGTCTTGATTTCCCTTTTCCTCTCATTTCTCTCTTTTTTTTTTTTTTTTAAAGATTTTATTTATTTATTTAACAGAGATAGAGACAGCCAGCGAGAGAGGGAACACAAGCAGGGGGAGTGGGAGAGGAAGAAGCAGGCTCCTAGCGGAGGAGCCTGATGTGGGGCTCGATCCCAGAACGCTGGGATCATGCCCTGAGCCGAAGGCAGACGCTTAACCGCTGTGCCACCCAGGCGCCCCATCATTTCTCTTGATTCTGAAGAATACATAGTCTTTCTTATTTCCTTCTCCTTTGGGAAGTGTCCTATAATTTATTAAATTTTAATTTAATAATTAGAATTTCCGCCAGGATGGCCGAAAGGTGGGCTGCTAGTCAGAGGGGCCAGTCTCAGATAGCGAGGCTCTGGCCAGGCCTCCCATCCTGAGGTGGGAATGGATGGTGAGGTTTTGACTTTGAGTGGGGCCTGAATTTGGTTAATATGGCAACAGATATGGATCTTTGGTCAGGCCCAGCCTGCAAATCCTACCCAACCCATGGGAAATCTGAGTTTTGCATTGAGCTTGGACTCTATTTTTGGGCACGGGCCCAATCTGTTACATTGTCCTGCAGGCATGGTGCACCCTGTCCTCTTGGTCAGCTCTACCAGAGGACAGGACCTGAGCTCCTGGAACAGTGGGGAGGAGGAGGGGAATGGGAGGTATCTGTAGGGGAGCTCGGAGGCAAAAAGAGCCTCGCATGCAGATCTTCTCCCTCCATCTCTCCCGCCTTTCTTCCCCTGACCCCCTTCATTTTCTCCCCACCCATTCTTCTGCTTTGACTTTTGCTCTCTTTTTCTCTTTCCCTTCGTATCTTTGTATTTTCTCCTTCTGTCTAGCAGAGGAATGTAGACCATTTGCTTTTCATTCTGTAAAATGCATACAGTGAAAATTTGGGGAGTAGGTCTCATCTGGGCTTGTCTGGACCCACAACAAGGCTTGGCATATATTAAGATTTTAGAAATTATCTAATAGGGTTTCCTGGACCTTGGAATAGTTTCTGGGCCTTTCCTGGTGTGAATCCAAGTTATGACAATGGAATTCTACCCAGGAAGGGAAGCAGTGAGACTGAGCGGAGCTGGCCTTTGGGAGGAAATGGCAGGTTCCCCCTCCCCAGTGACAGGGCCCAGCCCAGCCTTGGAACTCAGCACAGTCAGGCCTGCAGATGACGTCACTGGCCTTCCGTGGGACAGCTGCAGCCAGCAGCAGGACACTCCAGAAATGCCAGCAGTAATTGGAAACTTTATTTTCAAATGCTTCCCACAGCATTCATGCCTGGTGAAAAGCACTCCTACTGCTGGGCTTTTCAGGTGGCTGCCCTGAGCAGGGCCCTGGGAGTTCAGGGGGAGCTGAAGCTAACCTCCATCCTTTCTGGAGCAGGGTTCCTGGGTGTGGATGCAGAGACATTCCCCAGAGGGTTGCAGCGTCATGCCGAAGGGATTCCATATATATAGGCCTCCAGAGCTCGTGGGATGTATTCCTAGGCAATAATTTTCTTTTATTTTTAAGATTTTATTTATTTATTTATTTGAGAGAGAGAGAGAGAGAGCAAGTATGTGAGTGGGGGGCGGGCAGAGGGAGAAGCAGACTCCCCGCTGAGCAGGAGCCCAACGTGGGGCTCGATCTTGGGACTCTGAGATCATGACCTGAGCCGAAGGCAGCCGCTTAACCCACTGAGCCACCCAGGCATCCCCTAGGCAATAATTTTCAAAGCTCTTTTTTTGCTATTCCATTTAAAGAACATTTTCTTATTTAGCTATCTCTGATGCCTAATCTTGTCTGTGCAAGAGGTGAGTGTAAGAGAAATGAAGGGAGAGAGAAACACAAAGAAACATTATAGAGAAGAGACTATTTTGTGGAGACACAGCAGTGGCCCTCCCATGTCTGAAGGTCTGTGTTGGGGAAGAGGCATCAGCTGGTTCTGGGTGTCCCCTGGTGAGAGAACCGGGGTTGTGGGGAGACACATTTCATCTTGGAATTCCAGTGGGAGCAGGGAGCTCACCGCGGCGCACCTGCTAGGGGACACCTCAGTGCAGGGGGCTTGCTCATGAGCCTCGGGAGTCAGAGCCAGTTTGTGCTTGGGGAGACAGCCTCTAGCACGGTACCCCCAGTAGCCAGGTCACCTGCCCACTTATTAATCACAGGCCGAGTGCCAAGTCCTGCACTGATCAACCATCCAATTCTCATGACTGCCCTGTTGGGTGGGAACTATCATGATCGTCATTTTACACGTGGGAAACTGACTCACAAAGGGTCCAGGTGTCCAAGGTCACAGGCTAGGAAGCTGCAGGCTCTGGATTGGAATCAAGGTGTCCTGTCATCAGAGCTCCCTCCCCAACAGGAGTTACGTCTCACTGTTGTGTAAACAGAATGTGGGTTAACCTTCTGGCCCTTCCTTTCCCACTTTTTTCTCTACCTTCTTTTTTTTCGTGGTCTTAACTGTCATATCAACATATGACCTTATGAAATTGTTGGGAAGGCACCACTTTGGGAAACCGCGCTCAGCCATGGAAGCTCCCCCCACCCCGCCTCATCCCTGTTTATCTCCTTTAAGGGAGTGCGTACTATGGGAGCTGTCATCTAAAAATGGACTGGCTCGGCTCTAACGGGATTCAGGAGGGGGAAGGTGAACACTTGCAGGAAGCCAGGGCTGGGCGTCAGGCAGGAGGGCGGGTGGACACTTGAGGTCCCGTCTAATGAGGACAGTCGCCGAGTGTGGCCCTTGATGGAGCTCCCGCTGCCACCGAGACGGGTGCTGCCAGAAGCGTGATTCGGCCGGGGCGGCAGCGGCACGCCGGCGCTCTCACCACCTGCTTGAATTATTGCAGTTGCCTCCTGACCGCTCTGCCAGGTTTACTCCGCTCCCTTCTCTGGGCTGTCCTGCACGCAGCTGCCACAGACATCTCCCCAAATACTGATTTGATGACATCACTCTGAACTCCCTTTGCTCCTGTGCTCAGAAGCCTGAGTGCCTCCTGTACCCACCGTGTGCACCTCTGCCCTCGGCTTGCCTTTCCAAGTGCCCCTTCCTCATCTGCCTTCCATGAGCCTCACTCTACCCGATGGGTCTGCAGTGTGCCCTGAACAAGCCCTCCTGACCTGTGTGTTCTTCCCTGGGACTCTGTCCTCCTCCTTTAGGTGTCCCTTCAGGGCTCCGCTCATCCTTCCGTTCACTCAACACTCCTCCATGATGAGGTGAGTTGGTGTCCGGAAGAGGCTGGGAAAACCGAGTCATACGAGACAGGCCTCATGTCCTTGAAGAACTCTTGGTCTTGGATCAGTGTGGTGAGAGCCACTCTAGGCTAGGTACAAAGGATCCTCTTCCAGGAAGCCTTCACTGATTGCTATGCCACTGTGAACTTGCCCTTAGTAGGAGCCCTATAGATCCCAGTATCTGTTCTTCTCTTTTAGTGCCTTGTTTTCTGCCTGGTGTTATTCACTTAATGCCAGTATCTCTTGGACTTTATCCTAAAGGAACATACCGCACTGTACTGCACTATGTGTCTATTAATAGGAATACACGTTTATGTTGAGGCCTGAGTCCCAAGTGCACTCACTTCCGTGATTCCCCTGACTCTCGTAACAACACTGTGGGGCAGCCAGGACAAATGTGATCAGGCCCAGTTTGCAGAAAGTGTGTGACTTGCTCACAGGCACACAGTTAATAAATGGCAGAGGCAGGACTCGGGACTAGGGTTTTGCCAAGTTGTGGCACACAGTGTACCCCCCGCCCCCAAGGGTGGATGGAGGCAGCTCCATCACTGTGGGCTCTCCCTTGGGCCGCAGTGTGTGTATGTTAGGGTAGGGTGAGAGAGTGGAGAGGAGAATTTTGCAGCTGAAATCCAGGGGGTTCATTAAGGAGCAGGGAGGTACACAGGGTTATGGGGTTGGTTAGATAAAGGGTGATTTGCTACTCCTAATGCTTCCTTTTTTTTTTTTTTAAAGATTTTATTTATTTATTTAACAGAGATAGAGACAGCCAGCGAGAGAGGGAACACAGCAGGGGGAGTGGGAGAGGAAGAAGCAGGCTCCCAGCGGAGGAGCCTGATGTGGGGCTCGATCCCATAACGCCGGGATCACGCCCTGAGCCGAAGGCAGACGCTTAACCGCTGTGCCACACAGGCGCCCCTACTCCTAATGCTTCTCATCCAAGTGCCCTCCCCTCCCTTCCCCCCGTCTTCCATGGAGATGGGAGTAGTTGGATGGAGCGAGAGTAGGACCAGTGTGGGAGGTGGAGTGGATAGGATGGATGGGAAGAGGGCAGGTGAGCAAGGCCTGGGGACAGAGGCAGTCAGGTGACCTATCCCTTATCACCCAGCAAAAGCTTCAGGCTCAGTCACCCAGCTGCAAAATTTCAGAATTCTATTAAAGTATTTAGTGGAACTGGGGACAAGTTATACAGAAAGTGGAATCCCAGCTCCCTCTCACCCTGGCTATCGATTTTTGGCTTTCCAATTACAGCAAAGGTGCTACCACTGTGAACACTAGCTAGTTGGAAGGCTTGGGCTTTTGAAGCTCAGTCGTGTGAGTTACCTATGTGTTAAAAAAAAATAAAAATCTTACCTTGCTTTAACAAGAACAAAGTGTGTTTCTTTAGCCCGCGCATGAATCAAAAATAGTTGAACTTTTTTTTTTTTTTTTTTTTTTTTTGCTCAAGTTTAAAAATAAAAGTCACCTTTGGGCTGAGATCAAGAATGGAAAATTTCAGGGCATCAGAGTAATTTATTTCCATCTGCTCTGGTAAGGGATCGCGATAAAGTATTTTGATGGAAGGTGGCAGGTCAGCGTGGACTGTGAGTCCCACTGCATTGGTGCTTCGCCGCGTCTGCTCGGTTCAGAGGTCCTCAGTGAAAGGCCTCTCCCTCTCCTGGCACAACTGAATGAGTATGCAGAGGACAGGGGAGACATGTGTAAGGGAACATAAGCAACTAATTGGAATCGACAAAGAAGGCGGTGATTAAAATTAACAGACGCTTCTGCTTCTGCAAAGGTGGTTTCATCACATAGAGTACAGGTTGGCGCCCCAAATGATCAGTTACTAACGCGCTGGATTGGGTAGTGACAAGTGTCTAGAGAGAAGTGCCAGGCCCGGGGAGCTGCACTGGAAGTGACAATAAGGATGGGGACGCTTCTGAATTTTCATTAAAAACAAATCTGCACAGTCCTCGATTACGGTAGTTAATTTTAAAGGGCATTGTGGTTAAAGCTTTGTTTGTTTGAGATACTTTATTTTCACAGCTCAATATTATTAAGGCATGAAGAAACTGTTTTTATGTATGTCAATTTTACTGTTTCTGACAACATCTTCTGAAGAAGTACACATTTGTGCAACAGACTGCCTGGAATGTTAATTCTAAATTTAGAAGCTGCCTCCAGTGGACGCTGAAATCAGTCACACAGAATTCAGGTGCTTACTCAAAAAATCTAAATACGCATGAGACTGGCGTAGTCGCTGGTGGAAATTTGGGCAGCCGAGCCTGTGTCTCAGGACCGGGATGGTCCGGGTATGCCGGATCAGCTGTGGGCTGGGCTCTCGACATGTGTATTGAGCAGAGTCCGCGTGGATGGAGAACAGACAAACCACGTGGACAGACCCAGAAAGTGCCAATCCCGGAGCCCTAGGATTTCATCTTGACTCTGTAGCTTACTCGCTGTGTGGCCCTGGGCATGACACTTCCCACAGACGCCCTGGTGTCCTCATCATTAATATGATGGTATTGAATGGTACATGTTTTAGGGTCCTTTCCAGTTAACAAACCCGCAATTAACAAACCAAAATTCAAAGAGTCAAGCTTTAGCTCTCTCCTATCTGGGCTGTTTGTAGTAGTCAAAAGTGATAACATAATTTAAAAACTTCCCTTCTGGTTGAAATAGCCGTTGTCAAATATAGTCAACCGGACTGTGGTAGTATCGTATGGTGACAGATGGTAGCTACCCGTGTGGCGAGCATAGCCTAACATACAGAGAAGTTGAATCATTGTGTTATACACCTGGGACTATCCTTAACATTGTGTGTCAACTATACTCAGATAAAAAAAATTTAAAAAACAAAATAAAATAGCTATTGTCCCAAGTTGTGTGAGTATCTCTATCACTCTGGCTTTTCCCCTGAAAGCCTCTGGACCTCCCCAGGAGGCAGTTACTAAAGACTGGAGGTTTGGCCCTGAGAGGGTCTTCAGCCTAAGCCCACGCATGTCCATCCATATGGTCGTGGCCCTGCCTTACCCACTGTTGAGTATGGCGGACATCTCCCTGGCTTACAGGTAGTCTCTGGGTGGAGTCAGCAGGATGATTGAACTTCTCTGGGTCTCTGTTTCTGCGCCTGGAAATGGAGCTAATCATAAACAGTAGAGGTAGCTGCAGGGGTGGGCTCTGAAGCCTGACTGCCTGGGTTCCAGTCTTGGCTCTGTCGTCCATTAGCTGTGTGATCTTGGGTAAGTCATGTAGCCTCTCTTACCTCAATTCATTGCCTGCAAAATGGCAGCTGTAATAGCACCTGCTGTCTAGAGCTGAGGGTGAGATTGGACAATGCATATGGAATGCTTAGAATAGAATGCACGTGGTAGGGACGACGGCTCTGTGTGTCTGTGTGATATTATCATTTAGGGCTTTATTATATGTCAAGTGAGATAATGTAATTATGCACCAAGGGCGATCATGTGTAAGCCCCTGGCACAGTGCTTGCCAAATAATTTATTTTCAGTCTCTCCTCCAGGATTTATGCTATTTTTCATTGACAAACATGGGCCTGAAGGTGACTTTGGAGGTGGCAGAGGAGGGTTCTGGAGGTGGAGGCTGGACACGAACCACGCCACCCTCAGCCTGGCTGGGGTAATGGGAGGCCCTGACAGCTGCGTCTCGGTCAAGGCCTCTTGGCTGGGGTCAGGAGTTCGGGGCGAAGATTTAGTCTGGAAAGTCGCAGCCGCACTAGAGACCACGTGAGTGCCACGCTTGGGGGCCGAAGAGCCGGCTCCTTAGCATCCAGGAAACCTGATATCTGGGTCCAGGGCCAGAGCCGCTTCCGAGAGAAGTGAAGACTGCAGGTCCTGTGGACTGTCAGCCACGTCCTCGCGCCACGCCCTCCGGTGGTCTTGCACGGGCCAGTTTCCTCATCAGTGGCAGGGTGGGATTAGCTGGATCGGGGCTTTCAAACTCTGTTTTTCCCCTTGAGACCCGCAACACGAGATGGTTTTTCGTTCTCGACTCACTACCTACCTTCATGAATATAATGGAGCTGAAGGTCCACGGAATGGCTCCTTTCTGTAAGGCAGACTTTCCGTTGGCTGGTTTTTTTGTTTTTTTTTTTTTTAAGATTTTATTTATTTATTTGTCAGAGAGAGAGCACAAGCAGGGAGAGCGGCAGGCAGAGGGAGAAGCAGGCTCCCTGCTGAGCGAGGAGCCTGATGCGGGACTCGATCCCAGGGCTCTGGGATCATGCCCCGAGCTGAAGGCAGATGCTTAACTGACTGAGCCACCCAGGTGTACCTGTTATGTTGTTTTCTGTTTCAGTTGAAAAATGCCAGTTGTGAGCTCTACAGTTGGTTCCGTGAGTTGCTGATGGGTCTTCATGTGCAGTTTCAACACATGAGCCCCTGGAGGCTGTTAGGCCATGACTCTGCTGGGACAGCGGTGGGGGGAGCCGGTGACTTCTCCCTGTTGGGCCAGAAACCGTGTAAAAAAGCAGCTGAATGTTCAAGTCCAGAGGTGGAACCAGATGCTGCTCCTTTTTTTCCCCCCTTTTCCTCGAAATCAAGTGGATATTTCCATAAACTCAAAGGTATGAATATAACATGTAGGGCTGTAGTTGCTTCCCTAGTCCCCAGTCCCAGCAGGAATGAAGGGAGGCCTCTCACCAGGTGAAGGAGAATAGGTAGTGTGGTTTCAAATGGTTCTGGGCACAGAGGGGTCTGGTAGCCCTTCCGCCAGGGCAGTGCTGTGGGTCAGGCTGCGGCCCCGCCGACAGCACAGCAACAGAGGGTGTTCATATCCTGTTGTAAGTGCACACCCTGTGCACCCGTGCAGGCCTGGAGAGGCGCCCACCCACTGCACCAGAGCTGTAGGATCATGAAGAGGTCTGGAGTCGTGGGGTGGGGGCGTGTGGGTGGGCAACGTGTCGGTGGCCGGCACACGGGAGTTCAGAGAATCACCTACTGACCAACATGGACAGAGTATTTCAGTATTTTAAGCTGGTGGATCTGCCCCAGCGTGAACATTCCAACTCTTAGCCCCGTTGAGGTTGTCCCTGAGAGACCACCAGTAGATCCCACCGATGACGGACCCGCCGAAACCAGTCTGAATGCCCACTGAATGTGGCCAGGCAACAAGGGCTGGGCTGACCAAAGGCAGGGAGAGGGGCCAGCCTCTGGGGCTAAAGCCCCCAGGCAACATAACCCATCAGGCCTTTTCCAGCATATGAGCAGGAGTCAGTCTCTCACGTTCCCGGCGTAGCCCGGGAGCCTAAAGGTACATGGCTGCCTTGTGATGAAGTTGTATCCCCTGCTCTCCCCCGAAGGCGTATAGGCCACAACCGTTTTAACTCCACTCATTAGAAAGTGGTGTCGCTTGGAGAGGCCTCGAGGCCCAGCGCATGGAGACTGTGCCGGCGTTCTATGTCAAGATGTCTGGCTTGATGCTTACTTCCAAACCTCTGCTTCTCGGGTTTATTTTGTGCCTTTGCCCTCTTCCATGTGGACAAGCAGAGACCTTATTGGAACTCCGGGGCTGCTGTTGAGGCCCTCCTTGAGCTGCAGCAGTGTTTCTGACTAGTGGGGGCAGGTCTATGGACAAAAGGTGCACAAGTGATAGCAGCTTTATCGTAGGAACCTATCTCCTTGGGACTGGCCGGGAGCCTGGCGTCTTCTTCCTTAGGGTCCCTGTCATCTCAGGCCCTTTCTGGAGCTGCATTTAAGCTGGTGAACCATGAGCCCGAGTTCTCAGTTCCTACCTTTCAGAGCCTCGATTGTTCTTCTCTGTTCTCCCCTCCTCTATACAACCCTGGTCAAACGGATCTCGTGAAATAGCTATCAACTCAGGTCCTGCCCCTGCAAGTCTGCAGTCTGAGTGTGGTGTCACTTGGGTATCACCCGACTCAAGGGCCGTGTCCTGACACCCGTGTTTTTATTTTTGTAAGCCCAGAATTACAAACATTCCAGGAGTCATCTGGAATCTGGAGAGGCAAAAACCTACTTTCTGAGCCTTTTTCTTATCCATACCAGGGGGATAAGAATACCCACTTTATAGGTTTATTGTGAAGATCTTATGAGAGAGAACTTTGCAAATTATTCCGCTGAAGGTGAAAGAAAAAAATTCTTGTTAACTAATATTGCTATTATTTAGAATTTGTTGTAATTTGCACACCAAATGCCTTATTTGGTGCAATCTTTCCATAATTCCATATTGGGGTGTTAGCTTACTTTCTTATAGAATGGTGTAAAGAGAAAAAAAAATCACTTTTCCCTGGCAGTCTGAATTTTTTAGCTTGGCCAGACAGCTTAAAGTTTTTTGAAAACATTGGCGAGGGGGATGCAGAATCACCCAGCCCCTCTGCTAATAACACATTATTACTGTCTTTTCTGGGTCGCCTGTTCATCTCTGGAAGCCCTAAAGAGCATGAGAATTATATTCTCTGTCACTGCTCAAGAGTCTCCCATGAACCATAGAAACAGGATTGAACTGCACACTTGTTTCTCATAAACCCAGTTGGGCTAATATTATAGACCTGTTTCTGTCACCTCTGGCTGTCGGGGTATTTGTATTTATCCACACGTCCTTTATGCCCAGGGCACATGCTGTGTAGGAGAAGCCTGTGCCTTCCCAGCGGAAGGATGCTCATAACTCATGAACTTAACATTGAAGGGCTAACCGTGGGCCTGGATTCACAGTGTTCCTGAAAGCTTTGAGGCCCGATTAAACTACCTTTTGGCAGTGATTGACAGCTGCCAAGATTGAACTAATGAGCCCGGGGCCCCTGATTCCCTGCAAACCACCCTGGAGTTAATTTCCTTGCATAGCTCTCCCTACCTTTGAGAAACCTGCCTCTTTTGCTCCTCTGTGCTCACTATATGTCACATCCATCTCCTGCTCTTTCGCCAGACTTAATTGCCAGAATTATCTGAGTGAGTTATTTATATTAGTCTCCAACCAACCAGCAGTTACAGCTAGGGGACCAACAAATAGAACACATGCTTGTTTGCCTCAGTGACTTTCGGTCTTGGCCCTGGGAGGGCCCATGGGAGATGAGTTGGAGGCATCGGGATTTGATCACGTCTGTGATTGAGGGGCTAGAGGCTGGAGCTGGGGAAATGCCCCTGTGATTGCATTTTCTTAATGTTTTTTGGCACATAGATGCATCCTCACGGCATGACCATCAGGTGTTGATGAAAGATGGTCCCCTGGGGTGGAGCATGAGGCACTTGGTTGGGTGTGTCCATGACCCTGGGACTCATGCTCATTGTGATCATGGGTTCTGGATGGGTCTGGTTCATATCTCCAGAGTCCTGGGTTCTACCTGATGCAGCATGACCATGGCTTAGAGATGAGCGAGGAGTGGGCTTGTTCTATCACTGTCTTCAGTGTCATCAACAACACTGATGTTCTGTAGGAGACAGACTTCTGTCACCTGAATTATGACTTTCAATTTCTCCCAGTCATTTTGAAAAACTATATTTCCATTTTTTTTGTATTTCCATTTTAAAGATTTTATGTATTTGTGTGAGAGAGAGAGAGAATGAGAGAGAGAGTGCAAGTGTGGGGAGGAGCAGAGGAAGAGGGACAAGGAGACACTGCACTGAGCATGGAGCCCAACGTGGGGCTTGATCTCAGGACCCTGAGATCATGACCTGAGCTGAAATCAATAGTCGATGTTCAACTGACTGAGCCACCCAGGTGGCTGTATTTCCATTTTTTAAAATTATGTTATGTTAGTCACCATACAGTACATCATTCGTTTTTTTTTTTTATAAAGTTTGTTTTGTTTTTTAAAAGATTTTATTTATTTATTTGACATGGAGAGAGAGAGAGAGAGAGCATAAGCAAGGGGAGTGGCAGAGGGAGAAGCAGGCTCCTGGCTGAGCAGAGAGCCTGATGTGGGACTCGATCCCAGGACCCTGGGACCCCAACCCGAGCTGAAGGCAGCTGCTTAACCGACTGAGCCACCCAGCCGCCCCAGTACATCATTCGTTTTTTATGTATTTCCATTTTTTAAAGATGAAGAAACAGATTTGGGGAGGTTGGCTCACTTGTCCCAAGTCCCCCAGATGGTAGGTAGTAAAAAGTAGTACTTTGCTCCGAAGCCCACGCTCTTTCTCTCTGGCCACACCATGTATCCACTCTGGATTCATGCCCAGCCCTCTTTGAGAGGAGCTCAGAATGCTTTCAAAAACCTGCATTTTGCTGTTTCTCCTTTATAGAATGTCAGCGTTTGCCTAACTGAGTTCTTAGGTAGTGGTGATCAAGGATCTCACCGTTCATTGGGATTTACCCAGTTGACCCTAGCACAGAACCAGAGGCCCCAAAACACAACCAAAGTTCCTGGCTTTTCCAGCACGAGCTTCATTTCTAGATGTTACCCATGTGAGGCCTATGTGTGTGCAAGGGGCACCGGGGAGCTAAGTTTGGATCCCTGCACTGTTCCCTTCTCATCTGTTTAGTTTAACCTCCAAAGTCTTATTCCACGCTCTCTGCGCCAAATGGAAAATGATGTTTTTATATGGCTTCATACATCACTCTTACTCCAGCGTGGGGGCTGGGCTCTTGGAACACTTGAAGACGCTCGGCACAGGACTCTGCTTAAAGCTACAAGAAACTGTTAGATGTTTTTGTCATGAGGTTGGCTGAAATAAAGTTTTACAACTGTTTTTTTTATGTTCAGTTCAGAAAGCCAAGGTTGAAAAAACAGGTGACACTGAAGCGTCATTTGAGTAAATGGTTTTTATTTTCTCTTAGAGGGGAGGTTGGCTCTTCCTTGATTCTAGTTTTCAGGTTATTTCTTCAAGGTATATAGTTCTGTTTTTTTTTTTTTTTCCTGACCTGTGGGATTGTCAGCCTAGAGATTCCCTTCTTTTTTTATTTTTTAAAGATTTTATTTATTTATTTGACAGAGAGAGAGACAGCCAGCGAGAGAGGGAACACAAGCAGGGGGAGTGGGAGAGGAAGAAGCAGCCTCCCATCGGAGAAGCCTGATGTGGGGCTCGATCCCAGAATGCCAGGATCACGCCCTGAGCCGAAGGCAGATGCTTAACGACTGAGCCACCCAGGCGCCCCATAGAGACTCACTTCTTATAATAGTCAGAAATGGCCCTCGATCCATAGTTTTATTTGGGCTCAAATCAGGTCTCCAGAAACACCAAAGGCCTTGTGACTTTGTCGCATAATCACCCTGGCCCGTGAGGAAGGGCCCTGCCGATCCTTTCCCTGAAGTCCACCAGGCATGTGTCTCCATCTCTCTGTTCTCCCGCTGCCCTTCCCAAGAATGAACGCCCTCCTCTTCCCGGTCAGGGGAGTTCTTCGTCTGCTCCATGTTTCTGTGGTGCACACACCCATGTGCGTGTGTGCCTGTTTGTGTCCGTGTGCAAACGTGTGTGTCAGAGGGAAGACGTGGTGAGGGAAGAGGTGTTGTAGACAAAGTTCTCGTTAGCGGATGTTTTTTCTCAGAAGAGAAATCACTGATGGGGGGAGCTAGTAAGATGTCATCGCCAACCGCACCTGACCCCCTTTGTGATCGACAGTTCCCGCATCTTCCTTGTTTCCCACCTTCCCCAAGTCTCAGAACCGCCTCGTCCTTGAGATGCACTGTGGCCGTTGACTCTGTGGCCCTTGTGCCGTGATTGTGAAGTTAGGGCCTCTCAAGTGCTGGGACTCTTTGCAGATGGCAGTGTTTCCGGGAACAGGGAGGCCTTGGAAGGTATGTGTGCTCGTTAGATGGAGGTAAAGCTTCTTGCAGACGCTTTCTTCATCGTTTTCATTTTTAAATTGCAAAAGCAATTTCTGTGGAGTCTCCCTCACCTCATCAGAGAGGACTTTTTTCTCAGGAAACGTCTTCAGGGCACTGGTATTTCGAAGGGTTAAAGAAACAGCAGACTCACCCCCAGAGGTGGAAAATCTGGCTCTGAGAAAATTGTTCAGCTTGCTTTGAGGAGCTCGTGTTGCCACCCAGAGGAGGCCCTGTGGGCTTCTCCTCCCCATTATTTGTAGTGGGTGGCTTAGGCTGATGGTTCCTAGTCATGGCCACAAGAATCACCTGTTAGAACCTAAACAAATAAATAAAACTCCCACTCCAGTGCTACTAAATTGAAATATCCAGGAGTGGAATACAAAATCTGTGTTGTTTAGACCAGCTCTATGGGGGATTCTGATGCCCTTCCCAGCTTCAGAACCACTGGACTCTTTACTCATCAGCTAGGCAGTGGGGCAAGGTGGGGGGAGAGGCATGATGACCGTCAGATTGGACCTTGTGTCTTTCTAGTTGCCTTGAGCTCATCTCCTGGGCCACCTACACCTTCGTGGTAACAGCCTGCTCTGACACCGAGCCCTGAGGGCGAGTCAGCAGGACGCTCCAGGCCTGGTGTGGGCATTTCCCTGGGAACAGCCCGGAGACGGAAGCTGCCTTCTGGGAGTGGGGTGCACCTGAGACGTCGGAGGTGGGCTCACTGCTGAGCAATTCAGGGGCTCCCCTGGGCCCACAGATGCACTCAGGCCCTGGCTAGGTCTGTGTCACGGATGAACCGCTTGGTTCATGGTGCAGGGGGCCTGGTAAGCGCCTAGCAGGAGGTGGGCCCACTTCTGGACCAGTGCTCCCCCTGCACCCAGGAGGTGAGGAGCTTTCATCTTACTGGGAAATGTCACCCCGCCTCTGTCCTCTGCCACCTCAGCACCCCAGGGCCCCTTTCTCTAGTGCAGGGGGAGGGGAAGAGCTGGGGCAATGGCAAGAACCATTTATTGATGAGGGCCAACTCAGGCACATTTAAAGGAGTGAAGGGCCGCATTTTCAGAAATTCAAAACAGAAGTAATTTTATGGAGACCCAAGCGGCAAAAAAATGAAAAAAATATTTAGATTTCATATTTCATTCATTAATAGGACACTGTTGAGAAAATGGACCTTGCCCTTTTGTCCCTAAAATGTTAATATCTGTGCTGTTTGGGGAATAGTAATGCAAACGCTGCTTCCTAACTTTTTGCATTCTTTTTTAAAAGATTTTTTTTTTTTAAAGATTTTATTTATTTATTCGACAGAGATAGAGACAGCCAGCGAGAGAGGGAACACAAGCAGGGGGAGTGGGAGAGGAAGAAGCAGGCTCATAGTGGAGGAGCCTGACGTGGGGCTCGATCCCGTAACGCTGGGATCACGCCCTGAGCTGAAGGCAGACGCTTAACCGCTGTGCCACCCAGGCGCCCCCCTTTTTTAAAAGATTTTTATTTATTCATTTGAGAGAGAGAACACAGGCAGGGAGAAGGGCAGAGGGAGAGGGAGAAGCAGACTCCCTTCTGAGCAGAGAGCCTGTCGCAGGGCTCGATCCCAGGACCCTGGAATCATGACCTGAGCTGAAGGCAGATGCTTAACTGACTGAGCCAGCCAGGCGCCCCACTACCTGATGTTTTTTTTTTTTTTTCCTTCTTTTTTCCCAGCTTTATTGAGGTATGGTTCATAAAAAAATGTCTATATTTAGGTTTTGCAGTGTGAATTTTTTTTAATGTTTTTTGATATTATGTTAGTCACCATACAGTACATCCCTGGTTTCTGATGTAAAGTTCGATGATTCATTAGTTGCGTATAATACCCAGTGCACCATGCAATACGTGCCCTCCTTACTACCCATCACCGGTCTATCCCATTCCCCCACCCCCCTCCCCTCTGAAGCCCTCAGTTTGTTTCTCAGAGTCCTTAGTCTCTCATGCTTCATGCCCCCTTCTGATTATCCCCCTTTCTTTATCCCTTTCTTCCCCTACCGATCTTCCTAGTTCTTATGTTCCATAGATGAGAGAAATCATATGATATTTGTCTTTCTCTGCTTGACTTATTTCACTTAGCATTATCTCCCCCAGTGCCGTCCATGTTGCAGCAAATGTTGAGAACTCGTTCTTTCTGATAGCTGAGTAATATTCCATTGTATATATGGACCACAACTTCTTAATCCAGTCATCTGTTGAAGGGCATCTCGGTTCCTTCCATGATTTAGCTATTGTGGACAATGCTGCTGTGAACATTGGGGTGCATATGGCCCTTCTCTTCACTACATCTGTAAATTTGGGGTAAATACCCAGTAGTGCAATGGCTGGGTCATAGGGTAGCTCAATTTTTAACTTTTTAAGGGACTTCCACACTGTTTTCCAGAGTGGCTATACCAACTTGCATTCCCACCAACAATGTAGGAGGGATCCCATTTCTCCACATCCTCTCCAGCAATTGTTGTTTCTTGCCTTGTCAATTTTTGCCATTCTAACTGGCGTAAGGTGGTATCTCAGTGTGGTTTTGATTTGAATTTCCCTGATGGCTAATGATTTTAAACATTTTTTCATGTGTCTGTTAGCCATTTGTATGTCATCATTGGAAAAGTGTCTGTTCATCTCTTCTGCCCATTTTATGATTTGTTTATTTGTTTCTCGCGTATTGAGTTTAAGAAGTTCTTTGTAGATCTTGGATACCAGTCTTTTATCTGTAGCATCATTTGCAAATATATTCTCCCATTCCGTGGGCTGCCTCTTAGTTTTTTTGACTGTTTCCTTGGCTGTGCAGAAGCTTTTTACCTTGATGAAGTCCCACAAGTTCATTTTATCTTTTGTTTCTCTTGCCTTTGGAGATGTGTCATGAAAAAGGTTGCTTTGGCCGATGTTGTAGAGGTTGCTGCCTATGTTCTCCTCTAGGATTTTGATGGATTCCTGTCTCACATCAAGGTCTTTCATCCATTTGGAGTTTATCTTTGTGTATGGTGTGAGAGAGTGGTCAAGTTTCATTCTTTTGCTTGTAGCTGTCCAATTTTCCCAGCACCATTTATTGAAGAGACTGTCTTTTTTCCACCGGATGCTTTTTCCTGCTTTATCAAAGATTAGTTGCCCAAAGAGCCGAGGGTCCATTTCTGGGTTCTCTATTCTGTTCCATTGGTCTATGTGTCTGTTTTTGTGCCAATACCATGCTGTCTTTGTGATCACAGCTTTGTAGTACAGCTCGAAATCCGGCATTGTGATGCCCCCAGTTTTGTTTTTCCTTTTCAACAGTTCCTTGGCGATTCAGGGCCTTTTCTGGTTCCATACAAATTTAAGGACTATTTCTTCCAGTTCTTTGAAAAATGTCATCGGTATTTTGATTGGGATAGCATTGAAAGTGAAGATTGCTCTGGGTAGCATGGACATTTTAACTATGTTAATTCTTCCGATCCATGAGCATGGAATATTTTTCCATCTCTTTATGTCTTCCTCAATGTCTTTCAAGAGTGATTTATAGTTTCTAGAATATAGATCCTTTACGTCTCTGGTTAAGTTAATTCCGAGGTAATGTATGGTTTTTGGTGCTATTGTAAATGGGATGGATTCCCTAATTTCTCTTTCTTCAGTCTCATCATTCGTGTATAGAAATGCAGCTGATTTCTGAGCATTGATTTTGTGTCCCGCCACATTACTGAATTGCTCTATAACTTCTAATAGTTTGGGCGTGGATTCTTTTGGGTTTTCCATATAGAGTATCATGTCATCTGCAAAGAGAGACAGTTTGACTTCTTCTTTGCCGATTTGGATACCTTTTATCCCTTTTTGTTGTCTGATTGCTGTTGCAAGGACCTCTAGTACTATGTTGAATAATAGTGGCGAGAGTGGGCATCCTTGTCGTGTTCCTGATCTTAAGGGAAAGGCTTCCAGCTTTTCCCCGTTGAGAATGATATTTGCTGTAGGCTTTTCATAGATGGTTTTTATGAGATTGAGGAATGTACCCTCTATCCCTACACTCTGAAGGGTTTTAATCAGAAAAGGATGCTGTATTTTGTCAAATGCTTTTTCTGCATCAATTGAGAGGGTCTTATGGTTCCTGAGTCTTTTCTTGTTGATATGATGTATCACGCTGATCGATTTGTGAATGTTGAACCACGCTTACATCCCAGATATGAATCCCACTTGGTCACGATGGATAATCCTTTTAATGTACTGTTGGATTCTATTAGCCAGGATCTTGTTGAGGATTTTGGCGTCCATTTTCATTAGGGAAATTGGTCTGTAATTCTCCTTTTTGATGGGATCTTTGCCTGGTTTGGGGATCAAGGTAATATTGGCCTCATAGAATGAGTTTGGTAGCTTTCCTTCTGTTTCTATTTTTTGAAATAGCTTTAGGAGAATAGGTATTATTTCTTCTTTGAATGTTTGGTAGAATAAGATACATTCAGACTGAAAGTAAAGGGATGGAGTACCATCTTTCACGCCAGTGGACCTCAAAAGAAAGCTGGGGTAGCAATTCTCATAGCAGACAGATTGGATTTTAAACTAAAGACTATAGTGAGAGACACAGAAGGGCACTATATTATTCTTAAAGGATGTATCCAGCAAGTGGATATGACGATTATAAATATATATGCCCCCAACAGGGGAGCAGCAAGATACACAAGTCACCTCTTAACCAGAATAAAGAGACATATAGATAAAAATATGTTAATAGTAGGGGACCTCAACACTCCACTATCAGAAATAGACAGAACACCCATGCAGATAATCGACAAAGAAACAAGGGCTTTGAATGCCATACTCGACGAGTTGGACCTCATAGATATATATAGAACACTACACCCCAGAACCAAAGAATACTCATTCTATTCTAATGCCCATGGAACATTCTCAAGAATAGACTATGTTCTGGGACACAAAACAGGTCTCAACCAATACCAAAAGACTGAAATTATTCCTGCATATTTCTCAGACCACAACGCTTTGAAACTGGAACTCAACCACAAGGAAAAATTTCGAAGAAACTCAAACACTTGGAGACTAAGAACCATCCTGCTCAGAAATGATTCGATAAACCAGGAAATCAAAAATCAATTTAAACAATTTATGGAGACCAACGAGAATGAAAACACAACGGTCCAAAACCTATGGGATACTGCAAAGGCAGTCCTAAGGGGGAAATACATAGCCATCCCAGCCTCACTCAAAAGAATAGAAAAATCTAAAATGCAGTTTTTGATGTTTAAAACATAGAAGGGGAGCAGAGAGCTGTAGCACGTATGTCCACAGCTTTTCTGCCCGCCTGGTAGACAGACGCCTCCGTGGTACTTGTGAGAGCCACCACGTGGAGAGAGCCAAGTGCTCAGCCTGATTCACCCTCCTCGTCCTCCCCACATGCATAACATTTGTACACCGTGATTGTCCGTTTTCAGATGAGGAAACAGACCCAGAGAATTAAAGAACCATAGTAGGGTCGCACAGCTGGTGAACGGAGGAGTTAAGATTCAAGCCTGGTCAGGGGTTTGAAGCAGTGGAGGCCCCTGGTTTAACCTCTGCAGCGGAGGCGAACTAGGGTCCCATCCTACACAGTGCTATCTGCTTTCCTGCCACCCTGTGTACTGGCAGGCTCTCTGCTCTAGGACTTTGCTATCTCTTTGAATACAGTCTTTCTAGCCGTCTGTATCCAAGCCCTTTTCTTGTTCTTCCAGATTTCAGAAGTGCCTGGAAATGGCAGATTTGTCCAGGGACTATTTTCCCCCTGAGGCTCAGGGAGGTCTGTGCCTCTGTTGCTGACAGGTGACCTCCTCCTTGCCACTGTGGCCTTTTAATGGACTGTGCAGGTATTTATCCTGTTAGAACCACGGAGTGTCCCTTTGCAGAATGAACTTCTCGGAATCTCTGGAAGGAGAGGGTGACTTCCGGGTACCCATCCACCATCTTAGTGATGGCTGGAATGGATGTGCTGGTCATGCTGGATGGTAGGGTCTCTGCTCCACACACGCCGTGCTCAGGGGACAGAGGGGCTTTCCTGGAGGATCAACTCTATAGTATCAGCCTGGCTGGAATCTCAAAGTTTTGCTGTGCTCAGCAGAATTATGTAGGTAAGCATGTATCTGCATAGCATGCTGTCCCAGTCATAGGGCAGGATGAGTTAAACTGGAAACTGTTCCTGGCCTCTTAGTGGGGCCTCCTAACGTTGAGTGATACTTTGCTGGAAAGAGCATTGATCGCGGGATTCAGGGGCTTGGGATTCTAGTCTGCTTCTGTTCTTTTCTTTCTCTGGGTCTCAGTTTTCTCATCTGTGAAGTGGGGACATTAGAAACTTGGTATGCAAAGTAATAACCTTAAACTCCCACCACGTTACACGTCGCTTACATCTCGATAAAGCTGGAAAAAAAACCAACTTGGTGCTTTTGAGAATTTTCTATTGAAATTCTTTAAGGGGAGAAAAGAACAAAAGGTGAATGGGCTCTTTCTCCATTTCTTCCCTCAAAATGTCATTTGCAGCATCATCCAAAGTCACGTGCTCCACGCACATGTTTACTTGATAAAGTTGTGCAGATTTTTCCTGTCACTCCATGATATATTTTATTTAACGTGTAAATACATCTTTGAATCAATTTTGTGCTCCGTGAGTATATTACCTGAGTCGTTTTATATACCCTGACACCAAAACCTTGGTTGGGGCCTTCCATTTGGGAGGCAAAGCTTGGCGGGCTTGTGCCAGACTCGGGTTGGGGGCAGCGTATAAAAACAGTACCCCACATGTACCACCTTTTCTGCTTGTCTTAGGGCCTGATTCTCACACTGCCTCTAGCATCTTTTCTTCCTGGGCTTAGCAATCATGTCAACATTGGTCTTACTTAAAAATGCTCCACTTTTGAAAATGTGCTCAGAATAAGCACACCCAGCCCTCGCCACTCCCCAGCCTCGCTTCTGCCTAGACACAAGCCGGTTTCCGGGGGAGAGGCGTGCCCGAGTCTGAGATGCTTGCTCGGGAATGTTTTCCAAGGCCCTTTCCAGCTCTTATGTCTGTGCGTCTGCATGAGGTCACAGAGCTAAGACGGGCAGGCTGACAACCGTGTCGACGGCACAGCAGTATGCGAATCCAGGAGATAAAAGAGAAAGCAAGGCAGGAGAAAACAGTGTGAAATCCCAGAGGCAGCCCGAGGCCCCAGGGATTTCCCATTGCTTCTCGTAGCAGAATGAAGACAGCTCTGGATACCGTGGCACCCCTGGGGACCCAGCCCTCTCAAGTCTATGCTGGAGGCGTCGAGAGAGAGGCAGCTCCAGCTAGAACCAGTATCAGATGGGAGCTGCCGAGGAGCGATGATCCTGGCTGGCCTGGGAGCAGGGCCAGTCTTCTGTCTTCTCTGATGCTCCATCCTCCCAACTGGATGCAGCAGGACTGCCCCAAGAGGGGGTATTGTCTCTGCCTTCTTTTCCTTTCTCCTTTGCTCCACCCTGGCGCTGGTGTGAGCACACCGGACGTGAGCGTCCCTGCCCGGCTCAGGAGTCTCTTGGATGGCTGAGAGGGGTATCCCTGCGCAGTCCCTGAATCTCACCTCTTTCCCCCACATTCCATTCTCCGCCCCTCTTAGCATCCTCCTCTTCCAAAAAGGAAGCTGTTATTTGCCTCAGTAAGCCAGGACTTTGATCCTTCAACGTGGGCATTGGAGAAAAATACTCCACGTGGGCAAAGGGTAGCTGCATGTCCTTGACTCTCTCCAATTTTACCTCACCTATTAGTACTTCCAGCAAGATATTAGTTAAGGGGGCACCCTTTTCCTTTAACCATTGTGGCCCAAGCTTGGGGGCATGGCTTTTCAGCCTTTCCTTAATTCCTTGTGTGGTTGGACATCTGGCCTGGGACATTGACTCAGGGCTTTACTGAAAACTTGGGGCTGGTAGTAGGGAAATAACAGAGCCAGATGACTGCCTTACTGGGCATAACGTATCCCTGCCCGCGTCCTGGTCTTGGCCTGCCTCCGTGGGCAGGTGTCACTGCTCTCACTGCAACCTGCAACTAGAGATCTGCCTGCTTGGAGATGCCCGGCCAGGGGAGGGGCCCAGAGAGGGCGATGCAAGGACCATCTCCCTGTCAGTTTAAGGCCTCTCTCCTGGGTGCAGCTGTCCTTTTTTTTTTTTAGATTTTATTTATTTATTCAACAGAGAAAGACAACGAGAGAGGGAACACAGCAAGGGGAGTGGGAGAGGGAGAAGCAGGCTTCCCGCTGAGCAGGGAGCCTGATGCGGGGCTTGACCCCAGGACCCTGGGATCATGACCTGAGTCAAAGGCAGATGCTTAACGGCTGAGCTACCTAGGCGCCCCTGGGTGCAGCTGTCCTATTAGAAGCTGTCCTCTCCTAGAGGATGTCCATCCTAGAATGGAGCTTCCTTTCCTCCTTCTGGGGGCATGGCTGCCAGCCTGGGGTGGCATGGCCTTACTCACCCAGTCCATGATAGAAGAATTCGACCCAGTAAGTTCAGCACCTCCGGCCAGCATGGGAGCTATCAAGATGGGTAGGACAGTTAATTTCCTTCTCAGTATAGGCAGGACAACACAGTGGTTAGATACGTGTGTCCTCGTATCAGAATGCCTACGTTTTAGTCCTATCTCTGGCGTTTACTGATTGTGTTAGCCTGTGAAGACGGCTTCTTTGCCCTGGGCCCCAGCTTGCTTGTTTGTGGGGTGTGTGTATTTATAGGGCCTTCCTTGGTGTTGGGGGCTGCTTGTGATTGTAGGTTACTGCATGCAAGGCATTTAGAGCCGTTCCCAGGCAATGACTGTGGTCAGGGATGGATTCCCAGCAGGTCTGCTGGCAGTGTGAGTCCAGTCCGTAACCAGTCTAGAGTGGCAGGATGATGGCACCACCCATGATGCAGGTGGTGCACATCATCGTTTTTCAAAGGATTCCTGCATGCATGGCTTAGAAGCTTCCATCCCAACCCTAGAGGGTACGCTCCATGAGGCAGAGCTTTTGCCTATCATGTTTGCCTCGATAGCTCAAGTGCTTAGAAACAATGTCCGGCCAGTCGTAGATGTTCAGTAATGACTTGCCTTATGTCTGAGCTCTGTGAGTTACGCACAGCAGGTGGTATTAGCCCATTCGACAGGGGGAAAGGCTGAGGCCCTGAGAGAAGACATGACTCTTCTAAGGTTGTATGAAGTGTTAATGGCAGAGTCGGTGTGGGCCCCCGGTCTCCTGAGTCCTGCCCCCGTGCTCTTGCCGCCACGTGGTGTTGCTTTTATTTAGAGTCATGCCCATCGGTTGTCCAGAGCAGGAGCTAAATACAAGGCAGGTTGCTTGCAGGTCGGCTTCCCAGATCTTCAGCCAGCCTTTCTCCAGCTGCCCTGGGCCTCTCCGTGTGCACTTACATGTGTGTATCCTGCACGTGGGTGGCTCTGGAGCTGGTAGACCCGTGGCGTCTCTGCACGGATCCTGCTGAGGGCCAGCTTCAGGCAGGCTCCTCTGGGCCCCGGCTGAGTGGGCCGGCGCAGATGACTGCTTGCTCTCCTGAAGCAGGCGTTACCTCCGTGAGGCTCTCAGGTTCTGGATGTGGGTGCAGGGTGAGGCTGTGTGGTTGGAGCGGGCACGTCGACCTGGCCTCCCAAACGTGGTGCACACATCACCCTACTGTAAATAGGACGTCTGTCATGTGAGGCACTGGATACCAGGCATCTTGTCTCTTTTTGGCTTCCTGTGGGGCTGCAAGGGCCCTCCAGGGCTATTTTCTTCCATCCTTTTACCTCCATGCAAGACTGTACCAAATATATTCTAGAGATATTATTTGCTTTTAAAACGACTCAGGAAATAGGCCCAACCACTTCTGAAGGTTTTTCTAAATTGAGGGTTGCAATTTTTTTTTTTTTTGCCTGGGAAGGACCAGATAGTAAATATTTTAGGCTTTGTGGGTCAGGCTGTTGCACTACTCAGCTGTGCCTTTGTAGTGTGGCACCAGCAATGGACAATACTTAAGAGATTAGCGTGGCTTAGTTCCAATAAAGCTTTATTTACAAAAAAAAGGTCAGGCCAGATTTGGCCCTCAGGCTGTTAGTTTGCCCACCCTTGTTCTGAGTCCGGTTAGGGTCAGCCCATTTCCTTGGGTCTTGCCGGTCGTGGGTACTTGCCTGAGTCAGATAATCCAAAGGGAAGGCAATTCCATGTTGACCTCACTTCTCAGTCCCTGCTTCAGAATTCTTCTCAGAATACCTGCTTAGGAGAGGTCCTGGAAACATGTGCCTTCCGTGCAGAAGGCTGACTGGATGGAAAGACTGACTCTCACCCCAAATTCCAGTTGATCTGGAAAAGCCACACAGGGGTGGGCCTGGATGGGGGGGCAGCCTGGGGTGAGGCTGGATTACTGTAAATGCTCAGACACTTGTGTTCTTGGCTCCCTAACCCCTCAGTGCCTTCCTAAAGCCAAGACAAATGAAAGGCAAGGGCTGTTTGATCTTGGACATCATGTTTCAGTTTTAGCGGGTAGGGTGAAATATAATTGACCCATTCTTTTCCTTTAGCCAACCCTGTATGGCTCCTTAATAACTCATGGTGGGGATTGCAGGTTGGTGGGGAAGCAGTGGGGCTCTTCGGCAGGCTGAGGACAGATGTCTGGATACCAGCAGGTACTGGCTTCTGAGAGGCAGATTCAGCGGGATTTTTTTTTCAGTTCATCTTCACACAAGGAGATTTTTATGGAAATCTGAACACTCCCAGCTAAATACTCTTGCTATTAGCATCTTTCACTTTGACAGAGGAGTTTTCTTCTTCTGCCCTGATGGATTATTCAGGCTGGGCTGGGTTCCTGTGTGGAGTTATGGGCACTCTTTAGGGGAAACATTTGGTGTGGTAGAAAGATCATGGTTTCTGGGACTAGATTTATGTCTTGGCCGTGTGCCATTACTTGTAATGGCCTCAGGCAAGTTCCTTAACCTCTCTGAGCTTCAGGCCTCACCTGCACAGGGGTGTGACGATACCATACCCACTGTTGCTGGGGGACCGAGGGTTGGTGTGCAAATGTGCCCAGCACAGTGCCTGACTCATAGGAAGTGGCCTATAAAGGCAAACAAAAATTCAGTTCAATTCTCCAGGTTTGGTTCCACATCTTCGAGGCTGTCTGTGTGCCTCCCTGAGTAACCACCCAGCGGTAATGTTTTAAAATGTGAAGGAGGTCCTGAAAGGACAGACGACTGCCTGGTGAACAGACATTTTTGAGAGTTAGACTATCCCTTCCTCTACCCATTGGAAATATTCAGCCCCTATGGGGCCAGGCAGTGCCAAGGGGAAGGGCACACGTCTGTGAATCTTGGAAGATAACCTTTTTGTGTGAATTTTTCCAGAAGAAGGAGACAGGAGTGGCCTGGGACTCTGGATGTTTCGGGCTATGTGCTTTGAAGAGCTTGTCTTGCCCCTCCCCTTGGGCTGGTGTTTTTGTAGATTCTTTGAGGGTGAAAAATTCCTGCATTGTTCCCTTATAGGAGGTCCCCGCTGCCCCCCCCCCCCCACAGTGTACCCCTGCTTCTTCCTGCGTCCTGTATGTTCCTGCTGGGCAGTGGCAATGCTCACCCTCTCCCGATGGGGGGACCAGAGCTTTCTGCACGTTCCCCATGGAGCTGCGTGTCCCTAGCACACTGTGAGTGAGAGGGAGGCAGTAAGCTGGGAATTCAGTGGAGGAGGGAGGCCTTGAAGGCACAGAGAGGGGACAGGACAGGGAGAAGAAAGAGGAGGAGGAGAAGGAGGCTGTTGAGATAACTCTCTCATTTACGGCAGAGAGTGTGTGATCACAGCCAGTCCTACACAGACTTCCCTTCAAATGAGAAGGGAGTGAGAAAATGTAATTTTAGCGTCTGGCTTTTGACTGATTCCCTGCGGAGGTTCCTTCTGGGCTGTGGTGTTGGGTGTCTCCCCTCCCCTGCAAGGGACAGACGGGCTGTGATAAGTGAGTTCAGATTTTGCCTGGGGAAAAGCCATGGGAGGAAATCGAGAGCAATGTATATACCCCAGGGGCCTTGGGGGGCGGGGCTTAGATTTGGGGACATGGAAGTGAAATCAAGGACACTGCAGGAGAGGATCAGAACACTGCAGGAGAGGACTTAGGGACAGGGTAGTGGGGTCAGCAGCTTGACTCAGTCTGGGCTGAGCTATATTGGGTCTCTGTTCCTACACTGAGGCATGAAGCCATGTTTTCCAGGCCATGTTCCATGGCCCCACTGCCAACACAGGTGTGCATTTTGGTGGAGGCCTGCCGACCTCTGTGCAAGACCAAGGCAGCAGAGTCTTTCCCTGGAACAAGGCCCGGCTGGGAAGTGCACACTCCTAGGAGAATGTTCTAGGCAGGGCCTGGGGGGCCCCTGTGCCCAGCTGCCCTGTGGCCCCTGGCATGGGACATGCCAGGCAGTATACACCGCTGGCTGGACAGGCTGGTGTATCTGTGTGTGGAAATCAGACTTAGGGAGATTATAAACCAAAGACAGCCCGCCCTCCACCCCAACCCTACAGCCCCCACCTAGCCCAGAGAGTTCTCAGCAATGGCGTAGGGAAGATTTACACTTGGTGGAAAATCTTCTTAACATTTTCATCCTGCTTTCCCTCCCCTCACTGCCAGTCAGCGTGCGTTAGGGGAGTAGAAACTCATTTAAATATGAATCTATGAAAAAATATAATTAGGAAGATAAATTGGAAAATGCATATAATACACTTCTGTGCCAGATATAAATTACTTTATCCACACCACTACACCCAGCCATTAACCTGCAGAGTTGAGAGTTGTCTGTGGCATGAAACTCTCTTGGGAGATTTTCCCAGGGAACCCAACTATTAGGAACTCCTTAAAAGTGGAACTTAAATGATAGCATATAGATAAGAGCATCTTGGAAACTTCATGATTCCATTTAAGTTCATCATTCAGTAACTTCATCACAGGTCAGAAGGAAATGCAGGTTTCTTTTTTTCCTGTAACTTTTGCACCTGGTGTGGGTTTGCTTGGGGAGAAAGAAGGCTGGGCAGATGAGGGTCATGGGATTTTTGTCTTCCTATATTGGAAGGCAGCGCCATATGGAAAGGGGTTTTAACTCTCTCACTCATACACAAAGATAAACTCCAAATGGATGAAAGACCTCGATGTGAGACAGGAATCCATCAAAATCCTAGAGGAGAACATAGGCAGCAACCTCTTTGACATTGGCCACAGCAACTTTTTTCATGACACATCTCCAAAGGCAAGAGAAACAAAGGAAAAAATGAACTTGTGGGACTTCATCAAGATAAAAAGCTTCTGCACAGTCAAGGAAACAGTCAAAAAAACTAAGAGGCAGACCATGGAATGGGAGAAGACATTTGCAAATGACACTACAGATAAAAGACTGGTATCCAAGATCTACAAAGAACTTCTCAAACTCAATATGCGAGAAACAAATAAACAAATCATAAAATGGGCAGAAGATATGAACAGACACTTTTCCAAGGAAGACATACAAATGGCTAACAGACACATGAAAAAATGTTTAAAATCATTAGCCATCAGGGAAATTCAAATCAAAACCACACTGAGATACCACCTTACGCCAGTTAGAATGGCAAAAATTGACAAGGCAGGAAACAACAAATGTTGGAGAGGATGTGGAGAAAGGGGATCCCTCCTACATTGTTGGTGGGAATGCAAGTTGGTACAGCCACTCTGGAAAACAGTGTGGAGGTCCTTAAAAAGTTAAAAATTGAGCTACCCTATGACCCAGCCATTGCACTACTGGGTATTTACCCCAAAGATACAGACATAGTGAAGAGAAGGGCCATATGCACCCCAATGTTCACAGCAGCATTGTCCACAATAGCTAAATCGTGGAAGGAGCTGAGATGCCCTTCAGCAGATGATTGGATTAAGAAGATGTGGTCCATATATATATACAATGGAATATTACTCAGCCATCAAAAAGAATGATTTCTCAACATTTGCTGCAACATGGATGGGACTGGAGGAGATAATGCTAAGTGAAATAAGTCAAGCAGAGAAAGACAATTATCATATGGTTTCACTCATTTATGGAACATAAGAAGTAGGAAGATTGGTAGGAGAATAAAGGGAAGAAGAAAGGGGGGGTAATCAGAAGGGGGAAGGAACCATGAGAGACTATGGACTCTGGGAAACAAACTGAGGGCTTCCGGGGGGGGAGGGAATGGGATATGCTGGTGATGGGTATTAAGGAGGGCACATATTGCATAGTGCACTGGGTGTTATATGCAAGTAATAAATCATGGAACTTTAAAAAAATAAATAAATTTAAAATAAAAAAAAAAGGGGTTTTAGCCTTTTTTTGGTGTGTCCCCAGAGAGCAAGAGTGAGTGCCATCAGTTAGAACTTATAGAAAGGTGGGTGTTGGATCAATGCAAGGGAGCACTATCTTTTCTTTTTATAGAAGATTTATTAGAGAGAGAGAGAGAGCACATGCATGCGTGAGTGGGGGAAGGGGCAGAGGGGGAGAATCTCAAGCAGACTGCCCACCGACTGGGGAGCCTGACATGGGGCTTGATCCCAGGATGCATGAGACCATGACCTGAGCCAAAATCAAGAGTTAGACCCTCAACCAACTGAGCCACCCAGGCGCCCTCAGGGAGAACTTTTTAGCAAAGCATTTTGGTTAAAAACATGGACTTTAGGGTTTTGGAGCCCAGACCTACCACCTCCTGGCTATGGGGACTTGGGAAATTCACTTCTCCAGGGCTCAGTCTGTTCCACAGAAAATGGGAAAAACTCATGAAACCTCATAACTTCGTAAGTTTGCTCTGAGGATTGAAGAAGAATGTAGAAGAACATGATTAGCTCCCAGTTAGGGCAATTCAATAAAAAGTAGGTATTATTGCTAGAAGACATGATCACAAGGGTAGCAGCAGTGAGAAAATTAGCTGTGCTGTGCAAGAGTCACTCTGCGGTGGGAGGGGACCCGCAGTGAGTGTGTGCCTCCTTCTCCCTGGAGGTTTTGTTGGGCTGGGTGGCTGGCTGCTTCTCAGGAGTGCTGCACGGAGAGTTCTGGGCCAGATTCCTGGGCTGCATTCAGTGGTCCTCACACTTGGCCGTGACCATCTCAACTACCTCAAAGTTTCTTCCTCTGCAAATAACAACAATTGTTTTTCAAAAGAATCACTACAAAAAAATTCACAGAGATATTTTAAAAATAATTTAAAAAATATCACCTCCTAGGAATAATCATCTTAAACAGTAGGAGGAAATCACTGAAGAATCTTTCTATGCATGTATATGGCTGGAAAAATACATAAACCATAAATTGACAGGAATAATTTTAGAATGATAGGATCACATTCTCCATTCTAATTTTAACAAAGAGTGTTCACTTACTTTGCTTGATTTTCTGAGAGGAAACATCTGAAGGAAGTGCTACGCTCTGGATTAATATTTCTTCATTGAAACATATTTTCTAAAAGATCTCACTGAGGTGACGAAAAATATTAAAAGGTTGCAGTCATTCCTTTCGGTCAATGACTGATTTTAATTTTAGACTTTTAAGTGCATGCTATAAAAGACACGGTAAGATGCGCTCACACACTTTCTCCTACCATGTGCCTCTGCCTTATTTTAGTACTACCATTGTTTTTACATCGTCAAGGTTGATAATACCTAGTAAGTCCCAGAGCCATCTGGTCTCCAGCCTTTCCCCTGTGGAGGAATTCAATTTTTACTTGTATTCTTTCTGTCTCCAGTTTATGCAGCAATCTGAAAGGGTGTCATTTTGGCCTTCAGTTTGTTTTCTTTGCTCTAACTTCTTGGTAGTCTAACTTTTCTTGTTTTAGTGAATATATATTCTGATTAATTTCTCCTATAGGTTAAGCACTTGTAGGGAATTTTTTCTGTTTCTTTGGTTCTATTTTCTTCAAGACAGGGCTCTTCATCTTCTGTATTCCGTATTCCTATGTATACAAGTGCCACGATACTATCTTGCTTATGCTGAACTTGGGTAGTTTTGTCTTGTCCTTCTATTTGCTCTGGTATTGGGCAAATGCTTTTTAAAAATTACTTACAATTTTTTTAATGACTCCTTTTGTAACTTATTCAAAACCCCTACCTTGGTATCTGAGCTGTAGTTTGAGATGATTTCTGATGCCTGAGAGTGTTGTAGGGAATGTGGGGATGAGGGAGGGTGGGAGCTCAGAGCTGTGTGTTCCTTTCGTTAGGACTGTCTGCTGCTCTCCTGAGATTTTGTTCAATGTCCTGTTCCAAGTTCATTCCACTCATGGCGGGTGTACTGTCTTCTGTGAGGGGATGTCCTTGACATTTAGATTATCTCTTGAATTACTCCTTGAGCTTTGGAGCAGATGCCCATCTGAGAGGGAGGGAGGGACCCTGAATAATTGAAACAACAGCTTTCGGCTATCTTCCAGCAGTTTCTAATTTATCCTTTCAACTCTTTCCCATCAAGTCAGATGAGAGAAAAAAAATAACAGTGCAACCTTGGTCTGCTTCTTTCTAAAAAGTAGGAATAGTAGTATAACAATGGTAGTAATTGGTAAAAAGTCTCAGGATTATGGCCTCACCAATAATGCTTCTTGGGGGTGGTGTGGGGATAGGAGCTTCAAAAGGTACGCCAAATTCTGTTCCCCTACCCTCACCTCAGGTCTTCCCCTTAGATGTTGATAGCATTCCTTGTTTGATCACTGCTGGTTCCCACCCCTCACCCCTTTTCTTTGAGGGAGGTATGTGTTTTGTTTTGCTTAATTATGTGTTGGTACATGGAGTTATTGTGATGTGGCTTCACTCCACCATCTTTCTCCAAAAAGCCTGAGTATCTTTTAAAAAATATTGTTTCTCAATACTTAGCCAGATACATAGAATCACACTCCCCTATCAGTGGGATGCAGAGATCTATGATGGACCCTTGAACAGTGCAGGGATAAGGGGTGCCAACTTTCTGTACAGTCAAACATCCAGGTGTAACTTTTGACTCCCCCAGAACTTAACTACAAATAGCCTGTTGTTGACTGGAAGCCTTACCAATAACACCAACAGTTGATTAACACACATTTTATATGTTATATATATTATATACTGGATTCTTACAATAAAGTAAGGTTGAGAAAATGTTATTAAGAAAATCATAAGGATGAGAAAATATTTTACAATACATTACTGTAAAATATCTACATATAAGTGAATCCACACATTCAAACCCATGTTGTTCAAATGTCAACTATACATTTTTATGAAGTTCACAAGGCAGTTCTAACAGTCAGCCAAGTCTAGGATCCATTTTAAGTTTCCTATAAGATTCTTTCCACCCCTAAGATTCTGTGATTCATTCTGTTCTCTTTAAGAAGCAGGGAGGGGGTGTTAGTACAGGGATTCTGTCAGCTCTTTTCCCAGATATTCCCAGATGTGGTTTGCTTCATTATGTGGAAGAAGGGGTCCCATATCTCCCCTTGTTCTGAAAGTTTCTTTTTGATCTATAGGTTGGAGGGATGAGGTCGTAGGGCTGTCTTATTTCTGCTTTCCACAGTGACCTTAAACTACCCTCTATCTTTAAATAGGCTGTCGTTGAGGTTGTAGACAGTTAAATTGTTCTCAAACCTGCCTGCATGTTACTGTCACTTTGGGAGCTTTTAAAATACTGATGCCTGGGCCACACCTCTCATGCTATATTAATTGGTCTGGGGTGGGGCCCAAATCACTGGCCTTTCTTAGAACTCCCTAGATATTCTAGCTAATCTACTTCCAGGATTGAGAACCAGTAGGTGGTTCTTTCTTATTTCTTTAGTGACTCATGATCCTTTCTCCATTTTCCTTGCTTATATGCCAAGCCTTGCTTATGAAACATGTCTTTTCTACACACTAAATATTTCCCAAGGTAGCATTACTTAGAACAGTGCTGTTTTGTGTTTGAGAACATGAGCTTTGGAGTGATAGAAACCTGAATGTGGATCCTCTTTCTGCCCCTGCTGCCTGTGTGACCTTGGGCAAGTGACCGAACTTCTCTGTTCCACAGTTTTCTTACGGAAAATAGGGATTTCATATCTACTTTGCCCTATTTTGAAGGTTGTTTTGAGCACCTGTAGTGGTTTTGAGTGACGTTAATTACATGTTATCACTTTTCTTTAGGTTAGTGTTTGCCTGATATATTCTTTTCTGTCCCTTTATTCTCAATCTTTTAATAAGGCTTTGTTTCAGATGTGTCTTTTGTAATCATAACACAATTGAATTTTGTTCAATTGTTTGAACCAGTGTGATAATCTCTGTCTTTTAATGGGTAAGTTTAATCCATTTATATTTATTATAATCACTGATACAATTTCCGAGTTCTTTTCCCTACTGTTTTATTTTCAGTTTCTTTTTACCAATCCTTTTCTTTGCTCCTTTTTTTCTTTTTCTATGTTGATGGATATTTCCACATCCCCTCCATTATTCCTTTGCTGGTTCACAATTTATAGACCATATTCTATTCTGTTAGTGATTACTCTTAATATTTTTAACATACAGGCATACCTTGTCTTATTGAACTTTGATTTATTGTGCTTTGCAGATACTGTGTTTTTTACAAATTTAAGGTTTGTGGCAACCCCACCCTGGGTAGAGCAAGTCTATTGGCTTCATTTTCTCAACGTGTTTCCATGTCACATTTTGGTAGTCTTCACAATATTTCGAACTTTTTCATCATTATTATATTTGTTATGTTGATCTGTGATCTGCAATTACAACTCACTGAAAGCTCAGATAATGGTTAGCATTTTTTAGCAATCAAGTATTTTTATTTTTTTATTATTTTTTAAGATTTATTTATTTATTTGACAGAGAGAGAGAGCACAAGCAGGGGGAGTGGCAGACAGAGGGAGAGGGAGAAGCAGGCTCCTTGCTAAGCAGGCAGCCCGATGTAGGGCTGGATTCCAGGACCCTGGGATCTTGACCTGAGCCAAAACCAGACTGAGCCACCCAGGCACCCGAACAACCAAGTATTTTTAAATTAAGGTATATACAGTGTTTTTTAGACATAATGCTATTGTGCACTTAATAGGCTATACTGTGAGTGTAATGATTATATACACTGAGAAACCAAAAAATTCACTGACTTGCTTTATTGTGATATTCACTTTATTGTGGTGGTTTGGAACCAAACCCTTAATATCTCCAAGGTATGCCTGTACTTAGCCAAAAATATTTCTAAGGATATTGGAAATGATATAGGATTATTATTGTTATTTTTTAAAGGTTTATTATTTTTATTTTATTTTAGAGAGTGTACATGAGTAGGGGGAGGGCCAAAGGGAGAGGGAGAGAGAGAGGGAGGCAGACTCCCTGCTGAGCACAGAGCCTGATGTGGGGCTCCATCCATGACCCTGAGAACATGACATGAGCTGAAATCAAGAGTCAGTTGCTTAACCAACTGAGCCGCCCAGGCTCCCTGATACAGGATTATTAATAAAATACTATATGTACAGATCCAGCATAGTGCCTGATAGTCTTTAAAATGCATGATAATTTCCAGTTACTAGTGCTGCTCTTACTACTTCCAACACTACAGTTAATATTAATACCATCATTTTACGCAGAGAGCTGCTAAGCATTATTTTTACCCATGAGTATGTTATCAAGAACCTGAACATTATGAAAATTATGCAGAAAAATTGTTAGTCTGAATAGTGACAGTTTTTCCCAAAGGAGGGCCTGCCTACTAGGGAAGATAGCATTGCATCCTGGTGCATTTTGTCCCTGGGCTCATGCCAGCATCTTTTTCCGTGACTTTTTTCTTATTTGTAAAATGTTGCACCAAGTATTCAATGAGGTAAGTTTTGCAAAGCACTTAGCACAGAGTAGGTGCTCAATAATTGGTAGCATTTATGGAGATACTAAGCTGAACTCTCCTTTTCAAACACACCAGCCTTGCTGCATTACCCTGCCTTATTTCCCCGAAAGCCAGCTCTCGGTGTGCTTCCCTCCGGCTCCGACCTGCTGACCCCCAGCTCCAGTGGGTTGAACCTGGATTTGCCTGCTCAGCTCCCCTTGGCTGGGGTGCTGCCAGGCAGGAGGCAGCCCGGCACTGTGAAATCAATCATGATGATTCTGGAGGAATTATTGGTGAATTAGCAGAATGCTATGAGGGATGGCCCAGATGGAGGTAGGTGTAAAGGAGAGCTTGGCGGGATGGAGATGTTTTTGCACAACATATTAATCTCCTTGGGGTGGGAGAAAAAAGAAACAGCAGCTCCTCGACACCCTCCTAGAGTGGTGGGTGGGAGAGGACAGGTGGGAGTCTGTGGGCCCCCTCAGCTGGCTTTTTTTGGATGTACCATCAGGTACTGAAGCTGTATTCCCACCGCTCCCCCGGCGATGCAAAGAGCAGATTACTAAGCAGGGCTGGGCTGGCAGTGAGCTACGCTTTGTTTTCGGTCGTCAGCTGCGGCGTTCCTGGAGGTAGGTGGTGCGGATACTCTGGGAGGGGGTGATGGCGTTCCTGGAGGTAGGTGGTGTGGATACTCTGGGAGGGGGTGATGTTCATGCCTGGTGCCCACAGACTGAGCTCAGAACAGAGAAGTATGGCTGAGAGTCCAACCCATGGCTCCCTGGTGCCTGGGTGGTCCTCCTCTGATGGCCCAGGAAATAGTAGGGGATGGGAGTAGGGTAAGCCTGGATGTTTGGAGATGTGGGATACTGTCAGAACTGTGTCCTATCCTTGGAGGTATCGCCCGGATCTGCCCTTGAGAGGACACAGTTCTGCCTCCAGCCTTGGTTTTGCTTCACTGCTGTTATCCATTATCTGGGAAATCCTAGGCCACTCACTTCCCACCTGGGTGTCTGTTTCCTAACCTGTAAAATTAGAATTGCAGGTGTTTTAGTGGAAGGGATCCGGAGATGGACTAGGTTTTAATTCCATCCCCATCACCATGTGATCTTGGACATCTGACTTGGGTGATTGACCATCTGTAAAATGTCCTTGCTTCCTCCCAGGAGCTGGGAAGTGCCAATGAGAGAATGGCCTAGCAGGCTCTGGAGAGGGGAGAGAGTTAAGAGAAGGGGGTTCCTTGGGGACATCTGCTTCCTTTCTAGGGTGGGGGAGCTGTTGCATGGACCATGTAAGTCTTGGAGTCCCCAGCCTCTCCCAGGGGGCCTCCTGGACCTACCGGCCTGTACTGGAATCTGTTCAGCCCCACGGGTAGATGCAGGACTGCGACTGGTGGCATGAGGGAGACAGCTCACTGCTCAGCAGGAGGAGAACATGCTCTCGGAGCAGCCCGGCCTTGGTGGTAACTTGTATGAAGCAGAGAGTCCGTGCCAGGCCCCGTGCTAACCACTTCCCCTGCAGTATCCTGCTTGCTCAGTGTCTTTAACAGCCAACCCCTCACAGGTGTGGACCAATCAGATTAGGTGTTTTTTATGGAGCCAGAACAAGATCCTGCTGGGTTCAGGCTTTAGCCTGTTAGTCATTATGCTGTGGAAGATTCAGGGGGCGCCTTGGGAGGAGAGGTCAGGGTGGGGGTGCCGGGGGGTTGATAGACTTAGGACTTGTGATCTGGGTGAGCTGTTGAGGACTGACTTCATATTCGCTCTGGAGTTTGCTACTGCCACTCTCCAAGATACACAGAGGAAATAGAGGGCCACAGCAGTTAAGTGACTTTGCCAAGGCCACACAGCTGGTTAGCTGGGATTTGAACTCAGGTCTGACTTAAGGCATCCAGATGGGAATAATGATGCCAATGAAGGTTCTGGAGTTGGAAGTCGTGAGAGGAAAGGGCGTACGGGGCTGCCTCAATGGCCAAAGAGCTTGGTAGGGTGTCCTGGCCCCCACGACCACCGTGGGGCTTCCTTGGTGCTGGTGGCCAAGGGTGAGCGTGTGAGTGTGTGTGTGCATGTGTGTGTGCAGGGTGTAGCATACACACAGGGTACGTGTGAGGAAGTTGTAGGATGTAGCTTGTGTACAGTGCGTGTGAGTGTATGTGCAGGGTGGGGACTGTGTGTGTGTGGAGTTGTGTGAGTATGTGGGTGTAGAGTATACGAGTGTATCTGTGTGAATGTGTGTGTAAAGTGCTTCCTCAACGGCCCCACTCTGCCAGTAGCCAGCTCGTTCATCATCATAACAGAAGTCTGTTGCGTTCCTACTGAGCCCCGCCAAAAAAATTAGGGCGGGAGGGAGAGCCCTAAAGAACGTCCGTGCCCGCAGAGGAGCGGGCAGCGCTTTACGGTCTGAATGGCCCATTGTGATGATTTGGGTGACAGTGGGACCAGCGGTGCCACTAGGACTCTTAATGGCTCCTTAGGAGCTGTTAGATTCTTAATAACAGATTGTTCCCAGTTTCTCATGTTAGGTAGGTTTTTTTTTTTCTTGTTAAGATTATTTCTTCTTTTACAGGCAGACTAGAAAGAGGAAGATGGGGATACAGACAGCAAGAAAGATTTCAAGGATCATCCAGTAAATTCTGGCACTCTAAGCCAGAACAAAGAATTTTTTTTTTTTTTTAAAGATTTATTTATTTATTTATTTGACAGGATAGAGACAGCCAGCGAGAGAGGGAACACAAGCAGGGGGAGTGGGAGAGGAAGAAGCAGGCTCATAGCGGAGGAGCCTGATGTGGGGCTCGATCCCATAACGCCGGGATCACGCCATGAGCCGAAGGCAGACGCTTAACTGCTGTGCCACCCAGGCGCCCCAGAACAAAGAATTTTGAGCGATTTTTATTTTTTCGCATTCATGGGAGGATCTTACCATGGAAGACACTCTCCAAGCCAGCTCACATGTCAGAGCATGGAAGAGCCCTTGAGAGGCCCTGCTCTGGCATTTGTCCACAGCTTGCAGAAGGTGGGCCAAAGGGGAGGCAGTGAGGATGGAATTTCTCCTAGAGCATGGCCTGGACCCTACAGACTCACCTTGATTCTACGAGGGAGTGGCCCTTGTGGCAGAAAAGTCTGTCTCTTGAGCTGGCACCTGGTGGGGCATGGCTTAGGATGGACCAAAAGCAAGGCATTTCCTGCCAGTGAAGTGAAAAGGGAATGGGGAAGGTGACAGAGGGAAGCTAGGTTCTAGAGAGAATTCAAAGATCTGGTGGGGCTTGATGTTAGGGGACATGATTCCTCCCAACTCTGGGGGTTTTGTGTGTTCCCTCAGAGATTTTAGAATCAGTGATGCCCAATGTTTAGGGCTGTCTCTGGGAAACAAACAGGAACATAAAGTAAGAGGGGGTGCCTTCGAAGGAAATTCATGAGGGTCAGTAAGCTTCTTTGGATTTCCTGCTCTGTGCCAGGTTTTCTATTAGGTTGTGCAGATGGTTTAGAGATGAAGAAGACCCAGCTTGTGCCCGTAGGACCTCTCAGTTCATGCAATGGGCTTTGAATTTTGTTTTCTATTTCCCAGTCATTGGCTGTGTTGAATTATGCATCCTTTCTGTATCCAACAGGAAGCACCGTCAAGTTGACTGGTGAGAGAAGGGTACAGATGTGGTTGTGTTGGGAGGAAATAGCAATTCTGTTTATTGAGGATCTACTGTGGTATTTTAGATAGTTGGCTTGTAAAGTCCAGATGACGACCTTGTCAAGTGGCATATTTTTCTCTCCAGTTAACAGATGTTACAGAGTAAATAGTAAGAGCGTGGGAGACAGACCACCTGGTTTCAATCCCACCCTACTGCCAACTAGCTGTAGGACCTTGAGCAAGTTAGCTACCTCTGTGTCTCCATTTCTTTATCTCTAAGGTGGGCGTGATTGTGAACATACCTACTGGTCTTCTCACAATAGTGCTGTTGCAAGGAATAGGTGCGTTCTTAGATGTAAGTATCTAGTACATTCTAGGAGCTTAAAAACGTTGCTATTGCTCTCACCAGTGAGGAGATTGAAGCTTGGTGAGGTGAGGTGACTTGCCTATGGTCATTTACCGGTACCTGATGGGGATGAAATTCACATCCGGTTTCAGGAGGAGGTGAAGGGTGGGGGTCACGCCTTAGCCTTGGCCTCCACTTCTTGTGACCTTACCAACTAGATAACGGAGAAGAGTGGAGTTCTTGATTTTTGAAGTGACGTCCACTAGAGAGAGAAGAGGCCCTTTGTCTTAGGGGACTCTTGAATCTTGGTGGCAGTATCTTCAACGAGTTCTGAATAACACCAAGAAGAAAGACCACGGTAGGATAGCCCTCTGGGAAAGCCCGTGTTCTCTGATTTTTAACAAGAAAGGGTGCTGGCTTCCTTCGGCTCCTAGATGCCAACTACCGTGCCCTCACTTGGGGGAAAATTCTAAACCATTGTTTCCAGACCAAGAGGTAGTTGCCAAACCAAATAATTACACGAAATGTACCTGCCAGTATGTTTCCTTTTCTTTGTCTTAAAAAAAAAAAACCCAAAACTGAATTAAAGCTTCTTCTATCTTTATTTTTCAACAAAATTGTGATAAAAAATTTTTTAAAAGCTTTTATTTATTTGAGAGAGAGAGAGCATGAGTGAGGGGGGCAGACGGAGAGGGAGAAGCAGACTCCTCTCTGAGCAGGGAGCCCGATGCTGGGCTCCATCCAAGGACCCTGAGATCATGACCTGAGCCGAAGGCAGACACTTAACTGACTGAGACACCCAGGTGCCCCTGGTGATAAACTTTTTGAATCAAATTTGTTAGGCCTTGAGAAGTATTGCGTAGGTGAACAGGGGAGTCACATGGTGTTCATTTCGACTTTGAGCCCTGATGAGAATTTTCTGGTGTGTTAGTGTTTCCCCCTGGAATCAAGACCTGCTTTGTGAACTGATATGTTTTTGATAATGGAGTGTGTATGTGAGTGTCGATCCTAAGAAATCATAGTGATTTTACACCCTACCTCCCTAAAACATCTTCATGTAAGGACTGGCATTTGGGTGAGCTCCACAACTCTTTTAGTGACCCCGTGGGTTGTAGATTTAGGTCGCAGGTATAGGTGTGGTGCGGGTGTAGTCATAAGTATGATTTGTAGGTATCGGTTGTAAGTGTAGGTTGTAGGTGTCAGTTGTGGGTATAAGCTGTGGTTGTAAGTAAGAAATAGAAACAAACGGCTCTTCACTTCTCAAGGTCACATGCCATGGAAACAGATAGCTCTGAACCTAGAACCCAGATCTTTTGATGCCAAGATCCCTGATCTTTCTGAGTATGTGTTCCTCCATGAGAAATGATGAGATGTGTTTCAAAGGTATTGTTTATATTTGCTGTTAAATGTACATGAACACAGAGGAGGGACCTTGTCTTTGGTCTCTTCTACCTAGAGACACCTATTGGTTTGATGCGTTTCCTTCAAGCCTCTTTGTACAGATTTTCAGATTATTTAAATTTCCTTAGCTGTGATTGTACTCTTTATCCAATTTCGTATGCTGCCCCCCATTACTCTAATAAACATTTTCTGTGCTGCTGTAAGTCTGTAAACCTTTTTTTCCCATGACTGCATGCTATTCAGGATGGCTGTACCACCATTTCTTTGTTAGCCTTTCTCCAGTGTGGGATATTTAGGCTGTTTGTAGTGTTTGGCTTCATAACTAAGTTAGAAAACAGCAGTCATCTCTGAGCTGAGTTTTCTTAAAGCTGGTATCTTTAGGTTTCCAGGGGAAATGTGGGGCTGGGTGTTTTCCATGCCCAGGAGAGACTGGGGAAGGCCTGGTAACTCCCTGATGGGAAGCCTGGCCTGGGTTTACACAGCTGCCTGGTTCAAGTGTGCCCTTGGCAAGGACTGCAGGCCCAGAGGCCAGCACTGGGCAGTGTAGTGGGCCAGGCCTGGGGTAGATGGAGCGGTAGAGGGAAGGGTTCTCCTTTCTTTAGACAGGAGTAAGTACACGCAGGCGTCCTTTCAGAGATTTGGGTTTATGTATGTATGTATGTATTTTTTAAGATTCTATTTATTTATTTGACACACACACACACACACACACACACACACACACAGCATAAGTGGAGAGAGGGGCGGGGGAAAGGGAGAAGCAGACTCCCCGCCGAGCAGGGAGCCCGACCCGGGGCTCGATCCCAGGACCCCAGTATCATGACCTGAGCAGAAGGCAGACGCTTAACCTACTGAGCCACCCAGGTGCCCACAAAGATTCGGGTTAATAGAGCCAGTAGAGGTGGGCATGGGGTGGGAAGAAGCAGCCATCGTCCTTTGTTTCTGTCCTGAATTGTCAATAAGCAACAGGCAGTTGCTTCTCCCACACCTGAAGCCTAAGCAGAGGACAATTGACTCTGCTTTGTCAGGGCTTGGGAAATGCTACTTGGTGCTCCTGAGAGGGATCTTGGAAGGTCAGTGGCTGGAGGAGTGACCCCTTCATACGGTTGGGTGAACTTTAAGGGGGGGAGGGATGGTGGAGGGGAATGGGACGGGTAGAGCCCGGCATGAAGAGCTGTGTGGAGGGGTAGGGTATGGAAGAAAGACTGGCCCCTTCACTCAGGTAGGTTATGATCCTCAAGAGTCCTTCTTCTAGCCCTGAATGTTCCCAACTCTGGGATCCTTTTCCTTCTTTTGTTTGTCTTATTTTTGCAAATTAAGCAGTCAAGTCTGGGAGAAGTTAAAATATTTGCTTAAGGCTGTACCACCATTGAATGGAGATGGAAAACTAGACCGGAGAGCTCTGGCTTTCCTAGTACCCTGTCTGTGATGTCTTGCAGCCCCTTACATGTGTTGGCTTGTATTCCCTTAGGCTGTCTGCTCCTTGGGGGTCAGGGTTGTGTCTTCCCTTAATTGAATCCCCACATGTGTGAATGACCTTGTTAGGACTCAGTGGACATGTTAGTAACCCTGAGTGACTTCCCAGAGTTAAGAAGGCAAGGGTCTGTCATGATGTGGACGGTCAGCCCGTGTTTGTTGAATGCATGAATATTGAATGTTCATCCATCCATCAGAAATGCACATGCATTCTTTCTACAAATATTTTTAAGTACTAACTATGTTTGTCCTGAGCGTAGCAGTAGAGCTTCTATTCCTGCAGAGGAGAAGGTTGCCAACAAGAGTTATAGAATTAGGGGCGCCTGGGTGGCACAGTGGTTAAGCGCCTGCCTTCGGCTCAGGGCGTGATCCCAGAGTCCTGGGATCGAGCCCCACATCAGGCTCCTCCACTGTGAGCCTGCTTCTTCCTCTCCCACTCCCCCTGCTTGTGTTCCCTCTCTTGCTGGCTGTCTCTATCTCTGTCAAATAAATAAAATCTTAAAAAAAAAGTTATAGAATTAATTAATTACAGATGGTGGAAGAGAGTGGTTTCAGATTGCCAAGAGAACATAGGCAGAGGGGCACGGCAGAGTTTGGGAAGCACCTATCAGCATCACCCAGATGCCCTGGACTCAGAAGTCAGGGCCCACTAGTGCCAGGGGAGGGTTTTATTAAAATAACTAGATTTTTTTTTCCACTTGGGACTTGGGTTTTGCTCTACTGTTGACCAGTGGGGTTACTTTCAAAAGATCATTTGCTTCTTTACGTCTTGCTTGCTTTATCCATAAGCAAGAGATTGTATGAATGAAGAGATTGTAAAATTCTACTGTAAATAGGCGAACTACCTCGTTGCTTCTACCGCCACTACCGTGGTGGAAACACACCAAGGAAATCCCAACCCTATCTTATAAATAGTCAGTACATGCAGTGGTTCAGTGTTTGTGTTTTCTCTTTTGAGTGGGGTTTGGCCATGGCTAGTTCCTGGTGGGTAAGACTTGGAGGGAAGTGTTTTCCAGGCTTCAGTAAGTAAAAAAAAAAAAAAAAAAAAAAAAAAAAAGACAACCTGGGAAGAAATATATTGACTCTTGCTCCTTCCTACCCAGCAGGAGCATGCTTTGTATAGGGTGTATCTCTCTTTTCGTTTGCTTCATTTCAGTGCTGGCAGCCTCTTGCCCTCTTCACTTGGTCAGGTCCAGAGAGCCCAGTGCCTTGCAGGGGAGAATCTGCCCCTTCTGCACACATCGTGGGGAGGCTCAAAGGCATCTTGTTGGACTCAAATGACGTGTTATCACATGCCTGCTTGGGGAATCCTTCTGCAGTTGACATATTGCATGACACACAGGGGGTTCGGTGAAATGCATGACAAGCCTCTTCTCTCTCTGAGCACCAATTTAGTGCATTTCCCCCCTACTTGCTGCTTTTTGTAGGAGATTATTTCTGATGCATATTGACTTGTTAGTGGAAAATGCTTCAGAGGGATAATGAGCTGGGTACTTTTCCTCTTCATTTTTCTTTGTTATTGTTGTTGAGTTCATAGGGCTCGCCACTTACACTTTATTGATTCCTGAATTTAGGGGATGGCCCTGTAATTGACAGTTTCCTCCATCCAGCATGAGCGGAGAGGAGGACCGTATCTGTGGATGCTGGCTCTGCCAGAAGCTGTATGATTCCAGGACCACGGTTCTTGCCTGAGATGGGGGTGCTTCTGTCCAGCCCTAGCCCCACACAGCTCAGTGCCCTTGGGAAAGTCCTTTGCTGTCTCTTTCCTGGCTCTGTTTTTTTCTTGCCATCCTACCAGGGGTCAGACCAGATGACAATGAGTGCTGGCCCTCCCAGTTCTCATATTTTCCAAGCTGGGATGGAAGCCCTTTTCTTTGGTGGCTTGGTGTGCGGAGACCTGGGCATTCCTGCGTTCACGGATGACACCACTGACCCCATGTGCTCTTGCCATTGTTTTCCCAGGAGGCCTGATGAATGTGTGCTGAGTCATACACACGCACAAGCCAGAGTCCCTTGTGACTAAGCTGTGCATTTTCAGGAGGGCTGGCAGGGCCAGTGGTGCAGCCTTCGGACTGGGACGGCCTGAGCCCAGCGTTGCCCAGATGGGGAATAACCGTGACCTTGCTGGTGAGGGGAGGGGCACCTTCCCATGGAGCTAACGGGTCTAGGCTCATGCATTACTCTCTCTATCCCAGTGCTCTGGCTGTCAGCTTTGCTCATGCATAGATGAATTACTCTTGTTTCAGATTATCATGGAAAATCTTACTGTCAAGTTCTTAGGACAGGATTAAGGAGAATAGGTGATAAAGGTCATCAGCATTATTTACAATCTCTTGACTTTTATGCACCTCCGTAGCCTGCAGACAAGCTGGGCTCTTACAAGAGTGGCAGAGACTTGGGATTTGGAAGGAGGCACGCCCCGAGTCTGAAGCCGGCAGTGGGGATTTTGGCCGTGCCACCTTAGAAACTAGCCTCCCTGAGCCCCGGTTTACCTTCTCCAAAGCGGGAGAAAACAGCATTGACCTAAGAGGTTTGCTGGGAAAGACTAAATGAGTGAAGGCTGTGTTTCGCAGCATCCGCACACTGGTGGGATGCTTTGAGGTGGGACACAGACGCATTTCTTATTATAGTTACGTATTCGAATGTGCTTGTGAAAAAATAGAACTAACACATCAGAGCTCGTGCTTTCACAGATATTACTGCTCAGGACAATGCTAATTTTAAAAAAGGGAGACCGTTGAACATTGATTTAAAGAACAATGTGCAGTGAATTTCAGTTCAGGACATACAGACACGGCAGAAATCAGGAAGGTGGGTGAGGAGGACAGAATTCTGGGTGCGATGGAGCTACGTTGTACTAAAAATCCCAGAATATGTGGTAGGAGCAGAGTCAGTGTGCCTTTGGCTTTCTTGTCTGGTACTGGTGCAGCGAAGGGTAGGGTGCTGGTGGGAGAGTTGCTGGTAGCTCTCCATGCACCTGACGGGAGGCTGTCTGCTCCCAGCCATAGATTCTGATAAGTGATGCTGGACAAGATGACCACTTTTCCAGATTTTCTAGGGCAGGTGTTAGTCATTTCAGAATTACAGCCCTAGAGCTAGAAGGGATCTCGGAGATAATGTATTCCATTTTATATTAGCCTCACATGATTTCTTTAAAAAATGATTTTACAAACAAAAGGATGCAGAGAGGTAGTTGCTCGGGGACCCACAAGCAGTGAGTGCAGTGGCTGGGACAAATCTTTCCGTGTCTTTCCCTAAAGGTCTTTCTTTCTTCTAGCCTGCTTCCCATCATGGGCTATAGCTTCATTGTTTGGAGTGTGTTCTTAGAGCCCACCTGACCTCAGACGTGTAAGCCCAGTGATGGTGAGGGTCTCCTCTTGAGCATTGCCTGTGTTTCTGGGTTTCTTCTGCTGGGGAGCTACTGTTTTGACTCCGTGCGAAGAAGAGGAAATGAATTTTAAAATCACGTGTTGGCTTTTTGTGGTTGCAGGGTTGCGTACCTGTGGCTCACCTCCCAGGGCCTGAATTTCCTCCTCTATCAGATGCTTTGACCTCTGCAGGTTTAAATGAGATAAAAAGTGGGGGAGGCCTAGGGCTTGCCTCCCTGGGTTAATATACTTGAGGCTGAGTCCAGGCTGTTCACTCTAAACTGAGCTCAGGGCTTTGTGGCCCCCCAGCCCACAACTTTCCTGATAGAGGTTCATTCTGGTGCCTTGAACTGGCCTGGTCACTGCCTGCTTGGGGTCTCGTGGTCCTTCTCCCTGGTGAGGTTTTGGGGTGGGGGTGGGGTTAGATTATATAGGAATTGAATCTCCCTTGTTTATACTATTAATTTCCTTTCTCATGATTTCTAGATAGTAGTCTGTAATTTTAACTCATTCATTCATGTAGTTATTCTGTGCTAGGTTCTAGGGATCCAAGAGTGAATTAGATACAGCCCTTGCTTGGAACAAACGGTCAAGTTGGGGAGCAATATTGGGACTTTACGGAACACGCATCCTTTGATGAGGGGTAGTGCACGGTGCCAAGGTGGGAGCCCAGAGGAGGGCCTGCATCGCCCGGTCCAGCAACAGGTGGCTGGGGGAAGAGGCTTACACAGTAGGTGGCGCCTGAGCTGGGTCCTGGGGCATGAGGGGAGTTAGACAGTGTCCTGGAGGTGGTGGCGGTGCACTCTTGGTGGAGAAAATAGTACAAGGAAGGCCCAGAGAGGATAGGCGGCGTGGCCTATGTGAGAAACCAAGGACAGTGTGGTGTGGGGCAAGAGGGGGCAGGCGGGAGCACAGGAGTGGGACTCTGTATATGACGGCAGTCTCCAACCCCCCGACCCTGGTCCCTCTGTCCTCTCAAACCCCCCTCAGGTAAGAGGTCTCAGGGAGAAAAGGGTCTGTGTGCTGTGCCTTTTCTGGATATATATATATATATATATATATATATATATATGTATGTATCTCATAAAATTAACCCTTTCAACCATTTAAAAAATATGTAGTCGCAGGTTCGTGCAGCCATCACCACCACTTAGTTCCAGAACTTTCCATCACCCCAAACAGAAACCCCATACCCATTAGAAGTCACTCCCCATCTCTCCTTTCCTCTAGCCCCTGGAGCCGTGGATCTACTTCCTGCTTCTATGGATTGGCCTATTTTGTTATTTCATAGAAGTAGAATCATACAATATGTGACTTTGTGTTTGGCATTCCTTCCTTCAAAACGTTGAGCGTAATGTTTTAAGGTTCATCCATGTGTCGACACTTCGCTCCTTTCTCTGGCTAAAGAATACTCCATTGTGTGGATATACTCCATTGTGCTGGTCTGTTCATCTGCTGGTGGACGTTTGGGTCCTTTCGATCTTTGCCTCTTGCAAATAATGCTGCTGTGAACATTTGCGTGCAAGCATTTGAGCACCTGTTAATTCTTTTGGGCATATACCTGGGAGTGAAATTGCTGGGTTATACTGGTAATTTTGCACTTAACACATTGAGGAAATTGCTGGATTCTTGAGGGTATATTTTGGCTTCACCCTCTGCTCGGAGCCATGCCCTCTTCATGTGTGCTGTTGGGTCCAAGCTCTGCGGAACGCACCGAACAATTTCCAGGTGCCAGGCCGGTTTTGTATCCTCACTAGCAACCCCAGGAGGTGGGCACTGCTCTTGTTCCCAGATTTCAAATGAGGAGACTGAGGCACAGAGTGGTTAAACATCATACCCAAGGTCACAGAGCTCCTACGTAGCAGACTGGGGATGTGGAACGCAGACAGACTGTCTCCAGAGCCTGGTCTTTCCCTGACATACCGTATGATGCCTCAGACACGGGAGCGTTCACAGACGAGGCTGCAGGCTGAGTCTGACTTGCAGGGCGAGGCTCTGTGTGCAGCGTGGAGCCCACACGAGCCCCAGGGTTTGAAGGCTGCCTTGGGGCCCACTCAGCTGTACCCGCATCCTTTTGTTCTTTTTACACCTTGCTTCTCCCCACCGCCCCCACTGCAGTCACCAGCCTCCCCTCTTCCCCTTTCCATACATGAAGTTGGTTTTTGGGCTCTCCTAGAAATAACACCGTAGAAAGACCCTGCCCTCTGGTTACTGGTGGGGGGGGGGTGGTCAGGGAGAGGGTGCTCCTTCAGCCGATCTGAGGAGAACCCACGGGGCCATCCAGCCCGGGGGTTTTCATGGTGCTTGCAGGCTGCAGAGGTGACCCTGAGTTGGGCTTGGACTCTGGTGTCTGAGGGTGCCCCCCCACCCCCCTGATCACCACAGGCCAGTTTTCTTCATCTGCTGTTGTGTAAGGGGTACCCACAGAGGACACACCACGCTGGGGCTGCTGACTGCTTGTGGATGAGCCTGGGTTTGTTTTCTTGGCTGAGGCCGAAGGTGGGGGACCCTGGGGAAGGGGTGGCTGGGCCTTGGAGAGGGGGAGGCCCCTCCCGGGAGATGAAGAGGGAGCCCCAAACCAGTTTGTCTTGTGGGAGCTGGCCCAGATTATGGTTTACAATGCAAATCTGGGAGCATGCCAGGGCCATATTAATACTGCATGAGGCAGTAAGGGGACCGCAGGCTTGAAACCAGAGCTCTGGCCTAGAATGGAACTGAACAGTGGGCCTTGTCTTAAAGGGACATGACGTGCTCCCAGAAGTATGTGCAGCATTATTTCCCTCTATGCTGTTTACTATATTTGCACACAATGCCCCCGAAGGGTTTAAAAAGGAAATGACAATGTAAGATGGGAGGCGTTTTTTTATTGCACATGGTGGCACCATGTAATGCTCATTGACTTTAATTATCATTTCTTTTGTTACCTTGGTGAGAGGTGGGGAGGGGGTGGAGAGGGAGACAGAGAGAGAGAGAGAGAGGAGGGAACCTATGTCTCTCCCTGATACTGTGCTAAAATCTATCTCAGCTAGTCAGCGGATTGAGAAGCCTGAAACTCATTCACAGGTAGAATGAAATGAATAATAACACTTTGCAAGCTCAGAATCACGAACATGACACATAATTCTGCCTTCAAGGTGCCAATTTTGATTCTTCTGCTCGAGTTCATGGCTGTGCTCACTGTTTCCATGGAGAAGGGCAAGTCAGCGCTGTTTCTTGTTGGAATGTGCAGGCCACTTGCATTTGTCTGCAAACCAAGCAACTACAAAATAAAAAAATCTGGATGATACTGGTTTATGAGGAAGAAATGGAAGAGATGTCAGGGATTTATTTGAAAGAGTAACCCCCGTCCTGCTGGTGTCCTAGAGCATTTTCCTAGGCAGGAAAGGAAGACTTCAGCTGTGCGGAGTATAGTTTTAGTGTTAAGTGTGTTTCAGGATATTTTCAATCTTTTCTAATTAGGGGTTCACTACACTAGCCAGCATGCTTTGGGGTGCAATGGGAAACATGGACTCCAGTTGGCTTACGCTGTAAGGAAGTGTATCTCCCGCAAGTAGAACAGAGATGGCTGGGGTGGGGGTGGGGCCTCTCTGGTGTGGACGGGTCTGGCTGAGTGATGTCTGAGGTCTTGGCTCCTCCTGTTTCTCTACCCTGCTGTCCTTAGTAACAGCTTCATCCTAACTCTCGTTCCTGTCATGGCTATAAAATGGCTGCAGCAGGTCGAGGCAGCACATCCGGACATGGCAATGTTCCGGTGAGGACTTGATAGAGAGGGGAACCTTTCCTGGAAAGCTCCCACCAAATTCTCCATCTGTTCTGTAGGCCAATTCCCCTCCACTAAGTCAGTCAGTAGCAAGTGGAGTAGGAATGCCTTTAGATATAGACTAGACAGGGCTCAGGAGCTGGCAAGGGAATGGCCCCAGCTTACCTGAGGTCCAAGGCAGTGTAGGAAGAGGTAGGAACCTGAACAAAATGGGGCCATGCTATGAAAGAGGAACTGGGTGATGTTGAGCTGTCTCTTGTATTCACAAACAGCAAAAGGCAGCTCCCATTTACCTGGATGCATAAAGCATTATGGAATACTCGAACCTGGGAGAGAAATCAAGATGATCTGCTCCAGTCCCTTCATTTTACAGATGAACACACTGAGCCCCAAGGGTGGGGTTGACTTGCCCAAAACCACCTGGCCCACCCTGGAACCCAGACTCCCACTGTGTGGGCATGGCAGGTGGTTGGGGGTATTCTGGCTGATGTTACCCTGCTTGTGGAGGAGTAGCTGAAGCCAGGATGGGAATATGTTGTCAGGGCTTCTAGAAACCATTTGTAGGGCCTGTCATCTTCTTTCATTAAATGTATTGCTCAACCACTGAGTCTCTAAGTCTGCCCTCTCTGGGTGTTATGAGCATAGGCGCACTAAAGAAGCCTCAAGGCATCCACAAAAGAACAAGTTCCAACCCGTGAGGGCATAGCCAGAGCTGAGTATGTGTTCTCTTCTGGGGAGAGTTCTCATTTTTCATCTTCTTACTACCTGATTCCAAGGACTTACAACAGTGTCTGGAGCACAACTAGTCCACAAATGAATGCCGAATTGCATTGATTAAAACTGCATGACACTATAAAAATGTTAATTTTATCTTATTTTAACCTGTACAAGGTAGGTATAAAATGAAGTCATGCTAAAGATCCTCTAGACAGGATCGTGCAAAGAAAAATATGCCCTCCTGAGAGTGAACGCATCTAGCCTTATTTGAACACTGTGGTCTCGATGGTGGGTATTGGTTGGGTTAGGGAAGCAGGTAGTGATGGTGGCATAGTAGCCCTCTGGTGCTGAGGGAGGCTGGAGCTCGTGTCCATGCAGGTCATCCATGACTGCCCTTGGCCAGAGGGTCTGGAGGAAATGTGTCCTCTCCTGCCTCCTGCTTAACTCTCAGGGCACGTCTCAGAGCCTTCTCTTACCATCAGGGTGGCTCTGGTTGTCCATTATGGTCTGGTGTCAATTGCAAAAGAAAAAAAAAGGCAGGTGGGGAATAGCTCGTGGACAACCAGACCCAGATCCCTCGGTCCCTAGATGCCATCCTAAATAAAGCGAAATAAGCAGTCCACAGCTGTGTCAGTGTGCCTGGCATTTTTGTTTTGTCTTCTAGAACCAGATCATGAGGACTCTAAATCATTCAGAACTCAGAACACCGGTGACACACACCATCATGTTGAAGTTTCTGAAATCAGGCTCTGTTTCCTGTGCCATCTTGAGAGTGTCAGAAACTCCAACACGTTTGAAGCTTCCCAGGGGAGAAAGGGAATAGCCTTCTTATTATTCTGAGAGAGTATAGTTTGCACATTCTTGGCTTCCTCAACATTTGGATTCTGGAGCCTGGTCAGTATAGGGATGAAGATCAAACCCCATCAAAGCTTCTCCTCTTGTCATGCCGATGGGAAGTTCTCCACATCTGTTTAATTACCTAAGCATTCCACGTCCCCCTTCGACATCTCCCATACCCCTGTTGCTTGCCTTTGTGCACTGGAGACTTGTCTTGCTTTGTACGTGGTAAATAGCTGAGTTCTCTGCAGAGTGAATTTTTGGAAAGCAAATCCTTTTCTTGCATTGACTTCACTTGGGCTGTGAAGATAAGTTTCCATGGGGGAAATATTGCTTAATCGTTTCTTTTTTACCTTTTTAATTGAACTGTACTTTGATACAGAAAAATGAACATACCATAAAGTCTATGCATCTCTGCAAACAGAACCTACCCGTGTAACCAACGGCCAAATCAAGAAACAGAACCTCTCCGTAATTTCTTGAAATACACCTTAACTAGAGATCCAAGGCCCCCATGTATGTTCTTTCAGTAGCATTTCTGCACACAGTATATCGCCTCTGATACCATCTGGCCTACACATCACCGAATCCAGGGAATTTCTCTCCCATACAGGGGTTACCTGGCATTTCTTTTTTTTTTATAAAAAGATTTTATTTATTTATTTGACAGACATAGAGACAGCCAGCGAGAGAGGGAACACAAGCAGGGGGAGTGGGAGAGGAAGAAGCAGGCTCCCAGTGGAGGAGCCTGATGCGGGGCTCAATCCCAGGACTCTGGGATCATGCCCTGAGCCGAAGGCAGACGCTTAATGACTGAGCCACCCAGGCGCCCCCTTTGCATTTCTTATGTGTTAGCTTTGGACTTTGTTTTTTAGATGAGGATTCATATACCTCCATGTTAAGTAAACCCAACATACGAGAAAGCTCATACTTGCCAATGAGACCAACTGGGGACAGTCTTATTTAACACTTTCATTGTTTAACTATTTTATTGTTTTCTTTTCTTTCTTCTTTTCTTTTCTTTTCTTTTCTTTTCTTTTCTTTTCTTTTCTGTATCTACTTCTTTGTTTTTTACTGTTCCTCCTTGATTGTTCCTTCGATTGGGTCAGCTCTTCCCTTGCGTTTATAAAGCGATCCATCTTAACAACCCTTATCTATTCAGCAAGCGCCTACTATGCACCAGGACTTCTGGCAGGTAGTGTATGTGTTTACCTGTGGTATGAATGCAGGAGGCAAGATCCAAGGCTGAGTCATACATGGCTTCTCTGCTCAAAGGTGTACCTGTCCTGGGGTGGGGAGAGGAGGGCACAGATGTGTGCTAGCCTGACCATGAACTTGCTCTATCAGTGAGATATCGAAGAGGCTGAGAGAGTTGGGGGGGATCACCCCCTTCTGAAGGTGGGGAGGAGGATTCTGGAGGACCATGTGAAGGGGGGAATATTTTGCATTGCCACTTGGAGATGTGACCGCCCCTCGAGGGCACCCACGCTCACATTTTTGCCATGAACGACAAGGAAAGGAGTCTTCTTGTGCTTTGATAGTAGGTGCTGCTATTTAATGCCTGAAGCTTACTCAAAGGGAAGGTTTTGGGTTTATTAAAGGAAATGAGAGCGCTCTGTGCTAGCAGTTCTGTAAGCTCAAAATGCGATCCAGCGGGTTTGCCGAAGCAGTTGTTTGCCCTGAGACCTGTTTCTCGTTCACTTGGCAGCTGGGTAGAGTTTGAACCTTTGAAGGTCGCCTTCCGAGGGTAGAGGCCGGAAGCAGGCCCTACGCCAGGCCCCCCCAGACTCTGCCCCTGTCTGTCCCGCTCCCCTGCCAGCTTGCTGGAGCCCTGCTCCTGGGCAGCGACAGCTGGGAGGTGTGGGTGAGGGGTTGTTGCTGAGAAAACGATCCCAGCTCGCCTTGTCTGACGTGTGTGTTTAAATTAGCACTTTTTTTTTTTTTTAAGATTTTATTTATTTATTCGACAGAGATAGAGACAGCCAGCGAGAGAGGGAACACAAGCAGGGGGAGTGGGAGAGGAAGAAGCAGGATCATAGCGGAGGAGCCTGACGTGGGGCTCGATCCCAGAACGCTGGGATCACGCCCTGAGCCGAAGGCAGACGCTTAACCGCTGTGCCACCCAGGCGCCCCCCTAAATTAGCATCTTTAACTGCAGTTCCCAACAGTTACTCAGTTTTGAAACTACTGGGATTTGGGGACGGGGGGTGGTGTTGAGGGGGAGGAGAGGTGATTTGAAAAGGCAAAACATTTGCAGGTGTTTTTTACAAAGTTAAACAAAGGGATGACTATCCTCTGGGGGATTTAAATCTCAGGCATGGCTGCAGATCCCCTCTGTGGGTCACAGAATCCCCCTCCTTTGCCGTATGGGGCCAGAGGTGGCTCCACAGAGCCAGTTGGAATGGCTCATGGTCCTTAATTAAGTCCTCGTAGGGTCCCCAGAATTCATGGTATTATTGCGTGAGAATGTGGGGTGGGCACATTTGGCTGATACCCACCCCCAAGGCAAGAGGAGTTGAGCATTTGGGAATCTGGATGAGGTACTGGGGTGGGTGTCATTCACCTACCCAGTTACCTCTCCCAAGGGGCCAGGTGGAGATGGGGCATCTAATAATGACGATGACAATGCTAAAAACAGACAATGGTAATGCTCACATTTATTGGGTGCGTCCTGTGTGTCAGGGAGTGAGCTGAGAGCTTCACCTCTTTTAACTCGTGTAATGCTTACAGCAGCTCTCAGAATTGGTTCTCAGTTATCTATGGTTTCCTGACACTATCCGTGAAGTCCTGGCTTCCTGGCACTAGCATGCATGCCCCTAACCCATTTTGCTGCCATCAGGCATTAGGCACCAGGAAGTGGAGGAAGCCAGATGAGAGCAAGAATGTGTAAGTGGAGGGGCGCCTGGTGGCACAGCGGTTAAGCGTCTGCCTTCGGCTCAGGGCGTGATCCCGGCGTTGTGGGATCGAGCCCCGCATCAGGCTCCTCCGCTGTGAGCCTGCTTCTTCCTCTCCTGCTCCCCCTGCTTGTGTTCCCTCTCTTGCTGGCTGTTTCTCTCTCTGTCAAATAAATAAAATCTTAAAAAAAAAAAAAAAAAAGAATGTGTAAGTGGAAGATAGGAGACAAGGCTCAGAGAGATGTGCTGGGTGGAAGGTATACCTCCTGTGGCTTTTTAAAGGTTGCTTTTGGATGAGGTGAGACAAAGATGGCAGTCTCTCCCGACCTCAGGGCCTTTGCTGTCCTCTGTGGCTAGGATCATTGTTCTGCCTGTGTTTTGTGTGCTGGCTCTGTCTCATCTTCATGTTTTAGCTTAAAGCCACTTGGTCCACCCAAGGTCGCAGTGCCCACCACTGTCTCCCAAGTGTCCAGTCTGGAGCCCAGCATGTCTGCTCAGTAAGTGTGTGTTGAGAAATCGAATGAGAAGTAAAGCTCTTGGACTTTGGGGGAATAACTAAACTGAGAAGTTTGGAAGAATTTTCTGCAGCTGAGCCTTTAGAGATGTCTTCCAAAGGCCAAGGTTTCTGGGAAAGAGGATGCCCACAGGACCCTGGGGACCCTGGCTGAGCTGTAGTCCATGCCTTTCCCTCAGGGCAGTCCTTGAGACAGTCTCTTGGATGCCTCGAAGGCTGTCTCTTTAAAATGGGGATAATGGTGCCCTTTCCTCTCAGTTGAGAATGGGAGGGAGGGTGGGGGTTGAGTTGGCTGCCAGAAGCAGAGGACTGTGTGGTATGGGGTGCCCAGTGGCTTGCCCTAGGTGCTGCACATAGACAAGCTGAGGGACAGTAGAGGACACGCCATTCTCATCGCCTTTCCTGGGTTGGTGTGGGGACCAAAGAGAACACATCATTATCATTAGTAGTAAGGATTAAAGTAGGAGGTAATGTTTAGGGAGTGCTGCTATGCGTGGACATCTTGCCAAGACTCTTAAGGGTACCCTGTCATTCAATCTTCACTAGTCCCTGTGTGATGTGGAAATTTGCTGGTCACGTGACTTGCCCAAGGTCACACAGCTGGTGGAGCTTGGAACCCAACCCAAGCCAGTCCCAGACCTCACACTGTACATCCTCAGACAAGTCCCCTGGCTTATTTTTAGTGTCCCCAAGCAGAAAGCTCTCACACTGTCAGAAGAGTCCTAGCTTGAGCCTTAGGAAATATTTTCCATTCTGTGTTTCACCAAGGAAGGCCTTTACTGTTGAGGTGCTAGCAGGATTAATGTATTTTATAAGTTCTCATGTTATTTATTGTTCTTGCTATTATTAATAAAAGCCAAAATAACTCAGTCTTTGGGTTAGAGAGGCAGCAAGAGGGAGCTGAATAACCTTGGTTGGGATGTTAATACTCTTTTGCAGTCTCCTCTCGATTATCCAGGCTAATGGAATGGGAAGCAGTGCCCACAAATGGTCATAAAACAAGAAAATCAATTATGTGCTCACTGGGGTGTTGACTGACAAGTAGGTACTAAGCCTTTTATGAGGCTGGCCTTCAAACACGACTCCCTTCTCTGCAGAGCTTTCAGAAAGTGTGAGGTGGGAAACAGTCCACGCTTTGCAAGGCAGAGATGGAGAAGCAGCTTTTGCTCTAGCCTTTGATCTCTGGGTAGAGATGGTGTATGGGTGGCGTCAGCAGCCAAGGTGGGGCGAGTGATGTTTTCCCTTTTCCTAAAGCAACTTGGGCGATGGAGCGAGTTGTTTTAACCCCCCCTTCCCCCCACCGAGCGTTTTGCTGGCTGGTGCGGCCGCATGGAAAATGTCAGCGTGCTGTCCCGGGCCGGGCACAGGCCAAGGCCTGCATGTCTTCGAGGTCTGCAGGGCTGACGTGGCAGATGCGGCTCGAAGGGAACGGAAAGGTCATAGAGGCCTGGGACAAGGGAGTAGACGGAGCCAATGGCACTGTCCGGTAACATTATATGGAAGATGAAATTGTAGCGTGGAGCTGAGAGATGCCGGCCGGGGAAAGAAACCTCAGCATTTTCCATGATTAACTTTCTAATAGTAACCGTGTGTGTACAGCTGGTGCTTAGCAACGGGGAGATGATCTTCACTGAGTGTGCATTAATACAAGGGCACGTGGCTTCACACCATTGTTGGCTTTTCCCCACTTTGTTTCTGTCACCGCCCTGTGCAGAGCCATTCGGGAGACCAGACCACAAACCTGTTGTCCTTGATGGCAGAGTGGGGAGGCAGCTGCATTTGTGTCCTTTCCCCATTGATCCGTCCCTGCCCCTGGAATCCCAGGTCTCAGGTGACCACAAAACTCCCTCTCGGCTGCAAGTCAGGAAGGAACGGATGCTTAGCGAGCTTACCCAGGAGCTGGGACAGAACTGGGGCCAGCACCCTGGTCCCCTTGCCTTCTGCCTTTGCTCTGGAAAGCAACCCTGTGCTTTCTCCCTTCTCCTCAGCCCCCTCCCTCAAAACCAATGCTTGGTCTTAGATTTGTAAGCAATCCTCACAGAGAGAAATGATGGGTTCACATTAGCGTCCATGACTTCCTGTGTCGCTACCCAGCCCACCCGGAGGACTTAAGCAAAGGTGCCCGGGCAGGGCATTGCATAACCCAAAGGAAAGCTGGATGTCAGAAGTTCAGGTCCCGTGTGGCCTGCGGGGTGTTGGCCTGTTCTAGGTGCTAGGGATACAGTGGTGACTTGGACCCAAATCTTCTCTCCTTTTGGACCTTATATTCCAGTGGGGGAGGTGCGAACGTCGTAGATGAATGATAATTGAACTTCAGACAAGCAGCTTACGAATATGAAGCAGGCTAAGGGGTAGTGAGTGGTAGGAGTGTGAAGGGGCCTCTGTTTTACATAGGTGGACACTCAAGGGCATGATGTGTCTAAGGACGTGACCATCGTGCGGAACGATTGACCTGCCTGGAAAAGGAAACTATGGGGAACCTCTGGGGGCACAGTGCTTCGGGCTTGTGGAAATAGCAGCTGTGAAGCCTCTGGGGAGGGAGTGAGCTGGGCTGCTGGAGAGTTCCCCTGGCTACTCTGTTTAACTGCCCCCTCACCTGCCTCCCTCCCCAGCTTTATCTCTTCCAGGGAACTTGTCACCATCCAACATACCTTGGATTTATACTTTGCTTTGTCTCTGTGGCTTATTGTCTGCTTCCCCGACTTCAGTGTTGCTCGTACCCAGAAGAAGGCCTGGGAGGTACTGATGCTCAGTACTTTTCTTGTCGGATGAAGAAATGGATGGAGGGCTGTGTTTGGAGGCAGTGAGCAAGGTAGACGGTGGGAGATGTGATCGGCGGGGTAGGCAGGAGTCCGAGCACTTAGGGGGCAGAGGAGAGGCTGCGAACACTCCTTAGGTATTTGTATTCTTGTCTCACAGCCTGCTGGATGGGGCGGGCCAGGAACAGGCCTTCTTGCTCCAGGAGCCCTAGCTCAGCAGGAAGACCATCCTGTCGACATACTTCCGAGGCTTGCTGTTCCCAGAAGCTGAGACTTTCTTGTAGGATGTGTCGTTAATGAAAAAGCGCCCACACTGCACTAACGCCTCTCTTGCTTTCTGGAATCTCCAGAAATCCACATCGATATGTTCAGCCCTGGTGCAAAATCACCAGGAGCCTGGGCTCCTTCTGAGGGACGCTGGTGACCCCATCCCCAGGGGGCCCGAGGCACCCATGCTTGGTGTTGGCCTGTTTTCCAGGGGCTGCTGTGACTGTCTGGTTTCTGCTCTGTAGGTGACTTCTGGTCCTTTAATGAAGGAGGCCTGGGTTCCAGTTACATGGTGTCCTTCCCACACAGCCTGATATAGGCCAGGCAGCAGGCAGCAGAGGGAGAAATTCTTGCCGAAGACCCAAGGGCAGTGACCACCTGGTCCCCATCTCTGCCTCTCCAGCCAGAGTTTGCAGCGGGGAGAGGAAGCACCAGCACCTTCCCCCACCAACACACTCTTCCTGCATTCACGTACGTGCAGACGCACACAGGGGCACACGTGCACCCACACACGCGCCTGCCTCCCCTCACCCTCGCCTGTTTTTACACATCCCCATGAACACTCTCACCCCTCACCCCCCACCCACAGGCTTCCAGTCCCCGATCAGACACATTTGCTCACACACATGCAGCTCCCCAGATGTGCCTCCATGGGTGGGCCCTCTCCACCCCTTTGCCCACCTCCGGGCCCTCAAGCCGCTCACCCCACCTCAGCTCCCCTCACCCGACACCCCCTCATCATCTCCTCTTACTTTTCCACAGGAGGGGTTCTTGCCCTGCTTTGCGGTACGTGAGCCTCAGAAATGTGATGAGGCGTGAGAAGTGGAAAGTTCTGCAGGTGTCCTGCTCACTGATAGCAAAGGAGGAGGAGGCAGGGGTCCCAGATGCTTGTTGGGCACGTAGGGGCCTCAGAGGGCTTCGTGCAGTGCTGTTGGGAAGGATCTTACTTTCTCCTTCTTAAATTTGTTCATTCTGCCAACATTTATCATGCCTCCCGGTGCATCAGACATCCTAGGCAGCAGACACAGGCTCTGCTCTCCCGGGATATGTTCTGGAGGTAGAGCAGACCATACCCGGGATCATTAAGTAAACGGGGCCAGTCAGATAGTGATGGGGCAATAAGACAAATGAAGGAGGGAAAAGGAAGGAAGTAGTGAGAAGGGCGCGCTTTCTTACGGGGCAGTGAGCCAAGCTCTTCTGGAAGGTGAGCTTTGAGCGGTGTCTGTTCAGAGCACTGTGGGAGGAAGGGACCGCAAGTGCAGACATGTGGAGGGGCAGGAGGGCAGGCATGGAGAAAGGCCAGGAGTGGGGCCATGCATGGGGATAACAGGGAGTCGGGGGAGTCCCTCTGATGAAGGCTTCTTAAACATGTCATCCCCAAATGATTGTGATCCCTTGAAGCCCCTGGATGCTTGGGATTCATCTCAGGGGTCGGTGTGCTCCTCACATGGTACCTGGCACCGATGCATGCTCAGAAAATACTTGCCCCTTGATAACGTTGCTTGGTTCAGTTCTACACATAACTTCTTCCGTGTTCCAAGATATCTGTGCTGGCTGCCGGGGATCACGGGATAGAATGACCCAGCCCTCCCCTTGAGGAGCTCCTAGCCGGTGAGGGGGCCAGCCAGATGCGTGAATATTGAGTGCCCTGAGGGGGACGTGCCGGGGCTGGTGAACCTGGGGGCTGGCGAGTGGCCCTGCATACCCCTCTTTGGAGAAGTTGATTCCTGAGCAGAATCTTCAGGAAGAAGGGGAATGAGCCTAGAGTGAGAGGGAGGAGGAGGAAAGAGACATTGCAGGCAGAGGGGTGAGTGAAAAGGATTAGGAAAATGACACCCACGTGGTGTACGGAGCTGGGTTCCCAGCAGCTGGGGGCTCCAGGGGGCCATCTGCTCTTCCCTTTGTGCTCTGTAAGTGCTGTGCTCTGTTAGTGCTGGGCCAAGAAGGAAACAAGACGGGTCCCAGATGCTTCACCCGTAAGTTGATGCTGTCATGGGGGCAAGCCCTGTGGACTGGGAACACTGGGAGCACCTGACTCACCTGTTCCCTCCTTAAAGTGGTGGGAGCCAGATTTCTGGGCTTATCGGTCAAGCCTCACCCTCTGGCTCATGCTGCCGTTTGAGAGGCAGTCCAGGAAGGCCTCCCTGGGGAGAAGCAGAGAAGGATGGAATCCTCTGAATGTGCTCCCTAGAATCCAGTCACTGTACCCTCCCTTTCAGAGGGGACAGACTGGTGGTCTGCAAGTGGGCTTGGATTGGCCTGCATGGTTTCAAAATTTTGTTTTGTGCTTTTTTTTTTTTTCTTTTTTGCATTAATTGCCTACATTTACAAAATGGGAGTTTTGGGATTTAAAACAACAACAACAACAACAACAACAACGGGTTTCTAACTTTTCTTGAAAAAAAAAAAAAAAAAGATTGCAGATAGACATTTATGGGCCTGGGTCCCCTCACAGTGACGATTGGCCGGACAGAGTTGTGGCCCTTGCCATGGACAGTCCTGTACTTACCATAGCAGACTGGTTCCCGTGGGCACATAAGCTTGGACCCCTTTTTTACATTTAGGAAACAAACACAGTTTTGTGTTTCTGCAAGTTCTCAGGGATGGCTTTTGAGTCCTTAAACACTTCCAGATCATTCTCATTTCTCAACTAGAAGCCAGAGGGTGGGAGCCCCCTCTCTGTTTTTATTTGCTTCAAGACAGCTGGGTGTCACTGTATGTCAGAAATAATGGGGGGGCCTGGGTGGCTCAGTCAGCTGGGCATCCGATGCTTGCTTTTGGCTCAGGTCATGATCTCATGAGTCATGGAATGGAGCCCTGTGTCCAGCTCCATGCTCAGCGGGGAATCTGCTTGAGATTCTCTCCCTCTGCCCTTCCCCCCGCTCACACAGGCACACACTCTCTCTAAAATAAATAGATAAATCTAAAAAAAAAAAAAAAAATAAAGAACAGGAGATGTGGGGGTGGCCAGGCCCTAGATTGCATTGTTGGAAGCCACAGCCTTCATCACCTGACTTTTGTAAAAATGGTGTGTCCAGATGTGGGTAAAGAGGTGGAGGTTCTGAAGCTCTCCAGAAACCTCAGAGACTGAGCTCATCAGTGCAGAAGGCAGGGACATGGCCAGGCCTCCTTTTCTCTGTGCTCACTCCCCGGCTGCCCTATCACCCAGGCTGCTCACTGAGCCAGGTCCTCAGTGAGTCTTCATAGAAAGAAGACATGATTGATACGGTCAGGGTCTAATTGGATGGTGATCCCTTCCCCACACCCCATAACACCCTTTAGTCTCTGGGATTCACGTGTGGTCATTTTCAGAAAGTGACAAGCCTCAGGGTGGGCTGGAAGGAGGCACTGGGAATTTGCCTCTTGAGTCTTTATCAAAGTGGGGAGTCATGTCCTGTTCTCCCACCTCTGGTCCATTCTCTGAGGAGACTGAGCTCACGCCACCTGGGCAAGCTGCTTTCATGGGCCACACGTGGCTTAGGATCAGATGACCACCTGGGGAATGTGCCAGCCGGGCAGCCTGGACACAGAGTGATTTGCTTGCCTTTGCCAGACTTTCCAAGGTCTGGTGTTTGCCTGCAGCTTCTGGCGAGGCGTGGCCTACCTCTGAGGACAGATCAGCACATCCTTGGGCTCAGAAGTCTGCAAGGTGGCCCCGCCAGGCCCTCTGGACCTTGAGCAAGGCCTGATGCCCCAGGGCGGGCTGGGGGAAACCACATGCTGCCAGCCACTGATGGTAGTGGGGAGGCTCCAAGCCCAGGTTCCAGGCGGGTAAATTGATTTTTCAGCCTGCGGAACTTCTAAAGATAGGCTTGGGTGGCGCTCTGTTGGCACCGGGAGTGATGGGCCATCTGTGAATCACAGGCCCGCCTGCTGCGCGAGTGCAGGCCCGGGGCAGGCAGCGCGGCAGGGAAAAGGACCCAGATGCAGGAGGGGAGGAGGGCCAGTGCAAGGAGGGTGACTCAGCCCAGGCCACCCTCGAGGAGGGGCTTTTGCTGCCTGGCTCTGGGAGCACTGCAGCCGCCTGTAATTGACGTGGTTCCTATGGCTGATTAGAGCAGATAAAGCACAAATAGAGTAGATGAATCGTCAGTGCGGTTTATGCTTCTCTGGCCTGCAAGCCTCACAGAGTTAAGAAAATGGGTTGCTTGGTTTATTTCTTAAATCACCATTTGGAGTGCCTCCGTGTTCACCCTGAATTGCCCATCCTCCCCCACCCCTTTACCCCTGTTTTCTTTGAATTACTTGGCCGGCTCTTTTGGGTACTTGTGACCTCTCCTACATTTATGCAGCTCTCTACAGTTTGCAAAGTAGGCAACCCACATTTATGGAGCTCCTTCTAGGTGCTGGACAGGTGCTGGGGGAGCAGCAGTGACCGGGGCAGGCACGGTGCTTGCTCTCAGAGAGGCAGAACGGTTGTTGCTATCATCCAGGAAGACAACAGTGGGAGCTGCTCCTGAGGATTTCTTTGTGATGGGGAGGAAGGCCTCTCCGAGGAGGAAACATTTCACCTGAGAGGAAGCTAGCTGGGTGGAAATTTGGGGGAAGAGCATTCCAGGCAGTGGGAATGGCTAGCGTGTACCCCCTGAGGTAGGAATAAGCTGGCTTGTTTCCATAATAACAGAAAAGCCACTCTGAACAGAGTTTGGGGCACGGGGGTGAAGTTCTATGACAGGAGGTTGGCAGGGACCATTGCTTGTAGGGTGCGGTAGCAATGGTGTAGAGTCTGGATTTCCTTCTCAGTGTGATGGAGCATTATTGGAGGGCTCTCGGTAGCCATGCATGTGAGATGATGGACGTTTTTAAAAGCTCGATTTTGCAGCAGTGAGGCCAGGAAGTGAGGGCAGGGCTAGAAGCAGAAGGGCCTGTTAGGATGGCTACTGCATTTTGCTGGTGAGAGTTAAGGGTGCAACTGTGGCTTGGACTGTAAGGCTGAGATCAGATATACTGCCTCAAGCCTTAGAACAGCCATTAGAGACAGAGGAAGAAACAGAGGTTCAAAGGGTACCAATGACTTGCCCCATGGCCAGCAAGCTACAGGGCTAACAGTTGCAACCAGGGCCCCAAGTTTAAGGACTTGCACACTCTCTTCACCTCAGCTGTGGTGTCTGAGGAGACCGCCTGCCTCCCTCTCCCATGGCGTGATGCTGGGATGTGAGGTGAGGGTAGCCCCTGTGGGCCCTTTATCCGTTTGCTCTGGCTGCCGTAACAAATTTGCCATAACAAATACCCCGGACCTGGGGGCTTCAACGGCAGACGTTTATTGGACATCTGAGAGTAGAGTGTCGGTAGGGTTGGTTCCTTCGGGAGCCTGTCTCCCTGGCTTGTAGCTGGCCACCTCCCGGTGTCTTTGCATGGCATTCCCTCTGTACCTGGCTGTATCCTAATGTCTTCTTCTGAGGGCACCAGTCATATTGGTGTCTTATGACCTCATTTTAACTTAATCACCTCTTTAAAGACCGTGTCACAACATTCTGAGGTACTGGGGGTTAGGACTTATATATGAATTTTGCAGGGGATGCGGTTCAGCCCTCCCAGCCTGTTTCTTTGGCCTGCAACTTACGTGTGGTGCTGCTTCCCTTGAACGCTCGGGACCCACACTGGGTTTGTCTCCGGGACGATGACCAGTGGTGGCAGATATTTGCAGGTGGCCGTGTGCAAGAGTCCAGCCCCAGTGCCACAAGTTTGGGAGGGCTCACGGGGTCCACAAAGAGAGCAAGTGCACTTAGTGCAAGGTGGCGGGTGGGAGAAGGAGGGACAACGGCATCTGCCCTAGCCACGGACTTTAAGGTGTCACCTGACAGCACACAGATGATGAGCTGCTTCCTAGATCAGGGGGTTAAATAACAAAGTAATTGAAAAGAACAGCCAGTGTTCACTGAGCACTTACTAAGTGCCAGGCACTCTGGCTAGCATCCTGCATGCTGGGATGCAGGCTTGCAGCACCACGGAAATTCTGTGAACTAGAAGATGAAGCTACATCTTAGAAGGTTTTAGTAACTTGTCTGTGCTTATTTCCAGGTGGTTGTGGAGCTGGGATTTGTAGATGTGCTCTTTCTGATTCCAAAGTCTGATCATCTAACGGCTATGACATGCTTCCTCTGAGAACTTGTCCCAGAAGAGAATGGATGTTTCAAGTTCTGAGTTAGACTTGATTTCTTTGGTGTTGCCGGAAGTGTAGTTTACCCTTGATCAACAGGGAGGTTGGAATGCCAACCTCACCGCAGCCAAAAATCCACGTATAATGTTTGACTTCCCCCAAACTTAATACTAATAGCCTACTGTTGACCGGAAGGCTTACCGAGAACATGAACAGTTGATTAACAGTTGATTTTGTACGTTCTATGTGTTTTATACTGTCTTCTTAACATTAAGTAAACTAGGGAAAAATGTTATTAAGAAAATCATAAGGAAGAGAAAATACATTTCCAGTACTCTACTATAGAAAAAACTGCGTATAAGTGGACCCATACATTTCGAATCCATGTTGTTCAGGGGTCAACTGTATACGGATTTTACTATGTCCTGTGTTAAACTTGTATGTGAGGAGGTGGTTTTTTTTTTTTTTTTTAACTGTCTATTCAGTGTTTGTAAAGGTGGGGTCCCTGGCTCAGCAACATCACCTGAGGATTTGTTCGTGCTGCAGGTCCTACCTTGGATCTCCTCAGTCAGAAACTGAGGCTGATACCGGTTTGGCCCTTTCTGGTTTAACAAGCGCTCCAGGTTCTCATGCTTGCTAAATTTTGAGACCACTGGCTCACATCAATCCTAATATACTCACAGGCGTTTGTGTTGGGAAATCCAAGGCTGGATGTCCTTGAGGAGCCAGATGAGGGACAAAGCAGTGTCTCTCAGAGTCAGTTCCATGGGACGCTAACAGGTGTTATGCCAAAAAGGAATCAGTGGTCAGTAACTTTCTTTATTGCAGACCTTTAAAGGGGTGATTATTCTTTCACTCTTTTTGGAGATAACTGTGTTTGTAGTTCCTAAACTTATTTGACTGTTAAATCCCTTTTTTGGGGACCAAATAACAGGACTACTGTTTGTGAAACATTGCACTCCATAGGGGTTTCTGGGGGAGATACGAATGATCAAATTGGGATCTTCACAATGATGAGTTTTAATCAATTAAGTTGTGTTTACTAATAGGTATGCTGTGTTCGTTCCTGTGGCAGAAGCTGTGGGCAATTCCAGAAATGAATAGGGATCATTATTGATCAAACACCCACTTTATGGCAGGCACAGTGCAAGGCCCTACAACCTTAAGGAGTTAATATCATTAGTCCCAGTTAGCAGATGAAAAATGGAGGCACAGGAAGGCGAAATTGCTGGGCTTACAGAGGATAGGCGGTGGAACTGGGATCGTACTCCAGGACTCTGTGAGCCCCTTATCTCTTCTCTTTCTATTTCTGTCTCACCTCATGGAGCCTGGGGAGGGAAACGGGGCACTCCTGGAATAGAGGACCAGAGCTGTGTGTCGCACCGTGAGATGGTACCTTGCTGTGCTACGGGCAGGAGGAGGGTGCGAGCCATTCCCCAGCTCAGTTTTAAAAAACTGAGTTAAAAAACTCAGTTAAAAAAACAGTAGGAAATCTGAAAATACATAAATGTATACTCATTAAAATGGCTATTAGCCAAAATCCAGAAAATAAGTGTGGGGGGAATGTAGAGAAGTTTGAACCTTTGTGCATTGCTGGTGGGAATTTAAATGGTGCAGCTGCTGTGGAAAACAGTATGGCAGTTGCTCAAAAAATTACACATAGAATTACCATCTGATCCTGCCCTTTCACTATTGGATATATACCAAAAAGAAATGAAAACAAGGACTTGAACAGATATTTGTACACTCATATCCATAGGCATTATTCACAATAGCCAAAAGGTGGAATCATCCCATGTGACCACTGACAGAAGAGTGGATAAACATACACTGGAATGTTATTCAGCTTTTTTTTTTTTTTTTAAAGATTTTATTTGTTGGGGCACCTGGGTGGCTCAGTTGGTTAAGCGACTGCCTTCTGCTCAGGTCATGATCTCTGGGTCCTGGGATCAAGCTCCACATCGGGCTCCCTGCTCAATGGGGAGTCTACTTCTCCCTTTCCCTCTGCCCTTCCCCCTGCTTGTGCATGCGCGCGCGCTCTCTCTCTCTCTCTCTCAAATAAATAAATAAAATCTTTTAAAAAAAGATTTTATTTACTTTATTTTACAACATGGATGAACCTTGACAGTGTTATGTTCTGTGAGAGAAGCCAGTTACAAAATACTGTATGGTTCTAGTTTTATGAGAGACCTAGAGTATTCACATTGAGAGAGACAGAAAGGAGAAACGTGGCTGCCTGGGGAGGTGTGGGGAGACTGTTTAATGGATGCAGTGTGTTGGTTTGGGGAGATGAAAAAGTGTTTGAGATGGATAGTGATGATGGTTGCACAACAATTTGAATAGACTTAGTTACGACACGGAACCGTACACTGAAACATCGTTACGATGGTAAATTTCATATGCGTATCTTACAGTGGTTTTTAGAAAGTATAAAAATGAAAGCAGTTGTTCCATCTCAGAGATGATTGCTGTCAATATTTATTGCTTATCAGTCTTTTCTCTATGCATTTATGTGCACATATAGATCTTTTCCCATTTCACCAATAAGTTGTTGAAAATGCTCTTTTTAAAAAAGATTTATTTATTTATTTTAGAGAGAGAGCGCAAGTGAGCAAGCAAGTGAGGGGAGGGGCAGAGGGAGAGAGAAAGAATCTCTCCCTGCTGAGCATGGAGCTGATCCAGGGGCTCAGCCTCACAACCCTGAGATCATGACCTGAGCTGAAACCAAGAGTCAGACACTGAACTGACTGAGCCACCCAGGCGCCCTAAAGATGTGCTTTTTAATGACGCACGTTAGTTTCTCAAGTAGATGCACTGAATTGTGTTTAACCGTCTTCCTGTTGTTGGTTGTGTCAGTTATTTCCAGTTTTCCACTGTTTTAGGCTGTGCTATAGTTAAGGTCTGTATATGTCCATTTTTATTCATACCACAGATTGTTTCTTTAGGACAGACTCCTAGAAGTGGAATTTGCTGGGCCAGAATGCACATGTTTTTAAGATTCTCTGTACACCTTGCCAAGTTGCTTTCCAGAAAGGTCATGCAGCTTTCATGCAGTCTCACCAGAAGTGTATGAGAAAGAGTGTCTTTTTTCATTACCTTCCTTAAAGGGAGCCTAGAGGATGCAAAGGGGAAAAGAGAAAGCCTGGTCCCTTCAGATCCCAGAGCTGGGTCTCAGCCTGTGCAATTTTTTTTTCCAGGCAGTTATTGGGCGCCTGTTTAGCAAGACAGGACAGGGCTGATTAGTGCTCTGGACAGCCGGGGGTTCAGAGCCTGCCTGCGGGAAAGAACAGCCAGTTCGGGGATAATCCCTTGATATTGGCTCTCTGGTTCCAGTCTGGAGATTTTTATCGGGATGATTGCCAGTCCAGCTCTGGGCTGGGGCAGCGCCGGCTGTCTGCTGAGCTGCTCAGGCGGGGTTCGCTGAGCTTCGTGATTCGGCCCTCAGACCTCATTTCAGGGGGAAACATTCGGGAGTCTCTGTGCTGCTTTTCTCCAGAATAGGCTGATAGAACATTTCAAGGTGTGAGAAAACAGTGCCTGCTTTCTAACAGACATTTTTCTATTCAACAGGCAGTGAAACTAAGTTGCAAGAATATATACTTACTTGTGGTCTTCCATGTAGCCATTTACCTTTCGAATGAAAAATAATTAATTTAGAGGATGTAACACATTTTCTGCTTTTAAAATTATTTTTCTCTGGATTGTGGAAACAAATGTTTGCTTGCTTTAGCTTATTTGGGAAATAACGTGCTGCTCTTTATTCTGAGAGGGCAGAGTAAACGCAGGTCTGGAATGAATGGCCAATTCCTCTGGAATTAAGCTCTGTTGGCGGTGGGAGGGGCTGAGAGCCCTGAGCCTGGGACTCAGTTGAAGGCTTCAGAGGAAAGACTGTCTCTTTCTCTCTTTCTGGCTCCCTCTCCCTTTTTCTCTCTCTCCATATTTAAAAGCTTTCCCTCTGTGTCTGTCTGTCTGTCTGTTTCGGTCTCTCACACACACGTACACACTACTTGGGAATATCAACTCTGTGTCCTTGGTTTCTTTCTGTGTAGGAAGCCCTGACAGGGTTCCCTGAAGATTCTTTCTGATTTTGGACTGTTCTTGAAAGGACTTGTTTGCTGGCTCTCACCATACCCAGAGGAGTGGGGCTCCCTTGAGCTGCACCTCTTGGGTGTGGAGAGGATGAGAGGAAACAGGATGAAGCATGGGCCTTATGGTGAGGGTCTGACCGAGGAGTCTCAGTGTCGATGGTTTCAGAGCTTTCAGAAGTCTAATTAGCTCTGCACATGAGCCAGTGGGTTAAATTTACCAAAGAGGGATGGGGGAGCCATGCTACCGTTCTCTAAGAGAAAGAGCAAGTCTTTTGACAGGGACTGTGGTTTCCAGGACCGGCTTTCCCTGCCCCTTTTCTAGTCTGTTAGCAAATGCTAATAATTCTGCCTGTCATTGCCTGCATGCGTTCCCTCTCTCCATTGCTGCTGCCTCTTGCCCAGTTCGGGCTTCCATTGCTGCTTGCTTGGACCACTGCAGTAGTCTTCCAGCTGGCCGCACAACTCTCATTTCTAATTAGTTATACATCTGACTGCCCAATTAAATATTCTAAGTGTTAGCTGATTATTTCACTTTCCTCATCAAATACTCTTTCATGGCTTCTAAGTAGCCAAAGGAAAACAAAAAGTCCAAATATCTTTTTCTTGGCATTCCAAGATCTCCATATTTCCTCCCTATCTTCCCACCCCTTTATATCTCTGGGTGCCAGCCCACCAAACTACTCCCTGTCTCTGCCTCATGTGGTAGGTAATTTTTTTCTTTCTGTTTCCTTGTCTGTGTACTCCTAGGTCCCATTAATTCTTCATAGCCTGGGGCCAAATCCTCCTCTTCCAGGATGTTCCAACCTAGAAGAAATCTCTCTCTCTCCTCTACCCAGCACCCTCCTTCCCCATCCCCTGTCTTAAAACACTACATGTTTGTACGTTCTGTTAGAGTTTGAGTACTAGTCTTGTCTCCTCGGTCTTTGCAAAACTCGGACTCACTGCTGAGTGCCGGCGTTGTCTGGGTGTGGCGCCTTGCACATTACACACAGCCACTATGCAGCAGTATTTGATGAAGGAAATGAACAAATGACCTAGGGTGTTCCGTGGTGTTCAGGCTGTATTTTCACCCTGCCCCGTTTGCCCTCCCCTCACTTGCACTGGTTCCTGCTGGTGAGCAACTTGCAGCTCAGGTACCATTTCACTGAAGCATGTTCCTTTGTTTCCAGGCACGTAGCAGGGGGCAGCAGGTTAGTGATTCATGAGTAGGTGGAGAAGGTGATCTCCTTGAGAGCTGCTGACTCAGCCACCAGCCGCTAACCTGGGGCTCCTCTGAGTGATGAATCAATGAGTGGCTGGTATGAATGAACAGATGGTCACGGAATCTCAGGGGACCTGGGTCTCCTGGATCCGTGCTTCCCAGCTTTCCAAGTACACAGCCCAGGGCCTCATGGGGAGAGCTGGAAGCCTCCATATATACACGGCATGCTTTCCTGGAGAACCAGTTCTTTTTGAAGGTTTGGGAATAAATATTCTTTAATAGTCAATCACAGTTATCATGGGAGAAATGCAAATATGCATACATTATAAAAGATAAAACATAAACTTTAAAGAAGCTTCCTGCCTGCTGAGGGCTTGCCTCGGGTTCCCACCCAGGCTCCCTTTGGTAGGTGGGAGGTTGGTGTTCGCTCTTCTCACCTTCAGGTGCTGTGATGGAAAAGTCTGCAAGGATCTAGGCTAGTTCTTTACCCCCTACCCCACCTGGTTGCTAGTTTCCCATCACTTCCTTCCCACCCCATGGCCAATCTTAAGCAGGATGTAGACTGTTACTTGGAGATTGCACAGAACTGGGTTCAAATCCTTCCAGCTGTATAGACACTGTATCCAGAGGGCGATGGGGGAAGGGACTCTCCCACTCTGCCTTCCCAGAGGAGAGACATGAGAGCTGGAAACATGATAAGACTGAAAAGTACACGTGGAATAAATTATGTAGCTAGTGACGTGGAAGCCCACGGGGATCAGTGTGAGAAACACACTCTTTCAGGCAGGAGTATAACCCAAACAAGGGACAACTGGGAGCACTTTAGCTGACAATGCTACTCAGTTGTATCCCCTTGTGAAGTGTCCCTCCAATGCCACAGCCCAGCTCCTGCCTCTCCCTGTAACACCCCCCCCCTTCATCATGACTTAAGCATGGTCTAGCTATGTGACCTTGGGCAAGACACACGTCCATTCCCTTGGTGCCTTATTAAGTGAATAAACACCTGATTCAGAAGGTTGTGATGACAACTTGTGTAAGATGCCTAGCAAAGATTTTGGGTCTGATACCTTGTGACTAATATGGCAAGGACCCCGCTCTGCACTAGAGAATCCGTCAGCAACTTTGCAGTCAAACCTGGCAATGGCCAGTCGTTTGCTCCCTTAGGTTTCTAGAGAGGCGGTTTGAAGAATGCCAGCCGCATGTAGGCGGGGACTGGACTGATGTGCCCCCATCTCCCTACCTGCTGAAACGGTGCCTGGGGCTTAGTAGGACCAGTACTGGATGGCCACATGCAGGAGGTGGATCCATTTAACATCTGAGGGCAGGCAGACACCAGAGGATGTGCTCAGAATCTCTGAGAAAGTTACTTGCTAAAATATTGTGAATTTAATGACCTCTTCAATTGGAAATAAAGCTAGCAGGCTTTTCTGGATCTTTCTGTAGGAGCCTAGCACTAAACCCTGGTCACATGGAATGCCCCGGCTGGGTGGCATATAGATGTGTCTAGGATATAAGTGAAGTGACCTTTCTCTCCAAGTCACTGATGCTAGGAGAGAGGTCAGTGTGCTCTCTCTTTAAGGGATTGAACTGACTCTCCGAGCCTTGGAAGAGAGGGAGGAAAACCTCAGTGTGTATTAAAACGGTGTTTGAGGGGATCAAGAAATCAGTCTATGGGAAGTCTGCCATGATTCTTTTCCAGGTAGATTGCTTTACCTGGGTCAGTAATTAGTCTTAGTCATGAGGTCATCAACTATTTATGAGTGAATCACTGCCACACTCCCTTGTACATTGCCTTTGATGTGTTTTGCTCCAATGAGTGGGACGTACTTCTCCAACAGACTTCACACCCCTAGATATGATGTGTTTATGTGCCTTTTTGTAAACTATATAATCATGGCTTCAAAAAAAGGGGATATTGATCCCTAAGATGAAGAGGTGACAGCTTCACCTTTGAATTGTCCTTTGTATACTTCCTGGGGATTCTTGAGGTGGCTAGGTTGGTTTTTGTTTGGAAGTTGGATTTTATTACGTTTTTGAACCAAGAAGTCTGTTACACCCCACTGTCCATCTCTGACCTAGAGGGATTAGTGTTAATGTATCTGTAATATTGTAGCCAAAAAGGGTCTGATTTGCCTACATTTCTTTGATAGTGTTGCCAAGTGGTCTTGGACAAATCAAACTAAATGGAAAAGTATGTATTATACACTGATGCTATTTATCATCGTTATCATGATCATTTTTATTATATCGACTTCTATTTGGTGCTTGGAACTTTGGTCACGTAATCTCATTTACTCCCCACAACAACCTAGGAGGAATGTATTACTGCCATTTCCAGGTGGGACTTCTGAAGCTTAGAGGGTTCAAGTGGCTTGCCCACAGGGTGGGTGAGGGGTAGAGATGACATTTGACCTCGGCGAGGTGAGCGTTCAGGCTTTGCCATCAGACAGACCTAGTCCTTCTCTCGATGTCCATGGGGTATGAGAAACATAGGGGTGGTGCTCGCTCCTTCCAGATCAGACACAGCTGGGAGTCTGAGGACCAGCTGGGCTATATACGGTAAACCTGGGATCTGATTCCTCTAGGGGTAAGACGAAGTTCAGAGGGAGGACTTCTTGGAGGAGAGCGCTCTGTACGGGCCTGAAGTGTGGAAGCTTTGGGGCAGGTAAGAGGGGCGGAAGGCATTTAGGGTGCAAGAAGTAACCTGAGAAAGGACTCAGAGGCAGCTGGCTCAGTGCGTTCTGGCCTCAGTTTCCCCATCTTCCTGGGCTTGTTTAATGAAGTGATACATGAGGCATCTTCTCCATGTAAGAAAAGTGTTATCGAAGAGAGGCATTTCTGGTGGCAGGAGCAGAGTTATCAGTGGGGTCTCAGGGAGAAACTTCTCTTTTTGTGACTGTTTCTCTCTTCCCAGTGACTGCAGCTCTTGTGTTTCCTGGCAACCTGATGTAGTAGAAAGCAGCTTCTTTTGGCGCCCTCAGCTGTCCTCAGTGTGTTTTAGTCCTCTCCGTTCAGCTCTTCTGCTGTGTGACTTCGGGGCTGCCGCAAGCCTCTCTGTGCGTCATGAGTCTCACCTGGCAGAGGAGGGGTTACACTGCTTGATTTCCTTGGGCACTTGTAGCTCGAAAATACTTGAGCGTATGATCTAATTGTGATGACACACAGTCAGCAACAGTGAAATGACTGCCACATCTCAAATTTGAATTACATCTTTATGAGTGGAGACATTGTCTCCTGCCTCCTGGGACATGTTCATTTCACTAGGACACACCTGACTCTGGTCTGCCTAGAGATAGAGAGAATTTGCTGTGTGGCCCAAGGCCTCTGCCTGTCCTGCTCCCTCCCACTCTGGGTAACAGTGCCTGTTTGATACTTGAAGGCAGTGTCCTGGGACATGCCTGGGGCTCCTTTGTGCGCAGAGACTAGGGCGCAGGGTCTGGGTCTGTCTCTGCCTCTGCCCAGCTCTGCAGACTCTCCAGGCGGAGGAGGCTTAGGGCTGGGAGGCAGGAAGGGAGGGCGATGTGGGCGGGGGAAGAGGTCCTGGAAAGACAAGCTCAGTGAGTCACTCAGCGTCTGCTCCAGCCAGAGAGAGTCGGGGAGGGGTTTATGGCATTGCCTCATGCCGCAGGGTAGGAACCAACCATGAGAAGGCATCGATTCATTGTCAGGGGGCGGCAGTCCTCCCTGGGCACAGACACGGAGGAGTGGGCATGGGAGGTTCACTGAAGGGGGGGCAGAAGAACAGTGGGGCTTTAGGGGGGCCCTGCTGTGCCTCCCCAAATTAGTAAGAGCCATCAGTGTGAGTGCTTCACCGCAGGCACTGTGAGTGCCTTAGAGAAGTGATCTCATCGTCTGTCACAGCCATACCGAGAGGGAGGCATTCTTCTGTTTGTGGATGATTAATCTGAGGCACAGAGAGGTTAAGCATCTTGTCTGAAGTCACCCAGCAATGACTAACCGGGACCTTGGGAGCCTAGGGGCTTAATCACTGCATCAGTGATTCTCAGCGTCGAACCTGCATCAGCACCACCTGCAGGGCTGAGGCCTACCCCATAGTTTCTGATTCTGGTTGGGTCTGGGATGAATCTGCAAATGTGCATTTCTATCATGTTCCCAGGTGATGCTGATGGGGTGGGAGGAGAGGGGCCAGGGACCACACTTTGAGAACCACTGGGCTATCCTCTCATCTTTCCCATCCCAGGCTCCTCCCTGTGAAACAGAGGGATGGAGTCTCTCACCGTGAATGCTGTTCTTCTAATTACTCATAATTATGTTTATTTTGGGCCAATTTCATTTATGAAAGAGCAAGAGCAGTTTGATAAACTCTCCTATTGCTGCTGTGTTTCTGTCCGTTGTCTCTTTTTATTTTTGAAAAGTTACTGCTGGGGCTCCAGGTTGGCTCAGCCGGTGGAGCATGGGACTCTTGATCTTAGAGTAAGATCAAGAGTTCAAGCCCTACGTTGGGCATAGAGCTTACTTGAAAAAAATTTTTTTTGCTGCTGTATGTTTTGATGCTTTCTTACTTAGTGCATAGTCCTTGACTTTTAGACACCCATTTTGGGTTATATTCCTTATCCACACAAAACCTCTTGAGTTGTCTGATGTCTTTCATCTTGAATTTCTCTTGATCTGGATACCAATGCCTCCAACCTGGCATCATCCCTAGTGTGTGTGTGTGTGTGTGTGTGTGATTTTTATATGTATTTTTTATGCTAAAAGCTAGTATGGTTTGACTCTTCTGGCTTTCTTCTGTTTTTTTCTGCTTCTTCGCAGTCTCCTTTGTCTTGCTATGATGAACAATTTTTAAATTTAATTTTATACTTTTCTTTGGTACCAGGTTGGTTCTATCTTTGTTGCTTCTCAGGTATTTAAAAATATTCTTCAGGGGCACCTGGGTGGCTCAGTCGGTTGAGTGTCCGACTCTTGGTTTTGGCTCAGGTCATGATCTCAGGGTTGTGAGATTGAGCCCGGCATAGGGCTCTGTGCTCAGTGTGAAGTCTGTTTGAGATTCTTTCTCCCTCCCCGCCGCCCCTCCTCTCAGTTCATGCTGTCTTTCTCTCTAAAATAAATAAATAATCTTTAAAAATTCTGCAGTCATCTTTTGCTAATGGTTAACGTACAGAATGAAACAGCAGCTCTTGACTCTCTACCATGTATGGTAAGTAACAGTAAGTTTTCCCTCTTTATTCCTCTACTCCTATTATATTACATTCATACTTTTATTGTATAATCTGATATTTTAGGCCTTTACTGTATTGCTGCATTTCGTTTTTACATTTTTATCTTCTCTTTAAGGAAGCTTAATTTTTAATTTTTATTTTGTTTTGTGATATATCACAATTATAACAATTATTGAGACCTACTGGAGCCTCATGTTCATTGCCAGATTTTTATTACCATGGGCATTCCCTGTTATTGAAGGCTTTACTTTGATTAATGTGTTTCTCGGAAATGTGAGAAGCTTAACCCCTATATAAGCTTTCCGAAACCTTGATTCTGATTCATCACACCTTGTTTCTTCTAATGTGGAGGACGACTTAGCCCTGTTGCTGAGTTTTGCAGGGGAGCAACCCACTACCAGCCTGAGTTTCCTTCCTTTCCTAGGCCGTCCACTATCTTCTGTTGCGAAGCTTATGCCTCTTCACCATGAAATGAATAAATACATACATAGACCCCCGGTCATCAGTGAGCCTTTTGATCTTCAGACCCAAGTCTGTCTTCAGTGTTGGAAAGTTTTCTTGCATTTTCACAGATTATCAATTCAGTTTTTTCTGAATTGGCTGCCTGTCCTTTCTAGCTCTCATCTTTTATATAACCTGCGGTCTTAGACATCACAGTATTTCTGCTTATGTCTTTTTTCCCCTTCATTTTGGGAGTGCTTTCTATTTTATTTTATTTTATTTTATTTTATTTTATTTTATTTATAAGATTTTATTTATTTATTTGAGAGCAAGAGAGAGAGTGAGAGAGAGAGAGAGAGAGAGAGAGAGCGAGCGCACGAGCGGGGGAGGGGAAGTGGGAGAAGCAGACTCCCCGCTGAGCAGGGAGCCAGACTCGGGGCTTGATCCCTGGACTCCGGGATCATGACATGAGCAGATGCTTAACCTACTGAGCCACCCAGGCGCCCCTCAGGAGTGCTTTTCGTCCTTCACAACACATCTTGTTTCAGAGATGAGTTCTCTGGACTTTTATTGCAGACATGGACTAGCTGGTTTCTTGGTGCTTCAGTTATCCTCAGATTTACTTTCATTGAGCGCCCACTGTGCTCTAGGCATTGTGCCAGGCAGTTTGTGTGCATGACCTCAGAGGAGCCTTAGAACAAGCCTGAGAGGCCTGTTCACTCTAGAGATTGGGATCCAGATGCTCTGAGAGATGGAGCCCTGCTCAGCCTCCCCTGGGTCATGAGTGCCGGGGCCAGAGTTCACAGTAGGGTCTGTGCCTGTGCCCTTGGCCATGATGGTATCTGCCTTTCCAACCACTGATTCTTTGCAAATCTCTTCTTCATTTTGAATGCTACATTCTCTGCTTTCTGTGTTTAAGAGAGCTTCAACAGGTCTGATGACAGGTTTTTTTATGTTTTCCATCCATGAATGTGGACAGTGTTTGCCTGTCAATAGGGAGGGTCTGTTCTCCTGGGTCCCAGTGCTGTCCACTGCACTGCTGATAGAATGTTCCTCCTGGCTCTTACAGCAGGGCCCTGGTTGATGAAATGAAGTCGTGCATGACCCAGCGAACTGTAAGGCAGGGCAAGTGAGCTCCCACCATGAGGACTTCCAGAAGAGAAACTTAATCCCTGTGATATTTCTTCCCTGAGTTTGGTGAACCCATTGCACCGGGAGCCAACTGTTTGCATCTGGCTGGCTGTTTGACCTGGCCACCGTGCCAGGTACAAACTGTGCTTGGACTTGTCCTTCTTCCTGGAGCTGCCACCTGCCACATCAGGGACAAGGCCCTGCCCCCAGCCAGTTTTCTTCTTGGTGTACCTGCCATGTGATTCCTGGGGCTTCCCGGGGCTGCTGCTGACACATGCTGCTGTCGTTCCTTGGTGACAAGAGGGAGCCAGGTGTGCTCAGCATCTCTGCCCTATGCGGGGCCCCCTGTCCCGTTCTGTTGTCCTGATCTTGGCAGCCCTGCTGTGCAGTTCCTCAGTGACCTCCATTTCTTGTGGCACAATCTTGCTGCTGCTTCTTCCAAAGCAATGCTGCCCTGGGCACCATATTTTGTTCAGGTGTTCTTTTTGGTTGCTGGCACAGGTGTGGCACCTTTTCCTCATTTCCTCAGCTGTTGGAGAGTTCCCAGGCTTGCTGCGCTCAGCTGGTTGTGTCCCCAGGACTCTGGGCAGGAAGCTCTTGCAAACCTGTGCTCACGTCACCAGGGTGACTTGTACATGGACAGTTTCCTATGAAGCCAGTGGCAGGGCTTTTCTCTCCATGCTGCCCATGCTCCTGAGGGTGGGGAGGGGAGTAAGTCATGATTTCTTTCTGATTTCTCACCTGCTGGTTGCACCTCCCACTTTCTCCACTTCCCCCACCTCAGATCTCAAGTCTCAGCAGAAGACTAGGGGGGCCTCTGGATTTCACGCTGAGTGGGCTGAAGTGTCACAGCTTCCAACTCTATGACTCTGTGACATTGGTCCTGGTGGTCTAGGTCAGGCTGAACTAAGCTCTCTCTTAGGGAAATCAAGAGACTTTATAATAAAGAGTGGATCCTCTGCCCCCTTCTCCTTATACATCACATGGTCTCAGGCTGGGAACTCAGGTTTTGCTTATTTATTATTATTTTTTATTTTTTAATTTTTTTTATTATGTTCCATTAGCCACCAGGAACTCAGGTTTTAGAAGACCGTCCTGGGGTCTGGACATCATAGTGTGACATTGATTCATGGTCAGAAGGTGAGAGAAGCAGTACCAGAAATAGACTGAGCGTGTGAGCTCACTCCCCCTCAACCAGCGTGGACTTGGTGTATCACTTCCAAAGGCGTCTGCGTCTGGTGCTCGGCACAGTCCTATACTTGAGGCTTCCTTGATGGATAGTCACGAAGGTACTTGACACTCCAGACGCATCAAATGTGATAAGCAAACAGCCTTCACTCCCAGGCTAACAATGATGATGTCTCCCCGTTGGACTTTGAGTATTCATAAATGACAATTGATAATAAAGCACGCTCTGCTTCAGGAAACTCATGAAGGGACGTTGCAGGGTTTTTCCAGTGAGAGCAAGGACAGATCAGTGGTTGATTCCCCAGGCAAGTTTGGAGTTTGCTCTCTGAGATGTTGCTTGCTGCCATGCGTTGGCCTCTGCAAAGACCTTGGGGGACACTGATGTTTTCATTTGCTTTGCCAGTGGAGTAGATGGTGATGACCTGGTGAGAAAGAATACAGGAAGAGCAAGGTCGGGGTGGGGGACTGGTGAGGAAGGGGAGCAGGAAGCGTGAGGAGAGGAGGACAATGAGTTGGACTTTGGAGAGGCTGAGTTGGAGGTACTCAGGGGATGCCAGGTAAAGGCAGGCAGTAGACTGCAGGAATGGAGAGAATATGTCCACGGTGGTGCAGAGGGTGGGCCTCTGCTTCGCGCTATGTCTTAGGGAACTTATTTAACGTTTTGGAGCTTCAGTTATCTTACTCATAAAATTGGAATATTCATAACTTGCTCACAGTGCTGTTGTGAAATCAAGTCAGTCAACAAATGTGGTGTCGCTGGTCTGGGTATTCAAAATCTCTTCCTTGAAGGGTGCTTTTTCTGGAACATTCTCTAACATATATGAGGTGCTCTCCTATCTGGAAGGCCTGTCCCCTGGTGAGGAGGATCTTGATTAGAAAGGTTAACAGATAGGATTTTGTTGTCTATGAGGTGGTGTGGAAGGGTCTGGAGTCCAGGGTGGTACTGAGGGCTGGCCAGGTGGGTACAGCTGCACTGAAGATGATTCAAAGGCCCTGGGGTCAAGGAAGAAGAGGTAGACAAGAGAGTCCTCAGGCCAGTCTTTGTTGGAGATGAAGCCTGTCCACACTCATGAAAGCCTTCTGCCTCTTTTTGAGGCTGGGGCTTCTCAGCTTCTGAGGAGGGCTCTGCTTCTTTATCAGACAGATTCTCACTGAGAATGTCTGGCCATCTTGGGGCCAGCGAGTGTCCCTAGCAGGACGACTTCCAGAGACTGACAGCCTTCTGTGAGAAACCACAGGGAGCAAGGCAGAAACCACTCAGGGGACGGAGACTCTGTCTTCAGTCTGAGGGCCTCATCTTTGCCTCTGTACAATGTCGAGCCCCTTCACTCCTGTGTCCACCCCGTGGGCTAGGGCCAGAGCGCCGCCACCTGTGTCCACATGTGTCAGCCTCTGAAAGGTGGCAGCCTCAACTTGGCCTCCAAGGGTGCTTCCTTGCCAGTGTCTCAGGAGAACATTCTGGGAGCGATGCTTGGGGAGTTTGCTCCTTCTCCTTTCTCGATTGAGAAAATGGCCTGAGAAGTCAGGGAAGCTCAGCTGACATTCTCACTGGTGTATATCATCGGGGTGCAGAAGGTAGTGGCGGTGGAGGCACATTCTATCTTCTAGGCAGGGCAGCCCCTGGGGCTGTGGAGCAGGACGGGGGTGGGGCGTGATAGAGGTGGGACTTGATGGTAGGGCTCAAGGTCAGGCAGCAGCATGCTGGAGGACCGAAGTTAGGCCAGCTGGCAAGGAGTCCATCTCAGTGGATGGAGGCACGAGGCCAGAAAGCCTGGGGCTGGGCTGAAGCCAGGAAGTTCTTTTAGACATCTAGCCTGCTTCTCAGGACTCTGCCCCAGTACATTAATGATGCTAGGAATTCCAACTTGGCTTTTTGAAAAAAACAAAAACCGTTTTTCCTTTGGGGAACTCAAATATTATAGGTTGAATTATGTCCCCAGTATGAAGAGATACTAAAGTGCTAGCCTCATGTCCCTATAAATGTGACTTACTTGGAAATAGGGTCCTGCAGATGATCAAATTGAGATGACATCATTGGGGTGGGCTCTACTCCAGTATGGCTGGTGTCCTTATCAAAAGGGGAAATGTGAATGTAGACAGGCACACAGGGAGGATGCTGTGTGAGGAAGAAGGCAGAAGTTGGGGCAACGCATCTGTGCACTAAGGAATGCCGATGACAGCCGGCAAAGCGTCCGAAGCTAACGGGAAGGCACAGAACAGTCTCCCTCACGGCCCTTAGAAGCACCTGACCCTGTGGACACCCTGATCTCAGGCTTCCGGCCCCCAGAACTGAGATAATATCTTTCTGTGGTTTAAGCCCCCTGGTTCGTGATACCTTGTTAAAGCAGCCCTTGGCAAATGAGTGTTCCCACTTCTGGAAAACCACTCCCACTGATGTCAAAGGGTTGTGTGTATGACCATCGGACCTTGGGGAGATCCCCCGTGGTAAGCAGGAGCTGTTCTCTGAGCTGAAGAGAATCCGGGGAGCTCCTATGGGCAGAGGTTGCCAGTTCACAGCCTCCCTCTGGGGTCTTTCTTCCCCATTTCCTCCCCCACGGACCTGCCTGACCAGACCCTGCTGAAACCGCTGTGGAGTCAGGTGGGAGGCGGTGCTGCCCCTGCCGGGGGAAGGGTGTGCTGAGTCCACCCAGGCAGCTGGGCTGCTCTCCTGCAAGGCACTACTGAGGGAGTCCCCCAGCCCCTAGCCTGCCCTTGGCCCTAAGCTGGAGAGGGTCAGGGTAATGAAGACCAGGACCTTGTCCCTGGGTTGCTCACGGTCTGCTTGGTATGACTCACAGACTGAGCGGAAGCCACCTTTTCAATGCAAGCGCAATGTCCTGAGTTTCTGTGGCATTCGGAGTCCTCTGCCATGGTCCTCCTAGTCCCCTGAGTGGCACGGTCAGTTGTATGTTTATCCCCCAGCCAGTGGTTATTGTCTTTGAAATGTTCGAGTCCACCCCCTTTATAATACTTACAAGCTCCCAGAGGGCAAAGACCTCTCCCGTCTTGTTCACCTTGCATACTGGAAGCCAACGTTTGCCTAGGGCTTGTTTTTTGTGGCCCCATCCAGCAGGCCTGCATGGGATATTTAATCAGTTCATCCTCATTGGGCAGCAGAGGAAAACGGGAGTCCAGGGTGGAGTGATTTGCTCAGTGTTACACAAGCAGAGCTAGAACAGGGGTCCCCTGCACATAGTAGGTCCATAGAAAGTGTGATAACTTGATGGGCACCATATCAGAGTTCTGTGTTTAATGGTGCCCCCAGTGTTCCATAGGGGCCAATCTGGCGTCCTCAGCTAAGACAGTGAGCCATTGGGGACAGGGATAACCTCTTTGCTGCAGCCCCCGGGCTCCCAGCCCCGGCTTGGGCACGCATTCCCCTCCTGTGCTGATTGATGAGTGTGGTGTTAAACGTGTGGCCTTTTGCAGGCAACTCTAGGAGGGCGATGAGCTTTATAAATCTGCCTGGTGCCTAAAATTGAACCACACACATAATTCACTCACACGCACTTGCTCAGTTGGGCTTGCATTCTCTCTGCCATCCTGCCTCCAGCTCACGCTTGACGACTTATGATTCTGGACTTCTCCAGCACACAGTGGCATGTCCGGCTTGTCCTGGATTCCTGACCTTTAGGCCTTGGGTCCCCATGGGCAGCTTACTGCTATCCAAACACCAGGCCCTGGCCCTCAGTGAGGCTTCATCAACTGTTCTGCTGCTTTTCCTCTGCTTTCGAAGCACCATGCCTGCCAGGGAGTGGGTGGAAAAGGGGCTGAGAAGCCAGTGCCCCCCAGGATGGGGAAGGGCTCCTGATCTGTGGCCAGGGGGCCTGTTTAGAAAGACTTGACAGAAACCTGGAGTAGTTACTGAGTACATTTAAAGGGCCTGACCCAGGTTCGGGAACTTTGGGGAATGCGAAGACGCAATCACTATTTCCAGAGATTAGACAAGCAACAGAGGATTCTAGTTAAAACTCAGATTTGTATTCAACTACTGGTTCAAATCCCCAGTTACCAGCTTTGAGCTTAGGCAAATGATTTCATTTTTCTTAATTTAATTTCCTTGTATACTTTCACAAGGTTTTCACGAGCATTAGTATAGCACATGGCACATTGTAGGTACCCAGTGAATATTAGCTTAACACCCTGGCCCCTCTGCCTCCACCGTAGTGACAGGAGCTGACCCTTGCACAGTGCCTGCTGTGTGCTGGGCACCTTGGGACGGACTTTACAAGTGTTAGCACGTGCCATCTTCCCAGGGACCTGGCAAAGGTGGAGCACAGACTGGTTGCAAGGAACTGTCTGAAGTTTAAGGCATAGAGCTGGGATTTGGCATGAGCAGTCCGGCTCCTGATCTGTGCCTTTAATCACCATGCTACATGGCCTTGCTTAGACCCACTGTGAGATCTTGGACAACTTCCCTGTACCTCAATTTCCTTATCTTTGAAGTTGGAACGATGAGGGTACCAGCTCGGACCCTTAGGAGAATCCCTTGAGCTTTGTAAAGGGCTTAGCGGGATGCCTGGCCCATCATAAACACTCCGTAAGTGGCAGCAGTTCCTTGATGGGGAACACAGGTGCACAGGTGACCAAAACTGCAAGCTATTCGAGGCAGAATGCCAACAAGGCTATACGGCTCTTTTATAATAGGTGTTTAGAGTGTCGAGCTCGGCGTGGGCTGATTGGGAGAGATGGGGAGGGGCTGCTCCAAGTGAGGAGGGTGGTCTGGGTCGCGGGAGGATCTGCAAAAGCAGAGAGTGAGGAGGCTGGGTGCCAGGAAGGTTTGGGAAGTTGGGGACTTTAGGTGTGGGGTTTGACCTGTGGGCTGTGGGGAGACAGTGAGGGATGGCAGGCTCGTGGGGATCACTGCAGAATCTTTTGGCCTCTTAGCAGCTTGGGTGTTACAGACGGGAGGGACTTCTCATTCATTCGAATCTAGCCGCCCGTCCCTGGTGAACAGAGTGGTAGTCACAAAGGAAGGGACCCAGCCGGGCACACAGGATGCTTGCCCAGCCCTTCCATCTGCTATCCCAAGGGGCTAGCCCTAGACCCTGGACACATCCAAGGCCCCGAGTTTACTGCCTTTCAGCTGCTGTTTGTGTCACAAATGCCTGTCCCACAAGGGGTATTAAAAATAACCCAGTGGCTAATAGCATTTCTCAAAATAACTGCTTGCAAAGTACGTCGCTGGAGCGAATGGCTACTAAAATTAGATTCCCCGGAGTGTGTGTGTGTGTGTGTGTGTGTGTATGCGTGCATGTGTGATTTTTAGACTCATCTCCCTCAGGGTGAGGCCCACAGTTTGTGCCCTTTTGTTCTGTGGCTCCTTCTGTCGTCACTGGGTGTCCCAGAGCCATGGTTACCAGCTCATCCCCGCAATGCCCAGTTCTGTCCCCCAGTCCTTGGCAAATTGGGGCAGCTGCTGCCCTACATTGCCCAGTTGTGCTGCCCCAAAGAGCAGGATTTTGAAGAATCTTGGGGGGTGGGGTGACCTCATTGTAGCAGTGGCCTCATTCTGTGGTGTGCCAGGTAATAATAGCACACCGTGGGGGGGAACCTCGCTCAGCCTGCTGTCCAAGGGGGAAACTGGGCCATGGAACAGTGAGGCAGGCCCACTCAAGGTGCCCTAGTAACTGAGGGCATGGACACATGATTGGCCAAGCCCTTGTTCCAGACCACGGTTCCAGAATTCTTCAGTGGTCTTCTCTGCCAGTCCTTTGGGCCACCAGGCAACTGGGTCACTCAAGCCCAATCAATTCTCTGTTCACTCAACACAGAAGGGAATGTGGGGATCCTTAGAGCAAGTTACAAAAACAAAGTGACTCAGCACTGGAGGGGAGAGGGATTTTGGATGCAGGACAGACAGAACCCGAGAGCCACAGGTTGGTTTTCCCTTAGGTAATGACTTGCCTGGAAGGAGGTGGGCCCCAGTGTCCCCATCTTTGACATGGAGGAACATTCGGAGATTCATGAGCAAGCATTTCTTGAGCACATACTATGGGGCTGGCTCTGTGGTAGGCACTGGAGTTACAGTGAGAGGTGCAAGGTAGAGGCAAGGTCAGGACACATTTATAAGCCAGTGGCAATCCCCTAGGGCCTGGCGTTCTGTGGGGCCCAAGAGGAGAACTGTGTTGTCTATACATTGGCTGCACCCCCATGCCCACTGACCTTGTATTGCCCCTAGAGATTTGGGTTCTGGAGAAGAAAGCCTATGAATTTTTTTTTTTTTTTTTTTTTTTTTACTGGAATGGAGGCCCTGGAAGAAGTGAATTTCCTATTCCCTATAGAAGCTGCATGTGGTGGAAGGTTTCTGTAGTGGAAAGATCATTAGACTCTGAAGTCAGGTGGACTTTGTGGCTATAGGCACATTGCTTACCCTCTCTGAACCTGTTTCTTCAGCTGCTGAATGTAAATAGCATAGCAGCGACTTCCAAGGGCTGTTGTGGGGATTAAAAGGCGTAATCGATCCAAAGTGCCTAGTGTGGTCATGGTGTATAGTGGGAGCCTCCACATATTGTAGAGATCAGAAGTAGTAATTACATCAGTATTAAGCTAATAAGCTGTACTTGCCTGAGAAGTATTAATAGTCATTGCTTTCAATCAAGGTGATGGGAATTTCATTTTTGAGTTTTATTAAGTCACTGCTATCTGTATGGCTATCAAAAAGCTGGAGTCATTGACTGGAAACCCGTTAGGCCAGTTTCTAAAGCTAGAGTCAGGGTTGAGGTGGGGATACATTTTGAAAAGTTTACATGTAATCAAACCTTAGTAATTCACATCCCATGGTACATTCATTATGGACGCTGGGTGTTCTTTTCTGCAAACCCATACATGAAGTTGACAGGACCCTAGACTTGAGGACATACTATCATTTAACCCAGTGATTCTCGACCAGGCATGGCTTGGCCCTCCTGTGGGAAGTCTGGCAAAAACCAGGATGTATTCTATAATGCACGCGATGCCCCCCCCCCGCCCCCCCCCGGCCAAACAAAGAACTGTCTGGACCCAAACAGTCAGGGTTGAGAAGCCCTCCCTAATCTAAGGAGGAGGGAACTGAGCCCTGGTGGGGGGCAGTACTTGCTAAGGTCACCCAGCACATCTGAGTGAGAGCCAGGACTCAGCACTGAGTTGGTTGACCAGAGGCCAGGCCTTTTCCTAACGTGCCTTGGTGCCTTCATCTCATTGTGTGAAGCAAATCATTAACTTCGGTCACGTTTGGTCACGTTACTGAGCTCTTACTCTGTACTTGATCACTTTCTTGTGATCTCCTGAGTTCTGCTTTGGGAAAGCCAGGTTTTCCTATTCCAGGCTTGCAAATATAGAAGTGTTGCTAGATTTAGCAAGTAAAAATAGAGGATGCCAGTTACATTTGAATTTCAGATAAATAAGACATATTTTTTAGAAAAAGATTTTATTTATTTATATGAGAGAGAGAGATCAGAAGCAGTGGGGAGGGGTAGAGGGAGAAGCAGACTCCCCACTGAGCAGGGAGCCTGATGTGGGGCTTGATCCTAGGGTCCTGGGATGAGAACCCTAAATAAGACATAATTTTTAAGTTTAAGTATGTCCTCTGCAATATTTTGGACATATGATTTTAATAAATTATTTCTTGTTTATCTGAAATTGAGATGTGACGGGGACATCCTGTTTTTGACCTGGCAACCTTACAATCTCTATCCTCTGCCCTGAGATCACACACAGGCCATGGGACCTTTTTGCTCCTGCGCGAGGCTTCTGGCATTTCTCATAGGCCCCACTGCCTGGAAGATGAAGGCGGAAAGGGGCAGGTGGCCCGGAGAGTTGAGCAGGCATCCCTAGCTCCTGGCCCACAGGTGTTAGGGAGGGACTGGCCATCAACTCTGGGCTAAAGGCTCCGTAAGCCAAGAGGGTAGCCAAACTGTCCCCTTTTTATAACTGGAGTGTCAGCAAGTGATCTGTGTCCCTGGGACACCAGGTCTGGGGGGGAAGCCTGGCAACTTTGCCCCTAAGTCAGGAGCACAGTGTCCTTTCCACCTCGCTGGCTTCCATAGCGCACTGCCACCTGGGCCTGAGAAGCACCTGGGCTGCAGCTGAGCCCCAGCGCCTTCCAGGACTGAAGTACTGGCCCCGCATGGTCACTGGTCTGGGCCTGCCCCTGGGGCTAGAGCTGGGCAGCTGCAATCGGCTCAGGGAGAGAGGACGAGGGCAGGGGGATGCACTCACAGACCTGCCCGTGAGCCAGTGGGCCCAGCCACCATAACCTCCTCTGTTCAGAAGAGGGCTGAGAAGAGGACGCTGGCCTGGCTGCTCTGCCCTCTCAGCCTCGCCCTATCCTGCCCCCTTTTCGGCTCTGCCACTTCACTAGTCTGGGCCCTGGGCTCCAGAGCAGTTCAAGGTCAGGTGCTGACAGCCCATGTTGGGGGTGGGGCTGCCGCCCTGCCCTATCCCCTCCACCAAGGTCTAGGCTTGTTGTTTCTGGGCATCAGGATGCCATCTGTCCCCTCTCCCCAGAGCAGCTTCCTGCTGGGGGAGCTCATCCCCGCAGTACATTGTCAAGGGCAGTCCGCGGGCCAGCGTGAGGGTCTTTCTTCATGTTGACTGGGAACAGCCTTTGAGGGTCTTTGGGGGCAACTGCTTAGGGGATTGACCACATTTGCTGCCATCTTGTGGACATCCATGGGCCACCAGTGGATACACCTGGCCTTTGTGGTGTAGGTGCTTAATAAGTACGTGTTGAGTGAATAGATGAAGGAGAAGTGGGTAGTAATGCTATTTCACAGAAGGTATGTGATGATAAAGGCTGAAGCCACTGCTTCTCAAACTTGAGCAGGCGTCAGCATCACCTGGTGGCCTTGTTTAAATAGAGACCAGCCCCAAACTCAGAATCCGTGGCTCTGAAGGTTTGGGTAGGGACCAAGACTTGGCATTGCTAACAAGTTCCCAGGTGATGCTTCTGGCCTGGGGTCACAATTTGAGAACCACAGTCTTAAATTATTGTCCTTCTCAGATGCCTTGCATTTCAATATTACTTTTTAAAAATAGTCATTAACGAATGAATTGCACAAATCTTTGTTGAATGCCTACTGTGTCCCAGTGCAACAAGTTTGGGGCATAAAATGATAAAAATGGCCTCAGGGAACTCACAGTACAGTGAGAGAACTGCGCACTGGAAACTGTTGCCAACTAAGCGGCTTTTACTGGGGTACTATGTTCAAAGGGCAAGGGGAGTGTAGGAGAAGGGGCATTTAGGTAGGATCCCTTCGAAGATGAGTATGACCATGTCTCTTTTCTCTGTGCGTTGCAATTCTTTGTGGATTGTGTCGCCAGTTTAGTTGGCCAGTCAGATCTCGAAGGGCAGAGATGGAGGTGACTTTTGTTTTCCTTTTTAAACTGTGTTCTAGTTCTGGGGACATCATAGGCACCAAAAAAAAAAAAAGTATTGCCCAAAGAAAGATGTCAGTATCAAAGAAGTGAATGCCTAATGGTAGAATTTCAGGCCCAGGTGTTTATGGGAGTCTTACTGATTTGGATTCTATTATATATGCCTGCTTCTAAGGCTGTTCTGGATGGAGACCGTCTTAAGCAGGAGGGTATCCTCCCTGGTCCCCAGCGTCAACTTGCCCCCTGAGTCTATGGGGAATGCTGCTGATGTTTACCTGTAGGGATTCTTGGAAACTGCCATGCTCTTAGAAAGCTGATTTCTAAGAGCCTTAAGTGGTCCTGAGCTGATGCTTAATCAGGGACTTGTCATGGCCTGAGGGGACATGCCCTTGCAGTAGGGGGAAGAGGCCTGGGTACCTTTCTTCAGAAGTTGGGGGTTTGAGGAGGGAGGGAAGCCCTTCCATGGTGACCGCTCAGGGCTGTGAGCTCCAACTAGAAACTGAGAAAGGAAACAGTTGCTGCTTGTTCCTAGCAGGGCTGGGAGAAGCCGTCGGGCTTTGCCTGGGCTCAGGGCTGGCTTCCCTGTGCCTTTTCCTCCACACACCCTCCCTCTTGTCATCTTTGGCTTCGGGAGTGCCCGGCTGGCGCAGAACTATGCCTGCTGTCAGCATCTTTAATAACAAAAGCATTCCTAACTGTTCATATAGTGAAGTGCCTACTGTGTGCAGAGCACTGCTCTGTACAAACACCTGCGATTCATAACAGATTGGAAGAGTCAAGAGGTTAAGAATAGTCCTCGCTGATGGAGCGCATGCTCTCGGACAGTGTTCTGAAGCACTCTGCATGCATTACTTCCTTCAGTCTTTAAAACAACCCTCAGAAATGGGAGTATAATCGGCCCCCTTTTAAATGAAGGAATACCAAGGCCATGAGGACGGTAACCTCCAGAGCCTGGGTTAATTGCACTGCTGTCCTGCTCGAATTGGTGGTGGTGAGGGGTGGGAGGGAGGTGACGGTGAGAGTCGGGGAAGGGCATATTCCCATTACTCCTGTGAGCTTTATTTTGGTGGGATTGCAAAGCCCTTGAGCTCAGGGATGGGCCTCAGACTCCCTCGTGCTCTGCTAAGATGCCTTACAGGGTGGGGCTGGGAAAACACTCAGGCGCACCCAGAGCCGCTGCCTGGTCCACACCTCGGGGTGACCAGCCATCCTGGTTTGCTTGGGACTGCCCTGGTTTTAGCACTGAAGGTCTGGCATCCAGGGAAGCCCCATAGTTAAACTGGGCAGACTGGGAAGGTTGGTCACTGGATACCTAATTTGGCAAGGACCCGGGCGCCAGGCAGCAGGCAGCGGGCTCTAAAGCCTCGGCCATGCTTATTGGCAGGCGTGGATCCCAGGCCTGTTCTCTGACTCATGATCTAGTACCCTCTCCTCCCGCAGCCGGTCTCCTGCTCACCTGTGAGATGTAGCGTGTATAGGCAGCCGCTGTCTTCTCTCTGCACTCCTCAGTGCTTCTCATTGTTGGTTGGAAAAGGGACCCTCATTATGGAGAGGCTTTGGCTGAAAGCTCCTCATGGAGCACTTGTGCTGGGCTGGGGGCGTATCAGGGTAACTCTTTGAGGGGCAGTGTGCACTCAAGGGACTTACAGAATGCACTTCTCCCGAACAAGAGCACAGCCATTCTTGAGCAGGGATGGGAGGAGGGGTGGCAGTCCACAGGCTCTCAGCGTCAGAGCTTGGAACTGGGATCCCATTCCATGTTCAATGGGAACAGTGAACTCTAGACCAGCAGTCTCCAAAGTGGGATGCACAAACTGTGTTTTGGAATACAGGAAAAAAATACTAAAACATTGATTTTACTTTTATCATCCTTTTAAGTGGCTGTTTCTGTGTACGTTTCATAACGTATGTGCTCTCAATGCAGTGTAGCGTCTGAGGGACACACGTACACGTGTGTGACGTGCACGATGATGGGGGCCGCGCATCTGGACGTGCTCTCCATGCTTCCGAAGAAGAGGTGTTTTAATGCTAATGAGATCTCCTGGCTGGAGGATAGATGTTAGAACCGCTTTCAGCCGGGGGAGGTCCAGAGGAAGCGCAGAGTGAATTTTAGTGTAAATTGCTGTAGAGCGTCCCTCAGTCGATGTTCAGCGGATGCAGAGGGTTGGTGCTTACGTGTCTCTGTGGGTGCTGTGTACTCATGGTATTAAATGTCAGGAGAGCGGTCCTTGCTCTGCGGAGGTAGCTTCCCGCAGTCATGTTCTGTACACCTCGTTTTATCACGTCTCTAGCAGGATGAACGTGTTAGCTGCTGAGCGACAGGAGACAGTGTTAGATAGACCAGCGGTTCTCCAAGTGGGGTCCCTGGCCCAGCAGCAGGAGCACCACCTGGGGACTTGGTGGAAATGCACATTCTTCGGTTCTACCCCAGACTCTCAGAATCAGAGAGTCTGGGGTTGGGGCCCAGCCTGATTTGGTTTAACCGGCCCTCTAGGGCATTCTGATGCCCAGGGAAAATGGAGAACCATTGAGATACAGTGGTGGGAGCTCAGAGTTTGAATCTTGGTTCTGCCCTGGCTGCTTCTGGGGCCTTGGGCAAGTTACTAATATCCCTGAGCCTTGTTTCCCCATCTGATTACTGAGGGCTATATCCTTTCTTTCTCAACCTCAATACGAGGATTAAAATAGGAGATAATTGATGTGGTGCTTACCACCAGGCAAAGCATATAGTGTCAGTTACTGTTTCTCTCGTTAATTGGATTATGATGGGGCAGCAGCAACTTCTGCAAGCGGGGTGGGGGGGATGGGGACCCAGTTCCCTATTCCTTCACTCACTAGCTCTGTGACTTTGGGCAAACCGTCTCTTTGTCCATAAAATGTGATCCAGCTCACAGGATCAAATGAGATAAGTTGTCTTGAGACCTCTGTAATTTGTAAGCTATCAATCAAATATGAGAAGTTTCTGCATAGTTATTAGCTGAGGTCGCTTGTCCTTTGTCCTCTTGGGAAAACCTCTCCCTTCTCCCAAATGATAAAAGAACATCAGGAATCCCACCATGCTGGGCCTGCAAGCTGGGTCCCACAGGGACTCTTTTGCCCCAGGAATCTTTGTTTTCTCTACACCGTTTCTTTCCCTCCCACCCTGACCCTCTTAGGCCAGATCCTGTCCCCAACTTGCTTCCCCTGTGGCCTCTTGTTGATCTTTTATTAAAGTGTCAAGCAGCAGTTGTGAAAACTGTCTCGTTTCCTGGAGAAGGGGGCTGTCCAGCATGTCCTTTTGCCATTATGATAATTGCTTGGGCAGCTATGCCAAAACATCAAATAAATTGCCTCCTCCCCTTAAATGTCTCAGTGCTGTTTTTGCTGCGTGAATCGTCAGAGTGTAGAGGTAAGCTTTGCTCGTCATTTCTTCAACGAGGAGAATGGGCAAGCAGCTTTCCTTTTGCCAACCTCTCTTACTTCTTCCATGGCGATGTCCAGTGACAACACGCCCACCACCACGGCGGCCCAGGGCCGGCCAGCACAGGCAGCTGGAAGGCTCCTGTCTTCCCAGAGCGTACTGAAGTCCCTGGGAGGGGGTCTGCTGAGCAGAGCTAGAGCCCGAGACCCTGGGGGAGGTGAGCCCTCCACCCTTCTCTTTACCATCAGGATGCAGCAGTACTTCTCTTTGGGAGAAGAGGCACATTGCTTTCCTCCTCCTCCCTGACTCAGTGAGCCACACACTGATGAAGTGGAAGCTTATGTCCCAACCACGCATCCTCATTAGGCTGCTGATGAATAGGGACAGCAGGAAAAATGAGTTGGGCTCTGCCGTGGTGTTTCTTTACTTTTCTAGCAAACTGTGAGGATGTCCTTCCCCTGTAAGAGTGAAAAGAGCTGAGTAGAGAGGACAGGTCAGAGCAGAGAGATTTCTGATATGCTGTTAGTGGTGCAGCCAATTAAAAAGAAATTAAAACAGAAATCTCTGATGGCTGCTGGAATGCAAAAGTCTTCTCTCTTGGCCCCTTTAAACCCTTGAACAAATTAATTGGATGGATGTTGACTGGGTATCAGCTGAAGGCTTAGGTACCAGTTCTTTCTGCGGTGGGCAGAGAGGAACATGTGTGTGCATGCGTGTGTACGTGCGTGCGTATGTGTGTGTGTGTGAGAGAGAGAGAGAGAGAGAGACTGGAGGGAGGGACTCAAGGGGTGTGGGGTGAGCTCGGGGCAATTCAGGGATTGAAAGCATGCTGCATGTGATTTGAGCATTTTGGGGTATAGGAGACAAAATGTGCTGAAATTTCATTTTGGAGATAATAGGAGGACTGGGAGAGAGACCTTCTCTAGCCTTGCAGAAAATAGTTGGAGGCTGTGAAGCACTCTTGCTTCCAAATGCTGCTTTTTCTCTGTAGACTCCAAGCGTCTCAGGTGAGACTGGGCTCAGGTGAACTGTAAGGAAGACCCAGGTGGCCAGGTATTGCTGGAAGGGGGAGTGGAAGGTGTGGGGTGCCCCATGGTGCTAGTAGTTGTCCAGGGGATGGATGGGATTACTTTACCCCTATGCTGACACACATTTGTCTAGAAGCTTTTTCCAGTGTGTGGTTGGGTGACCTCAGAAAGAGACGGAAAGAGAAGGCTGCCTCCCCTTACCGGGACCTGGACATTTGGGGTCACCCGAGTTCCTCACTGACCTTGTGAGGTCCTCAGCCTTGCCTTCCCACAACTTCTCTTTCCTTTTTGCACATTCTCTTTTTGAAAATGGTAGCTGTGGCCCTTTGGCCCAGGGTTCCAGGATCGGTGTGTTACTGTGGTCAGGGCAAAGGAGCAGGAATGGAGCAGAGTCCTGTCATGCTTCTGCTTCCGGCTGCCTGGGCCGGCTCTGCTCCATCCCAGGGCCAGCGGTGGCCTCCCTGGGAACAGTTCCCACCACACACTGAGCCATAAAAAATTAAACTGCTGGGCTATCAAATATTTAATCGGTCTGATGAATGAACGCTTGCAGATTCTTATGAATTCTTTGCTTTGATTAAATAAAATTGAAGGATGGGAGTTGTCTTTTCAGCACTTTAGCAAAAGGCAAGTCATGGCCGTTACTTTCTGCCTGGGATCTGGTTCCTGGGAGCAGCTGGAGTCTGGTATAACCCACCTGCATCATGTCATCCCTGACGCTCTGTGCTCCAACGTTTTGGACTAACCCCCATTGTGGTCAAGAAGGGCGGTTCTAAGACCAGCAGCCCTTTATCCCAACAGATCCCAACTGCAATATTCTCAACCTTGGGTAGCCCTCTGATCTTCCCAAAACGGGAATAACAATGATCATTAATAATAATAATAATGGTACCTTACTTATAAGATTATTGTATGAGACATCAAATTCCTTGTACCTAGCACCTAGCAGGTTCTAAGAAATTACCGCTCTCATTATAACTTTATTTCTACCATATCGTGATTGAGTCGCGTCTCTCCTCAGGTTTGGGAAGGCACTGGGTTTTGGGGAATGTACCTATGTAGGCTGCTGCCAGCAGTTCCTTGGCGTTATCACCTGACCATTTTGTTAACAAACCTACTTGTTCATCTATCCACTAACTCAAGGCTGTGGGCTCCTGCTAGATACAGGAAGTGTAAGTGATCAGACCCTGCCCATATGGAAAATATGCTTTCGCTGGGGAAATCACATGTATTCGCTAGGTATGTGTGTATGTGTCTGTGTCTTAATATGTTCATCATCCAGGAAGAAAAAAGGGTCATTAAAGTTGAGATTACTATGGGTAGGGTTCTTAGGGAGAGCTTTCTTTCTTTTTCTTTTCTTTTCTTTCCTTATTTTATTTATTTATTTGACCAAGAGAATGAGAGAGCACAAGCGGGGGAACAGGAGAGGGAGAGGGAGAAGCAGGCTCCCCGCCGAGCAGGGAGCCCAACGCGGGGCTCGATCCCAGGACCCTGGGATCACGACCTGAGCTGAAGGCAGACGCCTAACCATCTGAGCCACCCAGGCACCCCAAGGGAGAGGTTTCAATGAGCAGTAAAGCCCGTGCTCGGGAGGGCATGAAGAAGCCTATAGTAGTCCCTGGGGTTCTGAAGAACTCAGAGAAGGTTCCAGATGTGCAGGAGCTCTGGGGCAAGTTTAGGCTTAAAGGACAGAATTGCTCCAGGAGAGGGGGACCGTTTCCTTATTTGCCTGGATGCTTTAATAATACAGGGAAAGTACACATGGCCCTGTCTGAGTGCCTTTGGCTCCACTGGAGGAAGATCTACTCTGTTGCCGTTTGTGGGATGGGGGGCACTGCAGATTGGATCTCATCAGATCAGAGTTGTATGACTATGATTTGCCTGCTGAAGCCCTGGGTCCCTGTGCCAGCCCCAGCCCCGGGTCAGAAACTGGAATTGGATCCCTGCAGCCAGAAGGGAGGCAGGCAGGGCCAGCCCTTCCCTGTCAGGCCTGTAGCCTGCCCAGATCTGGGGGGAAGTGAGGGACACATAGTGAAGTCTGAATGCCCTGCGATGTATTGGTCGGTGGCTCAATCCCGTTGGGGACAGAGGCCAACATCACAGTTGACATGCATTGACGTCCTGGTTGGTGAAGTCAGCGCTTCCTAAAGGAGGTGTGCGCCAGCTTCTGTCTTGGTTGAAGTCCAAGGTGCCCCACGGGGCCATTCTCCTCTTTAACCTATCCAATTAGTCAGTTGATGAGCAAGTATTTCCTGAGATTCAAGGTGTCAAGTATTGAAAAAAATCTCTAGGCTTGGCTTTGTAGGGGTGCAAGGAATTACAACAGGGACTGCCTCCTCTGCCCAAGGAGCTCCCAGTCCAGTGGAGGGAAGCAAGAGAGAGACACACACGAAAGGTTAACAACTTGTACTAGCCTCAGGGACAAGACTGTGGGTGGCAGTTCAGGTGATGTCCTAAGACAGCATCTGCTCAGTGACACAAATGTCCAGAGTGGGGAGTGACCTCTGGGCAGGGGCAGGGGGCAGGGAGCAGGGAGCCTGCCTCCTTGGCCAGCCTCTGTGTCTCTCTGCTTCATTAACTTATCTATATCAGAAGAGATAAATTCTGTTTCTTTCCAAACTCCAACAAGTATGAGTAATACTTCTGGACATTCTTTTCTATTTCTTAGTCCCCTTCCACTGCTTATCAAAGTCCTTTTGGACACACTGTAAAATATTTGCAAAGAACAGAAGCTTGCAGAGAAGCAGAAATAAAATCACCTGTAATCACATCATTACTACCATTCATGTTTTGCTTCATTTTCTTTGGATAATATTACCATACATTTTTTTTCTTTATAGTGCTGACATCACAGTGTATGTACAATTTAGTGTTATGCTGTTTTCTTTAACATTGGCATATGGTCAGTATTTTCACATGCATTGGGACTCCATAAACATATTTTTAAATGACTCATGTCCCATGATATGGATACTCACCCCTTTTCCTTAGATTTTCTTCAGAATTACATGCATTACCCATTTGTTCATTTATTTAAAAAACATCGAACACCTTCAATGTGCAAGACAAAGTGCTTTTAGCCCTGAGAAGGAAAAGGCTTTTAGGCATAGTGTTGGATATTGAGAATGTCATGGGACAACATAGGAGGAAACCATCTGAAATCACAAAAACACACGTTTATGAATTCCTTAAGAACATGCACAGATTTGTGATGTTGTTTCTATAGACACTATTCCTGGTGTATCCTAGCATATTGGGCAGGTTAATTGTTCTGGACCCCAGTTTCCACATCCGTAGTCACTAGATGGGTTCTAAGTTGCTTCTTGCCTCCAGCAGTCTGTGGTTCTAACTACAAATGTAAGATGACGCAAGGGCCCCTCTTTCCTGAGGACTCACTGAGGCTATTTGTGTTTGGACCATCCCCGGTACACAGATGCTGCTGTGGGGCCTGGACACAGCCTCTTCTCTTCCCCTCTTGGTCATGATCACGGCGTCCATTTGCCCATCTTCTTTTGCATGGTAGTTCAGGGCTTGACTGCAGCCCAGCTCTGTTGGGAATTCACACAGGCATAATCGAATTTTATGACACTGTGAGCAGAGCAACCAAGGAAGGAAGACTCTTCACCAAATGCTGACATGGGCAGAGGTCCCCTTTGAAACATGAACAAGGTAAATGGGAGGGATCCCTACTCCATTAAGCCCATGATAAGCTCCCAGAAAGTACTGTCCTGAAAAGTGTTGAAAACAGAACACTGCAAAGACTTTAAAAAGATGCCACAGAAAGAAAGGCCACAGGACATCTGGTACCTACGGGGCATTCTAGCCGTGTGTGTGTGTGTGTGTGTGTGTGTGTGTGTGTGTGTGTGTGGCAGTGCCCAAGTCCCACAGACCCCAGATAATGGCATTCAAATTTAGAAGTCTTGTTCTCAGTTTATACATAACATGATTGAGACAAGCCAGCACATTTGAGCAGGGACCGAAGACCTGCTAATTTATTAAGGATAGCTGTTTCTTGCTGGGGTCAAGCTTTTAGCTTTGTTGGCTCAAAGAACTTACTTTTACCAATTCATACAGAAGGAACCAGGTTCAAAGAACTGACCACTACTCAGCACTCTTGAGTGACTGGGGCATACAACTATAAAGGCAGGCGACAAGGGGTGTGGGTGGGAGGGATTATCGTCTGAGTCATAAATGACAAAGTGCCACCTCTTATTCCTTGCTCATGACAGACATCCTTCATCTATCAGGATATTCTTTCCAGCTAAGCCAACATAGAGGTTCAGAATCCTTCTTAACGCAGTGCTCCAAGCAGCCACTAGCAAACAAATGGGGTTCATTGCTCTTGGAGTAAAACATTCCCAGGCACAGACGCATTCTTTCTCCTATGGGCAACACCCAATAAATCAACCTCTGGAAGGTTCCTTGGTAAGCACAGATATATGGTGGCCTGATAAATTGCCTTTCTGTACTCTAGCGGTGTTTGTCCAAGGAACTGGGTACCGTCTTGAGTAAAACCAGGGAAGGTGGGAAAAACGCAGATATCCTTTTTATTGTTGGCCACCAGAATGAAGACTGGTTCATGTTATGATAACGAGTTATGTTGTAGGCACTTCCCCAAGGACTTGTCTCTGTGTTTTATCATGTTCTCCATAGCAACACCTGTGGGATGAGCAAGGTTGGTATTATCTCCATGGAACAGATGACAGAGGCTGAAGGAAGATAAATGACCTGCACGAGGGAAGTCACACAGCTAGGGGTTCTCCCCGGAAAGCAGGTGTCCCTGCCTGTGGGTACGGGCTCCTTTGGTGTCCCTTCTAAAAAATTTAAAAAATTTTTAACCTTTTGAGTTTGCATTAATGTGAATTCCTCTAGGGCAGGGTCATGTCTTATTGTTGTATCTTTGACTACTTTTCCTCCCCAATCTCGTATATTGTGACTAATACAGGAAGTGATTAGGAAAATTTTATGGCATATAAGTCAGCAGAAGAAACATTTCTCCATTTCTCCTGCCCCCCTCCCTGCTCCCCTCCCTCCTTCCCTTCCCTCCCCTCCCCTCCCTTCCCTTCCCTTCCCCTTCCTTCCTTCCTTCCTTCCTTCCTTCCTTCCTTCCTTCCTTCCTTCCTTCCTTCCTTCCTTCCAGAAACATGTCCCCTCCCCTCTATGCTGGCCTTTCCCACTTTGGGGTCAGGGGATGCCCTGAGCTATAATCACAAGAGCAGCTCTGGCTTCGAGGCCATCCACGTACAACCACACCTATGCAGAAGGAATGACATTATCACTACACTGGGGCTTTCTTTCCCACAAAGAGGCTCGTCCTTAAACCCTTATTTGCAGCCCTGACAGTAGGAGCCCCAAGCCTGTAACCAGCTCAAGACCAGGGGTCTGGAATAGGGGGATCCCTGTGCAGAAGCCCATCCAAGAGGGGCAGTGCCTTTGCTGCAGAGGGTGGAGGACTTGGGGAGCAGGCACCCCCAGGCTGGGGCTCAGGGCAAGGCAGCAGGAGAGAGGCCTGCACTAAGAGGCTTGGAGGGTGGGAAGTAGATTGGATTTAGGGCTGTAGGGAGAGGCGGGAGGCCAACTAGCCTAGCTCCCCAATCCCTCTCTGGACCATCGTTGTTTTCTGATTTATAATGTGTCCCCTTTGGGGATGGCCTTTTGACATGTGCTAATTATATGTGTCCTTCTGTGCATTCGGAGAGTTCTAATAATTAGAATTTCTAATTCCAGTCCTTTGAGCTTCTCCCAGCAGCCTTATCCTGTGAGAGGAACACTTGACACATTTGCTCTCCTGCTCGAAGTCACTGCAGGAGGCCGGCAGCATGCAGCCTGCAGGGAGGATCCAGATTTGGCGAGTAGGGATGGAAAGTTCTCTTCCCAACCCAATGTCCGGGAAGAACTTCTCTCTGTGGTTTGTTCATTTTTAGAGAGGAGTGTTTTCAAGGGAAATGGGACAGGGTAGGGTGGTCTAAGGAAGACCCCCTGGGCTTTGATCCTAACCTGGCCAGAGCCTCACAGTGGGACCCTGGGCAAGACACTCTGTGTCAGTTTCTGTGTCAATGTCAGTTTCCTCACCTGTGTACTGAGGGTATCAGATCTGTGATTGCCCAGGACCATTCCAGTTCCGAGATGATTAGAGTCTAAGAGATGTGGTCATGGGGTGTTCAGAGTTGAAGCCCTGAGATCACATAGTGATGTAATTTGCACGTAATTTGATAATAAGATATTCAATAACTTCATTCAAGGTCAAGCAAGGTAAGGGCCCACGCCCTGTGTTTCTTAGCACTCTTCTGCACTGTCTTGCTTAACCTCCCTGGCCCTTGGTTTCTTCATCTGTAAAATGGGAATGCTCCTACTTGGGAGATGGTATTGGTGAAGCTCTGTGTAAAGTGCAAAGTGTAGGGATCTCTATACCGTTGCTCTAGCCTTGCATGGATCCTTTGGAAGAGGCACACTGCAGTTTCTTTACTGCCTCACCCTTCACAGGGCTGCAATCAGAGAGTATCTCTAGGGACCTGCTGTCATTTGGTGCCCAGGATAGTGGTGGGGAGAAGATGGGCACTCCAGCTCCAACTTGGACTGAAGACTCACCTTGCCTTGCTGGGCAGTCATCTCAGGGGAAGGATAGAAATGGACATCAGTCCTGAGAAACCCCTCGGTGTCTGCCCTTTCGTCTCATCCACTAGTGATGGCAAGCATGCTTGGTGTGGTAGGATGTGGTCCTGGTCCACAGCATGTACCCTTGAGTTGTCTAATTCACAGAACGGTGGTGGGCGGAGGGGGGTACTCAAGGCCATGCAGCTGAGAACAGAGGAACAAGACAGGGGCGGGGCAGGAACTGAAGCTTCTAGCTCCAAGACTCAGCCCCGCTGCCCCACCACAGCACCCCCACCTCTGTGTTCTTCTCCTGCGGTCGCCTCACTCTGCTGTCCAGGGCCTCCTTGTCTGGGCTTGGGCCCCAAAGATGCCCCTTGCTAGTGGGGGGTCCTCAAGCCTGAGGACTTGAAAGGAGAGGGTGTTAGTGCTGGAGGGACCCTTAGATGTCATTAGGTCCAACTGTTTTAGTTAGTTGATGCTGGAATGGGGGCTAAGATGATTGAGTAGTTTAAGGCCACATAGCTTGTTAAAATAGCCTGGGATGACCAGCCCTCCTGATCAGGAATGCAGTGCCCTTTCTCCCACACCTTATGGCCTTTCTTTCCCTGAAATTCCATCAGAGGGTTGTGCATTGGTGAAAGTGAGGTCCAGGGTTCCATTTTATTTGGCTGATCTTTGAGAGAGAGGAAAAAAAAAAAAAAAGAATGTAAAGCCTCGGGACAATGCCCCATTCTCCCTTCATTTGTCAGCTCAGGCTACAGCAACAAATCCCTAGCACCGGGGGACTAGATGACAAACCTTTATTGTCCCGCACTTCTGGAGGCTGGACATCTGAGATCCAGATGTCCATAGGGCTGGTTTCTTCTGAGGTCTCTCTCCTTGGCTGTCTTCTCCCTGGGTCTTCATGTCAGCTTCCTCACATGTGTGTCTGTGTCCTTCTCTCCTCTTTTTACAAGGACACCCATCGGATAGGCTTAGGGCCCACCCTAAGGACCTCATTTTAACTAATCACCTCTTTGAATACCCTGTCTCCAAGCACAGTCTCATTCTCAGGTACCGGCAGTTAGCACTTCAACATACGGATTTTGGGGGGAACTCGTCAACCGCTAACACTCCCCCTCATGTCACCCTGTGTTTAATTCACACCCTTTACTGTTTGTGTGGCCCCTGTGGGCATTTGCGTTCCCAACCCTGTCTTCTATTGGGAGCCCTGGTGAATGATCACACCACATCCATCCCATGGTGGCTGCTCCATGGGTTTGCTTGGAGTGAGGACGGGAGGACTAAGCCCGCTCAGAATGTAATGCATTTGGGGCCAAAGAGGGAGTAGGCAGTTCTTCTAGGGAACGTACCTGATTAAAATAATCATATCAACTAGCCTCAAAGAGACATATTTATAGCCATAGTGACACACTTTTTAAGATCTAATTTGGATTAGACTCTGGGAATCTTATTTTTAGGTCCAAAGGAGATCCCTGTAGGCAGGTGACCAGGTGTCCGGGGGCTTTGAGTCCATTCTGTCCAATTGGAGGCTCTCAAAGTTGAAGACATTTGAAAGGTCCCGTCAGCCCATCCTCCCACCTGTCACTTGTATCACTACTCTGGTGTCCCACTGAGAGACCGTCTCACCTCTCTTGAATGCCAGTGCCAGGGGGCCCCTTTCTATCCAAGGGGCCCATGCTATCCTAGGAGAGTTAGAAGGAACTTTATTCTTTCTAAATCATCCATCTGCTGGTCTGGTCCACCCTTGGGGATGAACAGAATGTGTCTAACCATTTGGCCGTTCTTCAGAGGACTTGAAGACAGGGGTGATGGCCTTGTTGGCCTTCCCTGCTCCAGGCTAAGGGACCCAGTTCATGCTGTAGCAGCTACTCTCAGGATGTAGCTCTACCCTGTTTTTTGAGGAATGTGGATGTTCAGTTCTGGGGTCCAGTACCTTCCCCAATGCCAGCTTCATGGGATTAGCTGTAATTCTGGGTCTAGATGAAACTTGGCCAGTTGTAGTCAACTGGTCTTTGTTGAGAAACTTCAGGGAAAAGAGAACACTTCTAAAAAGAAATCACTCAACAGACCCCTGTGCTATTGGTTTGGCCAGGAGAAAGGTGGAGGCCGAGTACTGATAGAGGGCATCTGCCCATGTGAGCGGCAGCTCTATGCCCCTCTGGGGACCCGGGTCGGGCCATGGGATGGGAGGAAAAAGCCAGAGCACCCTGGTGGGTGGTCCTACTGGAAAATGAGCATTTGGGCACCTTTGGTTTGCCTGCCTCACCCTGCCAGGGCTGAGAATGGTGGGGTCCTTCCCATCCCATTTGTGGGTGCTCCTGACAGGGAGAGCTTGGGGAGCATCTTGTGTAGGGCTGTGTCCCCTGGCTCACGGTGGGCACACCTTCTCTGTCACACTGATTGGAATATGTGCACCCAAGACTCAACTCTGTGGCTGACCTACCCTTTGTGACACCCCGAGCAAATGTCCCCACTTCCCTCATTTTCAGATTCTATCTATCTGCTTCCTTTGCTGTTTGGAGGTTGAAATGGGATGACACCTGCAAAAGAACCCCACAAACCCCAAAGCTCTCCACCGTGTCACAGGTGAAAGGTCAGGCAGCTGCCTCTGCTTGGGCAGATATTTATATTGTAGTGCCCAACACCAACAATAGAACAAAAGGAAGTAAGTTAGTTTTCAGAGGTGGGAAAACCCAACTTTAGAAGGTATTTCATTGGAGCTGTTATAGTAGGATTGGCCTAATTGTCCAAATACCAATTTTTCTGTTTCCTTTAAAAATTTTGTATTTTCTATTAAAGGCAAGAATACAGTGTATTTGTGTGTGTGAGTGTGTGTGTGTGTGTGTGTACGTGTGTGTATATACACGTGAGTGTGTGTATTTATTCTTTGGACAAAGGAGGGGAGCTCCTCTGTGAACAAGGGTGCCCACATACTCACTCCCACTCCCTGCCCCCCTTTGCTCCTGCTTACCTTCTCAGCTGGCCTCGTTGTGCTTATATTACCTAAAGGACACAACAGAAGCATCCAGGTCTTGGGACAAAGAAATGCCTAGAAATTGCACTTCTCAGGGAGATCACTTTCAGTGGCTCTTTAGAGAAACCCTCGTCGCTTGAAGCAAGATGAGAATTTCCCAGGTTAGACCCTGCAAGGTGGTAGATTCTGTGGGCAGGCTTTTAAAAATGATGAAATTACTTGTTCACTATGATCAGGATTGTAGTTGAGTGGCTTATTTCTACTCTTCTGCCTGGCGTGCTGCGAAAAATAAGATTTGGGAATTAGATTTTTCTATTTTGTCCTCACCTCAGAGCAACCTCTGTGAGCACCAGCACTGTTCCTGAGAAGATTCCCTACCCAGAGGCCTCATGGGGTGACCAAGCTCCCTCGGCAGCTCTGGGTGCTCAGGAGAAGGTGTGTGGTCTTTGTTTCTGGGTGGAAGGTGTGTGGTTTATGTTTCTGGGGCAGCTCGTCTCCTGACTCCCCCTTTCTCTGTGTGGACACTCCACTTGGGGTCTCCTGCCCCACATCTTCCCTTTGTAGTGTCCAGGGAGGTACTTTATTTTTTTTAATTTAAATTTATTTAGCCAACATATAATACATCATTAGTTTTTGATGTAATGTTCAATGATTAATTAGTTGCATATAACACCCAGTGCTCATCACAACACGTGCCCTCCTTAATAGCCATCCCCCAGTTACCCCATCCCCCCATCCTCCCTCCCTTCTACAACCCTGTTTGTTTCCCGGAGTCAAGAGGGTCTCATGGTTTGTCTCCCTCTCAGATTTCTTCCCATTCAGTTTTCCCTCCCTTCCCGTATTGTCCCCCGCAGTATTCCTTATATTCCGCATATGAGTGAAACCATATGATAATTGTATTTCTCTGACTGACTTATTTCACTTTGCATGATCCCCTCCAGTTCCATCCATGTTGATGTAAATGGTAGCTATTCATCCTTTCTGATGGCTGAGTAATATTCCATTGTATATATGAACCACATCTTCTTTATCCATTCATCTGTTGAAGGGCATCTCAGCCCCTTCCACAGTTTAGTTCTTATGGACATTGCTGTTACGAACATTGGGGTGCAGGTGCCCCTTCTTTTCACTACGTCTGTATCTTTGGGGTAAATACCCAGTAGTGCAATTGCTGGGTCATAGGACAGCTCTATTTTTACCTTCTTGAGGACCCTCCATACTGTTTTCCAGAGTGGCTGCACCAGCTTGCATTCCAGGGAGGGACTTTAATGACAGAGTCTGTGGCATCACCTCCTTGGTGCGCTCAGTCCGAATCATTGCTGCTGGACCCTAAACCCCACGAGGGCAGGGACTGTGTCCATCTTAGTCTTCACCGTAGCCATGGCTTCGTGGAGGCTGCTCATGATCATTCGCGGGATAAATGAATAGATTTCCATTCCTAAGGTCCTTTCCAGCACTGGCACAGGGGACAGAGAATTCCACTTGCTTCTCTTTCCCAGTTCCCTCCACACAGTCAGTGACTGGTGGAGAAGACGGCTCCTGGGGTTTCTGCCCCAGCCCCCAAATCCTGTACCTCTCCCAAAAGGACTCAGAGAGCCGAGAGCCTGAGGCCCAAGTAGGCCTCCAACCTTTGCTTCCTTGCTCACTGTGACTGATGAGATTAAAGAATTTTGGCAGCATTTTTAGGTCTTCATCTGCTATTAGCTGATTAAAATGGAAAAAAAGAAAAAGAAAAAGAAAAAGAAAAATTTGCATCCCAGGACAGCCTGTTCTTGATACAGTTGAAGAAAGACCGAGGAGCTATCAATGACTTCCTGGCTTATGTGGCCCTATTTTTGGCCTCAAACCCATTGTGAATTGCTATCTTTCCCCCCAATCATCAGTGGGAAAATCCATCAACAAATTAAAATTCCCTTCAGAGTCCGGACGGCTTTGGTTTCTGGGTTTCTAAATGACCTTAATTGTAATCACCAAGGCCATGCAGCCTCAGAAGCCGCAGTCACTGAGTCTTGCTACCTGCTGAGGCAGCAGAGTGCTTGGGGTTTTCACAGTCTGGCCAAGCTTCTGGGGTCTTGGGGGATCCCTCTGGAAGTCTTACTGAATTCTAAAGGGCTTCCGGCCCCTTTCTTTGTTGGCCTGACCCAAGCAAGGTGGGTTAGGTGGGTTCACACACCCACGAGAAGTTTTCCACCACCTTCCAGGTGACTCATCTGAGGCCCTCAGGAGCCCCCTCTGGTGGCCGTTCCATGCAGGGGCCCTTTGCCAGACCAACCAAGAACCAGATGCGTCTCAGGCTGCCACTGACAAGCTGCGTTATCCTTGGGTGGCCGGGAGCGCTGTCCAGCGCCATGTCAGCTCCCCAGCTCACCTCCAAGTAGACCATCTTGACCAGGAATCCTTCGTCTCCAATAAACCAAAAGGGAGGACTCAGTTCCCATAATGTGGGGATTCGGATGGCCTGTGCATGTTTTTCTGTCACTGCCATTTTCTGGAGCTGCATCCTGCGTGGTCTGATGTTGATAAACTGGAGGAGAACCAGGCTTCCTACTTGGGCCTTTGGAGGTGCTGGGTGGGGAGAACACGGGGATCGAGAGGCAGGGCCCTAAAGCAACGATGAGCAGGAGAGGCAGCCCGACAAGTGGGAGGAGCAGAGTGGCCTGAGTTCAGGTCCAGGAATTCAGACTGGTTTGCCGTGAGGTACTTGGGGTGAGGGAGGAGGCTTGCCTGCAGAGTTGAGTGCTTGGGGCGCTCATTGTAAGCCTCTTTGCTCACACAGAAGAGTGAGATCATCGGTTTGCCAAGACCAGGTTGGGTTAAGGCTACTTGTTAGCAATGAGAAGTGTGAGGAACATTTGTTGGGCACTTACTAAGTGCGAGGAACGGGGTGCTCAGCACGGCGGTGTGTGGAAGGGACTATTACCCTCTGCGTTTTCCTGATGAGGAAAGCCAAGCTTGCTGAAGTGTCATAACAAGTACCTCACACGGCGGGGCGGGGGTGGGGGGAAGTTTAAACAACAGACATTTGTTTACCGGCCGTTCTGGAGGCGAGAAGTCTGAGATCAGGCAGGGTTGGTCCCTTCTGGGGACTGTGAGGGCCTTAGCCTGCCGATGGACATCTTCTCCCTGTATCCGCACCTCGTCTTCCTTCTGTACCTGTCTGTGTCCTCTTCTTGTAAGGACACCAGTCATATTGGATTGGAGCCAACCTAAGGCCTCGTTTTAACTTAACCACCTCTTTAAAGAGCTTATCTCCAAACACAGTGGCATTCTGGGGTATTGGAGGTTAGGAGTGCAACACGAATTTTTTTGAGGGAGGGACACAGTTCGGCCCATAACGGGCACAGGGAGGCTAGGTAACGTGGCTGAGGTTGCACAGTTACAGGATTAGAAGTCAGGTAGTCTGACCCCAGAATTCCCTGGTTCTGTACATCCTGAAAAAATAATGAAGAGATGCCAAAGCGAGGGGATGCAATTGTGGTCTATTTTAAAGATCGACATGAATTAAATAATGGAGCTCTTTTGAAAAGAAAAAAGTCAAATACGATACGATCATGCTATGTAGAGGACAATTACTTAACGTGTAAATGTGATGTTAATTCTTAGCATGCTGCCAGGGATGAGATCTGGTAACTGGATGAAAGCGTGAAGTGGATGGACAGTGGTACCTTTTCGCCTTTGCGCCCTCCTGTGAGTGCATCTCTGTGGATGTGTACATAACCTCATTGGGGGTCTCTTTGAGGTCTAACTCGGGGGCCCCTGGCTCGGCTCCTCCCTGTCTCCTTGGGGTAGCCTTTCTGACACTTTGGGGGCTCCCCAGCCTGTGGTCTTGGACTGCCATACTCTGCTTCCTCCCAAGTCTGGCAGCTTGGGTTCTGGACTCTCCAGGCAGCAGCTGTGACCTTAGGAAGGTCATATGCCTCAAGCTTACCCTCCCTATCTCAAACAGAGGTGTGGTAGTAAAGGTGACCTGTATGGGTCTCGGCAGATCCACATATCCCCACGACTTTGTGCCTGAGAGCTCTGTCACCCGATTCTATGGCTGACGATGACGCTAAATGAAATTGTAGTGTCTGGGACCCTATCAGATTGTTCTCGATGACACCCAGAAGCCCTCGGGGTCTTCTGATCGCCCGGCATTACCTCCGCTGAGTGCCGCTCAGCTGACATGGTTATAGACGACTGTGCGGCAGAGCCTCATTCCATCATGAGGGAACACAATCAGGAAAGAGGAGTTGATGGAAGTGTGGTCGTTTGATGGGATGTGGAGCCTGCCCTGTCCTGCCGACAGCGGAGCCATGGCTTCAGCAATGTGTGATTCGCTTTACCAGATGGAGATATAAGGCCAAGAGCTATGGGGGGTGATGATGCGTGTCGGAAGGAGGTGACAATAGCTTTATACCATGGTGTCCTTCACAGTCTGGCCTAGAGGTCACCCTGAGATCTTGGGACAGGCTCTGTGCTTCCAGCTATGTGTTCCCGGCGTAGATGTCTATTTATTTCTATTCTCTTCTCTTCCTTTTCCTTCCCTTCCCTTTATTCATCTCTCCTCCATCCCTCTCTCCTTCTTTCCTTCCCCTTTAAGTACTGTTGATGAGAGCTTTCAAATCTAAGGGCCTAATTTGCCCTTTGTCCATGGGCATCTCCATTCCGTGTGATGTAACGTGCGCGTCCTTAGCTCTGTGAATGGACGTCACAGTGCAAATGGAAGGGTTATTTGCTTGTGGCCTTTCCTTTCTCGTCCCTCTCTGACCCCTTACTCTCTTGCAGGGCTAGATTCAGCCTGTCTCATGCATTACTCTTTTTATGACTATTGAAGCCTTCAGTGATTGATTGGAAAATGTAGTGACTTCTTTCTTGGGGGTTATCACCATTTAACACGTACGTGATATAAATAACGTGTGTGCGTGCTTCATTTGTCTGCGTGCCTCACTGGAGGATAAGCTCTTTGAGGACAGGGATCCTGTCTGCTGTTTTCACATTGAGGTCCCAGGGCTTCGCACAGTGGGTGGCTTACAGTAGGTCTCAGTGCTTGTTTGTGGAATGAGTGAGGGAGGTAGGTCACTGGATGAGTCTTCCTTTGGAACTCAAGAAACAGAATCAGGTCGCTGGGTGTTTTGCCCAAATATCTCTGCCAGTTATCAGCTGACGCGGACCTGGGCTCTGTCATTGCACTCTGTTCAAGGGGACCACAGCCACACCATCACTGTCCTGCCCATGGGGACCCTATTCTCTAGTTGGAGAGGCCAGGGGAAGGTGGGGGAGGGCCGTGCAAGGAGCTGTGCTGGGCAGCATGATGGGTGAGACGCAGGCAGCCAGGTTTCAAAGGGGCAGGGAGCTCCGAGCCAGGGATGGGTGCGTCACCCCGAGCCACCCAGCTGGCCTTTGCCTCCACCTTCAGCAGCCGTGGTGCGTTCCGGATGTTCCTGCCCAGGGTGTGCCTTTGCTGGACTTCTTGCTGCCTGCCAGCTGAGGCCCTGGCAGGAGTACTTTCTGGGGGTGGTCCCATTCCCTGCCGGGGTGGATTTAGGTCTGTGTCCCATGGGCATCTCCACAGGCTGAGGCAGAGTGTGGACTAGCCGGCGTCACAGTGTGGGCAGCGCTCCCTGCAGTTGTGCGGCGGCGGAGGGATGGGACTGGGAATCTGGGAGGGTCTGGCTCACTGTCAATATAATATATGAGGGAAGAGATTGTTCCCAGGAAGGGCCCATCCCTGAACAGTTTGTGTTTGTTTTACATTGGAGGAAGGTGCCAACACTCATTAGATGCCTGCTGTTTACCAGGCGCTAACAGGATGCTTTGCGTATGGTATCTTACATAATCTTCTCTACAGCCCTCTGGAGCTCGTACTATTACTGTCCCCATCTTACAGATGAGAAAGCTGAAGTTCAGTGTGTTTAAGAGGCTCAGGTTCAGTGTGTTTAAGGTGGGCACAGCTAGTGAGTAACAGAGTCCAGATTCAAACTCAGGCTCCCCCACCTCCAGCCCCCAAGCATTTCTGTGCTACCAAGATGAATTCTAAGACCTGAGAACCAGGCGGCTCCAGAGACGGGAGGTGCCATAGAATGGAAGGTCCAGCCGGATGCCTTTCTTTCCTGCAGACTTCTGGGTGTTCCTGGGTCGGGGGCCACCAGCTTTGCCCGTAGCCGACTCTCTAGCTCAAGGGCCCTTCCTAGAGCCTGGAAGGCCGAGTAGTTTGCTCCTGGGCCTCTTGGAAGCCAGCAGTGGGCAAGAAGCCTGCTTCGGCTGAGGTCTCCCTGCTACTCCCAGCCTCATCAGAGACTGTGATTGGGTCACAGGTGGGAGCCTTGGAGGAGCCAGGCCTGGCCTTCTGAGAGCCGAGCATCCAAATTACCAGTGTGTGCCTGTGTTCCATATTGGGTGCACTTAAGTCTTTCACCTGCTTTTGGGTTTAGAATTCGAGCCATATCCCTTTGTTCCCCATCCCTGTAGATTTACTCACAACCATGGTCCTGTGTAGAAGTCAGGTGCTTGGCTGTCTCAGCTCCCGGAGCTCATGGAGGAAAGCAATGACTTTGACGAAACAAGATAAGCAATAATTTAGAAACTGTCTCAGCTCTGTGATGTAATTTCCTCTCATGACAGATTTATCTTCTGAACTCGGTGCAACTCAGACCAATATTAGAATGGCTTCCCCCTTCCTGGCTGTCTGCACGCTGGTCTGAGTTGGCTGTCAGGGACCTGGGTGCCCTGAAACCCTGAAGGGAGTTTGCCTTGGAAGGCAGGGAACCGGGCTCTGGATTTGGCCCTGACTGTCATTGGTCGTGTGGCTCTGACCCCCTCACTTAGCCTCTCTGAGCCTAGGAGGTCTCCTGTCTCAAATGGGAGTTCAGTTGTGATACCTGAGTTGCCTTAAGGCAAGGGACGGTGCCAGACCTGGGATTTCTAGATGCAATATTTCAGCTTACTTAGCATGTGTCAGATTTGCTCCTGCCCCATTAGCAAGAGGCCGTATCTTTTTTTTTTTTTAACTTTTTGCGTTGGTTTTTGTTTTGTTTTGTTTTGTTTTAATTCAGAGCCATTAAGGTTTAAAATGGAATTAAGAGACCATCTTCCTGGCCTCAGTGTGTACTTCAAGGATCATCTCTCCACCTTCCTGTGTACTAAAAACATCAAGAAGAGGGTGGGGGAGCATAGCCTGGTAGGAGTGGAATCATTTATTTATAGAGACGCTCTCCCTCCTCCAACGGCTTGCAGATGGAGGGTCTTGAACCTCCTGGAACTTATGAGAGAGAAACATGGCTCACTGGCCCAATGGCCCAGGGGAGGAAACTCCAGCACCCAGAGAGGTCAAGTAGTTCTCAGAAAGTCACACAGCAATTTGAAGGCAATTGAACTCAGGGGTGTTTACTCTGATCCAGTGCTTCTTCAACTTTGGTATGCCCAAGAATCTCCTGGGAATCTTGTGAAAATGCAAATCAGGAGGTCTGGGGTGGGGCCCGAGGTTCAGAATTTCTGACAAGGGCCCAGGTGATGCTGAAGGTCTTTGCAGCCTGATCAAGTGGGAGTGAGCCCTCTGTCCTCTCCTGCCTCCTCACTGATTCGTGTGCCCCCAATTTCTTCCTGAGTTTTCTTTCTCTTGCACCGTGAAGGCCTGGGCTGCTGCCTCAGTGCTTCCCCGGCCCTTTTCCTCTGGCCTCCTCTTGCTCCATGTTTGAAGTGAACGTCACATCTTAGCTGGTTTTTGAGAGGCCCCCAGCTCACAAAGGCTGCTTGCTGTAGGCTCACAGTCCCCGTTCCAGGGAGATTCGAGTGCCTGAATTAACTCCCTCTGGAGCAATAAACCGCCCTGAGCGCTAACCTAGTTTGTATTTTTAGAGCGCGCTCCATCAGTTACTTCCCTCGCAGAGTGCCGTCGCTCTGCTCACCGGGGAGGTGCCGGCAGAGTCCTTCCTCAGGCGTTCGTAAGCTGCCCCCTCCTTGTTCCCATCTCTCCTGAAGTCAGGCTTTCTCCCTCGGTGCTGGATCCTCAGTGTTTAGGATGGAGAGATTATCCACCCCATTTGGTAGATGTGGTGGAAACACAGGCCCAGAGCAAGTGACAGGTCAGGTCCAGGAGTGCAGTGTGATGGTCCCGAGAAGCAGGGCCCCTAAGCCCTTCACCATCCCGTTGGCAACAGGGCATGAAAAAGGGACATTCTCCGAGGCCAGGCAGAGCTGGGGACTCTCTCTGAGCCACTGTTTTGCAAGATGCTGGTCTGAAGGGAAGCCAGGTAGGGGCCATGACCCATGCCACCCTCTGTAGGATGGTTTTTATTTATAAAGTTCAGCTGGAAAATCCTTATGCCAGAGAAGACCGCCAGTGCCACTTTGGCCAGTGGTTCCTGCCACGCCCTCCCCACCCTGGGGAGACCTCTGACTCTGGCCCCAGACCAGTCTTACCAAGTGACTGGGTTTGCGTTTCAGCCCAGCTTTCCCCACCTGTGGCTGAGGCGTTAATGAGCAGCCCTGCCAAGAGGCCGGGCAGAGGCAGGCTGGCTCCCAGGCCGGGCCGGGCTGGACAGCCCTCTCCGGGGGCGGGGAGGGCCACTTCCAAACCCAGGGCAACATGGTCAGTGGCTGGCACTTCTTAACTAAGCTCTGCCACTGGACCCAAGGGCCATGGATGTGGCAACCTCATGCATTCTTCCACCAATTAAACGTGAGCACCAGCTGGGTTCAAGGCCCCGGGCAGGCTGCCCAAGGGCTTCGAGTGGAGGGCAGTGAACAGGACACAGTCCCTTTCTCAAGGACCTTAGGCCTCTTCTTGGGAAGGCATGCTGTGTCCACCTGCAAAAGTAAAAGCTGAGCGCCTCAGGAAGTGTGTGTGTGTTTATGTGTCAGTGTGTGCGTGTGTCTGTCCGTCTGTGTTCATGGACCTGTGTGCTCATGTGAATGTGTGTTCTGTGTCAGTGTCAGTGTGTGTCCGTGTTTCTAAGTGTTAGTGTGTGAGTGTCTCCTCCTGATCCTGGCTGTGTGATCTGGAGAAAGTCCCTTGACCTCTCTGGGCCTTGCTTCCCTAACTGTGAAATGAAGACCCTGGATCATCTCCTTATCTTACGAGAATTATTCAATTCTGCAACTGAATGAGTTACTCCGCAAATGGCAGTCTGAGCCATTTGGCCCGCAAAGCCTAAAATATTTACTATTTGGCCCATTACGGAAAAGGCTTGCAACCCCTCTTTTAAGTGCTTAATAAACGTGGACTTACCGAATCCTCCCAACAGCCTTATTGAGAAGGTATTATTATTGTGCCCACTTGATGGATGAGGGCACTCAAGCCCAGAGGTATCAGACACCGTGTCTAAGGCCACGCAGTTAGGAAGTAGGCAACGAGATGTGAACCTAGGCAGCGAGGCCCAGAGGGCTGGAGCTCTGGCCACTCGCAGTGCCGAGAGAGGGCCCTGGGGAGGGACGATGGGCTGAGATTTTGGTGCTGGTCTTCAGAGTGCTATCTTGACCTTGCCAGGCTCTTGTCCAGAGTAGTGATGTGTCAAGCTCTGCTTTGGAAATTGCCATAAAGTGGATGTCCAGGGACCACCCTGCCTTTGGGGATACTCAGTCTCCAGACTGTGTCTCTGAAGCTCTGAAGAGTTCTTGGACACACCTGCATGTCATTAGCCAGGCGCTGCTCATAAGAGCTTCTCCACAAAGACTTCCTAGTTTAGATTATCGGTCCGTGTTTGCATAGTTGCCACGTGCTGTGGTCTGTGCCCCAGCTGCCTGATGTAGATCGTAAATGCTTGGAAGGCCTGCGTTGTGTTTTTCACGGTGTGTTGTTTGGGACAGAATGGTGTCTCATCAGGCCAGAGGATTCTGGGGCCACGGTGGTATCAGAAGGGAGCTGTCAGGATGCCTGCACCTCGAGAGGCTTTGGCCAGAGCTGAGAGTCACGTGCAGGGAGGATCAGTGATGTGGCAGGTGCTGTGGGTGCCCCACCCTGTCCCTCAGCACCCTCCACTCCTATCCTGTGCAGCTGCTCTGAGCTCCGTGCTCTCCCCCCGGCTCGGAGCCAAAGTGAACCTGGACAGAATCAGTGTCCGCAGGCACGGCCCTAGCTGCAGACCCCCAGCATCTGGCTCCTCAGTGGCATGGCTCCGAGACCTGTTCTGCACCAAAGCTGCTCACAGAAACTTCTGGGATGATGGAAATGCTGTACATTGGTGCTGTCCAACATGGTAGCCACTGGTTACAGGTGGCTACTGAGCTCTTGAAGTGTGCCGAAGACTGAGGAACTGAGTCTTGAATTTTTAGTAATTTAATGTCAGTAGCCAGATGTGGCTGGTGCCTGCCATGTGGACAGGGCAGCTGTGCCCTGTGTCCCAGAGGTCCCCAGCAGGACTGAGCCTGGCTCAGTTGTCTTTGGCGGTGTCCTCACTGTTAACAAACCCTGCATTGAATTCCTCACTCCAAAGTGATTCTTCCCTGGAGATGCCATCCAAATAAACTATTCCTCCCCGCCATGTGAAATTGCCATTTTGTTTTGGTCCAAAAAATGGTTGAATGCTAGTACTTTCATGTGATTCAGTTTGCACTGAAATCCCCACCTTGGGTCTGCATCTGGCGGAAGCCCCACCTCATGGGGGTGTTGAGGTTTGTGTTCGTTTGTGTGTATAAGCTAGGGGAGGGTGGTTGAAGTCACTCCCTGCCCAGACGGGATATTAATCCCACCCCTGCCTCAAAGTGGCCGTGCGGCCTTGAGCAAGCCACTAAGCCTGTCTGTGCCTCAGTCCTCGGGGAGGATAATCCGGCCTGCTCCCCTGGCCCGGTGCTATCCTACCTGCCTGGCAGGCTGGTTGGAAGGAGCCAGGGAGCTTGTAGACAGGACATTAGAAGTGAGTGCAGTGAAGCTGGAAGGTGCCATTCCTAGGTGCGCTGCCCCAGCTGCACCCTGTCCCTGGCTGGAGGGAAGCTTGCTCATGGCTGATGGAATCTGGGCTGCGTGCGTCTTTGATGCTAGCATGGGCATTCCCGGCTGCCCAGGATTCCTGTGCCCTGAAGCCGTCTCTGCATACTCCTGTCCTTTCGGCAGGGTGCACTTAGCCACTAGCATGAGCTCCTGAGCAGAGAAATTGGGAAAACTCACCCTGGCTGCCATCTGATCAGAGCAAAAGCATGATTTAGTGGATGGCTGCTGAGGGCCTCACAAGTTTCCTTTGTCCACCAAAAGGCAGTAAACGGTTTAACTAGGTAGTGATTTTGAGGCTTACTCTGTTTAGATTTTTCCTGGAATGGAACTGGACAGGCTGGGAGCACTGCATTTGCAGGCAGTGTGGGTGCTCCTTACTGCCTCCAACTTTCTGAACTTCCTAGGGGTTTGTTCCTTCAGCCCAGACTTGCCTTTCCCAGCTCAGTGCCTCCTAGAATGTTCATGCTGGAGGGAGGCTGAGCCATCAGGGACCATTCAAGAAACCAGGGCTCATGCCAATAAGTGTAGTAGGAGTTTATGTGGGGAACTAAGTATAGAGGTATTGGAGGGGCTAAAAATAAAGCATGAAATGGAGAGATGACCCCCAGAACAGCAATAGTGGGAAGCTGCTAGCATCCCTAGGAATGGGGGGTCAGGGAGAGCTGGTTTCCTGGAGCTCAGAATCCAGCAGCATCTCAGGATGCTGGAACTTTGGGAGGCCTGCTGGGTGGGGCAGAACCACAGAGGAAGTGACTCTCTGGGGACAACAGGAGACCCAGAGTTGGTAGAGCCACTGTGCAGACATCACCCAGAGCAGAGATAGAGGGAGAGGCATCCTGGTTTTTCTCCTCCTTCTTACAGGAAGAAAAATGGTCTTCTGCCTATATTTTTATTGGCCAGATCTACTAGAAGGCAGAGGGCAAGGGAGCAGGGTGGGGTTGGGGGTGGGGGAAGTGTGGTTTGTGGAGGAGGACTCAAGACTGAGTCTGAGGGCAGATGACCAGCATGGGGGCCTCAGAGAGGCTTTAGGCGAGATGTTCTCATCCCGGAGCCTGCGAATGAGCTTCAGGGAGCCCAAGCACCTCTAGGGAATGTGGATACGATTTTGTCTCCATGTATGTACACGCATTCTCTAGAAAGAGAGCTAGTATCTTTCTTCAGATTCTCAAGTTGCCCAGTGCCCAACAAAAGATACAGCACAATCCATAGATGCACCACCTCGTCTTACTCATGGGAAATCTTTGGGTGCAGAGGAACACACTTGTACTCTTGGTTTAGTGTCCTTTCTGCTAACTGGCTGTTGTCCTTCAATTGTCCTGGTTCTGTGAGTATGTTAGGAAAGTCCCCTGTCTGCTCTCTGTCTCTCCAGAACTAGCTGTGTGTCTCCTCTTGCTGGTCAGCTTTCCTGATCTCAGGCTCACAGAACTGCCCCATCCAGAATCATCCTAAAGCTTGTGGCAGCCATGCCGTTGATCTGGATCCTGGTCTAGATGCACCCCACAGTGTGTGACATGGCCAGAGCTGGCCCTGGAACAAAACCCAGTTCTCCTTCATTCCGTCTCCCTCGTTCAGTAAACATGGACCTTGCCCCTACCATGTGCCAGGCATTTGCCAAGTACTGGGGAGACAGTGCCCATCAAGATAGATGATGACCTTTCTGTCATGGAAGTAGAGGTAGAGTTAGAAAATAAGCAAGAGAACAAAGACACAAACAAGATAATTTCTGACCATGATAAGTGCCAAGAAGATAACAGAACAGGGAAATGGGATAGAGTAATGAGGGTTGAGGATGGGAGCTTTTTTTGATGGGGAAGGCCTCTCCTAGAAGGGCATGTTTAAGCAGAGATGTGAGGGAGGAAGAGTCAAGTTTCCAAGAGAAAAAGCATGGCGGATGGGGGCAAGAGCCAGTGCAAAGGCCCTGGGGCGGGAATGAGGACCCCTCCAAAACAAAAACAAAAACAAAAAATGGGCCCATGTGACTGAAGCCAAATGAGAGCTCCTGCCCTGACAGTCCTTGACTCTTCTGACTGACCCTGTCATGCCCCATGCAGACTCTTCTTGCTTTTGTGAATGAAATGGGTGGCCAAGTGCCCCCTTCCTTTGCCATGCTCTGTTCTCAGCAGGGTATGTGGCAGGTGGCTGGAAGCTGGCTTTCTGCTCCCCAGAGCAGTGGCTGAATGTTTTGGTGCCTCTGAGATGCCAGGAGGATGGCAGATTGTTTCCTTTCAGTCCATCAGTCACACAAAAGCCCAGAGAGCAAAGAGCACAGGCTTAATTTATTTTGTTTATTTTGCAGAGGAAATAGCACTTCTTGGAGTGAAAGCTCTGAAGACTAAAAGCTGAATGGAGAGGGGGAGTTTGGATTAAATGAATGGGCTGACCAGCTCTGACCCACTTTCCATCCAGCACAGCAGTGATGGGAGAGGAAATTGCATTCCGGCTCTCTCTGTGCTGGCCCAGGGGCTGGTCATTTCTCCAGCCTGCCCTTTCACAGGGGACGGGACTTCTGTTCAAGTTGGGCTTGATGGAAGGTAGTGCATAAGATGGGGTGGAGGGTCACAATGTACAGTGGCCTCGTGCTCTGCCTGAGTTTATCTTGGACCCTTCAAGACTTCCTGACAGTACCCCATCCCCTTAGCAGTGAGGGCAGGTGTAGATTTAGGTGAAGGTCGTTTTCTTGGTTCTGTGATGTAACTGAACTGGGAGGGAGAAATCACTGCTCCTCTGGACTGCAAAGGAGCTATCAAAAGGGGAATTGTCAGGAGGACTGGAGTAGGCTGGGCAGGGAGGGCAGGGGACATTCCAACTCATCCCTGTGACCAGTCTAGTGCTGTGTTTGCAGCATGTAAGATGTATCCGTGAAGGGCTTACTTCAAGGCGTCCTGGGCTCACATTCCTGACCCCACATTTCATTAGCTGTGTGGCCCCAGCAGGTTACTAATCTGGTTTAGAGGCCTCAGCTTCCTTAACTCTAAAATGGAAGTGTTGATACCTGTCTGTCCCAACTCTGAGGGTTGGTGTGTGGTTCCAAAGGGATGTAGGGTTTGAAAGTGCTGCCAGGCACGTAGTAGGTACTTAGTAAATAAAGTTAGCCTAATAGAAAGAATGCATAAATAAGTAACTGAGAGACCAAAGCTGGTATAGTATCTGGAACTTTATGGCTCTAAGGAATGAGCATTGAAATGGCAGTGATAAGGAGGAAGTTAAGGTATAATGTTGCAAGGTTTCCATGAAGATCCATCATCCCAAGGGGCTGGCCAGCTCTATCAAGTGTCCTCACTGCAGGAAGAACACGCTGTGGACATAATGCAGATTGTCCTGCTCCCATAGGATGGATGACCGTGAATCACGACTCTGGGTTCTTGGGTCTGTTTGTGGATTTCTTGCTCCTCAAGATTCTTTAGACAGCTCTTCATATGAGGATCTTAAAAGGGAATGGAGCCAAGAGTGAGGGAAGGCTCTAACCGTGGCGTTTTGAGGATGCTTCACTAATGAAATAAATACATCATTAATCACCAAATGAAGAAGGAAGGGAGAAGGCACCAAAAGAAGAGCTCATGTTCATATGCAGTGGCCACTGACAAACACTGATTCAACAGGCCCTTATGAAGAGCAATGAAGAGTCATCTGACTTTAAGCTGATCAAAAGAGGTTCAGGAAGGCTGAAACACAGAATGAACTAAAGCTGGTAAAAAGAGCCAAAGATAGCCCTAGACCTTTGTAAAATAATAGCCCCAGAGTTAGAAGGTGAACGAGACAGGATAGTATCACTATTCTGGAAAGGTGATACTGTTAGCAGACAGAGAAACAAAATAGAAAAGTGAGTGTTTTCTGTTTTTTTCTCTCTGCCTTCTCCACCTGGAATGAACCCTCTTTGGAATGAAGAAGAGAACAAATCTCTTGCAAGGAACTAGAGAGTCATTTTAAAATGTGTTTTTAGGATTAACTGGGTCCTATGGCAGGGTCTTGACATGCACTTTGGTTATGATGGATGTGACTGTAGAGTTGTGTGGGGGAGTCTTTTGATTGATTATTCTTTTCATTATGGATTGTATTTTCCTGCTTCTTTGCATGCCTGGTAATTTTCGATTGGATGCCAGACAGTAAATTTTACCTTGTTGGGTGCTGGCTATTCTCGTAGTACTATAAATATTCTTGAGCTTTGTTCTGGGACACAGCTCAACTTCATGGCAACAGTCTGATCCTTTTGGGTCTTGCTTTTAAACTTTATTAGGTGGGACCAGAGCTGCCCTAACGTAGAGCTGATTTTTCCCCACCATAGAGGCAATGCCGTTCTGAGTACCTGGATGAGTCCGCTAGGGCTGCTGTTACAAGACACCACAGACCGAGTGGCTTACCAGCAGGAGTTTATTCTCCCAGTTCTGGAGGCTAGAAGTCTGAAATTAAGGTGTCGGTAGGGTTTTTTTCTTCTAAGGCTTCTCTACTTGGCTTGCAGATGGCCGTGGTCTCTCTATGTCCTCACATAATCACCCCTCTGTCTGTGTGGTCTGTATCCTAATTTTTTCTTAAAAAGGACGCCAGTCATACTGGATTAGGTCCCTGCCTAAGAACCCCATTTTGGTTTAATTACCTCATTAAAGATCCTGTCTCCAAACACTGTCACATTCAGAGGCACTGGGATTAGTGCTTTGCCACAGGAATGTTGAGGGGACACAATTCGGTCTGTAACCCGGTGCCTCATGATTTTTGAGGTTTTCTGTTCTGGCTGGTTGGACATGACCTATTTCCAGTCCTGTGTGAGCTCCATGCTGTTCCGTGTGTCCCTTCCGGATGTTTCTCTCCTCCACTTTGGGCAGTTTCCTCACAGGCCTGTGCTGATCAATACTTAGACTCAAGGAGGCCCCTCTGATGATCTCTGGAGTGTTGTCTTGGCAGCTTTCTCCTCTCTGATGCCTTGCCCTGTGAATTCTAGCTGCTTCAGCCTCCCTGGAATCCCAGCTCATCTCCCCAACTCAGCAAGAGCTCTGGGATCTGCCTGGGTCCCCCTTCTCTGTGCCACAGCCTAGATGCCCTCCAGGTGTCTGGCTGGGGCAGTCATGGGCTCCTCTCGTTTGTCTCTCAGGGATCACTGTCCCGCTCTGCCTGAGCTCCAATGTCTGCAAACCCTTGTTTCCAATGTTGCTTCTGATTTTTTAGTTTTTTTGAGGAGGGGATTGTTTAATCTTGTCCCTCCTACTTCCTTTGGAGAGTCTTTGAATAGTGGGAACACCTGGAGTGTTCTGAAACTTTTTGTTCTTGCTAGTATTTCTCAGTGCATGTTAGACGATGGATTCTGGAATCTACATTCTAATGATGCTGTGGCTTATCCTTGGGAATAATTTTTGATCGGATTATTAAGCTGAGTGCTTGTGAGCCCTTAGAGGTTCAAGTGGTGGTCACATTGGACTCCATTCAAATAGGTCAGGCTGGAACCACCAGTTGTTAAAGAACTGAGGTCAGCCTGTAGGGCTTCCTTTCCCAGGACTTAAGTCACATCAGAGAGGTTTTGCTGCACACCAGGATTTCCTTCTGTCATTACAGCAACCTTCTCAGGTGGGTGCTGTCAGCCCTGTTTTCCAGAAGGGGAAACTGCAGAGAGCTTAAGGAAATCTCCCAAGTCTAGAGTTTGAACGCAGTTCGGTTGGCTCTAAGTGAGATGCTGTATCGTCCAGTATCGTCACCAGCATTTTGATTAGGGAGGATCCAAGAGCTGGAACTTCAGCTCAATCAGCAAAACAAAAATAACAGATAAGGTGCAAGACCAAGGATGCTTCCTGGTCCCTGCACTGAGCTAAGAAAAGATCCCCAGAAGCAGATGGAGGCTAAAACTCATTCCTGGAAAAGGCCTCATTTTAGGAAGGGAAGTTAGAGATTATTCAGTGCCCACTTTCCAGCTGGTGTTAGTGGTGGCCAGTGGCCAATAGCTTTTGTGGTGGTGTCACACTCACGGGCAGACAAGGAGCAGGACTTTCCCTTAATTGCCCCAGTCTCCACTGTGTGAAGGGCTTTTCCTTGTGCATTTCTAAAGTGTACCATTAGCCCTGGATAACTGGATGGATGAATACAACCTTGGATGGGTACAACCTTGTCGACTGTAAATGAATCATCACCTCACCTCTCCATCACCATCAAAATGCCTTTCACACTCCAATTAAATTAGCCCACTTACTTCATTCTCTAATGAACTTTTCCAAAAGTTAACCCCTCTGCCTCCACCTAGAGAAGATCTCTGGTTAGCTGCCAACACGCTTTTGCTCCCTTGGGTGTCCACTCAGTTCTCCTGTTCGAGTGTGGCTCCCTCCGTGTGATTATCGGTGGGTAGTGGGGAGGGGACATTCTTGTTTAGTTTTGTTAAAAGAATACTTTGCTGTCTTGGAATGCCAGCTCATGCCCACAGCAGTGATCAAATATAGGATCGGTGTTTTAATTTCCACTGCTGTTAGCAAAGCTTTGGTGGGAAGATGTCAGGTGGGGAGTTTATTCAGACCTAGGGGTGTTCCCCCCAAAATTCTTGTTAGGCCTAGTTTCCTACAGTGAAAAGAGTTGTGAATTTCAAAAGCCTTTTGTGCATATCCACAAACTTCTGTTTACTGAAGGTTTGTAATTGAACTATATGCACAGGGAGGAAAAAAAACGGGGCACGTAGGTCTCTGAAAATATTGATGCCCCACATGGTGTTGGCCATAAGTCTTCCTCATAAGCAGGAGGGACAGTCACTAGCATATGTGGTCCACACGCTGAGGGGACTGCCTACACCTGGGCAGGTGGACCCCTGGCCTCTATTTGAATCCACCCAGACTTCTAACTCTGTTCCCGTGCCACCCCTTCTTCTAACTCCGTTCCCGTGCCACCTCTTTGGGAAGCCACCCTTGTAGCCCAGGCTGGAGGTGAGCTTCCTGCTCTGAGCCCCCTGCCCTTCCCCCATATCTCTGCTGTTAGGGCTTTGGTCACTTTCTGCCTGGGAGTTGAGTTAGTTATTTACCTTCTTCCTTCCTCAGCTGGACTGTACCATCCTTGGAGGACAGGGTCCAGGTCTGAGCCATCTTTGTGACCCCTTCAGTGCTTGGCACAGAGCAGGTGTGACCTCTCATTGGTGGCTCCTTTTTACTTGCCTAATGTGCTCCAGCCCGTGTATTGCACAGGGTGAAAATAAAGGAAGGTTCTTACCCTGTTTACTTTGGGGATACCTGTGGGTCAGGCTGCCTTTGTATTTCAGGGGTCCAGGGCTGGTGGGAAGTGGCTTCAGCTGGGATTTGGGGCTAAGCCGTTAAGAGTTTGGGTCTGCTACATTAGCTGACCTCTTGTAATGGGTCTCCTGCAGCCCCTTCCCTCTCCTGGGACTCAGGACAGTGGGACCCTTTGGGTGGGTCTGACGCAGGCAAACCGTCACTGGTGAAACTCTGAAATTTCTAAGGTTTTTATTACAGGTAGTACATCCTCTTACTAACAGGACACCTAAGTAAAAAGGTTTTTTTTGTATTATAAATTTTTTTAATAATAAAATTGGGTGTTTATGGTAGAAAACTCAGGAAATAACACAAAATAAGAAAGAACAAGCAATTTCTTCTGTAATTCTACAGTGCAGTGATCCTATTTTGGTGTATTTCATTATTACAATGAAATGTTATTCTGAAAATGTGATTGGGTCATAAGATATATAAAACTCTAAAAATACTACTTTTTAAAAATAAAAGTAACATGTATGGTATTCAAATATTTCATAAAGATATAAAATGAAAAATAGAAGCTTTTTGCCCACCCACCTGCCTTAATCCCTGAAACCTCTCTCCAAAGGTGCCAACTCTTCAAAGATTCTTTTGTATCTCCTGGGGGCGGGTGGTGGTAGGGAGGAGAGCACATATACTAGTTTCATACACGTGACTAGTTAGGCTTATAGGCAAGAAACAGGTAAGGAGCATTTCCTCCTGTTGCTACTGATCTTTCAGAAGTATTTTAAATGACACTGCCTCAGTCTCTCATGAAGCTGTCCCATCTCTGTTCTCTGTTGGGCATTTAGTTTCTTTCTAGTGTCTTTGTTATTAAAAGTAATATTTAAAATAAAAGCATTTTTATATGCAGTTTTGCCCAGTTCTGCTTATTATTTTTTTTTCAGGATAGAATTCCAGAAATGGAATTCTCATAGTAAAGGACAGAAATTTTCTGGCTGTTGGTAGATACTGTCCAATTATGATACATTTCTTCTATAGAAATAGGACCATTTCTCTTGCCCGTAAATTCTTTTTGATGTCTTGAAGATTAAAGACCTGCTCTTTATAAAAAAGTCAAAAACAGTATGCAGGTTCATGGAGTGAAAAGTAAAAGGGGCGCCCCTCCTCAACCTCCCTCCTCAGCTCAGAAATAAGCCCTGTTAGAGCCAAACCGGGATTGGACAGACCTGAATTAGAGTTTGGATGTTGCTGTGTGATGGTGGATTAATTACGGAGTCCCTGGGCCTTGGTTTCTTCATCTGTAAGCTGGGTGTGCCAAGAATCACCCTGTTGGATTGTGAGGTGGAAGTGTGTGTGCAGAGGGCCTGGCCAATGGTAGGCACTCTTACAGGTGTGGTCTTTGTTGAATGACTGATTGTGGCTCTCTGTGGGATGTGGAATCCACAGACTGCAGCTGAGATCGTGCTGGAAAGTGCTCCTCTCATTCCGATGAATGCTGGCCCTTCTCTGCACGATTGCTTTGAGTCTGGCCTGACAGAATCGCAGTGCCATGAGCTCCGTAAGCAGGAGACGGTCTCCAGCAGCTGTTGCACTGAGCTTGTGCCCTAGTGTGCTCGTCTAGGCTCTTTGAGGAGCAGGATATCATCACCCCTTTATTAGGATGGACACCCCCTGGATTCCTGTTCCTGAGAAATCTGACATGAGGGAGAGAAGAATCCCAGCTTGGATGGGCATTGACGGAGTGTCCCCTTGGAAACGTCAGCCTGCTCAAAACTGTAGGCAGGACACCAGAAACCCTCCTATTTATATTGCACTAAACTCTGCAAATATCTTTAGTAACACTAAGCGCTGGGTTGTTTTAACAGCATCTCTAATTATAACCTTTTTAACATTTACCGTGTGGTCACGCCACCCTTATTTAAGTGCCATGGTGAGCACGGCTGTTCACACCCAGGGCAGCATTGCTGATGAGAAGGTGCCACTAAAGCTGACCTTCCGAGGACAACGGCTGAGCCATCACTTAGAACGCAGAGGACCCAGGGAGCCACTGTCCTGGGGCCCAGGCTCCAACACGTCCCAGCCGAAGCGTCTCCCTGTGGTCTTGAGGCCGTGCGTGTGCGATGGAAGAGCAGGTGTGCTGTGCAAGTCCCGGAGGACCAGAGGAAGGAGATTCCTGGGGTGATGGTCTGTTTCGCTGGCCTTGGCGTCATTTAGTCTCCCTGACAGACGGCTCCTCTGTGTGTGCATGGAAGAGGGGTGGCTCTGAGAGAGCTTGGTCAACAGGTATAGAAACATTAAGTGATTGCATCTGTTGGGGACATGTTCATCGAGCATCTTCTAGGGGAGGAACTCGAGGTTGTATTAATCATGGCCAACCAGTGAACAGTAAGAGGGGCTAGGCACTTGTGCAGACTGGGTATTTTGGAAATGGACCTGAGTGTGGACATAGGATGTTCGCTGGGGATCAACACCTGTGAAAGGAGGGGGGCAGAGGCAGCAGTGGCCACAGGGACAGGTAGAGGACCGATGCGGCCCCACCAAGCCCTCACCAGCCCAGCAGGGAGCTCCGGGTGAATGTTGCCCAACAGAGTTGATGTCTCCCAGCTGGAAGGGCTGGGCGTCTCTACTGTACCTCAGGCACTTACCAAATGCTAGGCATCCCAGGAATGGTGTGATCTTGGGTGAAGCCACCGCCCGCAGCTGGGGCTGACCCTGATGGAGCCAACAGCTGGAGGCTGTCTGCTGACCCCACGCCCTGAGGCACCCTTGAAGGAGGATAGGTCTAGGGCATGCCCACTGCCTGATGAGGGAACTGGAGCTCCTCCTGAATCTTGAAGGATACTTCAGGCTTTGGTAGTCACAGAGGAACCGGGTGTGGGGGCTTCCGCGTCAGCACAGCAATGTGAGCAAAGGTCTGGAGGTAGAAAAGTAGTGCATCACCACTGAGAGCCAGTTCGCGCGGCCTCGAAGTTTGGCTCTGCCAAACCATTGAGAAGCAGCCCAGGGGGCCACCCGTGTGAGTGCCCTTCCCAGTCGTTCGCCTTCTACCCCTCCCCTGAAGCCTGTTTTTCCCATCACCATTAGGGAAATGAAGCCAGCCTGGTGATGTGTCTTCCCGAGTGACCTGGAGTGGCCTTTTCTCTGTGTCCTCCAGCCACTTCACCTCGGGCAACGGGGAAGATTATCTGCTTCCTCCTGCACAGAGCCTGGATTTTCAGGGCTCATCTCGATGAAGGTGGAGGTGACTTCGAGGGCAGCTGACCAGAGCCTTGAGAACCTCCTTGAGCCTGGTCACCCAGTTCTATTCACAGGCTCTCCTGATGGGGGTGCAGGGATCCGGATAGAACACCCCAGCTCCCAAGGGTAGGGGGCCACCCTCAGCCTCTGCCTGGTGTTTGGGAAGCTGGCAGCCAGGCGACATGTATTTGGTGGGCATCTTGTAGCCCCTCTGATGAAGAAAGGCTGGTCTTTGGGCTGACAGCTTGTCTGTTTAGATTTCTGAGATAGCCCATGAGGTGAGGGGATTTTCATAGGCAGCAGCTTTCTTCAGCTTCCCTGGTGGTCTGGGGGGTGTTCTCCTTAGCCAGCTACCTGTCGCATCAGGGGGTCTATGAGAAGAACACAGGAACAGAAGAGTCATGCCATGAAGACAGATAACCCGGGGTCAGCCAGCTCTCTCCCGACACCTGCCTTACCCATCAGCATCCTCCCCTTTCACACGTGCTGCTCCAGCCTCCTGCCATTCCTCCGGCTCCCTGGTCCATACTGCCCCTTGGCCCACAAGGGCCACACCTTGAGTCCCTGTCCCTTGACATTGTATCTCCTCTCGAGTATCTTCAGAGGCCCTAGCTCGGGTGTTGTCATGGTATTTTGGGATTTGATGAAGGAGCAGGGATAGAATGGCCCCATGGCCCTGTTTGTGGTAATCTCCCTCGGCCTTGACTAATGACTGCAGTGACATCTGTGGACAGGAGGCAGGTCCCTGGTGCAAAACCATGTGATTGAGTTTCCTGAGTTACTCCGTATCAGCAGTCAAGAAGCCAGATCGCTGGCTGCTACTCATGCCGGCTTGTACCTGGTGTGGGGTTCGGGTTTCAGGCCCTCCCACTCAGTGCCAGGTCGATGAGGAAATATCGGGCATTAAGGGGGGTACATGTGGTGATGAACACTGGGTGTTATACGTAACTCATGAATCATTGAACACTACATCAAAAACTAATGATATACTAAACGGTGGCTAACTGAACATAATAAAAAAAAAAAAGGAAATATCGCATGGCTAAAGCAGCAAGTACTCTGCAGCTATAGTAACGAAGTGTCCAAAGGTAAAGTTAATTAGAAATTTTCATTAAAGGATTTTGTTGAAATTGGTCATTCATCGATATTTTTCCCATCTACAAGTTAACCACAGGGAGCTACGTATATTTTCATTTGTGTGTGTGTGAGAGAGAGAGAGAGAGAGAGAAGGAATCTTTCTGCAGAAAATCCAGAGGCTGGTGTTCACATTAACCTTGCTAGCAGAGCTCACCCACGGGGCCTGCATCAGCTCTGCACACAAGATATTCTTGGAGTTTGCCTCGATAGAAAGCTAAGATAGTAGCTGCAATTTTTCCCCCTGTGGTTTTCTTGGGCTTTTCTGAACCTGAACAGAGCTTGTTTTCCATCTCTAAATCCTGCTGGGGGTCTGGGATTCCAGCATTCTGGCTCTGTCTGGGGCAAGCCTTGGGTCTCTTGTAGGTGCTCCTGCCGCCACAGTTGGGTTGCTATGGAAACCAAGTCTCTCAGTATGGTATAGAGCCTGTTTATTTCTCCAGGTCCTGCCCGAGACCTGGGAAGAAAATGGTGATGGTGACACTTTTGCTCGTGGCCGTACTGGAAATTGCCTGCGGCATCCACTGGGGCTCTCCCAGGCCCTGCCCGTGACGATCACAGTGGGAGTCGGTCACTCTTGGAGGTGTGGTGTTTTCCTTGCTCAGGATGGGTCTTCATCTTTGGACAGGCTGCCCAGCTGCTCCTCCAGGCTCAGCAGTGCTCACTGGGGCAGGGAGTCCTTGGGCCTTTGGGAATGCCTGGGAAGTGCCCAGGATAACCTCTGGAGTGGTTGGGAACACAGGGGCTGATAATCACCCTGGGAACCGCCTCTGCCTCTTAGCATCGAGACATCTATGACAGATTGCATGGCATTTTACATCTCAGGGATCAGCTGATTGGATAGTGAATATCATTGCCATGTGGCAAATTAAAGTGACTCCAAGTCAGCTAACAGGTGCCTTTTCATTATTAATTCCAATCAGAGTCGTTAGTTGCTATTTAAGGATCTAGCTACTTGGCCACCTACACTACACTTCCTCTGGATGCCTGCAGTTTTTGAAGAAGAGAGAGAAAAGGTCTTTTTCTTTTCCTTGCTACTCATCCTTGGAGAATTCACTTTGGAGAAACATAAGGTGATTCTCAGGACAAAGTCTTTCCCCAGAGCAGATGGAGTCTGGACAGGTCACCACAGTAATTCTGCATGCTGGCCAGTCTCAGCCCCTTAAGCAAGCTCCTACTGTGTGTCTGTTACCTTTCGAAACGCTATCCTTGTAACTCTCAAAACAGTGCCTCGCAGAGGGTATTTTTAAATTTTTCATTTCTTCGATGGGAAAATTGAGGCTTAGAGAGGTTAAACGTATTACCAGCATTCCCCTAGCTAGGAAGTGGCACAGCTGAGATTGACCCAGGCTTCTGACTCTGTGTTCCATGGGAGTCGGCACAGGGCCAGCTGGGCCTCATCTGTCACGTGCAGGGGTCTCTGCACTTCGCGAAGGCTGCCATTCTCTCTGACGGGCAGACATCTCACCTTGTCCTCTGTTATCACCAGAAGCCCAGCGCAGATCAGCTTCCCTAATGAATTTTCTAAGCCATGACCACAACCCGTTGGTGGCTCTGAATGTCCAGGAGGGGGCTTAGCGATGGATCTCATGAAGGTAGGTGTTTTCCATGCTGCAGGGGTTTCAAGACCAAGAGCGTCTGAGCCCCCATCTGCAGGAGTGTCCCAGAAGCCTGCTGGGGCCACCATGAAGACCTTTTTTTTTGGGAAAACATTCGTGTAGAGACAGTCTGTATCCTTGGTGGGAGACTGGTGGCCTTTAGGAGCCTTTTCTCTTAACCTGGTTTCCCATCTGTTGCATGTATCCACCCCCTCCTGGATCTCGGGCAACCCTGGGCAGTCACCATGGTATCCATGTCGCTGGGCAAACATGTTAGTTGAAGAGCAAACATGTGCTAGGAAGGAAGACTCTTCTCGCACCTTGACTACCTGTGTGGAGTGAGGCCCCTCCCCTCCTCCAGCTAGGACGGGAGGGGGACAATGGCAGAGGGTAAACAGTAGGTGTCAGACAGCGTACAAGAATGTGTTCGGTTCACACTGGCCAGAATCTGGAACCCCAACTACAGAGGCCGAACGTGCAGACTCCTGTAACATTTGCTGGGGTCTGAAGGGGGAAGAGAGCAGACGGAGAAACCAGCCACTTATGGAACACAGGCTGAGTCTGGTGTGTCTGGGGGAGGGGGCTGAATGTTGATAAAAGCTGCCAGTGACTCTCTTTTAGGGAGCCTTGCCATGTACCGGGCTCCGGGAGAAACCCTTTACATGCTCTCTCTTGCTGGTCCTCATGAGCAATCCTGGGTCAGTACCATTGTTGTGCCCATTGTACAGCTGAGGAAACTGAGGCATTGCATGTTTGAGCTACTTGGCCAAATTCTTACAACTAGTAAAGTAGTGGATCCAGAAGGCAAAGCCAGGCTTATCTGACTTGAAACTTGGGTGCCCACTGCGGTTTTGGGGTTAGGAGAACAACTGAGGAGCTGGGGCAAGAGAAGGCTAATGTGCAAGGTACAGAAAGGCTGCCTAGAAGGGGAGGAGAGCAGTGGGCAGGAGTGGTCACTGGTGATGGGCTGGAGTGTGGCACAGGTCTAGGTGTCGAGGGAAGAGGGGTGGTACTGAGTGTTAGGCTTCTCCTTGTGGGCACTGGGGATCCAGAACAGGTGTTCCTGCCCTTGAGTATTCACTGTGCTCACCTTCCTGTTCTAGGTCCCCAGAACTCACTCCTTGGGGTGACTGGTATAGTCTGGGAGTGGGATGGAGCCAGAGTGATGGCTGAACATGGGCATAGTGGGTGGTAAGGTAGGAAAGGCCCTGAGTGCCCGAGTTAGGTCAAGACCTAGACCCCATGTACAAGGAGACACCTCAAAACTAAAGGACCTTTCGAGTTCCCTGGATGGTCTCTTTCCTGACCTCATGGCCCCCTCTAAGAACCGTGAGTGGCCAAGCAGTCTCCACTCTGCTGGGAGAGAGGCGGGTCCCCAGCAGACGTAGGGCATTTTTGAAGCTGCCTTAGGCTTGTGGCTCACATGGAGGGAAAATGGCCTGGATTGAGTGCATGAAACCCTCGCACTCTTCATTCTGTAGCTGGGGGGCCCTTTCTTTGCTTGCAAGACAGAAAAAATGTCAGCGTATTGTCCAGCCATTCTATTTATAGCCACCAAATAATTAAGCAGATCAACATGTCCAGGATCAGAAGGGGCTGCCTGGCTGGTGGGCCATATGGTGAGTCTGCAGGGTCGCCGTGTGGCTAATAGGTGGAGAGAGGGGAGTTTGCAGAGCCTCTTGTCAGTGTTCATGCTTCATTTCTTCCCAGTGTGTTTCTGGTCAGCAGAAGGATTAAAAATAACATTAAAAAAATTCTGTTCACTGGTTGTGATCCTGGGGGGCTCTTTGGATCACATTTACTCACTTCCCAGATGACATGGTGTGCTCAATTCTGAACAGCCCCAGGAAGAAGCCCAACTGAAGACTTCAGGTGTCCCGCTACCTGGCCAGGGTCCGAGGTGTATCATGACCTAACCTCTTGCTTTCCTTTGTCAAGACCCAAGGGCTCCTTGGCCAACACCTGTGATGATTCAGCAAGTTCGCCCCTTGCCACCCCCTAGTGTATCCATTGGATCACCTGTAGACATTTTGGTCATGATACCTCTCTACTCTCATCCCAGTTCCTCCATGGCTCCCTATTACCTACAGGGTACCGTTCAGACTTTGTCTGGTGTTTGAGGCCCTCTGAGGCCTGGCCGGAGCCCATCTTTCTAGCTCTGTACCTTGTTTTCCTGAGCCACCGTCAGTCATTTGGGGCTCACCACCTCCAAATACGTGGACTGCCTCTTTGAATTTTGACATTGCTGGAATGTTTCCTCTTTGGCTGTTCAAATTTTGCTCACCCTGCAAAAGCCAGTTTGCATTCAATCTCCCGGGCTTCCTATAATCTCAGAATGATCTCACATTTTTAAATTTTTTTTTCCTGGACCTTTAAAGCAATTCTGTCTGAATGCTTTCATTTGGCAATTAATCATGTTCTGTCTGGCAGTATCTTCTCCACTATTATCTCAAAGAGTTATTTAAATATTTCATCAGCATTTAAGTCTTGATATTTGTCCTGCCACCTCAACTGGCAGAGTGTCATTGGAGGGTAGAGAGAGAGAGTCTCCGGCTTCTCTTGCCAGCAGTGATGTGTGCTGGTCACGTGCACGGACTCCAGAGCCCACCTCTTCTTTTCATTCTCTCTCTGCCTCTTACTAAACATGTGACCTTAGGGAAGTCTGTCTTGATGCCTCAGTTTCCTCACCTGTAAAATGTAGGTAAAAATGGCAGCCAACTCAGAATTGCTGTGAGGATTTAGTGAGCTAATACTTGGCAAGAAAAGGCTTAGAGCAGGGCTCCATAGTGCCTGCTGAGGTGCCTGCTTGCCCTCCCCGCAGCCACGGGCCCCTGCCTTGGACACAGCAGATGGGCCCGACTCGCTTGTTCTCGCCTTTTGATGGAATGTCACTTGTGCAGGTGAGCAGGCTCTGTCCCAGAGAGGGGGAGAGGGTTCCTAAGGTCACACAGCAGGAAGTGGTAGAGAGCCTAAGGTGGCAGGACTGAGATCCCAGTGCTCCAAGGGCCCCAAGGCCTTTCTTTTCATATGCTACCCCACTGAGGGTCTTTGCCAGGGACACACAGAGAAAGCTTTTTTTAATGGCTGCACGTCTTTTCCATGGAGCAGATGGAGTAGGGGTGGCAGGGATGCCATGGCCCTGCAGGAATCCCAGGGGACCATTCACACTGTATTTTGTGGGAATAACCTCCCCTTGAGGTGGACTAGAGGGCCTGGGGATGGGAAATTTCCCTGATAACCTTCCCATCTCACTCCTGGGCCTTGTGATGGAGCCCGAGGCCACCTGCTGCTGGAAAACAAAAAAGCCTCAGAGCCAAGGGTGTGTTCAAATGCTGCTGGAGCAGGTCGAAGGCCTCTGAAGGTAGGCACAGCTCCCCTTGCTGTAAGTATACAGAGCCACATTCCAAAGACCCTTCAGGGTTCGGAAGGTATTTCAAGGGGCTGTTCCCAAACACCCTCCCTCCCTGCTTTGTGCCAGGGGAGAAGTCCGTTTGGCTGGGACATGTGGTGTGATGCTGTGCACAGGTGTTCCAAGATCAATGCTTCCCTTCCCGCCTGCCCCAACCCACCCCTAGCCCAGGAGTGGGAAAGGATGAGGGGGCTTCTGAAAATGCCAAATGATTTCTAATTCAGAAATGACAACATCTGACCCGAGCCTCCAAAGTGTTTTCCAGGCTGCTCTTCAAATAGAACCAAAGGTGACAACCTTTGGATAGATTTGTGATAAAACAAAATAGTAAAATGTAATAATGTTCATGTTAGAATCTAGGTGATGAATATTCGTGCATTCTCTGTGAAAGTCTTTCAACCTTGCTGTATGTTTGAAATTTTTTATAATAAAATGTGTGTGCAAGTAGTGAGGACTTTGCAGCTGACTGCTTGCGTAGCCAGTCCCAGCTCTGCCCCTTTCTAGCTGTGTGACCTTGGACAAGTTACTTAACCTCTCTGAGCCTCCGTTTCCTCATTTGCAAAAATGGGGATAATCCTAGAGCATATCATAGGTGGTCAGATAATACATTTGAAGTATGTCTTAGGCAAGAACTTGGGACAGTATCTAGTATGCTTATCTAATTGATAAGTATCAGCCATCATGATTATTATCAACCTGTGTGGAACTAACCAATTCAGTTGCTAGAGTGGGGAAGAGCCTCTGCAAAGGTCCAGCTAGAAAAGCAGAAGGCTTGTGCTTGGTCAAGTTGGAGAAGCGTGGGGCTGGAATACCCACTTGACTGTAGGACCGGAAGGACCTCGCCAGGCTCCGGCTGTGTGCTCAGATGCCCAGTCACACCGCCTGGGGCAGGACCCAGCATCGAATGGTCCAGCCAGGCACTTTGTCATCTTTCTCTGGGGCCAAGGAACCTTGGATGGGGCCCCAGCTAGACCTTTGCAGCAGCTCTTCCCCACTCTTGCAACTGAATTGGTTAGTTCCACACGGTAGTTTTCTATTGCCTTTCCTCTTGTCTCCCAAGTGGTGTCTTGGAGGAGCCATGGGGCCAGGGATGCCAGTGCTGTGTGGTAATAAAACAGGGGGCAGACAGCAGGCCTCCTTGACATCCTACACTTGAGGGAATTTCTGGAACGTCTAACCCAGAGAACACGTTCAGGATTTGTGTCACCTTTGGGGTGATTACATTTTTTTGCAAAATGAGATGCCAACAAAAAATTAAGAGAGTCTGCGCGAAGGTATAGGTTTCTAGCTTCTCTTGAAGAAAATCTACACATCTATCAGATCTTAGCAATTATCTGGGTTTGAGTGGCAAGTGCGTGTGGTCTCTAGGTCACCATAGTCCCTTCAGTCTTATGTTCCAGCCTCACCCTGAAGAGCATTGGAGTTTGTCACTCTGGTCTAATGCAGCCCCTTCCTTTAAGGAAGTGGACACTGGCCAGACAGGTTAAGGGATTTGTCTGAAGCCATCCATTTTGTCCACAGAGCAGGGTCCTGGCTCCCCGGGCAGGTGCCACACCTCCAGATCGGTGGCCCCTCTCTCTGAAGCCCTCCCATCAGAAGCCTCATGCAAACTAAGAAATCCCATCAGCCCAGTCCAGTGGTCTTTCCAGCTCTCAGGCAGCCAAAGGGGATGAGATAACTGTATGTAACAGTGCTTTATAAAATCACAAACCAAGCTCCCCTTGGTGAGTCATTTTGAATTTTCTATCCATGAATGTTCTTATACCCTTTCACCCCAAAATTTTACCTGTTGTAAAAACTACATAATAAGAACTTTGAAAGACATTTAAAAAAATAGTCATGATCCCACCAGCATAGCACAGCAGCTCTCTCTGTCTTTGATTTTTAAAAATGCTTTAAATCACAGAAAAAACTATTATTTTTATCTTGTGACACTGACAACATATTTTTAAAAATTTCCTGCCTTCCACCCTCCCTGTTTGTCTCCCTCCCTCCTCCTCCCTGTCTTTTCTTGTCTCTTTCCTTCCATCCTTCCCCACCTGATAACTGCGAGGTAATACAATGCTTTTATTATATGTCCAGAGTTTATCTCCTAAAGGAGGATGTGGTCGCCCAATCCCACTCAAAAAGCAGCCCAGGCCCACCCTAGGTAACAGAGCTCTCTGCTCTGCTGTCTGGCTGGCCAGATAAGTTCCAGAGCCTAGGAGGCAGGAGAGGGGAAGCTAAGCATTGTGGATAAGCTGGAAAAGACTCTCTAGCTCTTGCTTTCCCATCTACTAACGTAGCACATTTTGGCTAAAGGATTGTGTGTGTGTGTGTGTGTGTGTGTGTGTGTGTGTGTGTGTGTAAAGAGGTAGACCCGGAATGATAGACTTTCAGGCACCAGGAATCCCCTTCCTTTCTAGCCTGGTACGTTCAGACTTTTTGATGCCTCTGACCCGTACTAAATTTTAATCTTGATACGGTCATCTTTATTGTGTATGACATTCTTAGCATTTATGTATATTCATTTCGAAGAGTTACTATGTCCAGTGGGGCATATTTCAGTACCTGGTGATAACAAAATATAAATGGTACTTCCCTAGAAGGACCATGCCATGTGCTGCTGGAAACAGCCCATGCTTTTGGGGTCATAGTGCCTGTGTGACCTTGGGTAAGTTACTTTACTTCTCTGTGCTCAGTTTCCTTTTCTATAAAATGGAGATGATCTTCCCTAACCCTGCTGGGAGGATTAATTAAATGAGATACCGTATGTAAAGTACTCAGCAGAAAGCCTGGCAAACAAACAGAGCAGGGACTCCAGTTCCCTCCCCCTTCCTTTCCCTGCTAATTTTCTTCAGAGCTTGAGAAACTGCCAAGGAGTTAATAATCTGTTAACAAACACTTACGTGTTCCAGGGAATCTCAGACTACAACGGATTGCTTTTGGAGAGGAAAGAATCTTCCTGTAATGTAAATAGGCAACTCCAATTTAAGTCTTTAACTTCGGTAAGCCTCTAGTTTTGCATTTCGGCTTTTGTTGCTCCGTACCTGGGGTTCTGGGAACTCGATCCCCCCACTGCACTCTCACTGCCAGCTGGGTGACCTGGGTACATTCTCGCCCCTCTCTGGTCTTTTATGTCCTCATTTGTAACCTGAAGACGGTAGGATATATTTAACCTTGGGGGGAAGGGGCAGGAACTTTGGAAACCTAAATCCGCCAGCAGCCCAGCGTTGTTTGAGCGCTGTTTCCCTTGCGCCTTGTTTCTTTGGCAGAAGCCGCTGACTTCGGCTGTTACTGAATCTGCACATTGACAGAAACGCTCAAGTGAGTTCCGGCTTTAGGGTTTCCCCGAGTGTGGGAAGCGCACCACGGGGCATGCGCCAGATACCTTCCGGTTATATGTGCACGAGACCTTGAAGCTCCTTTTCAGTCTTCTCCCAGTCTTTCTGGTGATCTGAGGGGAAAAGTCTCATTTTGGTGTTTTGAACACCTCTCAACACTCAGCCTTGTCCCTTTTGAACAAAGGCATAGCCACGCTCAGGCCAGAGCCTTGGCCGGCGGAGCATCTCGTTGGAATCACGTGACCCGGTTTTGTTTTGCGTTGTGTTTATTTTGAAGCTATCTTCTCATTTTTTAATAAGTAATACCAGTTTTTTACATATGGCAGTGTTACAAGGTTTCATGAAAAATATTTACTTAATTTAAAATGAGTTCACTTTAAGAAAAAGCCTCAACCGTTAATAATGTAGGTGGCAGGTGGATAGGGCGGAGGTTGTGATGGGAGCGTGAGAAAAGCGCCTTTAGGAGGCACCCACGGATCAGTCTCCTGGATTAGTCCCCAGCTGCTGACCTTGACTCTATTTCTGACCCCACTGTCGACAAATAACCTCGGGGCCACTTCTGTCAACCTTGAAGTCAAGGGCAGCGTCATCTTCATCCTTGTCATCTGCACACGACATAGGGACCTGGCCTATTACTATTATTCATCTACTTGGTAACGGACGTGTTGGCGGGCCACCTGCTTTCCAGCGGCCTGTGCTGGGCCTGGGGGTCCAGGAGTGGGAGCCAACACACCCGTCTCTTGGGGTGTTGAGGACACTGGTAAATGCTGTTGTTGAACGTGGAATGTTTTCATATGAAAGAATCCACATTCCTCATGACTCAAAAACACTGAGGACAGGGTTGAGCTGGTATCCGAGGTGAGGCTCAAGATGTGTGTGGAGAGAGGGGTTCCCAGTAATGGCTGCTTCACCAGAACATGCTGTTTCCCAGTTCTGCTCCTATGCATGTCTATTCCAGGCTGTCCAGAGCTGCGATCCTTGCCCGGGGGCCCACCATTCTCTCCCATCGTGGCGGGAAGGGTACTGGTTCTGGGCGCAGTGTCCTAGCAGTCAGCACTTCCATGGGGAAAATGGCCCAGCGAGAGACGGGATTTGGGCTCGGGATGCCGGAGACATGGTGCTGCACTCTGCTTGATGCCGCTGTGCAGGCTGGGATGTCAAGATGATCTGTTAAAAAATGAAGTCACTTTTTATGAAAAATAAAAGCAGACATAATGATTGTGGCCTGATTTCCGAGCACTTGGCCTTCCTTAGTTTTGAAATACAAAGCCATTGCTTCTTTCTTACCGTAAACAGACTTTGCTGATCTTTTCTCACCCTGACACTACTCCATCCCTGACCTTGACCCCTCCGTGACCCTAGCTTAATCCCTTGCCTCACACCGTTCTTGGCCCTCTTCTCTTCTTCACCCCACCCCCTTTTCCTCTGTGTCTCTCCCACCCAGGTATACAATAGCAAAGTCAGTTTTGCCTCTTGCGTAATAATTTAAAAATCGTTGAGAGTTTTACAGTTTGTTGCTTAAGTTGTATCAGAATGTTCCACCTTTAAAATGACGGGGCAGGGAAAACTCTGGGTTGAAGGTGGGGGACTTTTGAGTTCTCTGCCTTCTGAGCCTGGCTCGGCCACCACCTCCCCACCTCACAATACCTTTCATTTTCCCAGGGCTCCATTTTCTCATTGGTCGCCAAAGGGATTTGGGCCAGATGAGTGAGTCTCTTTATTTCTGGATGTCAGTCTGCTCCTTGGTGTGATGGTGACGCCAAAGCTAATCTCCAAGGCCTCCTCCCATTTTCAAGTTCTGAGTCTGACCCTTGAGGACTGTACTTGTGTTCCCCAGTTGTGGGATGAAGAAGTGAAATCAGGACACCTGCTTGTTGTAGGTGGATTTTATAAGGAAGGCATCATAATACAATACGATCAACGCCTGAGCAGGGTCCTTCTCTGTCTTGTTCACCACCCGATGCCCAGGGCCTAGCATAGCACCGATACAAATGGGTTGAGGGAAAGAACACTAGACGATTGTACATTCTGTGCAAAGCAATAAATAAGCCCGCAGAAGGCAAAGTCCCTTGGGCTTCACCGTAAGCATTACTGTATCACAGTACCTCTACGGTGCTCGGGAGGAAAGAGGGGAGGAGAGAGGGGGAGTGAAAGTGTGGCTCTCGAGTCTGAAACCATGGAAGTGGGAGAGACCTGCCATGTGGTTTTCCAGGCCTCTGCGGCCTTTGCTGGCAGGTTTCTCGCAGCACAGACTCCAGAAGGAAGCCGCAGACATCCAGCAGTTGCTGCTGCATTCCTGTTGCAGCTGTTGGCTGAGCTCAGTGGCCTGTGGTCACCTGTGTATTCTTCAGACTGGCTGGAGCCGCTGTAAACCAGGAGAGGGGCCCCTGGCCTGCCCTCCAGCTTAGACCCTTCCCCCATTCCCTTCTCTAACACCCTTCTGCTTGGAAAGCCACAAAGGACCTCGAGCAATCCCTGGGCTCCCCGTCTATTCCCCACAGCTGAAAGAGGATCCCTGGGACACCAGAGGCTTAGAAGTATCATTCTGTTTCAGTCCTCATGCAAAACTGTAGACTGTCACGCCATCAACACTTTCCATCTGATTATGATTTTGATTGTTTAGCAATCTGAGAATGGGAGCCAACCTGCGGCTCCTCCAGCTCTTGGTCTTGGCAGCTGAGACCATCAGGGGGGTGAATGATCAGTCATTGCATGTGGTGGGGCCAAGAGTGATAGGAAACTGGTACCTTGACTGCTGCCTTCAGGAGGGACCCTGGACCAGCTGATCGGAGCTGGAAATTGATCTCTTATCTCTTGGAACTGATGCAAGTACCTAGATGGACAGTGGGCACTTCACTGGAGGGCGGAACTGCTGTCCCTAAAAAAAGTAGTTCTCTGCAGCTTGGAAAGGCCAGGGTGGAGTATGACCCAAGAAAATCATGAGACAGGATAGAGGGGAGAGGGGAGGCTTTACTGTGTTATTGATGATCTGTGAATTTTAATCCAGGCATGGCAGTGGTGAAGGCTTGACCTTTCCTGGCTGACATATTCCTTCCATCAGCCTTTGTTGAGGCCCGCTCTATGCCAGCCATGATACTACGGTGCATTGTGTTGATACAGAGACGGGTTAGGTTGAGTGGCTCTAATGGCAATTGCACCTTGATGGGCTGGTGAGGTACGCAGACGTGCTATTAAGTGGTGCCTCCCTGCATCCTCCCTGCATCCCCCGTGGTTATGGTCATCACCAGCATGAGGTCCTCCTCTACTCTGCCTGCAGAAGGTACTTGCTTTGTTAGCGTTTCTGGGGAGTATTCACACCGATAGTGCATTAACTTTAGCTTCCTAGGTGGGTGTTCTGAATGGTGGTGAGTGAACCAAACTGTGACATGATCACGAGAAGGTGGACTCCTATTTTGTAAATAACCTCCAAATCATTTACACAGGAGGAAGTAGCCTCAGACTCAGGACCCCAGGTTTCTAGACATGGCCATGGCCCTGCCACTCATCTGTTAATGATACTTAGAAGCATGACCGGCTTCTTGTTTCCATTCATCTGATCATTGGAGGAGATGGTTGCCCCCACACATGGACGTGTTACTGCATGTATAAAAATCTCACAGTACAGCCTTTGAAACATTACTCTGAGAGATGCAAATAGATAATAGAGGGTTTTTTTGGGATTAAGTTTGCCAAGTACTAGATTAAACAAAATTATCCCGTGGGTTTTTCTACTGCAGAACTTTTCAGGACCTTTAGTATACTAACATCGGAGATCACCATCCCCAGGGGGGTGAAAGTATCATATGCAGTGATTCCCAATCTTAGTCGACCATGAAATCCTTGTGTTATAAGGGAACTTACTGAACTAATGTTCCTTGGAATCTACTTTGGGAATTGCCAGGCTGGATGGATGGTTCTTAACTGGTGGTGATTTTGCCCCATTGAGGATATTTGGCAACGTCTGGAGACATTTTAATTGTCACAACTCAGGAGGGAGGCCAAGTGCCACTAGCTTCCAGTAGATAGAGGCTGGATGCTAGTGGCACCTGCCGCACAAGACAGGAGCCCACAACAAAGGCTTATGTGATAAGGTGGGGTTGGGAAGCCCTCGCCCTTAGCCCTGGGTCCCTAAAATGCCGACCCTTCTCCCAGCTCTAGCACTTAGGGAATTGGGTGGTTTGGTGTGACACTCTCCAGTATGGTTTACCCTGAGGGATCTCTGGCCCTTGAACACCATTGCTCTCTGGAAGGAGGAGAGGTGCGGCCCTTCTGCTCATCCTTGTAGATCCTCGCACACGGTCGGCTCCGGAGCTGCATATCCGTGTCTCCATATGTTCCATAACCATGGTCTGGCATTTCTGGCAGCTCAGAGGCTGGTGGCGAGGTGAGAAGAACACGAAGTCTCCCTTTCCTGGGTCTTGTTTTCACCCTCAGTGGCCAAGCTGGGGGAGCTCACTTTGCTCTGTTGCCCGAGAAACTTGGATTCCAGAATCCTCTGCCTGCCAGGAGCTGTTCCCGCAGATGGAGCTGAGATTCCAAGAAGAATCTCCAGCTCACAGAGATTCATCATCTTTATGAAGTTTTAAAATCACAGATGTTTTTATGGATACTCAAGGTATTCCAGCTTTTTCGGCTTCCTCTTGACCCCCATCCCCTGCTTCTTCAGACACACATTTTTCTCCCGTAACCAAAACACAATAAGTAATGGAAATTCCGTCACAGGCTGGCCCACGGAGACCCGAATGGGACCGGTGCAATTATATTTGAAGCAAGGCGCTGTCATGACTAATTAGCCTCTTACAGAAGTGACTTTTCCTGTGGACAACTTCAGGGAAATCAGCCCGCCGCAGCTCGAGGTGCGCTCTTTTAAGCTTCCCTTCCTTCTCCGGGCTTCGGAGGTACCTCTCTCTGAGGCTGCTCTGCTGCCTTGCGCTGTGTGAATAGTGCGGCCCGAGGGGGAGATTCACTGCGTGCCTGCCCTCTCCAGCCCAACAACCCCGTGCTTGTTCTCGTCACAGGAGGCCTCATCGTCTTGAGGGCTCTGAGCCATTTATGGAGAACTTGCGGCTCCCTCGGAAGGCAGGGCAGGCAATGATGAGCAGCTCTGTCACTAACAGTAACCTAGGAGGCCTTGGGGAAACCATGTTGGGATTTGCCATCTATGTCTTACCCATCTGTGGAGAGTAGAGCATTATCCTGTGTCCTGAGGTATCGGAGGAGACTGAACGGGTGAAATTTATGCAACAAACTTTATTGACCACTGGCCCCGGAGGGGATTGTATGAAACACCATTTTCAAAAGGACACTCAGTGATGGATGACTTATTGCGGAAAACTCCAGGCCTTTGCCTCCTTGGCTCAGATATTTATTGAGTGTTAGCCATGTGCTAGGGAATCCTGCTACTCTTTTTTTGAAGGTTGCAGAATCTGTAAAATAGGGAGACACAGAGAAGGGCAGGGAAAGCCCTTGGAGGGTTTTGAGTCAGGCTTGGAGAGACAGCACAGACCTCCTTCCATGGCTTGCCACAGACTCGGTATGACAAGTCCTGGAAGTTTGCCAAGTGTCTTCTGCGTCTCAGTTGACCCTCACAGCCACCCTCTGTGGTGGATATTAACAGTTAGTTCCCTTTCCAGGTGAGGGGACCAAGGCTCTTGGGACGTTAAGAACCCACCCCAGTTAGTAACTCGTAGAGCTAGGCTTCGGACTCATTTCCAGCAGACTCTAAAGCCCTACTCTAACTTTTTTTTGCCTCCCATGAGTGCTGAATCTGGAATCTCGAGTCCTTAGCTCCCAGCTGGTACCCAGTCTCCACACCTCAGTGCTCTAGCCAGGCTCCAATCTCTAGGGGAGGGTCCCAGGGACTGTCCAGGCTGCGACAGCACCATGGCACTCACACGCAGGCTGTCTAGCTCTTCCTTTGGAAAGAATTGCTGTGCCCTGTGCTCAGAAATCGAGCATGACACGTGATAGAGCTGAATTCCTCCAAGAAGAATCTATCAAGTCCTGGCTGCAACCTATAAGTGGATTATAAAGTTAATTTAGCAGGTCACAACCAATGCTAAAAAAAAAAAAAAAAAAAAAAAAAAGAGGAAGATATAAGAGTACATCCCTGGTAATAAGGTTAGGTGTTGTTTCATGAGTCCGTTGTTGGCAATTACTTCTGTCCTAGATGTGTACGGGTCACGATGTACAGTGTATTTCTCTGTGGGTGAAGGTCACAGATTTGAAAGTACAGCCCTGGCGGGAGGTTGGGAATGCAGTGAGCACTCCGGAGAGAGGCCTGCAGTGTTGGCTCCTTGAGTCTTTGCTGGGCGATGGGTTGCAGGAGGCAGAGCATCTCGGCAGGTCTGTCAGCAGGGGTTGGCTGAGAGCCCAATCTGAGCTGGGCTCTGTTAGGTGCTCTGGCAGCTTCCAGGATGCCTTCTGATGGCCTTGTCTGGTTGTGCTGAGGTCAGAGATGGGTCACAGCTCTCTCTGCCCCACGCCTGGCTCATCTTCTCTCCATCTCAGAAGTCGAGGCCCTGCCCGGAGAGAGAGCCCGGCTGATAAAGGCCAGCCCCTATATGAAGTGCTGTGTTAAAGAGGCTTCCTCACAGGATGCATGGCCCAGCAGAGACTCGCGCATTTTTCAATGCCCTCCTGCCTTTGGCAACTCCGGAATCATTAGGGCTCTTAGTCATCTGGTTCGGCACTGGGGAACTAAGGATCTTGGCTCTGCTCTCAGCAGGAAAAGTCCTTCTGCCTAGGAAAGGCAGGAGGGCAGCCCATACCACCTTGCCAGGGGGGCCCACCCTGGGACCCATGCTTCAGGGGTGGGTGTGGGCCGACTGGCAGTTGACTGATGGGAATAAATGAGGACAGTGAGAGTGACTTTCAGCCACAGGCCATTGATGGACTTGGACTTAGCACCCAGTGGATGTCCAGGTCTCCCTCAAACACCGGACAAACATGAAGGAGGAGGCTGGGCTGCGGAGGTAGTCACGGCATAAACCTAAACCAAAGCACTGTAGGAATCAGGGGAGGGGGGCTCAGGGAACTGTCATGGTCTTGAAAACTTTCCATGGGAGAGAAAACTCAGGTGAGGGTAACCAAGGGTTTGGAGTGACTACACTGGTGGGTAGATCTGGGTGGTGTCTTTACACATAACATTCACTCCTTTAGGAAGCAAACACCAGCGTTCCAATATTCATTCATTCATTCATTCCTTCATTCCTTCATTCTTCAACAAATACCTGTCCAGTGCTGCTCTGTTGCAGGCCCTGGGTGTACCATGGCACACACAGTGACCCGCCACCTCTCCTCCTGAGCTTACGGTCTAGCGAGGGCCTCTGGCATGAAACAAAAACATCTGCAAACATCTGTGAAGTAAACCTGTAGAGAGTCCGACAGAGGAAACTAATGTGCTGTTGAGAGAAAGGAGAACAAAGGGGCTGTCATTTAGACTCAGGTGCACTGCGCTCACCCTTCAAGGCCAGGCAGAAGCCCACTGCGCTCATGACATCAGCCTCTCCTGTGAACACAGTCTCCCACCCCTAGCAGGCCTCTGCCATGCTCTCTCTTCTACTCCAGTGTTTCCTTCTTCCTTTATTTAATTTTGGGCACTTGATTTATTTACTTTAACAAATCTTCAACTCCCGGAAGGAGAGGCTGCATTTTGCTGTATGAGAACCCACTGTGAGAGTTCCCTCCGTGACGGGCGTGCAGGTGGAGTGTTGTTGAATGAGTGAATAGGCCTCCAGTCCTACCCTAGAGACACCCTATGGGGATGTATCAGGTCCCTGTGATTAGAGCGGGGTTCATAGCCAACTTGCCTAGGATCAGCTCAGCTGCTTACTGGCTGTGTGACCACGGGCAAGGGCCTTGACTTCCCTGTGCCCCTGGGTCCTCATCTTCAGAATGGGAGATGTTAGTAAAGTTGTTGTGATGCTGACAATCTTAGTACATATGGGCTACTTAGATTCATACCTGGCCATGGTAACTGCTTTATAAGTTAGTAGTAATGTTCCAGAAATATTCAACATCTCACAAAATTTTCCCAACTCCCCTGCTAAGCATTTATTATTATTATTTTGTAGCTCAAAAACCCGAGGGTTTGAAAAGTTTACTAACCTGCTGCAAATGAGATGTTGAGACAAAACAAACATAAAATGAAGCAAATCTGCAAGCCCAGGACTTTGTACTTTGTGATAGCATCAATCGTGCGCCGTTCCTCTAACTGGCTTAATTCTCAACTTTAGTTGGTGGCTGGGAGGTGGATGTTCCAGAAGTCTTCTCTTCTAGCCAAAGACTAATGTGCTGTTCATGGAACTACTGAACATTTGAGATTAGATGCTGTCCTTGGAAGGGATGAGGGAGGGAGTACTTAACTTCTGGTGTTTGTGTGTGTGTCTGTGTGTCTGTGTGTGTCTGTGTGTCTGTGTGTGTCTGTGTGTCTGTGTGTGTCTCTGTGTCTGCTCCACCTGTCTCAAAGAATCAGACCCCTCTCTTATTTTTCAAGGGCCTTGAGGTGGAAGATAGCATCCCCAAAATCTCATGATCTGTTGTGGCAGAAAACATGGCCTTGGCCTATGTGTAAAAGACTTGAAGTCTTTCAAGTTCATACCAGCTCTGTGTGAGCCGTCAGCCCTGGGTTGGCATGGGTTGAAGAGGCAAGGAAGGTGTTTGATTGGTTCTGATTTTCCATTCTGTGGCGTCCAAGCTTGAGAACACAGAATCCCCATCCCTTGGTTTGATTGGTTCTGATTTTCCATTCTGTGGCGTCCAAGCTTGAGAACACAGAATCCCCATCCCTTGGCATCCCCTTTCTCTCCATCAACAATGACAAGCTGTATCCACATCCATTTCTTGGCTCCCTTATGTGCTCCTTGGGTGCATAACTGTCGGCCTCTTTTGAGAATAAACGTTATACCCCTTATTTTTCCAAAAGGAGAAGGGTGTAATTTGTGGCTAAAACCAGGGTGCTCGGGCTGTGAAAATATCCACTGCTTAGTTGTTTCCGTGTCGATTAGGGAAGGCATTTCTACTCAGACCCGGAGGAAAAGAAGCTCCTTATTTGTCATTGAGAAGTTCTTTGTGAGTGTCTCTCAATGAGAAAGAAACAGGACCAGTGGAACCAGGATGGGGGGAAGCCAAGTCTCCTTAATTTATTCACTGACTTTTTTTAGACTAAAAAAATGATCACATGCCTTTTGCCAAAACCAGTCCCAGAGCAGGAATCCAACAAAACATCATACTAGTACTAACGAGATCATCTCATTTCCAAAGACAGACCCCAGCTCAAACACCCACCAGCTAGCAGAGACGCAGGGATGGCCACAGGATCAGAAGGCCGAGGCCCGTTGTTCCCTTGAAGTCTGTGGGCATCCACCAGGGCTAAGGCTGGCCAGAGCTTCACCTGGGTCGTGTGTGTGTGTGTGTGTGTGTGTGTGTGTGTGTGTGTGACTCTCATATCTGTGATGTCAAGTAATACCCTGTTTGAGGGAAAGGTTGCACACATTGGTGGCTTAAAACAACAGACATTTATTCTTTCATAGTTCTGGAGACCAGATGTCCAAAATCAGGGATTTGCGGCCTGTGAAACCCATAGGGTAGAATCTTCCCTGCCTCTTCCTAGCTCTGGTGGTCGCCGTCCATCCTGGACCTTCCTTGGCTTGTGGCTGCATCACAGTTTCTGCCTCTGCGGTAACTTGACCTTCTTCCTGTGTCTCTGTCCCCACATGGCATTCTCCTTCCTGGGTCTCTTTCTCCTCCTCTTGTAAGGACATCAGTGATACTGGATTACTTGATTACATCTGCAAGGACCCTATTTCCAAATAAAGTTACATTCACAGACATTGGGGGTTAGGAGGACTTAAATATATTTTGGGGGGGGGGACATAATGCAACCAATTACAGGTGGCTTGCCGTGATGCTAGGAAGATGTCTCAGGGTTTCTTGTATCCGTGTGAGGAAGTGAACAGGTTGGGAATCAGGTCGTTGGAAGAAGGAGGAAACCTCAGGTGGAGGACTTATGCCTTGAAGGTCCTTTTCTCCCTCCGGATTGGTGTTTCTCAAAGTGGGGACCCCAGACTGGCAGTGATCAGCATCAGCTGAAAACGTGTGAGAAATACAAATTCTGAGGCCCCAGTCCAGACTTCCTGAAGCAGCAGCTTTGGGGTAGGGCCCTGCAATATCTGTTTTAAGAGGTCTTCCAGGAGATTCTGATGCACAGTGAAGTCTGAGGACTGTTTTTGTAAGTTCTTGCCTTTTGTCCTCACTGTCATACTTTCTAATGGGGTTGTCCATGGATATTGGTAGGTTTGGGTTAGAGTAGAAAGTTCTTTGCTCAAATGAATTTAGGAAGTACTGTATTGGTCTAAGCCAAAGAAGTTTCTTGACTAGTTCTGAGCTTTTGATATGCTTTATGCACTAAACATGGAAAATTTCCAGGAAGGGGAATAGTAACATTGACAGATTTCATTGGCAAAAGAATTATCCTTTCTGTGTGGAGTTTCCCATTGAGCTGGTGACCTGCAGAGTATACACGGGAAACACTGCTCTGATCCACATATCAAGGCATTCAACACATTTTTATGAATCACCTTCTAGGAATCAGGCCCTGTGCTGAGGGAATACATCCGTGAACAAGACATAGTTTCTCTCTCCATGGAACTTAGAGCTGTGTGCAGGAGCTGGCAAACTGCAGGCTGTGCACCAAGTCTGGCCTGCCATCTGTTTCTGTATGGCCTGTGAGCTAAGAATGGTTTTTGCATTTTTTAAATAGTTGAAAAAAATTTTAAATGAAGGATATTTTATTTATTTTAAATGTGAAATTATATGAAATTCAAATTTCATGTCCATAAATAAAATTTTATTGGAACAGAATCTCTCTCCTCTGTTTGCATATCGTCTCTGGCCACTTGTGCTCTATAATGACAAAGTTGGGTAGTTGCCATAGAGACTGTACCACATATGGCCCACAGAGCCTAGAATATTTACTGTCTAATCTTTTACAGAAACAGTTGTCCAACCCCTGGTCTGGACAAAAGGAGAGAGGCTCTGAACAAGTATTTGCAGGTGCCTTGAGTGTTATGGAGGACCATGTAGAGATGGAGGTGGAGGGGGTATTAGGGAAGACTCTCTGGAGAAAGATTTGAGGGTGAGTAGGAAGTCTGGAATATGACAGGGTGGAGACAGTTGTTAGAAGAAATAGTGCATGCAAAGCTGTGAGTCAGAAAGGAGGACCACTCATTGAAGGAATGGAAGGAAGTCCAGTATGGCTGGAACATCAAGAAGGTGACACCAAGACTGGTTCCATATGTGACCAGGTGCCAGACAAAGACCAGACATATAAGCAGTGCTGAGGATTTTGAACTTTGCCCTAAGAACAATGGGAACTCACTGAAGAGTTGAAGCACAGGAATGATATGAGTGATCTAGGTTTGTGAGGTCTGTGTGGCTTTGGTGTGGGAATGGATGGAGGACTGGAGCAAGAGTGGGCAGCACATAGATAATTATGAAAGTTGGCCATCCATCGGGGGAGATAGAATGGGGATGAAGAGAAGTGGATTTTAGACGGCTCTCCATGACATCTGGGACACTCACCCCTCCCCCGCCCCCCGCAGGTTCTGTGAGCTGCTTGACAACCTAAAGAACCTATGTCTTAGGTGCTGGGCCCACCTCCTCTTTTTTTTTTTTTTTCAAAGATTTTATTTATTTATTTGACAGAGAGACAGCCAGCGAGAGAGGGAGCACAAGCAGGGGGAGTGGGAGAGGAAGAAGCAGGCTCCCAGCAGAGGAGCCTGATGTGGGGCTCGATCCCAGAGCATTGGGATCACGCCCTGAGCCGAAGGCAGATGCTTAACAACTGCGCCACCCAGGCGCCCCTGGGCCCACCTCCTCTTAAACCTATTCACTAATCAACGCTGATTGCTTGTTGCACACCTATTGCATATGCGTTTGGCAGAGTGCTAGATGTAGAATAAGAATGTATACATACACACATACACACATAGTATGGAATGTATTCTGTTGGGGCGCCTGGGTGTCTTAGTTGGTTGAGTGTCTGCCTTCAGCTCAGGTCGCAATCTCAGGGTCCTGGGATTGAGCCCCAATCAGGCTCTGCGCTCAGTGGGGAGTCTGCTTCTCCCTCTTCCTCTCCTTCTGCTCCTCCCCCCACTCGTGCTTGCGCTCTCTCTCTTTCAAATAAATAAATAAAATCTTAAAAAAAGAATATATTCTACAGATAATATATTTATATTCTATATTTATAAGAACTAATACAATCAGTTTTCTGACCTCAAGATTCTTAGCTGGGGGAATGATGGATATAACCACAGTGCTTGAATGTAATGAGGGCTCATAACCAGAGAAGCAAGTAATTCTCTTAGGGAACATAGAGTAAGTGTTGAACAAACACCAGAGATATTAATTCTAATTAAGAGATCTGGAGAGGCTTCATGGAGGAGGTGACGTTTAAACTGCATCTCGAAGGATGTGTAGGATTTGGGAAAGAGGGAAGAGGTAATGAATCTGACATGAGCAAAGTGATGAGTTTATGAAGGTGTGAGGTGTGTGCAGGGAAGGGTTGGGGGAGCAGTGCAAGGTAGTGGAAGGCTCACTCTTTCTCTGATGGCTATGGCCCTGCCCACTTCATCTTATGACCTCTTGTGGCAGGTAGAAACGATACCTCCCCCCCCCCCCCATGAGCTTGTTTATAGGCACAGCCTTTAACCTGAACCAATAGCAACTGTTGTATCATCAAGGCCTCTTGGGGGTTCTAGCCCATCCCTTCTATGGCTCTGTCGATTGCCTTTGACCTCTGCTTTGACTTCTTCCTCTGGCTGGCGCCTAGCCCCTGGCTGTGCCCCAAGACCCATGACTTTCAATGAAGTTTGCCCTGGTTCTTGGTTCTGTTGTCCAGGGCGGTGACCCAGAGTCATTTGTAATCTGAGTCTTCTGTCCTGTGCCAAAAGATATTTAATAAATGTGGGTGATGATGATGGGTCCCTTAAGAACAGTTTGGCTGATTTATTTTTAAAGTCTTTTTAAAAATAGTGAAATAAAACAAATATACAGAAAAGTATATAAACATAAAAGTACAAAATAGTGAATAATGATGACAAAGTATTTATAACCACCAACTGGGTCAAGAAGTAGAATATTGCCCGTATCCCCAGAAGCTTCTCTCTGTGTCCCTTCTCCTTGGCCAGCTTCTCACCTTTGATGTGTCAAAGCTAAGAAATACTAACAACTCTGTCTGTCAAGCTTCTGGTCAGAAAAGCAGCTGTAGCAGGAGAAGAAAAACAGAGACTTGGGATTCAGGCAACAATCCGACCTTCCTTCCAGAGCTGCCCACACAAAGGAGGTCCCACCTCCATGAGTTCTAGGGGCTGGACTGACTGTTGCTACGGAAACACGGGGCTCGCAGGATGCCTGCTCAGGGGATGACCACAGCGCTCAGACTGGGGCCGCTGCTCTCACTGTGGTTGTTAAATCTTTACCGTCAGAGACATGTAAGATTCAAAGCAGGCTTCCCCCTGGTGTTATCTTCGTCCCCGTGCCCACCTGGTATGGCCCTCCTGAGTGCAGTAGATGGAGCTCTAACGGAGGGGAAACATGTTTCTTTTCGTCCAAGGGAGATTGTGGGTCCTCTGGGGAGAATGTGCAGAACTAACAACTGTTCAGTAGTAATTCATTAGTAAACTTGACTTTCAGGGTACAGACATTTTTGCAAACTGCATTTTCTAACAATTGTCTTGGGCCCCCCTCTGATGACAGTCTGTATTTGTAGAAGGAGGCTAGTCTGAACAGGCAGGAGGGGAAAAGTAATTTCCATTGGAAGAAAAGGCTGAATGGCTTTGCCTTCTGTTCCAGGAGAAACGTGTGTGCCTTTTGAGATTTCAGCTTTTGAGTCACCTCCCCCAGTAGCTCCTCAATATTTATGCTGGGTGCACTGGAACGAAATTTGCAAACTCAGAATACTGGGTGGGGGTGGTAAGGGAGGGACGCTGTCACGGGAAGGAGCCTCTGTGTAGGCAAGTGGATGAGCAAGACCTTTTGGCTTCCTGTTGACTTATTTTCTATATCTAATTTCATCTTGGGGCTGGACCTGCCACTTTTTTGAGTGTGCCCTGCTGACCGAGGTCCGGAGCCGGCGCAAGGGTGTGGGTGCCCCTGAGGGTAGCGAGCCGCCGCGTCCAGACACTCGGTGTGCTCTGTCTGGGTGGAAAACTTCCTCTGAAGCCAGACTGAATCACACCAGTTTCTAAGACATTCCTCAACCATGTTAGGCAAAAGAGTCCCCCGCTGACAAGCTGGGGTAGAAGGAAACCTGATATAATTTTGGAAAAACCTTTGAGAAAGAAGGTTCTCACAGCTGCTGAGCCTCTCCCTGCTGTCCAGGGTTGGAGGGGTCCCAGGCCACGGGAAGGAGATTGATGGGTCTAGGGGTGCCAAGCAGAGAGCTGAGGCTTTGCAGTGCTGGGGTGCTTACCATTCCCAACTCCCATCAGGGATCCAGAAGGAGAAACAGTCATCTGAACCGGTTAGAAATGGAAGTCCCCTCGCTTCTCCCCTGGCTGTTGCATCATTGTTATTCCTTCACATTAAGAGCCAGTCCAGACTGTCTTGTATTTGGCTGCTGTGTTGGAGACCTAGGTCCAGGTGAGGGCTGTGGGAACTCAGGAGTAGAGAAGGCTGAGGTTTTGGAGTCCGGTCCAGCCGCGGCGGGTGTGGGGTCAGAGCACCGGGAGGCAGGCAGCGCTGCGGAGCCCTGGACGTCTGAGCCCGGGCGCCCGTTCACATTGCTGGGTCCCTAGTGCATTGTATGCCCAGTATTCTGGCCATCTTTCTGCCTCCCGAGGTCTCTCTGACTTGCTGGGCCTCGGCTTCCTGAATGGGGTCATGTTGCACCTTGGGAAAGGCAGGAGGACCACCTAATTGGGACCTCTCTTTCGACCTGAAGCCAAAGCCCCTCCCACGTCCAGCGAATGGAAGCGGCAGAAAGAAGTTCAGTCAGTGAGTGGTCTATAGGCACATCCTGGATTAGATCCGAAATCATGGTGGAAATTTTCCTGGAGTGGGACAAATCCTTTTGTAAACAAGAACATTCATCTTTTCTTGACTGACGTGTCTGGTGAAGCATGTGCCTCTCAGAAGCCCCATGACATCTGATCTTGTTTGGGATTTGGTGTTTGTATTTAAAGATGTGGCTGCGCTGACGACTAGCAGTCCGGGAGGCAGTGCGAGCCTCACGTTGTGGAAACTGGCCTGGGTTAGCCGGGGTGTCCGTGGTGCCTGGGAAAGGCTTGCTTTTCCAGGGCCTATGAGGCAGAGTTTTAATTTACGCAATCAGTACCTATCTATTAATTGCTTGCTGTATGCCAGATGCCCTGAGCCTTCCCTTCCAGTTGCTTTCAGGCTAATGAGGACAATGTGACATGCGTGGATAAAAGGGCAAGTAAGACTGCCGGTCTCTGCCTGTCCAGTGACAAGTGAGAGGAATAGGTAGTGGGGACAGGGAGAGCTGTAGGGGCTGCAGGCAGGGAGAGGACGTCGCTGGTCCCCTGGGATTTGATTGGGGGACAGCAATGGAGTAGGTGTCCCAGGACTGGGAACAGCTAGCATGGAGGTTGGTACTAAGGAGAACCAAGTCCTGTCGGGGAAATCAGTGGGAAAGCAAGCTCAGGGAACAGCAGGGAAAGCAGCAGACAGGCCTGAAGAGCCAGGCTGGAACCTCTCAAGTGTTGTTCTCAGTTCCCACTGCCCTCCTCTGGGGAGGATTTTGAGATTCCAGAAAATATGAACAGAGGGAAGACAAGGCAGAACAAAACAAAACCCAGAAATTGTCCAATAATTCTTTCAGGACGCCATTAAGCCCCCTCTATGTGCTAGACAGGTCCCAGGCTCTGAGGATATGCAGTGAACAAGTCGGGCCGAGACCCTGGCCTCCAGGAGCTGATGCGTCGTGGGGGTTGATGGAGAACACATACCCCTGTGCACCAGGTTAGGTACGAGGAAAAGGGTGGCAGGTTGAGGGGAAGGAAGTGGTCTGTCTCATTTGGGAAATTGGGCCATTACTTAGATTGTTCACAAGTTACTCACCTTTTCACGTGTGTTGCTTCTGTCTGTTGACGGGGCGGGCAATAGTCAACCTGAGCCGTTCCTCCCACCTGCGGTGTGCTGGGGCGTTCCTTCTTCCCAGTTGTCCCCTAAATGATGGTGTGGGGCCGCGGCTACAGCTGCACTGCTGCCCGGGAGATCGTGTAGGTTCTGGGCACTTCCTACCATAGCAGGAATGAGGACTTCAGAAGCTGGAAGTGAGGCTGGGAACTCAGGACCCTTGGTATGGCCCCGAGCCCTGAAAGTGGATGCATGCGCCTCTCTCCTGCTCTCCTGGCAGGTGCTGCCTGAGCTGTTGGAGCCCTGAAAGACCTTGTCTCCATCCCTTGGGCCCTACCTTTCCTGGCCCTGAAGCTGTCCCTGATGGCTGTGGCAGACACACCATAAGCTCCATGTAGGGGGCTGTGGCCATTATGAGGCCGGCGTCTCTGGGCCTTAACTTCCCATCTATAGAATGAAGACTAGGTGAGCAGTGCCTGGACTTTCCATGGGCTACTCACTTACACTTAAAAACATAGAGACTATCACAGGGTTGCCAGCTTTTTATTTTGAGAAGCAGGGACATAAAAAAGAAACCACCAAATGCCAGCTCTACCATCATTGTCATTTCATTAAAAGGGCATATTAATACCCAACGAAGGAGTGATGACATAATGTCAAAGAAAAGGACAGTTCTTCCCTGGAGAGGAATGTTGGCTGTCCTTCAATGACATACGTCATCACACGGTGCTGCTGCTTTTCATTTCCAAACTCGCTCCTGGAGCAGCACTGCGCCATGGCCCAACACGTGGGGGCCTTGGGACCAGAGGGCCCGTGAGCCAACCTCCTAGGATCCTTTGCTGTGCAGAGCAAGAGCCCACAGGGGCCCGATCCTCTTCCTGACCCACAGGTGGCGATGGGCTCCCTTCCTTCTGCTTTCCCTCTCTTGACCCTCTACTGTCTCCCTCTCAGTAGCTCCTCTGTGGAAGAGGGGACATTTCAAATGGTCTGGGCTGCTTTTCAGAAGCCCGGTGAAGATGGGAGAGAGGAATAGTCCATGACCTCACTGACCAGATGAATCGGTCCCTCAGACGTGGAAACGTCTTTGGGCAGCATTCATTTGTTCCCCAACCGCGTCCCATCCCCGTCTTGATTCATTTGCCCCCCCTCCCACCAGCTTGAGTCATAAAAGTTAACTTGGCTGTGATATGGAGATTTCTGCCTTCTTTTATGAAAATGAGGGTTTTGGATTTCCTGTGGGTCTTAGCTATGCACCTCCAGTCTGTCTTGACTAGAAGCCAGGTTTGGCCTCCGCTTTGTGAAGTGGACAGAAATGAGGTTTGCTGTTTGGAAAATAAGGATTCACAGCCTGATCAGCTCTGTTAGCTGTGGGACCTTGAGCCAGTTGTTTTTAAGGCCGTACAAGTGCCTAGTCTGGCACTCAGCTGGTGATAATACCTGCTGTTTACTGAGCCCTCACCTCCTGCTTTGTGTTTGTCGGGACGGCTGATCCCCACAGGTACTCTCTGAGGAAGGTATTTCTGAGCCTGCTTCTCCAGCGAGAAAACGGAGGCTAGGATGAGGTTCTAGGTTGCACAGTGGGTAGGAGGGGAAGCCAGGAGGCAGACTCTGGCTCTCTGACAACACCCGTGCCTCCCACACTTCTCGTGCCGTCTCTCAGCCACGTGGGGTTCTACACGGTCTCCCAGTCTCTTCTGTGAACAGGCTGTGTTTCCTTGAAAAGGCCCCACCCTTCCATGACCCTCGGCTCTTCGTTTCTGGAGGGACGGAAACAGACTGCACAAGTTCCAAAGTCCCTTGCGACTTTGACCTCTATGGCTCTGTGATCCTGAGATTCACTTCATTAAAAAATTTTTTTGAAGGGGTTTGAGTACTCTCCTTGAAGCTAGAAGGCATGCTAGATTGCCTTCCGATGAAATGCAAGATTCTTCCTGCAAAGGAAAGGTTTTAATATTGAGCTCATGGTCCTCACTGGGATTTGGATGGTCACCGCACTAAGACCTTCAGAGAGTGTCAATGCCTCAGTTTCCCATTTTCACAACTTGCAATCTTGTTAACAGGATTCATTCACCAAGACACTACATTCAGAAAAATACATTCATTATTAATCTTTCAGAACTTCTGGCCCTGCCTCGCTTGCCTGGTGTGATTACAAATTATTCCTCAACTAAAAAACAAATGTGATTTTTGTCTTCTGACCCGGCCCCTATGATACAGTTTTCTCATCTAGGTGGGTAAGAAGCCATTCTCCCAAGCAGGGGCAGGCCGTGTCTTTGCCGGTGAACAGACCCACTTGGACCCAGCCTGGGTCACTTTGGCTGAGGGATCAGAGCTGGGGTCTCTGCTAATACAATTCCAAGTCTCTGAGGCCGCAGTAGGGAACTGTGGGCTGTCATGTATGTTCTCATTTTGTTAAGCTAATTGCTGGAGAAGGAGATTTTTCGTTTGCGTGTGTGGTGTAGTGGCTGAGAGAGAGACGTTTGTCCTGAAAGTTGGGGGTTAACTTTCAGGTTTAAGGAGCAAATGTGGCCATTTGAGAACACATCTCTCTACGGGACATTGTGTCTCATGAGTCACTCTGTTCCTAGGTTGAAATTCCCTTCCCTGGGCCATTTCTCCAACTCCCCATCCACACATGGCATGACCAGATTTAGATGTCTGAACTACAAAATTGTGTTATTTAGAAGCCATGGGGTATGAGATGATTGTTTCAGTAGTAGTAATAAGCAGCATTTTATGAGGAGATCCCATCTCTTCTTTGTACATTTTGCCTCTCCTGAGGCAGCAAGGAATAGAAGAAAAACATGGCCTTTACTCTTAGAATAGACTGGATTTAAATTTCAGTGCTGCCACTTATGAAATGAGTGATCTTGGAAATTACTCAGCCTCTGTGTCTCATGACATTCCTACCTTACAGCCTTACTGGGAGGGTTAAATAAGGTGATATAAAACCACCAGTAGAGGACCTGGCCTGTAGGTGCAGGAGGGAAGGCAGGATTTCCTGAGCGCCAGCCCAGCCCCCCCAGTCCCGGGGCAGACTGGGGAGTAGCTTACAGTGTTCGCCTGACAGGCGCCGGGAAGGGTCCCCTTCTCCCCCAGCACTTCACATTCAGGGACATGAGCAAGTGAGGGGCTTGCCATCCAGACCTCAAGGTCAGGCGCTTTGCAAGCCAGACAGAGCCTCCGGGAGTGTTGACACAGCCCCTTTGAATTTGAGACAAAGGAACCCGGGGCACAAAGATGGTAAGTGCCTTGTTAAAGGTCACCCAGCCTTTTTCTGCTGTCACCTTTTTTCCCCACAAAGACCTATGAAGACCAGGTACTCACACACAGCCCAGGGGGCTCCTCGGAGTGAGAAACTGGACAGTGGACAGTGCACCCGGGAAGCCATAGCTAAAAATGCCTGTGAAGGGGAAGTGTCTATGACTGGCGGAGAGACCCAGTAAACTCGGCGGTTTCCTGACATCCCAGAGTACTCGGCTTTGTCCGAGCTTCTTTTAAAGCTCTTGTGGCCTGAGTCTGTGGGCGCCGCACCCCGTCCCTGGTGGTGGAGACTCCTGCCCATGTGGGGTCCCTGGGGGCAGAAGGGGGGGCTGTGGGTGCAGGGGAGGCTCTGACCTGCAAGGCGGGGGTCAGATAATTGGAACTTCTCCAGGGTAGAAGCCAGTCTCGCCAACTGCTTTCACCTGCTCCAGGTGGGGCCCAGATCCTCTGCTGCCCGGCTTCCCCTGCCCCTGAGTGTCGGGGCTGCCCCCTCTTCCTTTCCCTCCCTCTGCAGAGCTCTTGCCATGAAAATCCCAGCTGGTGGTGCCCACATTATGCTTTGTTTGCCTGAGCTGCTTTAGGTAATCGGTCTAATCCCTAATACGTAGGATTATCAGTACCTGGGAGAATCCCGTGCTGGGCCACACGCCCAGAATGCGAAAGAGGCTGCCGTGAAGGGATTTCCTCTTGGCCTGTTTGGAAGGACTGGGGGTGTCTGGAGGGCCATTCCCCAGCGTTTAGGACAGTGGCCTGCAGGGAGGTACTGGGAGCCCTGTGGGTTTACAGATACTGACGTTCAGGCGTTTCTGGATCGTAGACCAGACTGTGCCCCCAGAATGTCATAATCATTGCCATGAAATAAAACATCTTTTTTTTTTTAAAGATTTTATTTATTTATCTGACACAGAGAGAGTGCAAGCAGGGGAAGCAGGAGAGGGAGCAGCAGGCTCCCTGCTGAGCAAGGAGCCTGACCTGGGGCTTGATCCCAGGACCCTGGAATCATAACCCGAGCAGAAGGCAGATGCTTAACTGACTGAGCCACCCAGGTGCCCCTGAAATAAAGCATCTTTCCAAAGCTACAATGGGCCTATGGATTTTTACGCAGTGGATTTCAAACTTTTCTCCCCCCCCCCCCCCCCCCAGAAAGGACTACACTCAGACACAGTCTAGCACGGGACCTTACGCGGTGAAAACGGCTCAGTGTGCTGATGCTTGGATTTTCACGGGGGCTGGGGCCTTGCCTCTTCTGCCCTCCCTTGCTGACCCCCTGGGTTGCCTCACAGAATCCACGAGGCTGGGCCCCCAGGAACAGAAAACTATGGGCTTAACCCCCTGCTCCCTCTCATTTCTCACATGAGGGCTCTGCTAGAGAGCCTAGATGACTGGCCAAGGCCACACAGCCTGTTCCTGGCAAAGCCGGGCTAGAATGCCGGCTTCCTAACCTTCAGCCTGGAGCTCTTCAGCCTGCCCCCATTCCTCTAGGAAGAGAGAAGGACTCCTGTTTTTGTGCTCAGCTGAGGGCTGCTGCGTGCGGGACTGCTGGGTCTGTTTCAAGGACAAGAGGGTGCAGGAGAGGTGGGGACCTGCCACTGGAGATGGGCTGAGGGTTGGGGTTCCCGGTAGGTGGAAGGGATAACTCAGGAACAGAGCCCTTCAGTACAGACTCCGGGAAGTGAGTTTCTGATGGTGACCAGGGAAATGTGAGGACGGAGTGGGACTCCCAGTGAGACCCAAGGAGAGGACAGATGGGGGTTTCCAGTCCTTCCTTCCCCCACAGCCCTGGGGAAGCTGAGCATCCAGGAAATAGCCTCTGGCACAAGGCTCTGGGCAGAGAATACAGGTGGGGGACTTCTAGGGATGGGGCTTGCTCCCGCGCCTGCTGTGCTCCCCCACACCAGGCCCCCCAGGGATGAGGGGAGGCGGGTCCCTGTCAGAGCCCCACCCCGCAGGTGCCTCAGGCCCTGCAGGACTCAGGATGGCCTGTATCTCCTCCTCGGGCCAATCTGCATCCGGCACCTCGGTGCTTAGAAGGAAGGCTTCACGGCCTGTCAGCTTGGCCATGTGCATTTCTGACTCGATGCGTTTGCTCCACGAAGGCTGATTGATGGCTCCAAGCTGGTTCTTGGCTGAGAAAGGAGCCGTGTGTCTTTGTCCTTGATTTAACCAACAACCTCTCAAGGCACAGGGACCTTGCAGAAGGGTCTCTGGGGTCCACGCGGTGCCCCGGAGTGGGGCAGATGGAGTCCTCGTGATGATTATAAACCTTCATGAGCACTCTGCAGTAGTCCGTAATCCTTCCACACACACGATCCCATTTGCTCCTCATGGGCTCCCTGGGAGGATGTCAGGACAGGTACTCACCTCTTTGGTGTCGGACAGCTGGGCTGAAATTCTGACTGTGTCTTCCTGGGCCAGCTCCTTAGACCCTCCGTGGTGACGAGTGTGTTCCTAGCTGCGTCACACAGTTCGCGTAGTCATGCTCAACGGTGGTAGCTGTCGTTAGTACTGATTCGTAATGGTACCTGTTCTGGGTGCTGTGTGTACCTGGAACTGACTTCCCATTTGCTGCAGCTCTCCTTTTCCCCTCCCTCTTTCCTTCCTTCCTACACGGCTCCTGTCTCTCCCCGAGATGGAGCAGGGGCTTCTGCGGAGCTCACAGCGTTACACTGTTGAGGACACAGCAGCGAACCAAAGAAGGGTCGAGTCTTTCCCTCATGGAGCTTACAGACACTAAAAGAGGACTGAAGTTGGCAGGCTAGTGGTATAAACGCTCTGAGGAGGTATAGAGCAAGGAGGGGGTGGTCGGGGGGGTGGGTGTCATTTTCAACAGGGCGGGCCGGGAACCTCTCGGTAATAAGGTGACGGTGACCTAAGAATGGGGAGGGAAGCAGCCGTGGGGCTATCTGGGGTCAGGGGGAACAGCCAGTGCAATTAGCCCGAGATGGGAGTGGGTCTGGAACATTCTGACAGCACAAGGAGGCTGACGCGGCTGGAGTGAGTGAGTGAGTGGGAGACTTGTAGGACGGCGGCGGGCGCAGACAGATTGGGTGCGTTGGACTGTGTGAAGGCTGTGACTTGTCCTGCAAGTGGGACGAGGAGCCACAGAAGGGTGTTGGCACAGCACCAACACGATCTGACTTACATTTTTAAGAGTAGTTTTCCTCCCAGATGAGCACTGTTTAAGCCACTTCCCGGATCTGAGACAAGGAGCCAGTGTCCAGAGAACTGAGGCTGACTTGGAGCTTCTGGGGGCAGCCCCAGCAGGGAGTGGTGAGGGAAGTCTGGATTCCTCCCAGTGGCTGACCCCCCCCCCCTGCAGTCACCCAGCAGATGTGGTGCCCAGGGTGGCCTTGGCACTAGGCTCAGCCTGACAGGTGTGGGTGTGAGTGTACCCTGGGGTGAGTGAGCCCAGCCAGGCGGGAACAGGTGCGGTAGAAGCTCACAGGCGGGTGGGGCCAGCACAGTGGGCCACCTGGCAGGACTTGGCAATTCTAACATCCTGTTGGGGCTCAGGGAGATAATGGGGGCCCTGCCCTACAAGATGCAGCTGGGTGGGGGTGTGAGAGTTGAGGCATGTATTCTGCGAGGCCTGGCATTGGGGTCCGGGACTCCTTTCTCCAGAGCAGCATTGCTTCCGTCCGAACCAGAGGACAGCAATACCATTGTCACACACCCCCTTAATAAGACAGCTGGTACTTTCAGAAAGTGCTGTGCTCCACCTTATCAGATGATAAGACAGCACTCATTGCTGTTTATAGAAGAAGCTTTGAGAAATGAACTGACTTACCCAAGGCCATCCAGAAAAGCTCCACTTGGATTTGAGTATTTTGATCCTCAGAGTTCCTCCTACCACATCACAAACCTGAAGTTTTCAGTATACTGGGTCCAATTCAGGAAGGATGAGAGACAGAGAGAGGGCCCAGAACTGAAGACTGGGGGCTCTGGGGTCCTGGGATTAGAATGGGCTTGCTCTCCAGTGCTGGGCCAGGGTCGCTCCCATTGCTGGAGAAAGCAGGCCCTTTGAAGACAAGAAAGGCTGCTTCCTGCCACAGCCCCCCCCACCCGAAGCCTGGCTCAGTGGTTTCTGCCAGTCCCGGGAACACCCAGACCCCTGGTTGCAGGCTGGTGCAGTGGAGGGATGTGCTTGGAAGTGGCTGGTTCCTTTGGGCTAGATTTGAGGGGATACAACCTTGCAAGGTTAAGAGCAAGAGAGGTGACTGGGGGCTGGGGGGCACTCCTGGCTGGGCTGGGTGGCACTGGGCATGTGGCTTCCCTCCAGCCTGCGGTGTTCTCATGTGTATAGTGGGGGGGGGGTTGGCATCCAAAGGGATTACTGAGGTCCCTTCTGAGGCTTTGGTGTTTGATCTTAAGATTCAGGAGAAATGCCTGAGCGTGCAGCAGACGTGTGCTCTGTGTAGTGAGCACCAGCTGAGTGTGGGCTGGTCAGGCCCTTGGCCACAGGTGACAAAGGAGGCCTGAGGCCCTCTGAGCCCACGCCAACAGGAAGTCACCGAGGGGAATGTGCTCGAAGGAATAGGGAGAAGGCACCACAAGGGTGAGGCCGGTGAGAGAGTGCCTTGCGTGAGCAGGCAGCCGGAGGGGACTGCTCCACTGTACCCTCAGACCCCTGGACCCTCACCCTTGCTCTGCAGCCCTCCCCTCCCTGCTGTCTGGGCGCTGACATTAGATGTCCTTCTGTGTTGTCTGCAGGAGGCAGCTGTGGCTTCTTTTACAGAAGACTCTGGTGAGGAGAGAGGGCAGGGCTGGAGGGAAGAGTGGCCTCTGAAGTGAGACTGAGCCTCTTTGTCAAGGGGGTGGCTGCATCTTCCAGGACGCACCCCCAGGCCCTCCCCGCTCTCATTCTTTCCCCGCTGTCCCCAGCTACCCTTCTTCCTCTGTGTTCCTCTTCTCCCCAAGGCATCCTTCTCTCCATTTCAGAAAATCTCTGGTGTCCAGTCTGAGGCTAGGGTAGCTGGACCCTGTAGCTTGTGGGGTCTCTCTCTCTCTCTCACACACACACTCACACGCACAGGGGGACACGCACACAGTGGTCTCCTTGGAGGATGAACAGGAACCCGGGCCGGGTCTCTCCTGATGCCAGGGGAGCCTGCCCGACCCTGCTCAGGAGTCCTCCCGGAAGGGTAGCTGAGTCCTTCTCTGCAGCGGGAAGTGCAAGTTTTGATGGATGCCTACTTTGCCGTTCCGAACAAAGCACCGTTCCCTGTCCACCCCCCACCCCCGGCAATGTCCTGGGACCCTGGAGGCAGCCTCCCTCTGGCCCTCAGTCTCCTCATCTCGAATGGGAGGTTGATCTGATGGCATTCGGAATCAGAAGGGATCTAAGAGGTCACTTGGTCCAGGGCCCACTCTGTATAGGAATCCCTGCCCCCACTGTCCTGTGGGGTGCCACGCAGCTCCTGCTGGAACCCCTCCAGAAGTCATGGTGCCTTCCCTCCCAGAGGTCCGTTGCCTCGTTGAAAAGTCAGAGCTGTTAGAACCTATACTCTCTTATCCTCTGTTCTGTAATTAGTTATTAAGGTTTCTCTCTGGGTCAGTGTCCTGCCTAGGGTCATCAGTGTCCCTCTCAGGGCCACCGATCAATGTGATGGTGCAGTTTTAACTGAGTATCCTTGGAGGCACCAGTCCCATCAATGCATGCTCTGTCTTGGCAACTATGGCTGCCTAGCACCAGGGCAAACACAGTGCATCACTTATCTGATGTAAGCTTTGCCACCGTCTTGATGGGGCCGGCATGCTAGTCCCCATTTATATGGACAAGGTGAGGCTCCTGAGCTTGTAAGCGGCAGAGCTGACCAAGCCCTGGTGGGCTGTCTTCCTCCAGCCCTCTCAAGCTCTGTGCCTTCCTCTGAGAAATACCTGCTCTCAGTTACCCTGTTTGTAAAATGCGGCTAACTCCACCTGCCTGTTGGATTGTCATAAACTCTAAGGAAGATCATACATGGAAAGCACTTAATTTTTAGTTACTGACACCAGTTCTCACTTGGTAAACATTGGCCAGTCTCTACTATACTGTCCCTTACCATTCCTTCTCTGCTGTGTGTCTCCACGAGGACACAACCTCCCTGGACCTCTGCCCTCTTTTCTCCAGAGCATGGGGTTGTACCAGCTGCCGGCGAGGGATGCTTTGGCCGGACTGAGGTCAGAGGTGGACGGGGGCTTTCCCACGGGCCAAAGGTGGCTACCCTGGCCGGCTGGCATCAAGCTCTGCAGAGCTCAGCCTCCTGGCTGTCCTGCTGCTCCTCCAGTCCTGCCTCCCACATGTGGTAATTAAGCCCACAGCATCTAGTGTAAGCAAATAATAACACGGGCATTATCTTTCTTTCGTCTGTGTTTTTCCTTGCCTATCATAAAGTAATTAAAATAATGAATGCCTTGTAAAACAATAGTTAAGAGGGCTGGCAAAAGGGCATTATCTGCAATATACCTCTTGTGCTCTGAATTATTGATGCCTTGAAACCACTGTGATTGGGGAGGACTCCCTGCCTCCTGGCCCTTTCCGTGCTGCTTCTCTCCTCCAAGATCTGCCGGTCTGCCAGGTGGCTGTGGAGCCTGGGCCTCCAGGGCTGGGGAGCAGCCTGGGGCCACAGAGCAGCTCTGACACATCGCTGGGGGGCACTGCTCAGGAGGAGACACAAGAGCCTCTGATTTGAGGGCTTTGCCCTGCCCCGACCTCTCCCTTGTCCACCCACAATCCCTCGATCTGAAAGAAGCAGGTGGTTCTGTCCTGGGTGAAGGGAGAGGCTGGAAAAGAGCTGGGGGTTAAGATCCACGTCCCATTTTAGATCAGGGCAGGGATGATAGCCGTGCCAGCATGATTAGGAATAGTGGCTCTCCAGGTGGGGTTCCTGGTCTGGCAGCATCAGTATTTTCTGGGAATTTGGTAGAAATGCAGGTTCTGGCATGGGGCCCAGCACTCTGTTTTAACAAGGCCTCCAAGTGGTTCTGATGCCCACTTGAACTTGAGAATCACTGCTTTCGAGTGCCAGTGGCTCAAGGAGAGGCGGGAGGTGGTGGGACTAATTAACTGAAAGTGTGTCGTGTGCCCTTTGGGCACTGGTTAATCACGCCAACATCTATGCGGCAGGCCATACTGTCCATGTCTTACGGGGTGGGGGGAGGGTCCCATGGGGCAGGAGACCTGAACCTACACTTTCAGTCACTGAGGTTCATAGTAAGGGCCTCTGGATCAGGTCTGTTTTGATTTTCAGGACACCCAGCTGTGCAGAATCTCCACGTGGTCGAGACTCGGGGTCCTAACAGGCCACCTACACCGGCCTTAGGCGGCTTGGGTGGCAGACTCCACAGGTGTCAGTAGGTGGCCCCCTGTGTGCCCACCGTTGGCTCCTCACCACAAGCCTCCTCTTAGACTATTCTAGCTCCCTGGGGCCTCATGCACTTGAGGAGACAACATGAACACCCAGTGCTGCCGATGTACCTTCTGGTTTCCCAGCTTCCCTTGAGCCCATGGAGGCCGGAAGGGGAGACCCCTGTGCCAGGAGCAGCTTCCTGCCTGCCTGCAAATCCCTAAGAGGATAACTCATTCCGTGCATCTCAGCTCTCCTTTTCTCACTCTGCCCGACCCCCACTCACTGCAGACGAAAGTTTTCACCTCTGCCTTGGTTTCTCTCCCTTGCTCCGACTCGGTGATCCCTCATGTCTGTTTGCGTTGAAATTTAATTCTAAGCTTGTAAATGGTGAACATAATTTGCCGGCATCTTTTTCTATATCCGTACCTACAAAAATAATTTCAGTGGATATTTGAGTAGGGGGCCTAGTGAAATTTAAATTTTATATAATGAATATATTTTTAGTATAGCTACGTGTCATGTAAAAAATTTGTTGTTATCTGAAACTCAAATTTTTCTGGGTATCCTGTATTTTGTTTGGCAATCCTCAGCCGTGTGAGGGGCTGATACTCATAACCCTTTTTATTTATTCATTCATGTTTATTGAGCCACCTATATGGTGCTCTTTTAGGTCCTCAGACACAGGAGTTGGTAGGGGGAGGCAGATGGTGAATGAAAAATAAAACAAAATTGGTGCTGTTGGAAGGCAGAGTTGGAATTTTAAAAGGGTAGCCAGAGAAGATTTCATTGAGCACAGACTTGAGTGAGGGCATTAAGTTTGACCCTCTGTGGGAGAAGTGTATTCTAGGCAGAGGGCACACTGCATATAAAAGCATGCAGTTTAGGGCCCAATGTGGGGCTCATTTATCTGAAGAAGTCAACCTTGTTTCCTTAAGCATGTTTTTAACCACGAAGGGGAATTTATTCTCTTTTGTAATTAAAAAGGTCTGGCGTGGCTTTCAGGCACAGCTGGATTCAAATGATGACATCAGTCTTCTGTCGCATCTCCTAGTTTCCTCTGTGGTGGCTTCACTCTGAGGGAAGGATTACCGTTCCTACCCTTTCCAGCAAAAGCCCCAGGCTTGAAGTGTATTGGGTTGGCATGGGTCATGTAACCATCACTGGCCCAATTGCTCTTGCTTAAGGGATGGGATGGTTTAATTAATCAGTCTCTTTTCCTGGAGCCATTGCGGGCCTTCAGTTCCTTTTGAACTCCACAGATTGAGATGAGGAGATGGGGATTTTCTTAAGAAAGATAGGGCACTCCTGTGAGCAGGATAGGAAGGGTGGGCAGGTGGGGACCACAGCATCCCAACCTCACCTCCTTTGTAGTTATTCCATGACCCTAGACAAGATGCTTTCTCTGCTGAGCTTAGTGATTTTTCCCCCTTTAAAGTGGAAATAGAATAATTTCATTCCTTCTTTCACAAAGATATGTTAAGAGAAAATAAAGAAAAGATTCTTTAAAAAAAAAGATATAAAAGAAAGTCAAAGCCATAATGCATCCCATCTCTCCGCCCCTTGTACCTTCAAGCCAGTTCCCACATCAGCCAGGACCCTTCCAACTTTGATTCTTTTGAGTAGGTTGTGTTTAATAAATTCAGTTGGTTCCTATTCTCAACCCTGTTCTCTTTTTGCCAGGAGGCCCAGAAGATTAACAATGGCTCAACCCAGGCGGATGGCACTCTCAAGCCAGTGGACGAAAAAGAGGAGGCAGTGGCAGCCGAGGTCGGCTGGATGACCTCTGTGAAGGACTGGGCGGGGGTGATGATATCTGCCCAGACACTGACTGGCAGAGTCCTGGTGAGTCCCCAACTCCCTCCTCCTCGGGAAGGCCTGCTGTCTGGTCCCTGATGCCTCTACTTAGAGGGACACCATGTTTCCTGGGGCTTCTCCAGGCCTCTGGCTATCGGGAAATGGGGGGTGAACAGCAGGTCACGGAGTAGAGGCCGTGTTCTCTGTGTACATAAGCCAGTGGTTTGAGGGTTGACCTGTAGAGTGGGCCAGCATCTGGGGCAAAGAGGGTCTGTTGGGGAGGATGTAGAGTCTCCTCTGCCAGCAGAGCGGGTGTGCCCATGCACACACACACAAGTGTGCACACGTGCACAAGGGTGCACACAGACACACATATACACAGCTCGATAATCTTGGAGAGGAGAAGGGAGTCCAAGAAATGTGTGCTCAGAATTCTGCAGAGAGATAAGAGATAAATGCCAGGATCCAGAGAGTTCTCCGTATGTGCCCATTGGCTCTCTTGGGTCTGTTCGAGGGCAGGAGTTTCCCTGAGAAGGATTCTGTATTCCAAATGGTTTCTTGTTACAATTCTGGAAGCTGCCCTTCCTGGGCCTGAGGCTGGGGCTTGGTCAAGACTCATTTGGCTTGAAGAATGAATGGGAATGTCCTGACAGTTGGATGAATCAAAGATCGGGCAGGGACATTGGAAACCTTGATGTTTCCTGGCAAAAGCTCAGTGAGGAGGTGATGAAAGGTATAGGGAGGCGGTGAAAGTTCCACCCCTCAGAATCCTTCTTGGGGAGAACGCGATGTTATCTTTGGAATGAATATCTCACAGACAGCTCGAGGGAGGGGATAAGATACTGAATGTCATGCTCGTGTCATGAAGGTGGTGACCAAACAGCCTTCAAGGAGGACAAGGTTCTATTACCTGAGGGAGCTTTTGGGAGCCGGGCGTTCTGGAGAGTCTGAAAGCTGTGGCCGGTGTTCATTGCCGGCAACATAGAAAAGGGTGAAATTTAAAGCTGGGGTTTGGGAGAGGAGGAGAGAGGAACCAGTGAGGCCAGTTGCTGCCTGGAGCAAGATGACCCAGGTCAGCAGGGTCCAGGAGACAGCGGGCGGCACAGAGCATCTAATGAGGAAGTGAAGGTGGCTTGCTGCGGGCCATGCCACGTTACCCCCATCTCACCTCCCTGCAGAGTCTTCGGGAAAGGCTCCATCGCTCTTTTGTGCTTGTGCATGAGTGGATTCTGGGTAGGAAGCTTGTGGAGGTTGAATTCTGGGTCTGGGCGTTCACGTGGGAAGTAACGCAAGGCACGCATTCTCTACCTGTGGTCGTGATGGTGGGTGAGGGTCAGCAGATACTGTGGTTGCCCGAGCGTGATGCCTGTCCCTTCCACGTGGCCACTGGAGACAGCCCTAATTATCTTCATCAGCATCAGCATCAGCCAGGAGTTACTGAGGATGACTCGGCTAGGCATTTTTCCCAGCCCTATGGAAAACAAGGAATGATCTAATTCCATTGCACCGTGGCCAGAAGTTATTGAAGGAGTGTCTGGAGGAGAAATGCGATGAGTACAAGCACCGTGTGGGCGTGTGTAGGGGGCGCTGTGTGTAGGGACATAGGGACCATCAAGAAAGCCTTCGTGGCACTTCAGAGGGAGGAGAGCCTTTGAGCTCAAATTTCCATTTCAAGATGAACTGAGCCCAGGCTTGATGACAGAGAAGATATCAAAGATAAAAGCTTGGAAACCAGAGAGGGACCACTTAGTGGGCCAGAAGCTGGAAGAATACCTAAATAACAAACAATAAGACAGAAAGCATTTGAGTTGAGCTTTGAACTGTGAGCTCGCATCATGAATGTCCCTTGAAGAGAGGGCATGGTCCCAGAGGGAGGGAAGGCTGGCACAGAGAAAGGGCGTGGCGCGAAGGGAGAGAGGCCCAGGCTGTGAACACAAGGGCACCCGAGGGGACGGAAGCCTGGGGAGGTGGGCTGGAGACAGCTTGCCAGGTCCTCAAATGCCCAGCTGAAGCTTTCGGACTGGATTTTGTAGGGAAAGGAGATTTTGAGGGAGGGGCATCAGGATTGATGGTTGTGCAGAGAGAAATAGAAGCGGACAGGTGGAGGGCGGATTGGGGAGGCGGGAGCTCGAGGTGCTAGGGTCAGTCAGGACCGTGAGCTCCGGTGCTGGGGACAGGCCACCATCAGATGACTGCCGTGGAGCTGCTGTAGCAAGGCCTGAACGAGCAGCTCGGCCGTGCAGGCAGGTGGGTGGAGGTGGGTGGTGTTGTGGAAACAGCTCCCAGGCCAAGTGCACCAGGAGCCATCTTGATAAACCGGCTCACCGTAACATTCGCAAGAGCCTCTTGTGAGCCGGGCTCTGTGCGAGGCCCTATACGTTGATCAGGTTGAAGAGCAAGGACCGTGTTGTATTTGTTCCGTATCGCCCGTATTGCTGTTGAGCTGTAGGGGTTCATTACAAGGAAGCAAGCAAGCCAGTCTTATCAATGAACTCATCTCCGTCCTATAGTCGAGGAGTGCAAGGCTTAGGGATGGCAATGCCTTGCTGAAGAATATGCAGCCTCAAGTGGCACAACCGGGCTCGGACCTGCAGGCCTCTGGACTCCCCGTCGAGTGCTCTTTCTGTGTCATTACTTCCCAGTCGAAGATAATGCTTCTTCTTTTTCTAAGCCACTGTCAGCTGTCGCTTTGGCTGTGACACTATGACATTACTGTCTGAGCCAATTAGGTCCTGAGGCTGTTTGGCCTGATTCTCTTAACATTTGCATGGAGGAGCACAGTCTGCCTTGGCCTCCCATGATTCCACCTGCTCTCTGAAGGTCTCCTTGGAAAAAGTCCTGCCCAGGCTGCTCAGAGCAGAGCAGTGCCCGCTGCACAGCGAGCAGGCGTCTGGGAGTTCTGGGCAGTACCTCCAGAACAGGCCCCTCCTTTAGCAGAAGGAAGGGCTTTGCTCTGAGCAGGGAGCTGATTTCACATGGAAGTCTCCGTGCGCACGAGACAGTAGCTCTGCCTGTTCGGAACCCAAAGCCGTGTCTGTCTTGAGCTATCCAAATGTTTATCCTTGCAACAATGGGACTGAAGCAAGACTAGACATCCAGCTGTTCAGAGTTTCCCTGCTTAATTTTTAACTTTTTAACTTTTTTTTTGACACATGGCTCAGGAGCGTGGCCTCCACAGCTGGGCCCCTTTCCTACCTGTCTCGTTGTCACAGGTGAGAGTCTCAGAGCTAGGCATCGTGGGTAAGGCCCAGGTTGCGGGGATTCCCCAAGACAACCCCGGCCCATCTGTAGACACACCTGCTGTCTGGAATCTCTCCGACGAGCCCATGGTTCATGCAGTCAGTGCTTACTTCTCACCTGCACCAGGCACTATTCTAGGCCCTGGACATAAAGCCATGAGCAACAGAGATGCAGGGTGTGAACTCTTTATATCGATAAACTAGCTATAAAGTTGTAGAGCTCCGCGTGAAAAAGGATAAATGATAGTCACCATTCAGCAGTGCTTTTTATGGTCCCCACCTGGAGCTTCAGCTTTGGGTCTCAGAATACTGCCTCGCCTCCCGCCGTGGCACTCAAGCTTAGCTTCATGAAGAGAGCACGACGGGACAGAGTCTCCTCTTGGAGCTCTTGGGGTTCTTCATCAAGGTGAGCACCGGGCGAGCAAGGGTTGTGGCTTCCTTTATTATTATTTTTTAATTAAAGGGATTTCTTATTTTCGGATTATAAAAGGGGGTACGTGCTTATTTCACAATTTGGGAATATACTGGAAGGATTGGTGTGAAGGGCACTTTGGGAGGTGGAGTCAGCCCACGGGACAGTTCAGTGTAGCAGTAAATGCCACGGAGACACTCCCAGCCATTTGGGTGTTGCTAGGGCCTCGTTCACCACCTCTCATGTTATCCCTTTCATGCACAGACTCGGGAGAGAAGTACTTCTTTGTGCCAGGGAATGCTGTGGTCTTCCTGGGGGACCTTCCGTGAACACTCTAAGTTGGGAAAGGGATCATGGCCCTCTCCTCGTAGTGGCTGCTGTGAGCCGAGCTCATGGCCCACGGAAGACACACAGCAGCTCAGGATTTGCCTTCCACACGTTCACAACCCCCTGACTTCATCTCTGCATCTCTTGGCTCATTTTCCCTTTGTCCTGATTTCTTTACTTTCCTCCTCACACTTTACATGTATGTGGTTATATGCTCCATTACTGTTTGGTGAGCTAATGAAATCTTCCTAAGAATAAGGCGGTATCTATAAATAAAGAGAGCAAGAAACAGAGCAGGCTTTTGTATTGTTTGGTTGTACTTTATGGAATCATAAGCCAAAATCAGCAGTAGAGATGGTTTGGTTCAAGGTTGGTAAGGTGTTCTGTAAGGGGCCAGATTTTGCAGACCCTAGGGACCCTGTCACAACCTCTCAACTCTGCCATTGTCCTTTGAAAGCAGCCATAGACAGTACACAGGTGGGACTATGTTCCAGTAAAACTGGCCAAATCAGGTGGTGGGCCAGATCGTTGTTCATGGCCATAGGTTGCCGACCCATGGTCTGTTTAGTTCCTTACTTAGTAAATAAAGAAACCAAAAGGCAGACACTGGAAGAACTTCATTAGGAAGGAATTTTCTAAGGTAATATACCGCAAGAGTGACGGTGCCAGGGAACCTGTTTGTAATGAGGAAAGTTATAGACACACAGAAACACACATGGCTGAAAGTAGGCACACACATACACTTGCCCCATCTCTGTTAAGCATCTTTTTCTTTTTTTTTTTAAGATTTTATTTATTTATTCGACAGAGACAGCCAATGAGAGAGGGAACACAAGCAGGGGGAGTGGGAGAGGAAGAAGCAGGCTCATAGCGGAGGAGCCTGATGTGGGGCTCGATCCCAGAACACCAGGATCACGCCCTGAGCCGAAGGCAGACGCTTAACCGCTGTGCCACCCAGGCGCCCCTAAGCATCTTTTTCTGAACATTCATATGAAGTCCTGCATTGATCTCCAAGTGACTCTCTCTCTAAGAAAAATCTATATCTCCTGGCCAAGCATGGCCTCACCTCAAGGTGTAAGCTGGGTCTACACTGCTTGGGCCGTACCCCAACCCTTTTACACATTCAGTGCTTTGTGCTTCTCTTCAAAGGCTGGTTTTGCCCATACAATTATTAGCTCCTTGAGCAAAGACAGAACTCTCAGAACTGCTCTTTTTGGTTATGTTCTCCATATTCCCATGCCACTACCTTTGAATATTTCTCCAGGAAATATCTAGATCTGACCCACGAACTGAGAAGATAGGCTACTTGCTTCTCCGTCATTGGGATGATTTGTTGAAGAAGGAGAAAGAAAAACACCAATCTTTCCCTTTATCTTCCTAAATACACTGCCTGTGTGGCATTTTACGTTCACGTTATATACATAGGCTGGGCCATTCCATCTTGATCTCCTAGGGCCCCAAAGAAAATATGTATCAAATATGCCTTCAAATAATCCTATCAGTTTAATAGAGTTGAATAGACATGTTCTGTTGTGCCATTTGCACATGAAATTGGTCCAGTTGAACAAAATGGAGGTACACAGGGGCGTGTGCTTAATCAAATATGTGACATTTATTGCTTTCATTTCTCCCTTTAGGTGACTCATGCTGCTGCTGACATTTCTCATCAGCAGCCTCTACTTTTCTCTTCCAGGGCTGCCTGGTGGCAAATTCACACACAGCTCACATTTCCATCGCTCTTTTCCTCTCGTCCCCACCCCCTCCCCTTTTTATTACATTTTAGGCAAATCTACATAGAATTTTTATATCACCTACAAATGTCCTATTTGGCGGAAAGACCAGAGGTGTCATGGGCCTGCATTCTTAGAATGTTCTCAGAGTGAAGAGGTAGATCCTTGCTGTCTGTGCACTTGGGAGTCAATTGAGAGTTTGTTTGAGTTTTTTTCAAACTCCCCTAAGGGAGGCTTCTTTTAAAGGAAATGCATGGCAGTCTCTCTCCAGGACTTACTAATGGCTCTTCATTTGATCCTGTGCAAAGAGTTTGTGTTTTGGATATGAATCGGTAAGTCAAGGAAGGTGTGCTTTCATTGTATCGTTAAACAGGAAATGTTTGTCCTCACCTGCTGAAGGAAGCCCCAGATTGCCCTACATTTGTTACTTGTGACCCAGCACCATTGCGCGGGAAAACATGAGTCGGAGAAGTCACTGAATCCAGCAGGCACTCATGATGGGTGGTGAGCTTGTCACTGGAGACGTTCAAAGACAGGCAGGATCACATTTGGTGCCGTTGCTGCCAGTAGGTTAGACTTCATCCTCACTGCTTTAATTGGGTTCTACAGAAAACTAGATCTGGGAGATGCTCTAGGATAAAAATGTGTTTCCTGGAACTTGGACAGACTTCATTTCTCTCCTCTTTTTGAGATTCGTCAATGCAGATCAGTTGTAAGGCTCGAAGAAGTTCCGCAGTAAAGAAGACAGAAGGACTTTGCTTTGCCCAGCATTTCCCATTCCCATTTCACCATTGAACCCTTTCCTCATGAAACACCTGTAGGCATCATAAAGAACACACTTCGGGAAACACTGAAGTTGTCCAGGGATCGGAGAATGGTAACCCATGGTCCAAATCTAGCTCACTGCCTGTTTGGCTCACAAGCTCGAAAGCTAAGGATAGCTTTTACATTTTTAATGGTGTTTAAAAAAAAAAATCGAAAGAAGAATATCTGTGACATGTGGAGTTATATGAAATTCAAATTTCAGTGTTCATAAACAAAGCTTTATTGGGACACAGCCATGCTCCCTCATTAACATATTGTCTATGGCTGCTTTTGTACTAAACTGCAATGCAGAATTGAGTAGTATCCACAGACTCCAAAATACCCACCAGCCTAAAATAGTGACTGTCTGGCCCTGTACAGAAAATGTTTGCCAGCCCCCGAACTAGATCATTAAGTTCCCCTCTGCTCCATGACTGTCAGTATTTCTAAGTAGCCAGTAGCATTTGCCCCACGGTTCCCCATAGCACAAGTTAATGGATAAGGTGTACCATCTGGCCCCTTAGGCAAACATTTAGTCCCACAACCTCAACCAAATGATGTGGTAGGGATGGGGAGACAAAGGCCAGAGCCAGACGGGCCCCCAAGTTCGACAGCAGGTTCCCAGCTGGCTCAGTTAATGGATCTCCCCTTCCCAAGGTCAGTGGGGTGTGTCTGGGAATTCTGCAGGCAGGTTCGCTCCCTACATCTCCACCTGCTTGCATCTCCTGCAGTCAGCCCACCCCAGGCCCTGCCCAGCAGCTGGAGTCCAGTCCCGGCCACGGAGGGCGCGCCTGGTTCGGGCCTGCAGGCCCTGTGCCTCGGCCACACTGGCTGCTCGTCTGCACTGCAGGTCTGCTGGCCATGTGCTCTGTGAGCCGGCCTCCCCAGCGCCTTCTGTAAAGAGCAGCTGTTAATTTTACTAGCTGGTGTGTTGGCTCCTCTGGCCTCCCCTGTGAAAACGAAGGAGAGTTTCAGAAATGAATCCTCGGATGGCTCTGGGGGGAGGAAAAGCCTCCTGGCCCAGGAACAGGCTGCTTCATCCTGGCTGTTTGTCTCTGACTCCCAGGGGCCTCCCGGCTCTGGCGGCAAGCGCTTATGCCCCATTGCCTGTCTCCTCCGGGGCTTCTGGGGGGAGCGGGTGCCTGTGTTGTCCTCCCACCTTATCTATCTGTTCATTCATTCATCAACATCTATTCATCCATCTGTCCCATCCACGTGCCTTTATTGGTGTTCCCCGGCACATGGAATTGAATGTAGCGCCTGGCGGATGCCTGATCAATAAGGTAGGGCACTGCAGGGCTCTCCCGTGCCAGTCACCCTTGCTTCTGTTCTTTTTGCTGCAGCTTCTGGGTGTGGGCTGGGAGACGGGAGCCCTGCCCCTTTGCTGAGCCAGCATTCTCTGACCAGGGGCTCCTACTCTCTTGATCTCCATCTGGCTCCTTGTGTCTTTTCTCTCATTGGATTGGAACCAACAAGAAGGATAGGTAGAGCACTCAGCCTCCCCGGCATCTCCAGCTCCTGCTTTTCCTCTCTCTCTCAGACACGCATCCTCAGGAAAGGATGCTGAGGGCTGTTGTACATGGTCCTGTAGGGCACGTAGGGACCCAGCCTCTGCAGCACTTCCTCTGAGTCCCAGCTTGCCCTTCTCTAGGGCTTCGATCCTGGGCCAGTGGCTTCAATTTTGGTGCCTCAGTTTCCTCATCTATCCAGTGGGCATTAGTAATAGTCCCTGCTTCTTAATCTTGTAAGGATTTGATGCATCAGTGTGTATACGATGTTTAGTGGCTTTACATGGTGAATGCTTACTAAGCATTAGCTACTATTACTTTGTCATTGTTACGTGAGCCCAGTGACATGTCACGGAAGAGAAGGGCTGGTGTGGAGGGAGTGGAGAATAAATCCTTTCCTGCAACAGAGATGGAATAGCCCTCGGACCTCACCACACTCAGATGTCCTCTCAGAGTCCCGAACCAGCTCTGGGCATGGCCATCTGAAAGGGCTCTGGGTGTCCTAGGCCGGCCCTGGTTTGGGCCCAGCTAGCTGATGATGTTTGCTCCATGCACACAATTCAGGTCCTGTCATTTCTGAAGCTGGCTCATGCCAGCCTGACTCACCAATGTCAAGTCGGCCAGGAAATTCTCACTTCATGTAGCCTCCCGGAGCTGGCCGGGGACTGGAGGGCAGACTGGGCTCACCCTGGGAGCCATACATCGTAGGAGCATGTGTCACAGGAAATGCCTTAGCAGGATGACAAATGGATCTTGTAGAATAAGGGTCAAGTGCACTCACCGTGGTCCCCATGTCCCGTCCTTTCTGGATATGGGACGAGGCTGACAGACACGGAGCTGGTTTCAGAGAACTCGTCATCTCCAGTATATGGGGAGGTGCCTCCAACATTCATTTTGGCGGGCGGCAATCACAAATCTGTTGGAAGGATGCAGGAAAGTGTGCTGTCACCAGAAGAGGACCAGATTCTGCTGTACAAGCAGGCATCTCCTTTGAGCGATTCATTCATTCTTTCGAACATTCCTGGAAGATCTACTAGGTGTCAGATGTTATTTAAGGCACTGGACACATGTTAGTTCTTCTAGTAAAATCTGCAAAGTGAAATCATTCAAAGTGTTGAAAGTGCAAATGTTATGCCTGCATTTTGCTATAGTGCTCTGGGTGGCAAGATTTTTGAAGTACTTTGGTTATAAATCAGAGCCCATGACCTCTCCATCTGTCCTTGGACAGGCCTGGGAGCCCGACTTTTTTAGTCCTGATCACACATCCCGTGTATTCCTGCTGCTGGGCCCAAGGGGCCTGAGCAAATGTGTTTCTATGACTAATGTTAAACTAACTTCTCTTTTCCCATCCAGTAAAAGCTGGCACCCCCTGGAGGCTTTGTAGGAAATGGAATGCCTGTATTTGGAGCCCACCATCTTATGCCGGGAGAGTTTTCTCACTTGGCTTTTCCCCCAGGGCCTTTGGAGGATGCCGATGGTTTAGCAGTCCCTGTTTGCCAGAAAAATACCCCGGTGGACTGAAACTCTCCTTAGAGCCTCCATTTCAGCTGTGCGGAAGTTTGTTTAGCAGGGAGACTCAAAAATAGGGATGACGCGGATGACAAAGTCGCCAGCCGATGTCGTTGCTGGGGGCACGTGCTTGCAAAGTCACACTCGGGACCACACACAAGCTGATGCTTCCAAGTTTAGTTTACTAGGCTATGTTTAGGAGGAGGCAGACTGACTCGTGCCTGCAGGCCCCAAACATCCCAATTTGGTGCACTAGAAGCCCCATTTTTAGGGTCTGGGTCCAGAATGAGGCCTTTTTCCAGAGAAACAACTACTTCAGGGGAATGACAACAACAGAAATCCATCATTTGCCCTAAAAATTTTATTGCAGAAAATGTTCTCTAGCATTTGAGTAGTGAGGAAACTAGGGCAGGACATTTGCTTGTCTGTCTTTCTTAAGGAATTAGGGCACTCGAAAACTCCATTAAATGCACACAGGCCTTTTAAGCAGCAGGCCCATGTTTTTGCTCATCCAGTTAATTTTAGTTGATACAGTTGGCCTGACGCTGATGTGGAAGTTCACGACAACACCCGGAAGCCGGGGGCCTGTCTGAGTGGGAGCTTGGTTCCCAGTTCCCAGGCCTACTGGGGCATAGATCTTCCCTAGGGCATGGGAGGTTGTCTGCCAACCGTATGTGCATCCTCCCTGGGCAAGCAGGCCTCTGGGCGTTCCTTGTTCGTTGGATGCAGGTGAATCCAGAAACTGAATACACAGGTTGTACTGGTTTCTTGTACCTCTGGAGAACCCAGGGGCCAGCAGATTGCTCTGATGGGTCGAGAAGCCCTTATCTTCCTAGATCTGTTCCCAGCCTATCTCAGCAAAGAGGCTGAATTTTGACCTTTTGCCCATTTCTCTTTTTAGCCCTTTTTTCTTTCCTTTTGGTGGCTCTTGGTGAAATGACTGTCCTTAGGGAAACAGGGAGCAGCTCACTGAAGAAGGGAGAAGAAAAGACCCTGTTCCCTACACCACCTTCTCTTAAATTCAGGCTTCATTTACGTGAAAAATAGCTTGAAACAGAGGCTGAATCACAAAAGGGTGGCATTTCAGAGGGCAGTCTGCTGGCTTCCTGGCTGCCACACACGCCTGCCAGTTCCCTTAGCCTCCTAGCCCCGACTTGCGCAGGAAGGCGTGGGGTTTGGAATCCCACTGGGAGGAATCCAGAACATTCTCCTTGTGTGTTATGCTAGCTCTATCTGGAGCTAATTATATCAGCTGGGCATTCACGGAGCTTTCTGCCTGGGACTGTGCCCCAGGGGTAGAAATAACTTCCTGCAAAGGAAAAAGGTTGTTTTCAGGAGCTGCCAAATCTCACAGGCACCTGCGTGGGCTCCTGGGGAAGCTGTCATAAGGTTATTATCTCCCTCTGAGCCAGGAGGTGGGCAACTTGGTTTCTTGGACCTTAGACCTGTCCAGGAGGAAAGTGTAGATCATCAGAAAAAAGGAAAACAGTTTGCTCACCTAGGTTCATGCAGTGTATCTCTTCGGGCCTTGGGGATTAGTGACAGTGTTCGAGATCAATTTGGGAAATAAAGGGAGAGGTGACAATCACTTTCTTTCATCTGAGGAACTGTGGTCAGCAGAAAACGAACTGGGTTCTTATCCTGACTCTACTGTAACCTTCCTGGTGACCCTGGACAAGTCAATTCCCTTTCAAGGTCTTGGTGTCTCTATGAATGAAACAAGAGGGTAGCAGTGATTTGTTCCCTTGCGGCCTCAATTTGTCTGTGTTTTCTCATTCCCTCTACTGTCCTTCGATCCATAAAGGCAGCGAGGGTTTACCTCTGACCTGTGCGCTCTTGACAATGTGCTAGACACTGGGAGAGCTACAAAAGGACAAAGAAGAGTAGACTTCTTCTCATCTGCTGGAGCAACTGAAGAGAAGCAGGAGATATGCCAGGGGCGTCCCTGTGTGGCCCTCCCCTGGCTTCGTGTTTCATTTAAAATAAAATCTAAAACTCTCCCTGTGTGGTAGGGGCCTCTGCCTCACACTGATCTAAGATTCTTTCCCTCCCGGACTCCTTTGCAGGTGGATCTCAATATGCAGAAGGGGAAGCATCTAGCAGCGGGAGCAAGACCTATGACTGTGGAGTCGGGCTGGAGGAAGGATGCCCTGAGAGGAGGGGTCACCTTCCAAAGGCCAAGTCCTCCCAGGGGAAAATGGTCTTCTTTTAAACCATTTCAATCTTTGATCCTCCTTGAGTTATCTTTAAACGGTCGGGAACTTCCAAGGGGATTGTGTTCTGACTCCATAACCACCGTAGCACCAACACTGACTTTAAGAGAAGCCTTCTTTCCGGCCACGTGGCCTCTGTTTGGGGAGACATTGGGTGACATACAGCTTCTGTCCTTTGCTATGACAGTTGAAGTGCTGCTGAAGCAGGTGACACGTTTTTGGAAGCCCATTTCTCTTCTGGAGGTGGAAGCAGTACCTGGACCTAACATTTCAGAGGAGACACGTTTATTTAAAAGAGCGAGTGGCAGGGGCACCCAGGACGGGTTGAGCAGTGAGGAAGCCTCACTGTCATGAAAGCCATTTTTTTAAATCTCGGAGCTAGGTGCTGTACCCTGGAGGCTGGCGGGAGCCACCAGGCTAACCCCAGATTCACAGTAAGGGTGCAAACGCTGTGGGTGATTGGTGGATTGGACGTCGTGGATGATTGGTAGATTGGGCATCGTGGGTGATTGGTGGATTGGGCGTCATGCAAGTTCCCCAAAAGGAGCTTCATTTTAGGTGAACTTCGATGAGCTTAAAAAAACCACCACAACAAACCCTCAATTGAGTCTTTCAAGTGTTCCCAATTCAATGAACATGATTTAGGCGAAGACTGTCCGAATCCTTGGGAGTAAGGACTGATCCTGGACGCTGCCTTGTAAAACGTCACTGTTCTGTGACCTGTGCCCACTTTGCAAACCAGTGGGTGTATCTGGTTGTTTCCCCAGGAAGTTTCAGGGCTAAAGCAGGTCTCCATAGCACCCTGGCCCAGAGGGAGTTGCCGGGCTAGGGGCTCAGGGTCATCGCCAGCAGACAAACCTTGGGGAGGCAACTAGGCAAGCCATCCCTCCAGCCGTCAAAGATACAATTCCTCTTCCCTGGGGTGTGATAAAGAGATCCAGATAGAGACACCAGAAATAAATAAGAAACTCGATTCTCTTTTATTTAACTCTCTTTCAGACACAGCCTCTGGTGCTAATTATTTCTACGGTAGATTTTGTCAGACCTTGAATCCCTCTCCTTTTGCCATAGGTGGTATATTTTAGAGATGCAAAGTGACGTGAAAAACAATCCACTTTCCTGAAAGATAATTTTGTGTACATTAAACAGACACATTAAGCCATTTATAAGTGAGCTGTTTGTTCTTAGGGATCTGGAGGAAATCTGAATTTCTAATTTCAGGCTCTTTAATAATTTTCAAAAGAACCAACGGTAATAATTAAATGTCTTTGAACTTCCCTAGGCTGTCTTCCATTCCATGATTGCAAAGTGTTTGAAAAGAAATAGAATTTTCTACCTTGATGAATTCCTTAGGAGGGCGGAGGGGACATCAGCCCCAGGAGGTGCTTTCTAGCAGAATTGGGGGAACCTAAGGCAAAGAGGCTCAAGGAGAATGTCCAAGGTCACTTTCAGAGCTTCAGACATGGAGTGAGGGCCTAAATGCTGGTGTTTTCTTTGTAGCCTGGACTGCTAGGACTTGGGAGAAGGCCAAAGAGAGAAAGAGGTAGAACTTAGTTAAGGGGATTTGTAATGAGAATACGTGTGACGTGTAGCATTTTGTGGCTTTGGTGTTCAAGGATTAGAGGAGATCTGGTCCAGGGATTGGTGAACATGTCATCTCCTGGGCCCACTCTGATTAATTGGTAGTGGTTCCAAGAATGATTTGCTGAAGATTCAAGGCTTGGCAGCAAAGACTAACTGGGGCTCTGCTCTCCAGACTGCTATGATTGATTAGTGATTCCTGTCATGAGCGGCGGCTGGAATGGGGACAGTACCAATGTTATTTATGCCCTATGATGTCCTAGGTGTCTCTGTACTGGGTCGTTTTCCCTGAAGTTCACTTCATGTGTGATTAAAGTAAGGAGGCTTGTCCAAGGTCACATAGTCAGTCCCAGGCAGCATATGGACGAGAACCCACGTCTCGACTGTCTAGCATTTGATACCCCAGCTCCATAGGTTAGGTCTTAGAGCAGCAGAAAGTTGTCAGCTTCCTGTATGAGCATTCTTTTTCTTTTCTTTCTTTTCTTTTTTTCATGTTGTAGCCTGATTTCAGTTTTTTTCCATCTGGAGACTTGCTTTAGTGTTTGGAGAAGCAGAGGGGGTGGATTTCAGGTCCACAGTGATTCTACAGACAAACAGAAATGCAAGCACCGTTTTCCTATTCGTGAGGTCCACTCTCAAGACCTCCCTTAAGCACAGAGCACGTGCCGGTCACGGCCTTTCCCACTGCAAAGCTTTGCCCTTGGCCCACTCCCAGGTTCCACTCTCCCGACCTCTGCGGATGCCTGTCCCCACGCCCCGCTCCCGACACTCTATGAAATGCTTTTGGTGGGGGCTCATGCGTCATCATTCCCTCTAAGGCTTCAGAAGCCTCACCTCTTATTTCTTCCCGTTTTCTTCCTTAATGTTTTCTCTCTCAGGTATTCATGCTCACATCTTAATGGTTGTGTTACAAAGATAAATACGTTTTGCCTCTGACCAAGAGCAGTTTCTGCCCTGATTGAATTTGAAAGTCTGCAGGAGTGGCTGGATGGGAGCAGGGGTAGAGTCCTCAGCTTTATCTGGGGAGCCATCAAAGTTTGCTAAGATTTTATTGCCTCCATCAAGATGAAAATGGGATTCCAAGGCTTCGAAATGATAGATAAATAAAAGGAAAACTCCAGCTTTTGTCAAAGCCAAGTTCTGTTTACCAGTTTTATGAGTCTTCCTATCTTGCATGCACTCTGGCGTCTCTTTCATTCTGATGCCAGACAGAACCTTCTCTGGGAATTTATGCAAAACTGGGGCCGGATAGAGGATTTGGGACAATTGGTAAAACTCAGAAGAAGGCTGATAAATCACGTTCTTGGGCCATAACTCACTTCCAAACTCCCCATCCGTCCCTCAGTTTTTGCTCCTCCGCTTCTAGCCTAATGGGGGTGGGCGTAGAGAGCTCCATTAGCTCGGAGACCCAGGCTGGGTTGGGATTCTGGGGTTGTGATGGATAGGGCAGTAGATCAAACAAGACGGCAGTTGCACGTACCGGGCAATCTTTCATGTTTGGGGTGGCTGGGATCCTTTGTTAGTGTTGCATGGTGTCTTTAGTAGCTAGCCACGCCCAACTTCAAAAGGCTTCACTTCCATTTCCGTGCACTGCTTCACGTCTCACCTTCTTTAGAAAGCAGTGCTGTGAGGAGCCCCAGTGCCGTGCTGGATGGCCAAGAAAGCACCCTGTGAGTGCTCCCTAGAACTTGTCTCTGATTTGAGTGCTTGCTTGGTGGGAAACTGTTACAGACGTCTTGCATCCTGGCAGTGGCAGAGTCCTTGAACTTGCCCCCCATGCTGCTGTCTCCATTGTCCTGGTTGAGGCCCTGTGACCTCCTCCTTCCTCCATTTATAAACTGCTATGTCACTCTCCCCATTTGCTCCAGCCCCTCCCTTTGGCCCCCCTTGCATGCCACTGCCAGTTGCCATTTGCCTCCTTAAAGCCAGCTTTGCTTTGGTTCCCCCATGGCTCAGGGACTTTCCATAGCTTCCCATGTCCTCAAGCCCACACTCCTTATACAGAGTGTCAGGGCTCACCATCCTCCAGCCCCCACTCTCTTGCCAGCCAGTCTTCCCACTCTTTTCCACACACTCCTTGTGTTCAAATCCCGTTCACCCTTATGGTGCAGTGCAGGGTCCTCTCTCCTGTGTGACCCAGCACTCTCGTACAATTGCCACTTACACTCCTGCGGGTGACCTGTGTGCCCTATTAAAGGCACTGGCCAAATTGTTCAAGACACTGGCTCTAGAGCCAGCCTGGCTGGGTTTGACTTTTGCTTTGCCAGGTACTTGTGTGACCTAGGGCCAGTGACAGGAGCCGGTAGTAGTATCTACCTCAAAGGGATATTATGAGGACTAAATAAGCTAATATTTATAAAGTGCTTAGAACAGTAGTTGGCACAGACTAAGTATTATATAAATTGTTTGTTAAATAAATACAATAAACTTCAAATTTCTTGAGAACAGAAAACATGTATTTTAGTATTATAATCACCTTTGTCTTATACTGAGCTAAGATAATCCTGAACCAGATTGCTGTGAGAATGAAATTTAGGAGAGGGAGAGGGAGGAGGGGAGAAGGAGGGAGAGAGAGAAAGGGGAGAGAGAATGAATACATGCGAAAGCACTTTGTCGTTTGTTCATTCAACTGGTATTATTGAGTACCTGGAAGTACCAGGCTTTGTGCTCAGTAGTTGTTAATGATCAAAATGGGATGAGATATGGTTTCAGTATTCAAGGGGCTCACAGTCTAGGGGAAAGGACAGAGATGTAAGTCTGTATCTGAACATGTTGGCTCTAACTGTATGGAAGACAAGTAGCAGACATTCTTCTAATCTCACCGCCATGTGATAGATAAGAAAACCAAGGCACAGAGATTTTTTTTAGTAACTCAGGCAAGACCACATATCCAGTAAGCTTAAGAATTGGGGTTTATTTTTTTTAAAGATTTATTTTTATTTATTTTATTTGAGAGAGAATGAGTGAGGGAAGGGGCAAAGGGAGAGAATCCTAAGCAGATTCCCTGCTGAGTGCAGAGCTGGACACGAGGCTTGATTTCATGGCCCTGAGATCATGACCTGAGCTGAAACCAAGAATCAGATGCTTAACCGACTGAGCCACCCAGGCACCCCCTAGAATTGGAATTTAAACCAAACTCCTGTGACTCAGTGGCTCAGGCTCTTTCCACTGTATCATGGTGCAGGAAGAATGCCTAAAATAAAAAAAACATAGCAAAGAAGAGGTGTTGGCGAGGATGTGGAGGAAAAGGAACCCTCGTGCACTGTTTTTGGGAATGCAAACTGATGTAGCCACTGTGGGAAACAGTATGGAGTTTCCTCAAAAAATTAAAAATGGAATTACCATATGATCCCATAATTTCTCGATGGGGTATTTCCCCAAAGGAAACAAAGACACTAATTCAAAAAGATACATGCACCCCCATGTTTAGTGCAGCATTATTTACAATAACCAAGGTATGGAAGCAACCCAAGTGTCCATTGATAGATGAATGGATAAAGAAGATGTGATACATATATATACTTATACATATATATGTGTATACACACACACACACACACACACACACAATGGAATATTACTTGACCATAAAAAGAATGAGATCTTGCCATTTGCGACAACATGGATGGACCTAGAGGGTCTAATGCTAAGTGAAATAAGTCAGTCAGAGAAAGACAAATACCATATGATTTCACTCATATGTGGAATTTAAGTAACAAAACAAATGAACAAAGAATAAAAAAGACAAAAACCCAGAAAACTGGAGGTTGCTAGTCAGGGTTGAGGGGGTTAGGGATGGGTGTAATAGGTAGAGCATTACCAGTACACTTATCTTGATGAGCACTGGGATATGTATAGAATTGCTGAGTCATTATATTGTATACCTAAAACTAATATAACACTGGATGTTAATTATACTTCAATTAAAAAAAAGAAAAAGATGAGTGAAGGAATGAATGAAGGTGTGAAAGAATGAACTGGACGATCCTGAAGACATGGCTCCAGGAAGAGGAGCTCAAAGCAGGGATTTGCCATAGAGGGCACGTTCCATGTCAGGCCGGGCGGGTAGTAAATCCCCGAGGCCATAACCATTTGTCCAGTCAAGCCTCTACTATGGCGGGCAGGTCGGACAGTTTCAGTGCTTCCCTCGGTGGGACTACCTCACCCCTTTCGTCACACCTCAGTGCCCTTCCGCCATTTCTCTCTGAGGCAAAGGTGGTTTTATTTCCTTCTCCTTTGGGTCACGAGGAGGACAAGAAGTCAAAGTGACGTGGGTGGAAGAAGCACTTAACCATTCGCTCTCCAGTCTGCCTTCATCACAATGGGCCCGTTCGGAAGGCTTCCGCAGGTACAGGGTTTGTCCACGGGGCTTCATCCGCCGCTAAGTGATCAAGGCGTCCGGGAACAGTCTGGAGTGAGGCTGGCTGGTTTCCATGGCAACCATGGCTCGCCTCAGCCCCTTGCGCACACGCTTCTCTCTTTCCACGTAGGCCTGTGTTTATTTATTATTGGCTCCACCCGGGAGAGCCCGAGTGGCTGCGGAGGTGCTGTCTGTGCTTCCATTGCCGAGATCACGCTCTCAGTTTGGCCGTGGACCCACAGGGGGGCGGCTAGAGGCACAAGATTTGTCCCATCCGGAAGAGCTCTCCTTTAGGCCCCCAAGCTTCTGCTGTCTGTGGGCATGACGATGGAGATCCCCGGGGTGGGGACGCTAGAGAGGTGGATCTAGAAACGTTACAGTCAGGCGCTGCGTAGGGTCCTGCCGTGAGTCACAGGCTGCGCCGGAGGGCTGATCGTGGCGCACGTACCTTTCATCAACAGGTGGCTTGCTGCTCTCCCCGGGCGAGCCCTGTGCGCTGGCCGGGCGGGTGGAGGCTTGAGAAGCTCCAGACCTGGGCTGTCCGACATGGAAGCCACTAACCTCAGGTGGCCGTTGAGCTCCTGAACCTTGGCCAGTCCAAACTGACAGTTTAAAATCTAGTATGAAGAGAAAGATGGCGCAGTGTATGAATACTTCATAATTTTTGTACTGATGGCATCTTGAAATGATAACATTTTGGACAATCTATCTAGAACCTAATTTAGGTTAAATAAACTTCCTTATTAAAATTAATGTCACCGGTTCCTTTTGATTTTTAAAAAATGTGCCTCTTAGTTGAATAGTGGTGAGGATTGTATAGTGTGAATGTACAACGCCATTCAACTGTTACTTAAAAATGATTAGAATGATAAGTCTTACATTATGTATATTTTACCACAATTAAAAGAAAGCAAAAAAAAAAAAATGGGAAAGGAACCATCTCTTCTAGGTCTCTTTCTCAGGAGTCTCGATCATTTTTCCAGAAGTCTCCAGGACACTTCCATATTTATCTAATGGATCAGGAGTGACAGGTGTCATCCTGAACCAATTGCAGACAAAGGAATGAGACCACTTGGTTGGCTCAGACTTACTAGGTCTACCCAGGAGTGAGGCCAGGATCTCTTGTGGTGAGTTACCTGTATCCTAGAACAAGACCAAGACTTCGGAAGAAGGAAGAGATGGGGAAATGGCAGCCAACACTGCAACCTTAAAGGAAAATGTACAAGAAAATCGATGTATCTGAGCATTAGGTGAAAGCAATTTGAAGATTTCCTCCCCCGCTTGGAATACTTTTGGCTGTGAGTAAATCAGTTCAGCATCAAAAATATGTGCCTCCTACAAAATTTAAAATTATATATGTGGCTCGTATTATATTTCTTTGACAGCACTGCTCTGTAGTATTAGTCGTTAAACACAGGGTCTGGGCTGTTCTCTCCCACTGACCACCTTTGTGACCTTGGACAAGCTGCTTTGCTATGTCTTGATTGCTTCATCTGTGTAAGGGGAATGACGCCTGTTTCATCGGGTTATGAGTTGGGTTGATACATGTAGGCATTTAGAACTGTGTCTGGTACATAGGGAGAGTCTAATGTGGATCAGCTCGCATCAGGCACTGCGTGGGGCCCAGAGGCTGTTCCCGGAGCCTCCAGACCCTCCCCAACCTGCACACCACTGCTTCTTTGGCAGGCAGAATGCTGACTCTGAGACACAAAGGAATCACCCCAAAGGGAGCTTTTAATCAGATGTGGTGGTGAGTGCTTGTTGGATGGGTTTCTTTCTTCGGATGGTCCCAAGATGACTTTTCCTAGATAAATGGCCTTCTCCTGAGGCTTGTATCAGCTCCATGGGAAATAAAGAGGGAATCAAAAGTCCACAAATAGGAAACTCTTTGTTGGGTGCCACCTCATTTGGGCAGGTCTAACTTAATTGAACCCAAGCCCGTTGTGCTCACTTGTGTGGTTCCGGGAGAGGCAGGTGTTTGAAGCCAGGTTGCCCGGCGTCCTTGCTCTCAGAGTCCCACTTTATGACCCTTTGTAGGGGTTTGGGCCTATCAGGAGGGTGTCTCGAGGGTATCTGAGGGGAAGGAAGGCCTGGATTTAAAGTTATTTCTAAGTCAACAGTTGAAGAAAATAAACTCACAAGTGAATGCGTGACTGCCTTCACAATTATTTGGGACCAAAGGCACACATGCAGGATTTGTTGGGATCTCCAGCAGATGTGGGGATGTTCTTCATGTCATTGAACCTTAGACTGCAACGATTAGATCTTGACAGACTCTCATCTCAATTCAAATTGCTGCCTTTTGGGGCGTGTGGGTGGCTTAGTCAGTTAAGTGTCTGCCTTCAGCTCGGGTCATGAGGCCAGGGTCCTGAGATTGAGCCCCACGTTGGGCTCCCTGCTCAGCCAAGAGCCTGCTTCTCCTTCTGCCCTCCCCTCTCCCGCTTGTGCTCTCTCTCTCTCTCAAATAAATAAAATAAAATAAAAAACGAATTGCTGCCTATTGCTTAGAAAAGTTCAGAGTCAATGCTAGAAGGCAGCATAGGGGGTTCTGCACGGCAGGGGACTGGGGCTTGGGGGGAGCAGGGGACGTGCCCAAGTTTACATAGCGAATTAGCATTAAGCATTACACTTTTCCTGAAGGAGTTTTCTTTGTATTTTCTGTAACTTTCCATCATTTTTAGCAAATTTCTCCCTATTTTAAACTACTCCTATTTCCTGTTTTCTCTTTTTTCTTTGTAACACTCATAATTTCCTAATATAATATATACTCTGCTTATTCATTTTATTTATTATGTATCTTCTCCCATACCCACTAGAAGACATATGAGCTCCATAAAAGCAGGGATATTTGTCTCTTTGGACCACTGCTGTATTATTCGCATCTAGTTCCTGGAATAGAGTAGGTGCTGACCCAATGAATGTTGAATGAGTGGATGAGAGCCTAATGGGGTCTTGTGGGGCCATCTTGGTGTAAGTCAGCTTTCCTTGGTTGTCTAATTCAGGGTCCCTCAGAGAGAAATATGAGAGCCATTTTCACCCCAATGGCACTCTAAGGTTAGAAAGGCATAGGGTTGCTCAGGACTAAGCTATCGTTATTGACTTTCTAAGAGGTCCTAAGTTTTGGGACTTAGTGTCCTCAAGTCATTTCACATCATTACGTCCACTATGCTGCTTAAAGTAAATAGACAGGTTGGATACTTGGCACATCCTTCCTTCTAAGTGAAGGCATCGTTAATATGAAGAACAGCGGGGTTTCACTAGGTTAAGGAGAGAGGAGCAGGTGTTCCAAAGGAACGGACTGCCGGAAGCAAAGCTGTGAAGGCAGACATGATCTTCCTTCAGCTAACATTCATCTGAGCACTTACAGTGTGCTAGGCTCTGGCTCGATGTGGATCTGTGGCTTGCTTGTGAATATACTTCTGAGGGACGAAACATTCACGAGTAGGACACTAGGGAGAGAAGGATGTGCGTTTTCTGCCCGTTCCTGAAATGTGCCTTCATTCTTTGGTGAGGTAGGTTGAACAAGAAAGTGATGCTGGACGGTCTCTTCAAAGGAGCCATGCCTCAGGGCTCCAGATGAAAGGACTCCTTTGTGAGGGAAATGAAGGAAGGAAACAGAAGTGATTCTGTGGTTGAACCGTGGGCTGAAAGATGACCTGAAATAAGGGGAATGCTTTAAAATTAGATTCCAGGCTGGGCTTTCTAAAGAAGACTCATGGGGAGGGGGACCCACTGAGATGGAGGGCTCCGTGCAGAAACCCAGAGGCAGGAAGGAGATGCGGTGTGTAGGCAGGTCTTTGATAGAGACTGGAGAATGTTCTTTGCATTGGGCATGGTGCTGAGTATGATACCTTTAACATAATAAAGACCTTTCAGATGATGTTCTAAAATTTCCAGATATTTTTGTTTATACACACAGTCATTCTTTTCTCCCTCTGTTTGTAACCCCAGCCGATAACCGATGGTACTATTTATTAAGGAGTTGCAGCGTTTGGTGCCAGGTGCCCTCCCTATGTTACCTGTAATCCTCACATTCCGTGTTCATCCCCATTCTGAGGGCTCTACAGGTGAGGAGATTGCCTTGGTAAGTGGCAGGCCTGATGGAAATGCTGGCCCTTGTAGATGTCAAATGTTTTCTGTTGAGAAATAATGGCGTGGTGTTCTGGGTCAGGAATGTGGGGTTGCTGACGCAAGCACTGGGTGTAGGCTTGACGTGATTTTACCTCATTAAGGAAGCAGTTAGCGAGAGGTTACAGACCCTTTAACTCCTGGACTTGTAAATCTGTAGCATAGCTCTAAAAGCTTTTAGTGATAATCTTCCAAATTAGAGGTCACTTTATAACGGTTGCTCTTTATTTCTCATTTTATTGTTGTCGTTTGGTTGGTTGACTGTTTTCTTTTCTGCCTACCTAGGTCTGGTTTCCTCTTCGTCTCTGCCTCCTAGATGCCTTTTTAATCACTTCTCTTTTCTATCACTTTCATTTTCTCTGCCTATATATTTGTTCACCTGTCTTCTTTACTTTTCCCCCCTTTATCCCCCTCTGTATCTATTAGTATCCCTGAAATGCCCGCAGGAAAGAATTCTTGTGTTCTTCTCGTTAATTGAATAGAAGGAAGTTTTATGCTTTGGTTTAGAAATTGTTGATGATTTTGATACTTCTCTTTTTAAAATACAATAACATTAGGTTGCTTTTTTCCTTCATTAGACCCGAAGGATTTTCTGATTCTCTACTGGACGGTGGTCTTTGGTGGGGGTGAGTGGATCACAATTCTCTGTTAAGCACTCATATCAAAGAGTTCTTACTTGTTCTGTTGTCTTTCTTGGTTATTTATTACTCAGTTTGACATAGAGCTCATTAAACAGACAGTGTTTTCTATCTACGGTGTCAGGGGAAACCCTTGTCATTCCCCAAACATCAAATGAAACAGTGCTTAGGAAGCACGAACTTCTCAATAGAAACCAGACAATTACCAAGGGTGTCATCTGCACCTCATTTTGGTGTTTGTAATTGAACAATGAGAATGAGGGTACATGCAGGGGCCATGGAATAAGGCTTTTAATTTGAGTCAGAGGATGGGGCCAAGAGCTGTCATTTACAACATTACACAAATAGTCCTACAATGAATAATAATTCTGTCTTCAGATTACTTCCTTACATCCTTCCTGCCAAGTGATCACCATAGATTAGTTGGTTTATAATGAAGATAATAGTGTCTTATATTTGCACACAGTGCTTTTCAGTTGTCAATACGCTCTCTCTCAAAATGTTATCTCATTTGGCATTTGAACATCTCACATGTCCTAAAGGAGTGAGACTTGGACCGAAGATCTTTCCTTACAGTGTGGAAGCTGGAGATCAGAGAGGTGATGTCAGTTGCCTGACGACATACAGCATACCAGCAGTGACAGTTGACCTAATCCTGGTCTCCAGGTTCCTGAGCCAGGGTTTTTGTTTTTGTTTTTTTTTTCCTGAATGCATGTGGCTGGAGGGAGACATCACACGAGCCATTGTGCTGAAGCCAGAGAATAGGGGACTTGGCAGAGTGAGCTCTCCAGCTTGGTGGCCCTCACTTTAGCAAGAGACAATTCTTCTCTCTCTCCCTGAAGACTCGAGGCAAAAGCAAATGTCTTAAACGTTTCATAGCTAAGCCTTTGCCCCAGACCTCAGGTACTTGTGAGATGAGGGTGGGGTCCTGGCGAAGTGCAAACATGTGGTCAGGGGAAGAGCAGCGGCCTCACCACCTCACCGAGGTCCCCTGTGAACCCTTCTGCTTGGAGGGGGGAGTCAGTGCGTTTTATTTTTATGGCTCATTGGCTTCTGGGCGCCCTGGGGCTGTGGTGACCAGTGCTGCTTCAGGTGGGTGAAGACAGAGCACGTTCAGAACCGTGGTTTCTTTCTCAGACTTCAAGCAATTTAAACACTGGGGACTTCTTTCAACTTAGTAAAAGAAATAAAGCTTCTCTGCCTTTATACGCTAGGATTGGAAGCTCATCTGCTTCAGGCACTAAAAAGAGCAAATACTCGTTTAAAGAAAATATTGTATGCCATCAGTGGCTTTTTACACTTATTAAGAACTCACTATGAGCCAGGCACGGGGTGAAGTCCTTAGTGGGCCTCCTTTAACCCTCACGCCCAGACCACGAGGCAGACACTGTTAACATTGCTGCTTTATGCCAGGTTCAGAGTGGTTGAGTAACTTGCTGATGGTTGCACAGCCACTAAGTGGGCTGACTTATGGCCCCTGCTCCCCAGGATCTCTAGTAAGAGAGATCTTTTTAAAGCAGTTGTTTTCATACTTGTAAAGGCTCAGAGCTCTGTGTAAACCGACAAAAACATAGCCGCTCTGATTACAGGGTTGGGACTGGGGGGAGGCTGGAGTTCCACCTGTGTCCCCTTCTTTGGAAGCCCAGGCAGGCCCCATCTCAGATGATGCCACCTTTCAGGCTCCACTTCCCTCCTGTAAAATCAGGACTTCCTATCCTCTAGGCAGGCAAGACCAGCAGCCCTTACTCCTTGGCCTACCTCTTTTTTCCACAAACAGGAATCGCAGAGGGATTGTCCTTGTCCTTGGAAGTGGGACAGGACTCAGGCCTCCTTTGTGAGGCTGCAGAAGAGATTGCTAGAGATTCGGGCCCTTTGTGGCGAGCCCCTAGCTTGGGAGAAGGCACAGGTGGGAGTGGGCTGAAATAGAAAATGTTTCCTCCCATGGTGGCTGCAGGTTGGGGAAAGGTGACCTGGGTCTTCTAAGGCAAGCTGGTGCTGTCCGAAGATGGGCCAAGGAGGCTGCCCTGGAGTGTGCTGTGGACAGACCTGCCTTAGATCTCAGTCTTGCCCCCTTCTTTTCTGGTTACCCGCTCTGTGCCAGGCTCTGAGCAGGCCTGAGGGCGTGTGGGCTCGGCCAGCTCCTGCTCTTCTTCACCTCATTGCCTAAAAGCACTTACTGACATTTTAAGGCTAAATGTTCCAACTCCTCATTTGAAAAGTGAAGCATTTCATGTTTGGCTTTTTTTTTTTTTTTTTTTAAAAAGCTTATGCAGCAGTTGATAAAATAATTATTTTGAAATTGGCCGTTTATCTTCTAGAAAAAAATGTTTCTGTTTCTTTTGTTATTGGGAAGAGCTTCCTCTGCCCTCAGGGTGACCTTCCAAATAATGCCTTGAAGTGACCATCCTTCATCATTTGTGTTTATCTGAACCATTGAAGGCCCTCAGTGACTCTTTGGATAAAAATGTGGGCACCATCAAATTACAGGGTTCCCTCAGTGTGTTTCATTGCTTCATGTGTCTCCCCCGCCCAGGACTGACTGTCCCAGCTACATGGGGAAAGTGAACCTGGCAACTTTTGTGGTGGAGAAGGTCTACAGAGCCCACCCGCTGCCTCCAACTTCCTAGACCCTGTTGGCGGACAACCAGCTGCCTGATTCTCCTGGAAGGGGGAGTTGCCCATGTGCAAGTGTGGCCAGCGGGGCGGTCACAGCCCCCCACAGGCTGTTTTTCTTACCCTGGTCTCTTGGCCATGCCAGCAGCAAGAGTGCCTAGGACACACAAGGGCCAGGAGCACCGTCTGGCTGGGTACATGGCGTCTGGGTCACACTCTGGATTTAGCAGTCAGCGAGTCTTATTTTCAGACACTTATTCAATCCACAAACACAGGGTTTACTGCAGTTCGGGTTCTTGGGAAGCAGACTCGAGGCAGAGTCGAGTGTGTGCAGGGTGTTTACTACGGAGTGTCTGTGGGACCAGTGCCTGTGCAAGGAGTGGAAAGAAGCAGCGTTGCACAGAGGGGGGGCTGTGATGCAGGCCTGTAGTAGCCTTGGCCAACCCCATGGAGGCAGCTGGAACCGAGATGTCCTGGGAGGAGCTGACCTGGGCCTCTATTCCCCAGCCCCCCTCAGCCATCGGGAGTAGGCTGCCCCCCAAAGGGCCTGCTTGGGCCAGGCCGTTCTCTGTGGCTAAGCATGTCTTAAAGAGGCTGCAGCCAGCCCTCCCCGCAGCTGGGCAGCAGGTTACTACGGGAAGGGGCGTGTCTGTGTTCATCATGGTTGTCTCGTGGCGAAGGCACTATGTCCAGGCACTGCAGATAGAGTCCAAAGGCTCGGTCTCTGTCTTTAAAATGCTTGGGTCGTGTGGCTCAGATGCTAGGACAAAGGGTCCAGGTATGGAGGGCTGGAGCTCGTGCTGCTCAGTAGCACCAGGCACATGTCTGGTCCTCCCCAGCCTCATTACGCCCCTTGGTGCCGCTAGGAAGTGTATGCCAGCCCCCTCTTTGCTGACGAGGAAGGCAGGGCTCTGAGACGTTGAGGACCTTGCAGGGCACAGACAGGCAGTAGGGGAAGGCACCAGGATCCAAGTTCAGGTCCAACTCTGAAGGTTGTACGTTTCTCCGTATTCAGAATTGTCCTTGAGTTGGGAGGCGGGGCAACAGGAGCCACACGACTGTGGGAGGTCAGTCCCCTTGGCCAGCCTGCCCACGCCCTGTCTCACCTCCCTGCCTTTGCTCCTGCCCTTCCCACCCGTGATGCCGTTTCTCCACACTTCCTCCATGAAGATTGCCCCCTTCTTCAGCACATGGCTTCCTCCTCGCCTTGACGTTTCTCAGCTAGCCATAGTTACATTCTCTGATCGCTGCCCTGGAAGAGAGACTGCATCCTTCCAGAGGGCAGAGATGTTTTATGTGTGCTGACTTAGGCCTTCTGTGAGATTTCTGTGCTCACGGTCTAGGAAGTTTGGTGTGGGTGGCTTCCTTCCCCCAACAGAAACACTCTCACCCCCCTTTCTGGGAATCAGGGTGTTGCGAAACACCAGCAGCCACTCAGCCTCGGGGTCATGGGTGAAGCCACTTTCTTGCCCACCAGAAGCCCAGCTAGTAAAAATTCTCACGTCTGTGCCTTCTTGAGAGGTCTCTCCCTGTCCTACCTCATGTTCCTATGAGAGGAGGTGCAGGGCAGACCAGGGCGTCGGCAAGTCTGGAGGTCTGGAGGACTCTGACGATCCCCATGTTTGCTGATGGGGGAGGCTAGCACGGAAGTCATCCGAAAGCAGGCTTGGACAAAACCCAAAGGTTCCAAGGCCTTGACATCCAGCCCCTGTGACCTACCACTTAATCAGATGGCCAAAGATGTGTTAAGAGGGAGAAATGTGTAAACGTTTAGAAAGCAGTGGGTTGTAAGCTGTAAATGGCTCTGGCATGTTTATAAGAAATGAGCAGGCCAGAAAAGAAACCCCAATAGCTTTTTTTTCCCTTGGATAGAATTACCAAACTGATGGATGGAGGGAGTGTTCTGGTTATTAAATATTTGGGCCTCAGGAGTCTTTTGATGTAGCTCTGCGTGACAACTGCTTGCAAAGCGAGCTCAGACTAGCTTAAATTAGCTCAGGGCCATGTGTTGGGAAAGAGAGGCTAGTGGTTGGAGTAGATTCCCTCCATGACTGTTTACTGTCCAAGAGTTCATGTCTCTGCTCGTTCGCTCCCACGCGTGGTACTCAAGGTCTGGGTGGGTGTGCAGGAGCATCAGGTCAAGGAAGCTTATCGTGATTCTCAATCAGGTATTGACATACACTGAGACCAATCAGTCTCTCTCCCCACCCCCGGCTGCTGCCGTCCGCCTTCCCCACGGCCTTCTCAGCAGCCCGCCACAACTGCTTCCTGGTCGCTGTGCATGTCCCCTCCTTCCTGTCCCCTGTTCTTTCTGCCACCCACAGTTCCTTTGGCCAAGGATGTTCCCATGACCTCTCCCTAAATAGCTCTGCTTGACCCTTCGGGGGCAAGCTGAAAATGACATCTCTTGCACCAAGTCTTCTTGGACCCCACAGCTAGAAGTGATCGCTACCTCTTCTAAATGTCATTTCAGCCCATTGACAGATCTTAATTGAGAGTGGGAGCCATCTTTGTTCTGGGTTAGCTGGCTGGCTGAGGAGACAGGGAGACAGGGGAGGAGATGAATGGGAGAAAACACGGAGAGAGGGATGAATGCAGTGTCTCCCGATTAAAAAACACTACACTTCAGCTTGCTTACCCTCCTCTGTCGGTGGGACTGGTGGTGCTAGAACCTACGTGGTGCTGTGTGAATTAGATGGACTGCACGGGACACCTGGGGCTGGAGAAGTGTTAGCTGCTGCTGCTGCTGTTGTTTTTGGACAATAATTCCAGAAGGTGTTCAAGTCTTTGAGGAAATTATTCTAAGATTCTGAAATTATTCTCAAAGTTTTCTAGGGCTTGTAGTTCACCATCTAGACCCACTTTCTTCTGTTACTGACAAGGAGCCTGAGCCCCATAGAGGGACAGGAGAGACTTGCCCACACTGTCAGGGTTGGTGGCAGGCTTGGTGTCAAAGTAGAATTTTCTGAAAGTTAAAATGTGACTCAGAGACATATAGACTGTGCACATGTCAAAAATTGCATTTAGCTCCTTAATGGGGAATGTGCAGGATAACGAAGTAGAGTTACACAGGCACTGGAGAAGGGGTGTTGGGATGAGATTGGTAGATTAGACACAGATCTAATTAATGGTTTTCAAGACAGTAAAATCATCACTTTGGGATTATTTTTTCTACTGAACAAAAATCATTTGTCTTTCTGCTAGGCAAAACCCCACACCTGAACATGCAGGCTCACAGATTCTGAGCCTTTAAACAAGCCAAACAAAGGTGCGCTTGCCTAGATACTGAGACATCCCTAGGGAGGGCTGTCAAACCACACCTTAGCTATGGCACTGGAAGACCATGCTGCCCTTCTTGTGCCTTCATCCTGACAATAGAACCAAGTCTCCCCCAAACTCATCATCTCCCTGCCTCCTTCCACTCTCCCTACATGTGCGTGCACGCACGGAGCCTGGGTTCCTGCTTCCATTCCCTCATTGGTGACATGAAGATCATGCCACCTCCTTCGTGGGCCAGGTGTGCTGACTTGTGGCTTGGAGCCAGGCAGGCACATGGAAGGAGAGGCAGACTCGTGCAATTAACTGTGCCACCGTTGGTGGCAAGAGCAAAGAGCTGTGGGAGCCTACGCAGAGGGGTGCCTTGGCAGAGTAACGGAAGAGACAGGAATGTTGGATAGGGATCTCCAAGCCCCACAGAATGGAGTCATTCGTGGAAAGGGAGAAGGGCACAGGGACAGCTTGACTGGGTAAGCAGCATAAGCAAAGATATGGGAATAAAAAGTAAGGCGCTTTTCACTTAATGCATATTTGTTGAGATTCTGTCACGTGCCAAGTTCTGTGCTTGGCCCTAGGATATGCACAGGGAGTGGAGGAGATGGAGACATTCATCCATGGAGCAGAAAACAAGCCCTAGTCCTTTTGGAATGTTTTCAGGGGACTGAGGTCTTAGGTACATTTGGCAGGAGGAAAAGGGGGACCCAGTGGAGTGAAGACAAATGAGGCTGGAGAAACGGGAGAGCCCGGCCTTTAGCTGAGTGATGGTATGGATGATAACCCTTGACCAAACAATTCATCTTTGTCCAGAACTTTCTCTATGCAAAGCCCCGTGGCTGACACCCTGGGCGAGGCAAACAAGTGTAAGCACCTGGTGAACTTGTCAAGAAGATGATGATTTGGCTGGGAAAACAGGCCACACTCATGGAAAGAGCTAACGATGTGCAGGGGTGGGTACAATAACTGTTTGCTCAGGCTCTGGGGGAAGGAGAGCTCTCGGTGGCTTGGGTGGTCAGGAGGAATTTCTGGAGAGGAGGCACTCCATCAAGAGTCAAATAAACAAAAGAGCAGACAGGGCATTCTAAGCAGTGAGTAGAAGAGCTGCCCACAGAAGCGTGGAAGCAGGGAGATTTTCCAGGGATCCTAGGAGACAGTTTGGATAGGTGCGGTGGGCAGGTGGGAGAGCACCTTGAGCATCCAGCTGAGAAACCAGAAGTCCCTATTGTCCCAGGGCTTCAACGCTCAGATGCTCGCAGGGACTGGGAAGCTCATACAGTGTGGGGAGGGGGTCTGGTTGGGGGGCTGGGTCAGCACAGTGTGAGTCTTCCTAACTGAGGGAAGCTGTCTTAGAGCTCTGGCTGACTGTGAGGAAGCTGTTTTGGAGCTCTGGCTGACCGTGGCCATTTGGCTAGTTTGTGATATTTTAAGGGGAGTCAGAAATCTGCATTTTTGTGAAATCTGTTGGTTTTTTACATGTTGTCACTTAAAAAACAAAAGTAAAAAAGAATCCTTCCATGGGTCAAGAAACAGACATGTGACTTCTCTGTAGGTGGTGTGGTCACTGAAGGTCCTTCCAGGCTTGGGTATCACCAGGCAGATGGCAGAGGGAAGATGAGGGTGTTGACCTGGGAACTGAGCAAGGAGTGGGCAGCATCAGGGTCAGGCCCCTGTACAGTTATGGCCGGAGCAGGCCTTACCCTGACCAAGAACCACAGACTTAGAACAGAAGGGTACATAAAGGAAAGGCGGTGAGGTGCCTGGTGCAGGGCTGGGTGAGTAGCACAACTCCAGTTTCCTACTTGCTGTCTTTAAAGAAGCCTGGGTGTTGTAAATAATGCTGCAATAAACAGGGGTGAATGTATCTTTTCAAATTAGAGTTTTCATATTCTTTGGGTAAATACTTAATAGTGGAATTCCTGGATCATATGGTAATTCTATTTTTAATTTTTTGGGGAACCTCCATACTGTTTTCCACCATGGCTGCACCAATTTACATTCCCACCAACAGTGCACGAGGGCTCCTTTTTCTCTCCACATCCTCACCAAACACTTGTTGTTTCTTGTGGTTTTGATTTTAGCCATTCTGACAGGATTAAGGTGATCTCTTTTTTTTTTTTTTAAGATTTTATTTATTTATTTGACAGAGATAGAGACAGCCAGCGAGAGAGGGAACACAAGCAGGGGGAGTGGGAGAGGAAGAAGCAGGCTCATAGCGGAAGAGCCTGATGTGGGGCTCGATCCCATAACGCCGGGATCACGCCCTGAGCCGAAGGCAGACGCCTAACCGCTGTGCCACCCAGGCGCCCCTAAGGTGATCTCTTATTGTGGTTTGGTTTGCATTTCCCTGATGATTAGTGATGTTAGGTATCTATTCATTTTTGACAATAGCCAAGATATGGAAGCAACCCAAGCATCCATCAATAAATGAGTGGATAAAGAAGATATGGTGTAATATACATACAATGGAATATTAAGTATTCAGCCATAAAAAATGAGATCTCGTCATTTGCAACAACATGGATGGACTCAGAGGGTATGATGCTAAGTGAAATAAGTCAGTCAGAGAAGACAAATACCATATGATGTCATTCATTTGTACAATTTAAGAAACAAAAACACATGAACAATGAAAAAAAAGAGAGACCAAAAAACAGACTCTTAAATATAGAGAACAAACTGGTGATTTCCACTGGTGGGTGGGGGCTGGGGGGGAGGGTGAAATAGGTAAAGGGGATCAGGATCATTGTTGAATCACTATATTGTATACCTGAAACTAATATAACACTATTATACTATAACACTTTAATTATACTTCAGTTTAAAACAAAAGAAGCCAGGGTGATGCTGGCCTGTACTTGTGAGGAAGGCAGGGTATTTAACCCTTAACCCAAGTGAGCTTCTTGGAATGGTTCAGGATCTTCATATGGTGGGACTGTGAAAAAAGCATTGGCCTGGGAGTCAGGAGATCAGGCTTATAGAAGTCACTGCTGTTTACTGAGTACCCTCTGTGTATAAGGCACACCAGGCACATTCTCATTAATTCTCCTTATTCTCCAAGCTGCCCTGTGAAATAGAGAACAGTGTGTCTCCACTTGTTGGAGGTCTGCTTGTTTGACAGAGATGGTCAATGGCAAGGCTGGTATCGGAACACAGGTTAGTTGGATTCCAAAGGCCAAGTACTTTTCTCAGGGATCCCACCACGACTCTGGCCTACACTGAGCCCCTCCTCGAGCTCCGTATCTAACCCATTGTGTGACCTTGGATAGGTCACTTCTGTGTTTGCACAAAGGGGCAAGAGAGGAAGCCAAGGGCTTGTCTGGTCCAACCTCAGCATGTTGTGGTTCAGTACTTAAGCCATTTGCATGTTGGGATTTTATGATTCCAAAGGTCTTTGAATCTTTCACTTCAAACAAAGAGCTAGAAATCAGAGATATGTCATTCTCAGATAGTCAGGGACAGCAGGGCTGAGAATGAACTTGGCAGCCCTGTGGGAAAGGATGCATTCGCATCATTCTTGGAAGGGCTTTTTGTATGAAATAGGCACATGGATGTCTAAAAAATAGGCATTCTAGCATGGTTGTCACTGAGGCCCCCAACCTGGAGGCCTAGAACGCAGCTTTTGCTGTTTTCTTATCTTTCTGCCCTTCTATTCTCTGTGAATGTTCACAGTCCCCCCACCCCCAGGACCTGCAGCTTCAAAGAGAAATATTATTGATGCACTGAGTCTATTTTTGGCGGGCTGGGGTTGGTGCACATCCAAAACGGAAGCATTAAGTTTTATATCCATTTTTATCTACATCTGCTCCTCTCTCCCCCAAATCCATCAAAAGATAACAGAAACAGAACTTTCCTCACACTGCATTCAATTGGTTCATATTTTGGGGGCCAATATGTCAGGCCCCACCTTGCTGTAACTGAGACATGCATTTAACATTTCCAAGGAGCCACAGAGAAAGACAGAGGAAAACTTCCATTTGCCCTTAGAGAGTAGAGGAGGGTTTTTCTCTTGGAGCTGTTATATATGGAGCTGTTTTTCTGACTCAGCAGGGGAAGGAGGTGGTTATGAAAGCAGAAGATGTTCCTTTGCCATGAAGCAAGTATTTTGGGTCATGGATCTTATTGATCAGACCTATGCAATTGGACATTTCTCTTATGTATATACATATTTTCTGTCTTGTGCTGTTTTGGTAACTTCTAGAGAGACTTCTGAAGACTGAAAACAGCCAGAAGATGGGCTTCTGGAATCCTGCTCCAGTTCTTGGCTTGGGTGGGGAAAGGCGATCCTCAAGCATAGGGGATGTGTTGGGCTTACAGAGAGAGTTTGGTAACTCCATCAATCAAAATTCCTCCTTGAAAGTTCTCAGTGAGATAACCCCTGTCCTTGGGTTATTATAATGTGCAGTGGGATTGGGAAGCAATGGACCTATGACCTTAAGCAGACTGACATAATGAGCAGGGGGCCAGAGCCATGGGAGCCCAAATTCTCATAAAGCCTTTGTCTGAGTCTAGAGTAGGGATTCACACCTGGCTGCCACCTGAAGAATCACCTGAAGAATTTCCAGTGCCTTAGCCCAGCTTCAGAGATTCTTATTCACTTGGTCTAGGTGGAACCCAGGCATCCATATTTTATAAATCTTCCCAGATGACTTCACTGTGATTTCCATTCTAGAGCAGTATACTTTTCAAACTCTGGTGTGCAGGGAAGTTACCCGGGAATGTTAAAATAATGATTCTAATTACCTGAATAAATGGAAGGACATACCATGTTCATGGACTGGAAGATTCATCTGTAAAGATATCAGTTCTCCCCAGGTTTCTTTGTAGATTTAATACAATTCCAATCAAAATCTAAACAGGACTCTTTAAGCCAATTTCTAAAATGCATGTGGAAAAACAAAGTAATTAGAAGAGTTAAAATAATTTTGAAAAGAGGGGCGCCTGGGTGGCACAGCGGTTAAGCGTCTGCCTTCGGCTCAGGGCGTGATCCCGGCGTTATGGGATCGAGCCCCACATCAGGCTCCTCTGCTATGAGCTTGCTTCTTCCTCTCCCACTCCCCCTGCTTGTGTTCCCTCTCTCGCTGGCTGTCTCTATCTCTGTCAAATAAATAAATAAAATCTTTAAAAAAAAATAATTTTGAAAAGAAATATATTTGGAGGAATCACACTACCTGATTTTAAGGCTTTTTATAAAACTATAGTAATTAAGACAATGTGATATCAGCAAAGGAATAGGCACACAGGTCAATGGAACAGAATAGAGAGTCCAGAAATAGACCTGCAGCATATAGGGCCAATTTTTTTTTAAAGATTTTATTTATCTTTAAATAGAGAGAGACACAGCAAGAGAGAGAACACAAGCAAGGGGAGTGGGAGAGAGAGAAGCAGGCTTCTCACTGAGCAGGGAGCCAGATGCGGGGCTCGATTCCAGGACCCTGGGATCACGACCTGAGCCGAAGGCAGCCGCTTAACAACTGAGCCACCCAGGAGCCCTGGCCAAATTGTTTTTTGACAGAGGTGCAAAGGCAATTCAATGGAGAAAGGACAGTCTTTTCTACAAATGGAATTAAAACAATTGGATATTCAAAGGCAAAACAAAACAAAACCAAAAAACCCAAAAAACTTGACATAAACTTAACTCATATGAAGTTGATTCAAAATGAACCACAGAAATAAGTAAGACTGTAAAACTTTTAGAAGAAAACGTGGGAGAAAAATCTCTGTGACATTTGGCTAGGCAAAGAATTTTTAGGCATGGCACCAAAAAGACGATCCATAAAAGAAAAATGGGTCAATTGGACTTCATCAGAATTTCATCAGAATTAAAAACTTTTGTAGGGCACCTGGGTGGCTCAGTTGGTTAAGCATCTGACTCTTGATTTTGGCTCAGGTCATGATCTCAGGGTCATGAGATCAAGCCCCACGTTGGGCTCCGCACTGGGCATGGAGCCTGCTTAAGATTCTCTCTCTCCCTCTGCTCCCCGCTTCATCTTGCATGTGTGCTCTCTCTCTCTCCCACAAAAAAAAAAAAAAAAGAATTAGAAACTTTTGCTCTGTGAAAGACACTATTTAGGAATGAAAAGATAAGCTACATACTGTGAGAAAATGCTTGAGAATTGCATGTCACACAAAGGACTTTGTATTGCCAGGATATATAAGGAACTCTTCAAATTCAATAGCAAGGAAAAACCCAATTGAAAAATGGGCAAAAGACTTGATCAAACACTTCACCAATTGTTGGTGCCTGACAATTTGCAAAGTGCTCCTTTGGAACTACAGAAGTTAGGAGGGTCCTAAGGAAGATACAACGAGTTATTCACCTTAGCCCAGTCTGTCAGGGTTTTATTCTTTTCTCCAAGTGCTTTATGTGTTGTTGTTGTTGTTGTTTTTATTTTAGATACTTTGCATTTATGTGGGATCCGGGCAGGGGTTCTTCTCCCCATCTGGCAGGTAATAACTGCTGAGACCCTGGGAGGTTATGGTTATCGAGTGTGTTAGTGAAAGAGCAAGGAGAAAGCTGGTTCCTACCCACCAGAGTATCCCCGTGAGAGGCCTGTCGAGTGGCTCGAGCCATCACGGAGCAGAAAGCACCGGAGTTAGGTTCTCAGGACTCTTCTGTGGAAGAGGCCGCCAGGTCACACACCAGGATGAAGATGGCAAGATAAAATGCTGGGTGGGGGTACGGTTAGAAGCAAGTGGAGGGAAAAGAAGAGAGGAAACAAAACTGTGACTGTCAAGGGTAGGTTTAAATACACAGTGAAGGGTGCATCTTTGTCAAATGGCAGGTCTATGGGAAACCACGCTATCACTTACTCCTAGTTACCTTTTCTCCCCCACAACCAGAGGAGAGAATGCATGAATGTGGAGTAAGAGGCTTTTTAGAGTCAGAACACCTGGGCTTCAGTCTGCTTCAGCTGATACCTAACTTACTGAGAGATCTTGGACAAGTCAATGAAAGCCTTGTCTCTGGGAGGTCCTGGGAAAGAGTATCTGGGTTGCTCGAGGCTCAGGAGTGGAAGATGTCTGTGAATAATCCCACAGTGGGTTATGGTGCCTTTGAGGGACATAGAAGACGAGGGGCACCTGTTCCTAGGTTTGGGTCTCGGGGTGTGAAGTTGTGACGTCGCTGTCATTTTCTCCAGGCACCACTGCCCTCAGTTGTGCTTTGGTTCATAACCTTTGTTGATTCTTCTATGCAGATGGCTCTTGAACCTCAATTTTCCTGGCAATTACTCCTTGACAGTACCTTCCCTGCTGCATGCAACTTCAATTAATCCTCAGTTAAAATGCTGCAGAGAGTGAAAGGCTTTTTTCCCTTGTTCCCTTTTTTCCTCCTGAGCAGATTGGGTTTCGTGCAGCTCCACTGGAAGAGGAGTCAGCTTTGCAAGCAGGTTCAGATTCTAGCCCAGTTCCTATTTATTTATAGTGCAAGTTATTTCAGCAACTGCTGTCAAGTAAAAACTCTGTTTAATCGGAGGCAGGTAAACATGCCAATTCCATCTCTTTGCCTAAGCCACCCTCTCTGCTGGGCTGGAGGAATGATGCCATGCTGGCTCTGACCCTGGCTGCCAGAGGGTTGGGGACCAGCACAGTTAGGTGTTGCTGCCCAATCAGACCAGGGCACCCAGCTTATTGTCACTTAGGTCATTTGGTAGAAAAAGCAAGAAGTTATGAGCCAGCGGTTCCAATTCTGGCTTGGCCCCCTTGCGTGACCCCTACTTAGCTCTTGGAGTCAGGATTTACTCATTTTATTTTATTCTTTTTAAATATTTTATTTGTTTATTTTGAGAGGGAGAGAGAGCGCATGTAAGTAGGGGGAGGGGCAGAGTCAGAGGGAGAGAGGGAGAGAGAGGATCTCAACCAGTCTCCATGCTGAATGTGGAGCCTGACGAGGTGGGGCTCAATCTCATGACCTTAAGATCATGACCTGAGCCAAAATCAAGAGCTGGACGCTTAACTGACTGAGCCATCCAGGTGCCCCAGGATTTACTCATTTTAAAATGGCAGCGTTATTAGCTACAAATATAAACGAGGTAATGTAAGTGTCCAGTACCATGGTTGGTAGAGAGTGGTTTCTTCCTTTGTGGTTCATGGAAGTTCTTTGAGTGCATGAAGCTAGGCACTGGGGAATTGAATGACTAAATGAACGTATTTGTTCAGGGGAGATTTGTTGAGGATCTGCTAGGCATCATACACTATGCAAGCTGGTGGAGAAAAGGAGATATTGTCTCTGGCTTCACAGAGCTTACAAGATAGGGAAGGAAAGGACAATGAGCGCAGAAATATATAATCATGCGTATTAATAAGTCTGTTTTTAAAAGGTTTGGAAGAGAGAATAGGGTGGGAGTAATTTGCATTGGGGAGTAGTCTGGAGAGTTGTCCTGGAGGAGGCAGCATTTGAGCTGACACTGGAATGGGGCGTGGGAACTCACTTAGACAAAAAGGAGAAAAAGCACGTGTCCAGTCCTGAGGCAAGAGAGAGCTGCATATATTCAAGGAAGGAAAAATAAGGCCAGGGAGGTGGAAGTGTGGTGAGCAAGGACGGATCTGGCTAAAGGAGGCTGGAGAGGAGGGCAAGAGCACCCAGGCCTCGCAGGCCACAGCAAGTATCTTGCATCTTATCTGGGCACCACTGAAAGCCTTAGAAGGGCTTTGAGCAAGGAATTAATGTAATTCTATTTATTAGGACAGATGAGGTTGAATTGAATAAAAGGTCGTTAAGAATACAGATGCCATTTTTATGGGAAGAACTTGTAGGCTCAGCGCTGAGGGCTGGCATAAGGCAAGGGTGGCTGTTGATGATCATCTTTGGTTCTTCCTGCTTCTGGTCCCTGCTGTGGAGCTGGGGACTGGCTGATGGATGCTGCAGTCTCTGGGGTCCGTGGGGTTCGGCCCCTCTGAAGCCATAGACTTTCCCATGACCCAGTCCCATTACGCCTTTGGGTCTGAGAATCCCCAGGAGTAGGAATCCAGAAAATGCCAGCTGTGTGGCCTAAACTGGAATTCCAACTTGATTTAATTCTACTATTGATTGGAAGAGAAACAAAGAAGCTGTGGTGTCAGCTGGAATAAAGTGGGTGGAGGAAGCTCACCATGTATTTCTCAGAAAAAAAAAATTCTTAAGAAACAGAAACTACTCTCAATATTGTCAGTCACTTTGACAGCACAGGATTAGAATTGTCTGCTGCGTGGCCAGGCCATCTTGGTGCTCATGGCTACCCAGTGGGAGATTGCTCAAGCCAAGCCAGCTGTGCCTCTCTCGTCCCACTGACAGGAGGACCATGAAGACTTGAAAAGGGGACATATGCCCCTCATCCCCACTTCAGCCTGATCTGGGGAGTGGCAGGGGCTGTTCGTAATATTCCTCCTCTATACAAGCAGGTAGTGTGGGGAGAGATTTGTCAGAGGTCCATTTGACCGATGCATGTATTTTTGTAAGCCAACCATCCAGGGAGAGGCCTTTCTAACTAAGAAGAGGGGCCATGGCCGAGAAAGCTAAGGGAAGCTCTGGCAGACGGACTGCAGCTTCCATGTCCCACGAGGCTGCAGCGGCCCCGTGAGCCGGGCGGCCGACCAGGTCTGAGACAGGGTGTCAGGCAAGGTCCATCCAAAGAGCATCTTGAATTTATTGAGTGTCTGCTATCTTTTGCACTCTGCCCTTTCCCCATGCCATCCCGTGTGTCCTTCCCAGTGATACTTCATGTCTTCCGATGGAGCAACTGAGGCTCAGGGTGGTTACATAAAGTATCCAAAGCCACAAGGGCAAAAAGGGGTTGATAGGGACTCAATGTTTGTGCCCCCCCATTCATATGTTGAAACCTAACCCCTAATGTGCAGGTGTTTGGAGGTGGGGCCTTTAAGAAGTGAATGGGTAGTGAAGACAGAGCCCTCATGGGATTGGTACCCATATATAAGGCCCCCGAGAGCTCCCTCACCCCTTCCGCCATGTGACGACACAGGGAGAAGATGGCTGTCTGAGAACCCTGGAGCGGGTCCTCCCCAGACACCGAATCTGCCAGAGCCTTCGCCTTGGACTTCCCAGCCTCCAGAACTGTGAGAAGGAAATGTGTATTGTTCACGCGATTCTGTGTGTGCTATTCTGTTGTGGCGGTCCAAACGGACTAAGTCACGGGTAGAACTGGATTTGTGCCCATCTTTCTGGCTCTCTCCACATTGTCTCCCAGCCTTTCCCAGTTCTTGCGTGCCTGTGCATGTCGGGGAGAGGGTCAGTGACGCCTTTCTCCCAAGCATGTGTTTTGGGGCTAAGTCATTGCCCTTGGTGGAGCTGCAATGAAGGGTCACGGACTATGGAGGGTCCCAGTGTTGACTTGTCAGCGGGTCATTATGTTCTTCCCTATGAAGCAGGGTCAACCTGCCCGCCTTGCTGGCCTGCCCTCTGCCAGCCGGCCGGAAGCCTGAGTGAGATAATGGACGTGAAATGTCTTTGGGGAACAGAGAGCACAAGTGAGGAAGCTGAGGTGCTATGGGTAGGCAAGACTGCCAGTAGCCTGCTGAGAGAGACCGTGGGCCTGGCATGGCTACAAGTGCGCTCAGCTCCCAGGCGACAGAGAACTGGGCCATGGTTTGCCTGGGCTGGGTCAGAAACTGTTTCCTGAGCCCACGGCACCAGCCTCCGTGTGCATGGTTGAAGAGATGCCTGGGCGTCCTGCCGCCCGCCTGGCTGCGTGTGGGGGCCCTCCCATCCCTGCTGCTTAGAGTCCAGCGGTAGCCAGGGGCAGCTCTTGGCCCACAAGATAGACCATGTGGGCTGGCCATGGGCAGTCCACACCTGGCCACAGAAAGTCCCTCAGGCCCCTCCCGGCCCCAGCCCTCCCCCTCCTTCTGCTCTCACCTCATCTTCACAGTTACTCTGCAGTTGCTGTGGGAGGTGTTGGAGCAATCAGGTGGAAACATCCTTCCTATTGCCTAGAATCTTCGAGCTCTTGGAATCTTGTTAGTTCCTGTGCTCTTCTGCTCTGCCTTCTTGTTCTTTATTAAGAGCAAATCCAGGGGCCAGCCACCTTGTTGCTGGGGGGCAGATGGAATCTCAGGCATGTGGTCTCCCTGGGAGGATGTTCTCCTGGCTGGGAGCATGCACTGTTTGTGACTTCTCTGGGCCTCTTCTACTTCTGGGCCCACCTTCTCATTGTTGTCTCCTAGAGCAGAGGGCTCTGGATGCAGACTTGGGAAGCCCGGGGCCTGGTCTGAGATATGTCTAACCTTGATGATGGTGATGATGACGATGGTGATGATGATGATGATGATATTAATAGTAATAATAGCTAAAATAGCTCTCATTTACCAAATGCCAGTTTATACCCAAAGCAATTTAGACCTGCAAGACAAGTATTAGAGTCACCTTACAGATGTGAAAATTAATCTTCAGAGAGGTTGAGTGACTTTCCCAGAGTCAAACAGCTGGAAGGTTACTGAGCTGAGGTTTATGTCCACAGCTTGGTGATTCCAAAGCCCAGCTCTGTCCACCAGGTGCTCTGACACATGACTTCATGAGCCCCAGGGTCACTCGCTCAGAAGCGCCCCAGAGCTGTCAGGGCTCCAGATCATTCTGTCACCCTGGCAGTGAGGAGGTTCAGGCCCCTGACTGCACTAGTATCTTTGTTCCTGAGTTCCTCCCTCCCACCCTCTGAGTGCCTACAGAGGGCCTGACTCTCTGACATCGCCTTGGCTGGGCTGGGCGCTTTGGAAAGTGCCAGGCAGGAAGGAAATGCAAAGCAGCTTGACTTGGCTTCTTCCAAGTTTCCCTTTGGAGCCCCAAGAAACACATCTGAAAAACGGATGGGAAGATGAGAAGAAGCAAGCAAATTGGAAAAAAAAGAAGGCTGAAGACCTCACATATGCAGAGGGCGCCCATCTCTCCAGGTGCTCAGGCATGTATTTATCTTTAGAGTGACCTGAAGTGCACTGCAGAGGTCAAGGTGGAGTGAGACCCTGCTAGCCTTGACTCTCTACATCCCTGAAACCATCAGAGCACAGAGCCAGGAGGGCTTCCTCAGCCCGGGTAGAGCCTCGTGTTCCACCAGGGGCCGGCCTCCCTGTCCCTGGGAGGGCTGGGAAGGCCCAGAGGCTCTCTGTCCCCTGGGTCTGCAGAGGGGACGGTTCTTGGAAGCTGTCCTGTGTATCCTCATTGGCTATCCTGCCTCTTCCTAGGCTTCCATTCTTTCTCCAAGGCCCACCTGCTCACCGACACCTCCTCTGGGAAGTCTTCTCCAGCCACCCCAGAAGCATGGTTGCAGACCTTGTTCTAGAACAGCCACTGCATTGTAGCCTACCTAAATGCTTTATATATTTTTTCTTCCTTTTCTCCAAGATTAGACCACAAACTCTTTTCAGCCTGGGGTGGTCCCTTCTGTGCATAGTCAGTTCCATGAAATACTTAAAATACTGCTGGCATAATTTAGCATACGCAGTGAGTTTATGCTCTTGGGTATTTAGATCATTTCCCTTTTCTTTGTAGTTGATATTATTAATTATTCTTATTAACACTTTACTCTGCTTGGTTTTTTTTTTTTTTAACAGCTTTGCTTCCTGCTGGTTTTCCTATCTTGGCATTTATTTATTCATTCAGCAAATAGCCATTGAGTAGCTACTATGTGTCAGACATTCTTCTAGGTACTGGGGGTACAGAAGTGAATAAAATATTTATTGGCTTATGTAATTAGAAGGCACTGGATTCAGGCTCACTTAAGGTGAGGCGGACATCCTGGAGTGGACATCCTGTGGGAGCTGCGTTTGCGGGTTGAGTACCTGGAGACCCCCTCCTGGACATGCCTCAGGTCTTTCTTGAATGAGTGTTTCCTCTGGTAATGAATGAGGCCACCCAGGCTCACACACACTTGTTCCTGGAGTTGGAGCTACCCTCTAAGGTTTCATAATGGGAACAGGCTTTTTTTAGGGGAGCAGGTGTGTGGTAGATTCTGGACTCCTACGCGGCTGTCTTCTGATTATTCCCGGAGAACTGCACCTCTCTGATCTGGTTTGGCTGAGACTGTTTTTGTCACCCCCACAGGGCTGTGTTGTTTGTTCCTAGAGCAGACAGACATCTGTCATCCTCACTGAGCCTTGACAGATGCCACATTCAAGTAAGCAGCACCCATTTAAACACACACACACACACACACAGCAGCAGCAGCAGCAGCAGCAGCAGCAGCAGCTCTGGCGTTGCCACCCTGGCTCAGACGCTGTATCCTCGTTTCCACATCCTGTGGCTGACCCTTCCTCCTACCAGGCACACCTTCCTGCACCTTCCTGCCAGCCCGTGCCCCCACACTGCAGTACAGAACAGAAGAATGCCCTATGCACTCTGACACCTGACAGACTGAGCAAGAGGGTTTGAGCCTCTGAGAGGGGAAGGGAGGTCTCATTGCAGACTCCCAGCTTGTAAGCACCTGCTGGACAGTGAGCGTCTCTCAGCTTCTGGGTTGGAATAGGGTTTGGATGGTCGATCATAAGCACAATGGGAAAAGCAGAGAGGGCATCAGTTCCTCTGGGATATGGATGAATCTTCCTTAGGAAGTGCCACACTTGGCTCCTGTTAGCTTCAAGAGTGAGCGTTTGGGAAAGTGGGGTGGGCACAAACCAATACCAGGGCTTGCTCGTCATAGCCAGGGGAAACTGAGGATGCTCTCGCTCATAGGAGAGAGAAGGCTTGACTGAGGATGGCTTCTAGAGTGAGACCTAGAGACGAGGGAAGGCTGGGGGCAGTGAGATGAGAAGGAAGAACCAGGCACGAAGTCTGTATAGTTGTGTGAAGTCCTCACACGTATTTTACTAAGATGTAGAACATTTCCTCTTACTTTATAAAATCATCCTAGCTTTTGGTACTTGAGCACTCCCTCCCTGTGGGCCCTAGCGGTGTAATCCTGAAAGGCTGTTGGACTTGTTTCGGAGAAGGCTGGGTTAAGAAGTGTAGGGGTGGTAGGGAATATCCTCTTCCTTGGCAGGCTCCTTCAGGGAGAGGGTGACCTGGGGGAAAGATGTTGGGGGGGTCAGGTCACTGAGGCCTACAGAGAAGAGGTGAGCCCAGCAGTGTCCTGGAGGCAGGGGGACAACAACTTGTTAGGTCCTAGGCAGTGTCTTGGTGCCGTGTCCCAGATGGGAGGGTAGGGGAGATATCAGCCCATAGATTCCATCCTGCTCTGATGGTGGGGCTTGGGAAAGTGGGGCAGGAGACTGGTAAGTGTATTTAACCAGATCTACTACAGACAAGCCACTAAGATAAGTCTCTGCTCTTTATCATGGGTGCTTATAATAGACCACTAGCTGAAAAAGACTAGTTCTGGAAGCTTCCCCGGAAGGACTTCCGCTAGTGTAGCCCCAGCTGAGCTAGAGGTGTGCAGCTCTGGGTGCTAAGGAGTGGCACAGAGGACTGGGTCTGAGGCCACCAGCTGGGCTTCAGGGAGTCTTAAACATGGTTCTCAGCTGACCCTCACTGCTATTCCTTAAACCTCCCTCCTTGAAAAAGCACGTCTGCTTTTCTGTTGTGCTTGTGCTTAAATATTTTATTTGGAGAAAGGCATCAAGAATGAAATCATTTCTCTATACATTAAATCCGATCATCTGTAAGCTCCCTCAGACTCTAAGCTGATTTTGTGACTCGGTGTTCCAGAGACCCCGGCCCGCTTCACCTCATCTTGCGTTTTATTTTTAAGCTACTCGTTCTTTCTTAAGCTGACATTTGAAATCTTAGGTTGTTCTTTCTGGGTTTTCCCAGATTATATTTGTGACTAATCCTTCTCATGATGTTTTAAGTAATGGAGAGAACCCGAATCCAGCAGTAAAACCAAAGACCTTCATCATAACGGTAGAAGTTTCTGGAATCTATAAAATATCAGTTTAAGAAGGACTAGCTTTTCCCTTAACCTAAATGACTACATCTCATGGGAAATTTAATTTTTAAAATAAATCCCACATTCCAATAAAGAGGAAGGCTCTGCTAGATAAACAATGAACATGTTTGTTCAAAAAACGGTTCTTTATTCAGCTAGGGAGGAACCAGGGGAATAGAGGAAGATACAAAGTGCTGAATAGAATCTACAAGATCAGACTTTGATCAAGGCTGAATTTATCATCTCTCCTTGTCAGTGGGCTTTACCTAAGCAGGACCAAGCAGACCTTCCCCAGATGCTCCCTGTCTTGGTTCTAGGACCACCAGAAGATGCTGTCAGAAGGACTGTCCCAAAGTCCATGAGTGTCAGGGTGCAAAGCCAGGGTCTGTTAACTATGATAGGAAGCCTCACCAGGGTAACTGCATGTATCATCCAGGATTTTTTGTATGCAAGTAAGAGAAATCTGGTTCCAGCTGCTTAAGCAAAACAAAACAAGACAAGACAAACAAACCAAACCAAACCAAACCAAAACCAAAACAAAAAAATGTGGGGGTAGGGTTTGAGCACTCTAGTAACTGAAAAGCTCAGTGGTTAAGTTTGGCTTCAGAGTTAGCTGAAGAGTTAGCTGACTCCAGGCAGTCCAGTGATGTCCTGAGGTCCCTTGCTCCCACTCTTTCACTCATTTCTCCTTCTATCTCATACTTTTGTTTCCTTCTGTGTGAGTTTTATACCCAGACAGGTTTCCTTCTCAAACGCATGTCGTAGTTGCTTCTTACCTGAGCTCTCAGTGGAAAAACGACTTCTGCTTTGCATACAGAAACTCCAGCAAAAGTCCCAGAACCAACTCTCATTAGAACAGGTTGGCTCACATGCTTGTTCCTGAGCCAATCACCATGGCCAGGAAGATGGGTCTAATTCTCCTACTGGGCAAGCTTGGTGGGCGCCTGTTCCTGGACTCGGAGGGTAGAGTTGGGGCCCTTCCTGAACCACAAGGATTCAGAGTGAGGGAGTTTTGTTACCCAAGGGGCAATAGGTACTAGGCAGATAAAGTTAATAGCTATCTACCGTGATACGGTTTGGTCAGGTTGATGTGAGGGGCCAGCGTGGGGGTGAACCCATGTTTGCCTGCTGATCCTCTTAGGTGATTTCTTCCTCTTCAGTTTCCTATAAAGTACCTCAGTTGTTGGAATGGTCCTTCTGCCATCTTGCTCCTTGACATTGGAAGGGCATGCAGAGCCTAATTTACCGACTTGGACCTGCTCTAGAAGGTAAGGCAAGCTCTGTGCCCACCCTTCTTCCCCAACTACAGAGTTAAGGAGTCACTTCCACCCTCTAGACTTACTATTAATTTTTGGCCATCAGTTAAGAGCTGATAGCTATTGGAAATTAAAAAAAAATCTCTCTCTCTCTTTCTAACCATACTACTGGAACTGTTTAATTTTATTAATGGAACAAGTTTTTGTTAAATATCTGTAGCCATCTGTTATTGGGTACTATGGACCAGGCAGTTGCATGCTTTATAAATATTAAGTCATGTTAACCGTAACCCAATGAGATATAGTATTAGTCCTATTTTACAGGAGAGAAAACAGGGTCAGAGTGCTGTGTGACTTGTCAGAAGCCATGTAACCTAGAACATCCTCTTCGTACTATGTGGTTGTGCTGGGTTGGATGCATACGGGGATGTGTAAGACACGTTCTGTGCCCTTGAACAGTATGTGATTGCTGTGTGTTCACTGTTACATAAAAGAATGAGTAATATGTTTCGATGGGAATAAAAGATAAAACAGAAGGAAATGATTAATTTTCCTTGAGTGTAGTCTAGGAGGCAGGAAGGGACATTTGAGCTAGGCCTTCGTGAGTGAGTAGGAGTTTCCATGGGGGTATGGTGCAGAGGGAATTTGTTCTTTAGCTGAGTAATCCCTGAGTTTTGTTGGAGATGGAGTTGCCCGTTTCAGGGGATATAATATCGCTTTGTACTCTGCCTTCTCATCTTACTGGATGGCCAAAGTAATTCAATTGTGTTAGTTCAGATGCTTTTATTTGCAAAGAATAGAAACCCCAACACAAGCTGGTTCAAACAGTAAGGGGGACTTATTGTCTCATCTAATTGAAAGGTACAGAATTAGGGCTGGCTTAGAGTGAGGCTTAATCCATTGGCTCACTAATATCACCAGGGGTCTGGTTTCTCCCCTTCTCTCTGTTGTCTTATGCAATGGTCTTTTCATCAGAGGCTGGCTCCTTTCAGGTGCTAAGATGGCTGACAGAGCTCCTTTGTCATGCTCATCAGGAAGGAAAGGTGGCTTTGTCCCAACAGTCCCAGCCAAAGACCTGAGACACTCAGATTGGACTGGCTCAGGTCACATGCCCAATCTTGTGCCAGTCATTGTTGCCAAGGGACATGGACGGTGGAAACACATGGATCCCCAGATGGAATTTTGGGGACTGATGGAAGGAGGAAGTGGACAGTGGATGCTGGGAAGGCATCAAGATGTTCACCACAGCATTGAAGTTTGTATATTCCTTCCTTCTTGAGCAGTAAAGGTGGCGCCTACCTACTGCACATAACTTTTTTTTTTTTTTTTAATGATTTTTTTATTATATTATGTTACTCACCATACAGTACATCCCCGGTTTCCGATGTAAGGCTCGATGATTCATTAGTTGTGTATAACACCCAGTGCACCATGCAATACGTGCCCTCCTTACTACCCATCACCGGTCTATCCCATTCCCCCACCCCCCTCCCCTCTGAAGTCCTCAGTTTGTTTCTCATAGTCCATAGTCTCTCATGTAACTTTTGACGCTCAGTCTGTGGTACCTCAAGCTCCAAGCTTGACCTTGGGCAGTCCAGCCACTGAACTACCTGTTTTCCTCTCTGTTGTCTCTTCCTAGCCTGTCTCCTGGACAAGCTTGCTTTGCCTTTGAGAACACCCAGAACACCCACTGTCCAGTAGTATACAGTGAATTTTGTGGACAGACCGGATGCTCTGGGCATAATGGCATAAGTGCCACACAGGATGGTCTAGACCTTTTAGCAGCTCATCGCTTAGGCCTTTTACAGAGCTGCTTTCTTCAAAGAGGGCAAAACATCGGACACGGCGTTTTCTAAAACTATTCCCCAACTCCAAGACCACCACTTTTTCCTTTCAACTGAGGTAGCTAAATTTATTCTCAGTCATGGACTGGCAAAAAAAAAAAAAAAAAAAAAAAAAAGGCTCCCCAAGATGTCCCACACTGAAGAGAGGAAGAACTATCGAAGGCCATTATTAGCCAGAGCTGGCAACCATGTGTGCGTTATCCAGCACCCAGAATGGCTCTAGGAAAGGCCGAATAGCTGGAGTTGGGGAGGCTTGGGTTTCCAGTCCCGATGCTGTCACTTTTGAAGATGCAATGTGCCGTGGGGGTGAAGAATACAGATTGTAGTCAGACGGCCCACATCTAAATCCTGGCTTTTAGGATTTTGTTTACAAGCTGTGCTTGGGTTCCTGTCCCAGCTTTCTCCTTTATTAGACCTGGATCAGGAACTAGTCACCAAGTTCTAGTCTTCCATTCAGGGGATTGTTTTCTGAGGTTTCCTCTTGTCATCTGACCTTCCAACTTAGTTGGGAGGGTGATGACTGTCACTTTACGTCTGTGGTCTCAGTTGCTTTGTCTGTAAAATATGGATACAAATAATATCCACATTAGAAGGTTGATGTGAGGATTAAATGAGTTAATATATGGTAAACAGTTGACATGGAATCTTATAAACTTAACAGTATGGGTAACTAGATCTATCTCGTAAGGTTGCTGTTAGCCTTAGAGACGATGCATACATGCTCTCTGGCATATCGCAGACACCTGATAAATGTTAGCCATTATTAATAATAATTATGTTGATCAAACTGCTTAATAATAATGTGAGTCATCTGAGTAGAGCTTGATCGTTGCTGGAATGCTTGCCTCCAGCATTGTCCCCCCTGGACCTCACAGCTGCTCAGTCGTGGGGCCCCTTCTTCTGGCCAGTGGATCTCAGGGGAGGGTTGGATGCCTTCCCAGGATGTCCTGGCCAGGTGGTCGCTATCGGGACGTGGACAGGATGCATGGCTGGGAGCTTCCTTGTCCTGGGCTCCTATACACCCCCTCTGCCTCCATCCTGGAGGCTTCCCAGCCATTTGTCATAGCCTCTTTTGAAATGCATGCGGTTCTCATCAGTAATATCCTGATTGCCCCATTAATCTCCTTTAAGCTTCATGAAAAATACAAAGGGCTGGATCAGGAAATAGTCGCCAAGTTCTAATTCTGCATTCAGGGGATTGTTTTCCGTGGACGTGAAGAGACTGATGTTTCCCATTTGGCATTTGGATTTCAACTAAGTCGGGGAGAGCTGTCACCTTCTGAATTATCAACCAGTTTACAAGGTTGCATCTATATTTTGCCTCTAATGTGTCTGTACTTTTTGCTGTGTCTCTATCTGCATGTGCTCTTCTTTCTAATGGATGTTTTACTATGCTGCCCAGAGGGAGTGCTAAGGAAATTTCTTTTGATAAGACCTTAGAGAAGCAAGAAGCCTGCAACTTCTAGTCACTGCCCCCTCTGTGCCTCTTCCTTAGACCTTCACCACAGAGCATTGCTCGCTATGGAAGGAGCAGTGTTTGCTTTGTTAAAATGTGCTCACACACATACATTATACACACACATTCCGAGGCCCTGAATTCTACAGTAGTCCACTGTTTAATGCGGTGGCCACTAGCCACATGTGGCTTTTTAAATTTAAATGAAACGACAAGTTTAGCTCTTCAGTTTCATCAGCCACATTTCAGGGGCTCGGTAGCTGCATGTGACGAGTGGCTCCTGTATTGGACAGCCTTTCCATTCATGCAGAAAGTTGCACTAGACAGTATTTGGCATGAAGGAGTAAGGGAGAGGGAACGGGTCCACGAGTGTTAGCATTAGCAACAGAGTACCCCAGACCAACAAATATTAAATACTCCTCTGTCTTCACTCTGTGCGCATTTCCCTTGCGATGCCAAGGACATTTATAGCAGGAAAAATAAGAGACTATATTGTTCTTTGATCTGATGCATTCAATGAAACCATTCATTGAAAATTAGATTATTTTAATCTTACAGAGAAATAGAAATGCCTATTTTGTTACCTCCCATGAACAGTGAGCTTGGACGGCACATCATGTGTGTTTCATCCCGTCGGTGACTGGCATGGGGGTGGCCCGTGTAGAAGGTCGTTTATCTTGGTGAGGGTGGGATTCAGGAAGACTGTTTTCGCACATTGCCTGGCAAGTCTAGCACTGGTCCAAGACTTTTAAATACTCCTGTCCAATTTGAACTTGAACACTTCTGGCTGTAGACCCCTCTGGTGTGCAAATCCACTTAGAAACCATCCAGTCTACTCATTTGTCTCCAAAAAGTAGGCACCAGAAATGACTGCAGGAACACACTGGCTCTTGATAACGTCAGGATGGCAGTCTGCTGTTGTTTCGTTGTTAAATATCAGCAGGTTACCCAGTAGTACCAGACCCAAAAGTATGAGCATCACTGCACGAATATTGCAAGAAATCTGCGGACCTCATGGGGACTGCCCAGACCTGGTTTTGAGAATGACTGATTTAATCAGTTGGCAGAGTTTAATTCACATACTCGGACAAGGGTTCTGAATCCTTCAGTCCTTCGTGGGGTGCGGGTGGGAAGGAAAAGCAGAGAGTGGCTGTCTGAGCTAACAGGAAAGCATGGAGAGGAGGGATCTGGGCCTGCCCCTGAGATCTGAGGTTTGATTGACAGAGCATGTGCAGGAAAGGGCCGATGTACCTGCCTGATAAGGGCTTATCCAGCAGCACCAGGGCCTCTGGTGAGTATGGGGGTCATGGTGTTCCAAATTGTCTGCAGCTGGCTTACCAAACAGGCTGGAGTCCGGTGGAGAATATCTGTAGGATTTTCCGGAGACCAGAAGTCCCAGGACAAGAGGATCACCTTCCCCAAATGTCCTTGTAGTCTTACTTGTGGCCTCCTGGGGATTTCAGCCTGTGTTAGGAGTCCTCTTTTTGGTGCCCTTTGACCTTTAGTCCTCTCAGAGCTGCCTGGTGACATAAAGATGAGAATTTCTTAGCTCCTGTCACTGGTAAAACTCCTAAAAGATTTATAATATTCTGAACATATCACAGTAATAAATGTAATAACACCTCTTTACATTTTTGTAGCCTTTTGAATAAAGCCCCCCAGGAGCATTATCCTAGTGGTTTTCAGACTCATTTTTTTCTTGGTGGGGGGTGAGGGGCAGTCCTTAAAAATCTTTGTTCCAGTGACTCCTTGGCTAGAACCCACCAGGCCGTGCAGATATAAGTGGAGTGGTGACCGACGGGAGGGAAGGTGGAGCACTGCTCATTGAACCTCTGCCCTCCAGACCCTCCGTTCGTCTTTGAGCCACTCCGGAGCATTGCCCACCAAGCCTTGCCAGTGTGTCCTCGGGCACAACAGTGACTCCGTGCTGCTCCTGCAATTAGGGTGGTGGCCGGAGAGGAGAGAGTAGCCTCCACACCACTTGGCCCAATTCAAGGAGGGTCTGTAGTGACAGGGGCACAGGGGGAAGGGACTCATTCAGAATCATGGGTGGAGTACGGATTGGATGCTCCGTAGACTCTTTTCTACAGTATATATACTGAGCATATCCTATCTCCCCTATCCTGGCTCTTGGCTTCCCAGGCCAAGCTGGAGATTTTGAGCGCAGGCCTCTGTGTCGCCTGTCTTCATGGTGGCTGTGTGCTCCACTCAGGGGTTCTCCTGGGAAGACCCTCAGGAGGGTTTTCAGCCTAGCTCGAACTCTCAGTTGCTCCAGTTCCTCTTGCTTTGCAAACTCTGGTGAGAGCACCTGGAAGCCCTGCCGTGGTCTGCACCCATGGCTCATGAGACCCATTGTGTTCATTCTGCCTCACAGGCCGTCACCTGTAATGAAACAGGTGCAGCCAGAGTGTCTGCAGGTGCAGCTGGTTCTTGCACAGGCTGACTGAACACCTGTCCTCCACCGACTCTTGTCTGTAACGTGTCATGCACCCAAGGCCTCAGTATTCTTGCCTGTGAAATGGGCATATAAATAAACCTACCTTAGACTCATGGAAGATTCAGGCTCTTTGAAAAAACTGGCCAACAGCAAATTTTCTCGAATAAATGTTGGTTGTAGAGCCAGAGAGTAGGTATAGCTGGCCTCCGTCTCAGAGACAGTTCCTGCCATGCTCCATGAAATGTCAGTGCTGTTCTTGTTCTGAAACCAAAGAAACCAGAGCTGTGGCTTCTTGTCTAACCTTTGCTAATGGTTTTCAGATCGACTCTATACACAGAAGAACTGCTGATCAGTTTCTTATAGGGGAAAGCAGATGATGGGGAGGAAAGGGACTGAATTTATTTTCTAAACTGGGTTTCTGTGCTGACTCACCCAGTGGGTTGGGAGCAAATTTCTGCTCTCTGTTTCCACCCTAGAGATGGGGGGAGATGTTACCCTTTTGCCCAAGGGTGGATGGGGAGAATTCCAAGGACTGCATTAAGAAAGGGAGACTGCAGAGGAAAGGAATTCCTCTTCAAAGGTCAATACAATCTTAGTAATCTCATGAAAAGCCTTCCTGGCTTTAGGATTTGCTCCAAGGAATCTGGCACCAGATTTTAGATTTGCTCAGAGAGCAAGAGGGAAGGAGATGCTGCTTTTGTATGGAATTCCAGTACCTTCCTTTGCAAGGCCAACAATGCAAAGATATGCTTCAAAGAACAGTGGCAGCTTGTAGTTGGGACGGAAGCACTTAATTTGCCTCAATTGTGCCAATTTCTAGGAGTCATTGGGAAATTCAGCAGCTAATGAATGTGCCCCTGTTCTGTAAGATCCCTATTGGAATATTCAGTATTCTCTTCTTCATACTTATCAGCTAAGGGAATTACAGAAACATATTTCTGGAGCATGCTGGGGATAAGAGCAGAGATATAAAAACCTCCTTCTTTCCCACCAGATGGGACCCAGCAGCCCAGGTGAATGTTGCAACTGTGTTAAAAAGGCCATAGATTCCTAGTGGGCTCTGACCAGAGCCTCACTTCCCAGGACTGTGCCAAGTTACTTCTTTTCCCTGGTTCTACCCCTTGTTGGGGTCTCCGAGGGCCTTCCATTCAGTATGTGGATGTCCGGGTCTGTAGGCAGACACACTTCTACAGATCTGGACAAAAGGACAAAAGGCATAAGATGAAGGACTGTTCACTTTTGGGCTGTTCATTTCTTCTTCTCTCTCCTTTTGCCGATAGAGCAGTCCCCCTGTATCTTCAGGTGCTGGTTCCAAGACCCACAGAGGCTGCCTGAGACCATAGATAGTCCCAAGCTCTATATATGCTATGTCATTTCCCATACATACACACCTATAATAAAGTGTGATTTATAAATTGGGCACAATAAGAGATTAACAACAATAAAACTAGCACAGATTTCTTTTCCTGTTTTATAATTTCATGGGAAGAAGATTCGTTCGTACCGTGGATCCTAGCAGGCTCGGCATACGATTTCTGTTCTTACTAAGTAGAGAAGTTTCACCTTTTCCCTTAGAGGAAGCACTTTACGGGCTTCACTGGGGCATCTTCAAATTGCCAGCCTCGCTAGTCTTGTGCTTGGGGGCCATTACTAAGTAAAATAAGGGTTGCTTGCACACAAGCACCGTGATACCGCACAGTAGGTCTGATCGCGGTGAGGGCTACTAAGTGACTAGTGGGCGGGGAGTGTGTGCAGCATGGATACACTGGGCAGAGGGATGATTCACATCCCGGGCAGGGTGTGGAGCAGGACAGCTTCAGATTTCGTCATGCGACTCAGAATGGTGCCTGATTTAAAACTTATGAATTGTTTATTTCTGAAAATTTCCATTTAATATTTTTGGACCGTGGTTGACCGTGGGTAACTGAAGCCGTGGATAAGTACTACTGTGCTTAGTGTTTCCACTAAGTAAATGACTAGAGTAAATGACTCAGAAGTGGTATTTCTGAAATCCTATTTCAGGACGCGCTGGTGCCCCTCAAATTTGGAAGAAGCCTGCATACTCTGTCTCCCCTTGATGATTTCCTTGCACATTTACATATTAAAGACCATGGAAGTCTTGTAGTGAAGTGACCCAGACAAGCTCGTATCTGTTTATCCCTGTGGTTTCCAGTGAGACCAGGATGTGGGTATTTTGTAGGGCACTGTGTAGCCGTGTGGCTTACCTGGACTGACTCAACTTTTGACTAAAGTTTGGATGCAGCCCAGTGAAGAGCAAGGCTGTACGTTTTCAGCATCTAGTTTTGTGCCCTTGAGCAAGTTACCTAAGCTTTACGTGCCTCAAGTTTTCTTATCTGTAGAAGGGGCTAATAAGTACCCACCTCACAGCACTGTCATGAGGATAAAATGCTTTAGTTAAGCTTTTAGCACCGATTTTGAAATAGAATGTATTCTCTATGTGTTAGTTATTATTATGACTAATATCATAAATTATTGTCTCTATTATTAATTAATATATTATATTGACACTGTGCTAAGTGGTGTTCCTGCCACCTCCTCATGTTGTAGAGAACAGGATAGGCTAAGAAACTCCCTTGGGTGGAAGATTGCAAAAGCACCATTGTTTTACTTAAGCTTCATGACCATCGCAGAGGAAAAATGCAGTTGTCCCTCTTTTATGCACCAAGTCCACTCTTGGGTCCGGCAGGTCCCTCAGAGACGGTGGCCCATTCGTATGTGCCTGCTTGAATGGGGTTACAGTCTGTGCCACGGTGGAGAGAGTAGTCCCAAGTCACACAACACATAGAGGGTGTGAAGCCAGGCTTGCTGGCTCCAAGCCCCAGATCTCCAAGCACCTCTGTCAATCAGACCCTCATGGGGACCCATCGACATGGGCCTGGTGTCAGCTCTGGTAAGTGGTACCCTCCACAGAGATCTGGGTTCAAATCCTAATTCCATCCCTGTCTAGCTCCTTGCTTTTGTGCAGGTCACTTGACTTCTCTGATCTTCAGTCTTCTCTGCTGTGAAATCGAGATGGGAAGACCCGTATGTCCTGGATACAATAAAGCTAATGCTATCATGTCTGTGAGGGTCAAGCACAAGGCCGACATATGGTTAGTGCTCAGTAAGTCTTAGCTCATAGTGACACTCTGCATCAGACTTTGTGCCAGGCTGCTTCACCTGCAAGATCTCATGCAATCCTCACAACCCCAGCAGGAGATCTGTACTCTTCATTTTTCAGATGGGGAAACTGAGGCTCTGTGTCGTCAAGTGACCTGTCCAAGGTCATAAAGCCATAGATTGTGAAGTTGAGGTTCAAACCCTGACAGCCTGACTCCGTGGAAACCCCTTTGCCATTCCTCTTCTGTAGAGCCATGTGCTGGGATATAGGCAGGGTTTGCGCGTGGCTGTGCTCCTAGGTCAACAGGGTGGTCTCGCAATGGACATTTTAGCCATGTCTGTGCAGGATTGGACTGTTCTTTGGGCTTGAGCACAATGTTCCTGAGCCAGGAGGGTAAGGCAGAAGTTTAGTGCTGTTTCACCAGGAGGGATGCACCAAGTCCACTCTTGGGTCCGGCAGGTCCCTCAGAGACGGTGGCCCATTCGTATGTGCCTGCTTGAATGGGGTTACAGTCTGTGCCACGGCCCAGGGACACAGTGACCCCAATAAGTCTGGTTATCTACTTAACACTCCAGGTGACCAGAAGAGACAGTTTCCTGCAAGTTGAACCGAGAGAGTACTCAGCCAGTTTTCTGGCTGAGTGGGGGACGTAATCCAGCGCGTTGCAGGTAACCAGAGTGTTTGAATGCATTCTCAATCTGAATCATTCAGATAACTTCTAGTTAACAGTTTTAAAGCCATGGATGCCCTTCAGCCTGAGGGACAAGAGCAAAGCAAAAGAGCTGAGGTACCAGATGCAAGACATTAGAATAGGGGGAGGAAAGGAAAGCAAGGGAGAGTCCCAGATTACCACCACGCTTTTTCCTGCTAGGTTGGTGTTCAGAGTCAAGGGGAAGAGCCAAGGTGGGTTATTAAGGGCGTATTGATTTGGATGTGCTGAGCAGTTGGAATGTTTTTGCTTCGCAGGACATGAAAGTGCACTTGGCTTTGCATGATTGGGTTTAAGTTGCTCGGCGGAACACCACTTGTCCCTGGCCCGAGTCTACAAAGTCCCACAGTTTGGGAAGGACAGTTACGGCGGCACTCTTGCTCTTGAGGGTTGTTCATGGGGAGTAGCAGTTTCCACGGCTTAAGGCACGTTTCCCAGGATACCCCTACCTTCTTTGGCTCAGAGTCCTATAAGTATCCTCGAGGGGGAAAGGGAGTATGTATACAAGGTCGGCCAGTACATGAATGTATCCAACATTTAGATCCAAGGGGAAGGGTCTAGGTGCAGCTGGGCAATCATGGGAGTGGGGATGAAGGCAAGGCCAAGGCAGGGAGGGAGTGGGGATCCTTCATTCATTCACCCAGTCAGCATTGACTAAGCACCCACTGTGTGCCAGGCATTGTTCAAGGCAAGGGCATAAAGCTGTGATCAGTGAGGTCAAGCACAACCACACCCAGTCCTGTCGTGGACAGCGTGGGCCATGGGAACAGCATGGTGGAGGAAGGAGTGTTAGATTGGTGGTTAGTCTGTGTCGTTTAGTTATTCTTCCTTACTAGCCTACCTTGGTTCTTCTCCACTCTCAGAGCCAACTTAGTAGGAAAAACACTTTACTTTGTTCCTCCCCTCCCTCCCCTCCTAGCATCTAGCAATTGATAGTCAGCTCTTTATTTTTGCCTTTGTCTCTCGGGCTGAAAGGTGAACATAGATATGAAGCATAACTTCATCTCTCTGAGATTCAGTTTCTGGACAGAGGGAGGGGGGTCTTCCAGATATGCTAAGCCCAGACACATGCTTCTCAGGGGAAATACTTCCTCCTGAATCTTTGGGTTTTTCTTTCTAAAGGAACTGAGTCCATGATTTCAGATCAGGCCCGGGCAAAGGGGGGAGCTGAGAGAACCTGATGGGGACAATGAGATGTGGTTCTAAGTACCAGACTTGGGGCAGGTGCCAGGGAGATGTGACGATTTAACAGAACAATATGAATAGAGAATATAGGACCATGCCTGATACATAGGCGGCCCATTTTAAAAAAGTCCCAAATAAGCCTGGGAAGGAAAGCAGGAAGGCAACCATTCATCCACTCTACAAGTATTTCTTAAATATCTAAGTCAAAAGAACATGGACTCTGGAGTCAGACTGCCTGTGTTCAAACCTTGGTTGTTTTATTTACTACCTTTGTAGTAAGTTACTTAATTATTCTCTGTGCTTCAGTTTCCTCATTTATAAAGTGGGAATAATCAGTAATAGTAAATGGAGGTCGCTATGAGGACTAAAAAAGATTAAGAGCTTCATGTGTTCATTACAAGTATCTTTTTGTTTACTTATTCAATGGCTATCCATTGGTCTGGTGTTAAGATCAAGAAAGTGGAGACTGACAAGGTCTCTGCTTTACCCATCTTATATTCCAGTGGAAGAGCCAGATTATCTAAAAAGCCAATAAATTGACAAATAATGTATCTTAAGGTAGTGATAAGTGGAGGAGAGAAGAGAGAACACCAGGGAGTGAGTGAGTAGAGCTGAGGACCAATAATACAGAGAGAGGACAGGGGAGAGGGAAATAGACATTACACACAAAGATCATTCTGAGATAAGAAAATCTTTGGAATTTACAAAAAAAAAAAAAAAAAAAAAAAAAAAGAAGAGAGGGAGAGAGAGAGAGAGGGAAAGAAAAAGAAAGTAATCCTTGAGTTTCCAAGAGAGGCAAGCAGGATAAGCAGCCAAAAATAAATATAGTTAAATAAAGATTGATTCTGGGGCCAAACAAGCTTCGAGATAATTATTTTTCCCGGTAGTGATTCATTATGGCTCACAAATGAATTCATCTTTTCGTGTTTTCGGTACCAAAGGTCCTTGATAGATGGATTAATTCTCCTTTTCACCTGGCTTCCTTCACCTGATCCCCTTCACATCGTCGGATTGAAATTAAGGACCACTCATTTGGAAAAACCTATTAACTCCCTGCTCCTAGATGGCTCACCATCCAGTTAGCCTGGCTGAGTTCCATCTCTTAGGGCATGAGCCCTCGTGCCTCTCTGCTATCTCCATTAATGTCCCCTTTGGGCCTGTGGCTGAGGCAGTAAGGCTCATCGAATATTCCAGTTGCTCCTGTATACTTCCCAGCTTCTACAGGGAACCCAGGAGATGGGCATCACTTCTGGTGTGAGGCAGGGGATCCCCATGTGGGGCGCTTCAGCACTCTCTTCCCTGTGGTGACACTCAAGGAGGTTGGGTGCTTCTGATGGTGTGGTGCAAGATGGCAGAGCTTCCGTCAGTCCAGGCCCCAGAGTGGGTGAGTGATCCCTCGCTCTCTGTGTCTTCACGGGTCTCTGACTTCTGGCTTCTCAAGGGCCTCAAAGACTGCTTGCTCCCTGTGTTTTGTAGGCATTTGAAAACCTCTACCAAGTGAATTATTCAGCCTCAGCTAGGCCGGCTCCTGCTTCTATTAAAGTTAACTTCCGCCTCTAAAATAACTTCCACACCTCTTCCTGCCCTAGTCACTCTGACTTCCCTGTGTTCTTTTTTTCTTTTTCTTTTTTTTAAGATTTATTTATTTATTTGAGAGAGAGAGAGACAGAGAGAGAGAGAGAAAGAGAGATAGAATCCCCAGTAGACTCCCTGCTAGGTGCGTAGCCCGACCCACGGCTTGATCTCAGGACCCTCTCGATCCCAGGACCCTGAGCTCATGACCTGAGCTGAAACCAAGAGTCAGATGCTTAACCGACTGAGCCACCCAGGCGCCCCATCCTGTGTGTTATTTCTTTATTGTATTTGCCATTCTATGACATTCTCTTATTTATACATTTATATATTATCTGTGTCTTCTCACTAATCTCCCGCCTGCTTGTACTCCACTGTATCCTCAGTGTCTAGAACAGTACCTGGTGCAAAGAAGGTGCCTGATAAAAATGTGAATGAATGAATGCCAGTCACCAGGGAGGCACTTTCCCTCCTACCCTCACTTCTCCCAACCCATCTCCCCTCTTTCAGGGCCCGGCTGCAGGGTCAGCTGTAGAATGGAAGCAGTAGAATGTGGTTAGGACGATGGATTTCAGAACCAGACTGCCTGGGCTTAAATATAACACACTATCTGTGTGACCTTGGGCAAGTTCATCTGTGCCTCAGTTTCCTCATCTATGGTCTGATAGTAGCGGTGCTTCCTGCATAGGATTGTTTTTCAGATTACATGAATTAATATTTGTGAAATACTCAGAAAAGTGCCTGACTCCTATGTAAAGGCCTGTAAGAATTACCTTGTTGCCAGTTGTAGGGGGAGGAGAGGAGTCTGTCCCCTAGGTGGCCCCTGGGCACCCCCTCAGTAACCTGGAGACCTGGCCTCACTGCTTACTAGGATCCCCTGGGGTCCATTCAGCAAGCAGGTCCAGCCCAGTTTTTATGTCCAAGACAATAAACTCACCCAGCCTAGAGGAGTCCCTGGGGAAAACGGGTGACTGGCGTGGCGTGGGGACGGAAGGTCCTTTTCTCAAGGTTGAAGCTCCCCAAGGCTCCGTGAGGCCCCGCCCTCAAGGCTCTGTCCTTCCCAAAGTCCTTCAGCAAGATTTCCATAATGTTATTAAAAAGCGACGTATGCTGGCCAGATGAGTGACACTTGGCGGTGATGGGGCTTTGCTCTGCTCCTCTGGGCACGGAGAACTTGTTCAGTTATGTGCCACCCTGATGATGGGCCCAATCACGAGCACACACATTAGCTCCTGATTATACCCTTGTTGAGTTTCTCTTGACAGGAAGGAAATGAATTTACCTCGTGTCACCTCTGTAGTTTGCAAGCAGCCTTGGCTTCTGCGATAACAGCACCTCTCACATTTTGTGAGACCAAGGAGGAAACATTTCGTTCGGTGGACAGTCCTTAATGGCCCGCACGGTCAATCCTGGGGGTGGCTTGAGCTGATTCCTCACCGGCAGGGCTGCCCCTGGGCTCGCAGGGCGCTGGCGCCGTGGAGAGCAGAGCCCTGACCTCACCCTCTTAGGGTCTTGAGTCACTGAGGGGTTGGGCAGATGACTGTCTCTCCACTTCCATGTGCAAAATCGGGGTAATACTAGTAGGCATTTTACAGGGTTGGTGTGACTTCAAATAATCGATATATGTAAGGCACTTATAACAGTGCTTGGCATCTGGTGAATGCTGCATAGGTTTGTCTGTTGTTAAAAAATCATTTAAAAAACAATTTTGCTTATTGTTCTCATCGTTATGAAAAGGCTGTCCCCAGACTTCAAGCACATCTCTGCCGTTTAGTAGTGGTGTGGCCTTGGACACATCCCTTATCCCCTGTGGGCCTTTATCTCCCGTTTGTAAAGTGAGAACAGGGTAGTGCTGCTTCTCCCTGTGCTGCTGGGAACCTTTCAACGAGGGAGTGCATGGAAAGCATCGAGAACAAACAGCACCAGCATAGATAAATGCTTCGTGGATGTTGGCCATGGTGGATTGTGATGGGGAATTTGCCTCCCTCACCAAGGAGGGGGTCAGGTGCTGTGGAGGCCTGCAGGGTCAGGGGAGAGACGTCTCTGCATGGTGGGTTAGTATTATATACCGAGGTCTTGCTTTCCATTTGGGGCAGTGAGCTTCTCGAGAGAAGAAGTTGCCCCAACCATGCTGAGCTCCGAGTTCTGCTCTGGGATCCTGGGGCAGGCCCCAAAGGGAGATGGGAGTGAGTCTGTGGGGATCCATGATTCCTTCCAAAGCCCTCAGACTGGGCTGATCAATGCAGCCTTGAAACAGTGCAGTTCTGGGAAGGGGCAGCAGACCCCTCGCTCACTGACCCATCTCCTCTCCGCTAGGAGCCCTGACCCCCTTCAGCAGCTGGTCCCTGCAGAAAGCCCCTCCCCCCCCATCACTGGGGAACATGAAATCCCTGAAGAACTATGACTGAGAGCCTGGAAGGGCTTTCCCTGGGTCTGGGAGAGGACATCTTCTGAAATAGTAACAACCCTTCTTCCACCACTGCCTGCCAGGTGTTTGCTGTTTGATCTTTAAAGTCGATACATTTCCTGTCCCCAGGGAATTCCCAGTGGCAAGAGTCAGCATGCTGGGGAGAGCCCCTGTGTGGATGGGGCCACGAGGTCCCTAAAACACTGGCATTTTGGTCTGATCTGAGCTCCAGGGACGGAGCAGGGCACAACCTCTGGGTTCTTTTCTGACCTTCATGGTTGCCCCTGCTTGCCTCCCAGAACATGAGGCATACCAGCGAAGCTTCGCTCTCGAAGGAAACCCAAAGTCCATGGGTTCCACTCCCGACCCCTGAGCCCACAGCCTCAGCCAAACCCAGTCACTGCACCAAAAGCCCCTGTTTCCAGAGGAACCTGGGCCTGCTGTGTGCGGGGTGAGCTCTCAGAATCATGGGCAAATGAAGCACATTGAACAACCCTCCAGTGTGAAAATGAATGGGGTGGGGGAGAAGGGAGAAAAAGCCAGAGTGACACAGGGACACTGCAGAGCCCTGGGGAAGGACAGAATCAGAGGGAGACTGGGAAGTGAGAGAACTCTTGGAAACAGAAGGGAAAGTAGAAAATCATCATGGGAACTCTCTGGTGCTGAGAACCTAGTGTGTGCCAGGTGCTGAGCTAAGCTCTTCATACATTCTATCTCATTTAATCTTCACAACCGGACTGTGATGTAAGTACTGTTCTCAACTCTGTTTTATAATGAAAACAGTGGACATTCAGAAAGGTCAGGCATCTTATCTAAGATCACACAGCTTTTGGTGGAGAGTCAGGACTGGAACCCAGGCCCACTTGACTGCAAAATACATTTGCTTCTCCCCTGCAGAGGCCATCACCCCAGGCATGTGGCAGTGTGGCAGAGCCCCTCGGAGCCCCCCTACATGCCCAGAAACTGAGAAGCACGGGGCATTCTCTTTTGTAGTTGAGATGTATTTGCAGAGATGCCTCAGGAAAGGCAGATGGGTGAGTATTATGCATCTCACCCTTGACCCCTCTGTTACTTGGGATGCTTTTGGGTAGTAACAGAGAAGAGCATTTTTTAAAAAGAATTTATTTACTTATTTGAGAGGGAGAGAAAGAGAGGAGAGAAGCAGACTCCCCACTGAGCAGGGAGCCTGATGCGGGGCTCGATCCCAGGACCCGGAGATCATGACCTGAGCCAAAGGCAGACGCTTAACCAACTGAGCCACCCAAGAACCCCACAGAGAAAAGCATTTTTCTACACAAAAAAGATATCTAGACAAAGGGAGTTGCTGGTGTCAGTTCAGCTGCTATATCATGTCAAGATCGACCTCCGCAGAATATCAAGCTTCCCTTGGCTTTTTCCTCATGGTTATAAGACAGATAGGCAGCTTCAGATTTTGTGTGTATTTTGAGGTAGGAAGAAAAGGGGAAGGAGCAGCATCAGGGTAAGGCATTCCCCCCTCCTTCTTGGACTTCCTGCCGTACAGAGTATAAGATAGGGTCATCCATAGCAGCAAGGGAGGCTCAAAGGGATTTTCCAGCTTTACAGCCTCTAGGACGGACAGGCTGGGAATCTACCATGGGTGAGCCAAACTACAGTGTCTGCCATATTCCAACACACCAGCCCCAGCTCGAACCCACCAGGAACCCTCACCCCCTGGGCAAGCTTATTTAGTTCTCTGGAAGACCCAGGCAGGCCTTGACCATTCTGAGTGGAGTAGAGTACGGGCAGCAGGGGTTGGGGGGAGGCAGGGGCGCCCAGCTCCTTCCTGCCTCGTGGCGGCTGGAGGTAGCTATCAACACAGTCACGTCTGTCGTGTCTGCAGAACCAAGCCTGGAGTCTCTCAGCTCTTTAGTGCCTGCTTTCTCTGCAGCCAGCTGCACGGCTCACGTCCCAGGAGAGGCAGCAGATTAGATCAGTGGAGGAGCAGAGAGGCCGGGGAGGGGGTGGAGGAGGAATGAATGTGGATTTGACAGAATTTTCTAAAATATCATATTATTGATTTGGAAGAGACACAAGAGAGGAAATGTAAGAGACGGGTGATAAGAGGCTCAGCCGAGACGGGCATGAGAGAGGCTGCCTGTTTTCTGATTGGAGGTAACATTAGACCAGTGATTCTCAACCGATTTCTCATTAGTGCCTGTCTATGGAGCCTTTTAAAACATTTTTTTCCCTAATCATTCCCCCACCCACCCATGAAATTTTAATATCACAGATATACTGTATATCTGTTTAAGTGCTGTATGGATATCTGTGCTTTTACATAAAAGGAATACAATTTTTTATAACCCCCCTCCAAATATCAATGTTTGCCCCCTTGGAGGAGATATTGCCCCCTCCCCCAATGAGAATACATGCATTAGAGGGATCTCTGGGGGCACATCTGGGCTTCATGGGGGAGGGGAAGAGCTGGCCCTGCCCTCCCAGCTCAGACGTTTGTATGGAGAGGGGGAGCTAGGAGGAGTCTCACATTTCTTGAGCACCTACTATGTGCCCTGCACCAAGACAGGCACTTTAGGTACATTACCTCACCTGATGGGAGCTCAGAGCTATGAGCCCTTTCCACAATTAAGGGCATCAAGTTTCATCCCTTTTCTGAAGAGACCAAACTTGCACAGATGAATGAGGTGACACTGTTCCTATGAGGTGACGCTGTTCCTATGAGGTGACACTGTTCCTATGAGGTGACACTGTTCCTATGAGGTGACGTCATTCCTATGAGGTGATGCTGTTTCTATGAGGTGACATTGTTCCTATGAGGTGACGTTGTTCCTATGAAGCGACGTTGTTCCTATGAGGTGACGTCGTTCCTATGAGGTGATGCTGTTCCTGTGGCAGGGCATGGTTGTGTGTCAGATGGGTTCAGAACTGGTGGAGTGAGGAGAACAGAAGAGGCTGAGTCTGTGGTGGTACTTTCTGGAGGGGAGTGGATGGGAATGGGCTTTGAAGACCCAGAAATGAGAGTTCCAGACAGTGGGGACAGGAGCTTTGAAGGCTTAGGACTTAGGCGGGGCCCTGCCTAACTCCACGGAGGATGGGGAGCTCAGGGAGACAAGGGTGGAGCTATCCAGGCGAAGAGACAAAGCCATGGGGAAGCCCTCACTCTATGGACCCTGGTTGGAGGGTGGTATTGAGCCAGGGACCCAGACCCCATACTTGACATAATTGCCATGAGGCACAAAGACATTTTCTTCATCGGTTAGGCCAGGAGATAGATGGGGTTCCTAACTCATGGGCTTTTGGAAATTGAGCAGTCTTCTCAGAGTGTCCGGAGGAAATCTCTGAAAGAAAGTAGCCGAGTGTGTGACTGAAGAGATCCTGGACTCTTGGTTTCCTTGTCACTCCCAAGACCCTTCCAGCTCCCTCACCCCTTCCCTGATAAGTACTTTGCTGCGCTCCTATGGACATGACCGTAGCAATGAAGACAGGCTCCGGTAACAAACAGCCCCCAAATCTCAGCAGGGCAGTGCAGCGAAGGTGTGTCCCCACTCAGGCTTTGTGCTCTTCATGCTTTACATTGCGCCCAGATTTCTGGAAGCTGCATTTTCACGTGTGCTTCCACTATGGCTGCAGGGGGGAAGAGGACATGAAGAATTGTGCACGGCTCCCAAAGTCTCTGCCATGATGTGACTCATGCCACTTCTGTTGACGTTTCATTGGCCATCGTAGGTTACATGGCTTAGTTGAACTTCAAAGGGAGCAGAGAAATACAATCCTGTCATGTGCTCCGGATGTGAGGAGCAGGAGATACTTCTGAACAGCCCTAAAGATGACCACAGTGATAATAACAAATGATGAAGATATTAAATTGATTTTTCAAGATCAAAGTAGAAATTTTTTTCCCTTTGTTCTGTGTAGCACTCTGATTATCTCTCCATTTGTGCTCAGATTATACTGTTTGGTAAATATTTATTAGTTGCCCCAAGTGAAGACAGAACTCCTAAGGGCAAGAAGGATATTGAATGAGAGACCTATAAATATTTAGTGAGGACCCGTGTGCTATATACCAGGCAGAGTGCTGGTGCACAGAACACAATCCCAGTCTCTCAGAGTGATGCATCTGGGGATGGGGAGAGGGGACATAAGAGATGATCTGACTTCTGGAACATCCTGGACATGCCTCCCTCCTAGCACTGACTGGTCCAATGGCTTGTTGATTGACTATCTAAGTTAGAGATGGGAGGTGTAGTGGAAGCAGCTTCCAGAAAGAGATGGCCTCTAAGTGATGACCTTGTCCAAGCTCCACATGGGGCAGGTGTGTCATGCATCCTTGGCCTTCATAGTACTTTGCTTTTAACAATGGTTCATTTATCCTCTCAACTTACTTGTTCCTTTATGTAGGACAGATATTATTGCCCCCATTTGACAGATGGGCAGACAATCTCCAAGTTGGCCCTTCAGCCTGGTCAGCTTAATTCCATGTGGATGAGAGCTCATGTCCTCTCCGGCTGTGTCAGCTGAGCTGGACCTGCCGAGTTCAGGCTTCCCATCACTCAGCTCCCAGCACCATCAATCAGACATTCTCAAATTGGTGGAGCTTAAAAATGACAGCCATTTGAAATTGAGTAGAATTCGGTATTATTAAAATAGCATTCTAAATTTTAATCTTGTGCATCGACTTTTTAATAGCTTCTACTTTCACTAAAAATTATGAGCCATGCTCACAGACATTCAATTTAAATACTGTCAGGCACGACTGATTTCTCTTCCAGTATTACCAGATTCCTTCCTTCCCCCCTTCCTTCCTTCCCCCCTTCCTTCCTTCCTTCCTTCCTTCCTTCCTTCCTTCCTTCCTTCCTTCCTTCCTTCCTTCCTTCCCCCCTTCCTTCCTTCCTTCCTTCCTTCCTTCCTTCCTTCCTTCCCTCCTTCCTTCCTTCCTTCCTTCCTTCCTTCCTTCCTTCCTTCCTTCCTTCCTCTCTCTCTCCCTCCCTCCCTCCCTCGCTCCCTCCCTCCCTCCCCTTCCTCCTTCTCTCCCTCCCATTCTTCCTTTCTCCCTTCCTCTCTCCCTCCCTCCCTCCCTCCCTCCCTTGCTCCCTCCCTCCCTCCCCTTCCTCCTTCTCTCCCTCCCCTTCCTCCTTCTCTCCCTCCCATTCTTCCTTTCTCCCTCCCTCTCTCCCTCCCTCCCTCCCTCCCTCCCTCCCTCCCTCCCTCCCCTTCCTCCTTCTCTCCCTCCCATTCTTCCTTTCTCCCTCCCTCGCTCCTTTTCCTTTTGTCTCTCTTTGCCCTTTTCTTCCTTTTTTTTTTTTTTTAAAGTACTGAATTAATATTTTACTACTTGGTGATTTTACGAGGTAAGAAAGAGGGCGTATCTCTGCTCCGGCCCAATTATTCTTTCTCTTCTATTGTTTGGCCTTTTTTCCAGTCTAGCCATTGATAAGGGAAGACAAGCTCCTCCATTGTGGAAACGGATGATGTTTATTTTTTTCTGAGGCAGCTTTTCTTATCATTACCTCATTGTCGTGATACCAAACAATTGTAGGTATCAGTATTGGTTCCCTCCCCAGTGTGCTCTTTCTGTGCTCAAACGCTTCAGGACTTGGAAGTCTCCCAGGGCCTTAGAACCCTCTGTGATGCATCTGCTACCCTTTCTCCCCTGCCACCAACCCTTTCCTGCCTGGTAATCTTCATCCTCTCATCCACATCCCAGTTTCTCACCTTGAACCAAGCCTGGGGTGGGAAAGATGGGGAGCAGGATTGATAATGAGGACAGGCAAGGGCGGATAAGAAGAGATGAGCCTGGCTTTTGGAGTCATAGCTGGTTTGGATTTCTTTCCTTGCCAATTGCTAACCTTTCCTGGAAAAGTCATTTAGCCTCCCAGAGCCTCAGTTTCCCCACCTGTAGAATGGGGTTAGTGATACCTCTCTCACGGGGTGATAGTATGGAATCAGTGGGAAACTACACAAAGTACAGTGCTCAGCATGGTGGGTGATGGCATCGATAGCTAACAGGCCATTCTTCCCTCTCCTCCAACCTGCCGTTCCTCCACCCCAGCCCAGCCAGTTCTTGGCCCGAGACACACATTAGAATCACCTAGAAGCCCTTAAAGGTGCCCAAATCCCCAGGTTTCACTCTAGACCAATTAAATCAGAATCTGGGAGTGTATGCTTATGGCATCTTTACTTTAAAAATTCTTTCCAGATAAGTCTGATGCATGCAAGGGCTGAGAACAACTCTAGGTCCTCAGGGTTGCCTAAAGCCTGAATTTACTTTTCTTTTGAAATCACAGGGAACTTATTTTAGTGCTTGTGGGCAAAGACCCAGATCTCTCATTAGTGCTGGAATGGGGTTGTTCCTTGTCTGACTGTGCCTGAGAGAATAAAGAGAAGAGGGTAGTGAAATCGGAGTTTTCTCAGTGGGTAGGACTAGGCACACCCTTTGCTTGTGTTCTTTTGGGGATGTCTGTATTGTGCCTGCAACCACACTGTGGCTTCCAAGAAGAGGACAGAAGGGGAGGGGAGGAAAAGGGAGGGAGGAAGGTGACCCTCATGGAGCCTTCTCCAGACCCCCCTGCCCATGATGGTACTTCTCTCCTCTGTACTCTAAAAACTCTTGGTCTAACCTCAAGCTGTCAAGTATGGTGGCCACTAGCCACATGTGGCTGTTAGACACTTGAAGTATGGCTAGTCTGGGTTGAGATGTGCTGTGTCATATATTCAAAAAATAACTATAAAAGGAGAATGTAAATAGCTTATTGACAAAATTCTTTGAAATGTTGGGATGTGTTGAAATGATAACATTTTACATAGATTGGGTGTGTAAAATATTGCTGAAATGAATTTCACATTTCTTTTCACTTTTTCATATAGCTACCAGAAAAACCTAAGGTACCTAGGTAGCTTGCATGATTATATTTCTATCAAAAGGCACTGGTTTAACTTCTCAGCTGACACACACTGCATGTTTCATACATACGTATGTCTTGATGTTTCCATCAGACAGGCAGTCTGAGGACGGAGACCCCAGCATCCTATTTGTTGTAGGATGTCCCCAAAACAGCTATTATCAAAACATATTGTACTCAGCAGGCAGGGATACATTTTTTCTGTAATTGTTGATGATGGTGATGGTGTTGATTGTTGTGGTGAAGGTAATGATGAGGACGTAATAAAGCCCCAGTGGTACGTTGGGACCAAATTGCAAAGATTTTGAAAAGACATGCAAGATGAAATGGATACATTGCTTAGAAAAGGGTCCTCAAATGTAGCTAAGTTGTTTGATTAATTTACACATACAAAGAGCCTTGGTACATGGAGCAGAGAAATCTTCAGTCATTTCTATTTAGAGATGGAGCAAATTTTCAAAGTCTGATGATTAAAACTCTCCTAAAATGTTTAGTGAACTGTAGTAGGTGATGGGGAAACAGTAGTAAACAACTGAGCTAAAAATCCCCGCTCTTTAGACCTTCCTTCCATGTATGTGAAAACAAACACATTTCCAAGAAAATGTTTATAGTTTGGACGGTATAATTAGCAGCCTGGAGAAAAATAACATAAGGCAAAAGAAAGGGGGTGCGGTGGGGTCGGGTGGGTGACTTGCGAATCTTCTGTGGGGGCATCATGGAGTAAATCCCAATCAAATATCTGAAGAAGGGTTCGCTTTATCATATTGTTTCTGTAATTCACCCAACATCATGTTTCTTTCGTTTGTTGATCCACTCGACACACCCATGTACTGAAATACTTTTATGGTCTTCAGGCGATGGGTGAGATGAGGAAGCAGGTTCTGCCTCCTCAGGGGCTCACAGCTTAGTCTCAGAAGCATGAAAAATGTGCCAATTATACCTCACATCCTCTTGAAAGTCGATCCTCAATTAGGCAACGCTTCAGCGGCTGCAGTCATTCTATCGTATTCTCAGGTAACGAGAGCACACCTCATCCGAAATACTGTCTAATGCAGGATGTACTGGAACTCTGCGGGAGGGAGACCCCTCTCCAGAAGCCTGGGTCCTGTGAGCAAATGCTCGGAGGCTCTGGTTAGCATTCTGAACCCAAAATGAGTTGAAATGCTGCCATCTCGTTGCAGTGTGGTAGTTCGAATTTAGGCACACGGTTTATTTTTGAATTCTAGGCATAGGACTGGTTTGTGGTGACGTGGTTTGAGAGGGCTGTGGGTTATTTGCCGGGCCCCTCCTGATGCATGCTGTGTCTCACCTGTTTAGTGTGTTAAGACCGGAGCCAACAGGCCCTCCGTCCAGGGAAGTCCAAGATAATGTGACTCACATCCTGCTTTGTATCATCTGTGCCATTGCTGGTTTATCTTCTGAAATTGGCCAGCAGGATTGAGACCCACCTTGTAAGGATGACCTTGTAAGGTCATCCTGGAGCTCCAGGCAGGAAGCAGAATGAAAACTCGTGTTTATTTTACTCATGGCTTTTGAGTCATTCTGTGGTAAGAGCCCTACTTGGTGAAAGAGAAGAAACTCCTTTTAGTTAATTTCACCTTTGAAACCAGAAATGTTGCCTTTAACAAGGTTAACACATAGACTCAATCATGTGCTAAATGAGCCCAGCATCTCTTCTGAGTTTGAAGTTTGGAAGCTGGGCTAGGGCTGATTAAATGACTTTCTTCTGAGAGCTTCTCTTGTTTCCATTTCTCCTCTTTTGATTGCTAACCTATCTTTTCTGGCTTCCTTGCTGCCATCCCACAGATGTGTTCATAGTTCCCCGTCGCTCCAAAACTCTGCTAGCTCTGCCTGGTGACCCCACAAATCCCCAGTGTTTCATGTCTGGTGCTCTGGGGAGGGAAGCAGATGGCTGGGCTCTCTCTTCTGCCACCCAGGAAGGCAGGTGGAGGGGCAGCTAGGGTTACAGCAGCAGGTGGGGAGTTGGGGTTTCAGGGCTGAGCCGCCCGAAGGAGACACCGAATCATCCACACCGCCTGGGCAGAACAGCTCACCTGGAACCAGCCCTGCTGGCAGAAGGCGGCAGCAGCTGGGAGCTGCTTCGGCTCTGGAGCAAGTGAAGAAAACGTTGGGTGGGTGAGTGGGAGTCGCTGCCTTTATGGATTATCACTTGCCACTCGCCAACTCAGTGCAGGAGCTGCACTGGGGTCCCCAAGCTCTGTGACAAATGGGTTTTTGCTCCAGTGTCTTCTTGATCCCGGACAACTTCCTGTCATTTCCCCCCTCTCCTCCCCTGTCCCCTCTTAGGTCTCAGCTCTGAGCTAAATGCCCAGAGTTCAGGGAATGTGCCTCTTCGCTGTGCTCCCCCAGCCCCAAGCACTTGGTCCACCATGCCATTATTGCCTCTGTAAGCTGTCTCCCACACTGGGTGGTGACTTCTTTGGTGGCTGGGACTATGTCTTATCTCACAATGTATTTCCAGGGCCCTGAAAATGATACTCAGTGCTGTGAATATTTGTAGCCTGGAGGGAATCCCATCTATGTGCATAATATCATTTAATTGATTACCGACAGCTCTTGATTATCTGCTAAATGAAAGGAACTAGCAGCCTGGAAAAGCCAGAGGGGTGTTAATCCAAAATATACTTTTTTTTTTTTTTTAAACAGGCTTTGCAGTGCTCTATAGGGCAATTTGGGGGAGGGAGACAGATTATGTAGCTTCTTGATACTTTATATATTTATTAAATAAAAACGAGGCTTTTGGTGGTGTTTGAATATTGATATTATAAAATGCCTTTCCCTCCCTCCCTCCAGCATTATTTCATCCTTATTGGTTCTACCTAGTGAAGACATGAACAACTGTTTATGGAAATGGATGTGTTTCACTGACCTGCGGTTGCCCCGATCCTGTATATCATAAAGCACTAATATATAAATTGAACATAAGCTTGAGCAGGGTTTCCTAAGTCATTAGTTATTCCTCATGCTCAGACCTACTGCCAGTCAGTGTTAGGAGCCAGGGAATATGCCAAGTGGGGTGAGCCAGGACAGAATGGGCTGTAAAAGTTTCCCAGATAAGCCACATGTGATAACAGCTTTCTCAGTTCAGGCATGTGATTGGCAAGTGCATCAGAGAGCATGGATGAGGTGGGGACAGTAGGACAGCGGCATTTGTTTGAAGCCTGTGTATGTTACTGCCTCCTCCAGCACAGACTCTGTCTGTCTTTGCACACTGGAAAGAGAACTGGCTGGCTTGACAATAACAATAATGACAAGAGTGTCTTCTTATTTAACCCCATCTCTACACCAGACTGTAGGCTCACTGCTTTGCTCACATTATTACTCACCCTCCTACATTCTGAATGGGAGATACTATTTCCATTTTACGGATGAGGAAAGTGAGTCCTCATAAGTTAGGTCACTTTCCCTAAGTCATGCAGCTAGCAAGAGGTGAAACTGGTTTTTAGAGTTCTGTCTGGCTGCTTTTCCATGGTTGTCCCACTAAACCATTCCCTGAAGAGCTGCCTGGGCTGTCCTGAATTTTCCATTCACTGGTAGCTGTGTGACTTTTACCAAGGCACATCAGTCTCTGCACCTCAGCTACCTTTCCTGTATAGTGGGGATGACACTGATTGTCTGCTTTGGAGGGATGCTAAGAAAATTGAAGGAAGTTAGATACGTGGCAGTATTTAGGAAAGTATTGTGACTTCAGTATCAGATGGGGTCATTATCACTGTTTGTCTTCCATCATGACTGCTTGAGTTTCTGGGTCATGGACTGGGATCATTGAGTTAGCATGGACCATTCCTCAAAGAAGCCATGCAACTGGGGCCTTGGCTTTGGTGATCTGCACAGCTTGTGTCAGCCCTGTGAGCCTGCTGGGGTCCTCTGGAAGCTGACAGACTGATGGAGAAGCAAGTGGAGGGTGGAGAGTGGCCCTGTTGTGATATGCACCAAGAACACTTGAGCTCTGGATGGCTTTTAGGGGAATTGTGGCCTTTGTGTTTTTGCTGTCTCCCATTTTAAGGAATGTCTGAGTTCTTTTTATGTTGAACTCAGTGGGTGGGTGAGTAAACTTTCCTCATTTCTTACTTGATCTGTCTCCAGAGTTTGCTCACGAACAAGATAGAAGGGAGCAGTTAATAGGAGCAGAAAGAAGGAAGGGCATCCATGCAAACCAAGATATCAGAGGAAAAAAGAAGGTTTCATCTTTGTTAAGTCTGATTTGACATTAGTGACAACAAAGACAATTATAATACTAATAACAATAGTAATTATACTCACTCGATTCTTATTACGATACATGCACTTTCTAAGTAATTTAGGTACATTATTTTACTTAATTTTAAAAATAACTTTATGAGCTGAGGACTATTTTTATGATCATTTCTATAGATGAATGAACTGAGACACAAAGAGGTGAAGGAACTTGCCCAGTGTTGCCTCCTGATAAATGAGGAGTTAGGATTGGGTTCCAGGCAGTTGGCTTCCAGAGCCTCACTCTCGATAAATATTCTCTGCCACCTCTTTGCAGTAGGTAAATTAGAGAATAGAAGAATTAACTTATTTCAGAATGGAAGATCTATGTGGTTCAATTTCTTATTATCCAGGCCAACAGAGGGGAGCCAGTGACTCCCCAAGTAACTTATGTTAGCTCTGGTCTGCATTATGAGGTTTTGTGGGTTTTTCTTTTTTTTTTTATGTTAAGTTCAGAATCAGGAGCACAATAGGTGAGGAAGCCCAATTATTAAGCCAAAACACATTAATTCTCAATAACTGTGTTTATTTCAATGATTCCAAAAAATCTCTTTCTTTCCTTCTTGGCAGTTTTTCAGAAGTCATGACTCCCATCAGTCTTTGTCCACTTGTCTATTTCAGGACCATGGACAGGGCCCTGGGTGATGGAATGGGCAAACATTTTGGTTAGGTTACGCTTGTATTCTTGCCTCAGTTTATCTTCCATATTCTCTAAGACACATTTCTAAGCTTTGTAGTAAGTCACACTAGCATTGTCTGAATATACACATGCTCACATCAGAATGCATACTGCTTTAAACATTTTCGAAAGATAATCTGCAGTTGATACTGGGCCTTTTCTGCTTACTCTGCATTATTAGGACTTGACAGGTTTGACACTTTGCCTTACAGTATGGCCTGCCTACTTAAGACTTTGGTCCTTTAGTATGGTTGGTGCCAAAATTAAATAAAGAAATTCATTTACCTGTTATTCAGTATCATTACATGATAATGGCATCATGGGCGATGACAATGCACATATATTGCGTGCATATTGTGAGCTACCTCTGCCCTGAGTGCTTTGCGTGTATTATTTTATTTAATCCCCACATCCACAACATTCTTAGGCAATGTATTGCAGTCTACAGAGGAAGAAAATGGGACACAGAGGGACACAGAGAGACTAAGTAAATTGTTCAAGATAACCTAGTTAGGTCATAATTAGTAGAGCAGAGCCCACACTCTGAACTTCAGGATAATTCTGTGTCCACCCTCAGGGGGTCTAGAGGCTGGAAAGGGAAGGATAACCTTTTCTGAATAGAGATGTAGGAGATGTGGTTGGTATTAGATACAGTTTGATGCTCAGTCCCTCGTTCCGCTTATGATCCAAGCTGCTTTGGACAAGAAGGTAGTGACACTTTAGAAGCCAGGGGTGGCGATATGAAGCTGCATTAGGAGTCATAAAGTGTGAGCTCAGAAGCAAAACTGGGTGTGTCATGCAGGAGGGTTAATAGGCATCTCCAGCATAGATCATTTTGTTGCGACATCTGCAGCTAACCTGCTTCTGGGAAGGGGGAATGTCAACCATGATGCTGCCTGGAGTAACCTTTAAAACAGAAAGCATTTGTATGTCTCAGTGAGCCCTGGTGTTCTGTTGGTTGGCTGACATAAATCCTGGTTTCTTCCATTTCCCCACTGTAGGCTTGCATTTGTGTACCAAGGCATATTGGGTAAGGATGACCATATGGGTGGAGGGAGGGCTCACTTTGGTGTCAGCTAATCTCATTAATAACCAGAGAATTGCAATATCATCACTAGATTGAACTTCAGATTCTTGTAGAAAACTCATTTTTATATAGCAGAAGAAACTGAAGCCTAACATAGGAAAGCAGAACTAAAAGTCAATGTTTGACCCCTAATCCAATGCTTTCTTCATGGTTCTATGCTATCAAACTGCGAACATGATTAATATTAATAACAAAATATTTTCAATACTATTAACATTATTGATAAAACTTCTACCAAGGGTAAAGCATTGGGATTAAGATTTGAAATTTGTCAAGACAAAATAAGCAGAGGATTGACAGCCTAGGGTCAGAGATATAAAACAGAGATATCACCATCATCATCATCACCATCACCACCATCACCACCACTGTCACTGTCACCATCATGTGTATTTAAACTGCCACCATCATCACAGAAACCTACTTTGAGCACTTACTATGTGCCAGGCATTATGCTACATGCTTTATGTTAGTATTCATTTAAAGTGTATGGCAAACCTATTATTAAGCATGCTTACAGATTAGGTTTAGAGGTGTTAAAATAACTATTACAAAGCTTTCTATTATGAAGCACCATATGGGGGAATGCAGTTAATCTGGTACAATAGAAGCTTAGGAAAAACCAGAACAGTGTAGAGCCTTCATGAAGAAGGTAAGACTTGCAGGGGGCCTTGAGCTAAACTGAAGAGTGATAAGGACAGTGGAAGTGAGCAGGATGGGGGACCCTGAAGTAGGCAGTACTTGAATGGTTTTTGCAGTGAAGAAGGTGGAAAGTTAGAAGAGAACGATGTGTAGAGTGGTCTGAGAAATGAATGAATGACCTTCTAGTCTACTGAGCACATTCTGTGTTCCAGGCCCCATGCACAGTGGCACTGGGCATGCAGAGGTGAGAGATACAGACCCTGCACTAATGAATAGGCGGGAAGACCCCAAAATAGACAACCATCATCCTGGATGATAGGGTTGGGCAAGGAGCACATGAGTTCAGAGGAATGGGTCCACCCTCTCCTCTCTTTGGGGCTACACTACTGATACTGTCGAGGGTGGCCTGGAGACAAGGAGACCTGGGGCAGTGCAAGTGAGCACATGGTCCCAGCTGGTAACTGGCTTTGAAGGTCATCTTCTTTCGCTGCCTCCCTATTCCCTGCCTGTGAGCAGGACAGGGGGAACTTCTGTTAGTGCCACTCCCTGGCACGATCAGCTGCCAGAGCTGCAGCCTGAAGCCCAGAGCTCCCCCCAGCCAGAACTCGGAGCTGTCAGAGGTTATCACTCCACACAAAGGCTGTTTCCCCTCCGCCACTGCACTGGGTGTGTTTGTGTTTACTGTGCCAGCCACTCCTGCCCTCCTCAATTCCCAGTGCTGAGGCTGGGTGGCTCCTGAAGGGCAGGCTTCCGGGAGGCCAAGCTTGCTGTGGGGGGAAGGAGGGGAGGGTGGAACGCAGCTGGTGCCAAGAGAAATATTAACTTGACATTTAGCAAAAGGGTGAATCCATTTATTGCACTGCAACGATGAGGTGTTTGCATCCTGAGTGGCCTTCTGTTTTCCTATTGTCTTTCCTCCTCGGTGGTCTGGCCAGGCCATAGTCTTGGCAGTTTTAAATCCATATGGTAATGAAGGGAAGCCTCCTGGTCCATTCACAGCCAGTCTCTTTGTCTGTCTCTGTCTCTGTCTCTGTCTTTGTCTCTGTCTCTGTCTGTCTGTCTGTCTCTCTCTCTCTCTCTCTCTCTCTCTCACACACACACACACACGCACACACACGTGCCTGTGCATGTGTGCAGAGTCCCCAGAGCTATACTGATTATTCAGAAGTCTGCTTCTCCCTGATTCCTTCCTTGCTAGCCCTAAAGTTGCAGCTTCAGTCCAGATAACTTGAACATTTTGAAATGCTTCCATCCTGGCCTGGCTTTCCAGCTACTGACAAAAACCATTTCCAGACAGGATGGAGCATGGATTGAACTCTTGCTATGTACATTCAGGAATGCTAAGAACATGAAAAAAATTGCTTACATAGCCACAAGGATTTTAGTATTTATAGGGCTTTTGCCTTTTTATCATCTCCCAGTGGCTTAGTGAGATGGCCGGGGTGGGTGCCATTCTAGGTGAGGAAGCTAAGACCTATGCTCTTGTGTACTAATAATGCGCCAGGCTCGGTACTGGCTTCTTTAATGGCATTACATCATTTAATTCTCACCAGACCCAGTGGGGTGGGTCTAGTCGTCCCATTTTATAGATGAGGAAAGTGGAAGGGTTTGAGAATACTTTCAGCTGGCAAGTGGCCATATCTACCTGACCTTAAAGCTACCACAATGCTGCTTCAGAGGGCATGGGTCAGTTTGGAGAGTGGGCAGAGTTCAGTGGGTGCTACACTGTCTGGTCCTGTTCCTCTCCAGTAGCCTGCAGTGGTCTGTGATGGAGTCACAGGTGTCCTAGAGAACCACTTCTTTTGCTTCATTGTTCACCTTGCCCCCAGAATCCCCAAAAGAGTCATTGCTTCTTACCCTCTTGTCTTGCTCAACTAGATCCAGTAACTCAACATCTGAATATCTATCTCAGGATAACTCAGAAGCTGATAAAAATGTTCTCTCCAGAAATTTCCTCCAGGGCTCGTCTATGACAGCCCTAAGCTGGTGGATGGCACTTGAGCCCATTCTCAAGTCTGGAATACCCTTATCCCTCAGTACCCTTTCCCTGAATTCACTTGCCTCAGGTCCTTCATTCTATATCAGGAGGGAGATCCCACCAGCCTGACATGATAACTTGACCTCTAGAGTTTACAGTGATACATGAAGCATGAGAGAAAAGTGGAAAACACATATAAATATACCTACTATATATTATGCACCTTTTCTTCTGTTGCTAAGTCAGCGTTTCAGCTCACCCAAGCTATCTACATGTCCATATCACCCCTCCCACAGCTCAGTAGGTATGACAAATTTCTTGCCACAAAATTATGCTCTTTTATAGTGATGGGCCTGACCACAGTTGAGGAGGGCAAACCCACAGATCCAGAACAAAGTCCTATTCCAAAGGCCCATCTATGTGCCTGTGTCCCAGTCAGTTACCAAACTGGCATGGAATGGAAAGGCCAGTGCTTACTATTGGAAAAGTCTTTGTTCCCATCTCAAATGCATTCTTCCAAGCCTATAAACATTTTTCTAGGGAGTTCCATTTGTCACTAAAGGGAAAATCCAACTCCAAGAGCCTTGGTTGCCAAATGATGAGACCAATCATTTTTTTAGAAAAGATTTATTTATTTATTTATTTATTTATTTATTTATTTATTTGAGAGAGAGAGAGAGTGCACGAGCAGGAGGGGCAGAGGGAGAGGGAGAGAGAAGCTCAAGCTGACTCCACACTGAGTACAGAGCCTGATGCAGGGCTCAATCTCACGACCCTGAGATCACAACCTGAGCTGAAACCAAGAGTTTGATACTTAACTGACTATGCTACCCAGGTGCCCCACCGATCACTTTTTTGATGTGCCAGTCTGTTCTCAAATGCAGACCAGCCTCAGCCCCTTTGCCTCTGTCAGATGTTGATGGGAGCTGAGTGGTCTGCTGATCTTGGTTGGCTCCAAACCAATTATTTGGTCTTGGCTCTTATTTTGCTGAATAAGTCAATCCTGGTGCTAGTGAAACCTTGTATTTGTCTCCAGGACAAAAGCTACCAAATATGGCTATGTATCAGATTACCTGGGGTTGTTTGTTAATATGCAGATTCCTGGATTCCACACTAGATTGGCCAACTTAGAATTTCTAGACTCTATGTGTTTTAACAGCCAGTCCTCATCCAGTGTTTGGGAACAACAATCTCATTTATCTACCATTTTCTTCCAGGCAGAGGAAAATTTGTGATGAAATCTTTCCAGTGTGGGTCCTCTTGGCCAGTTCTCATTCCCTTCTCCACCCTGACAGCTTTTGTTCTGCTTTTGAGGAGCAGAGCTATCATCAGAAGCTCAAGGTGACCCTTCTCTGGTTTATTCTTCTCATCCCAAAGCACAAGCAGTAAGTTCCCTCTGGCACTCCTAGGATACTTAGTGGACAGAAAGAAGAAAACTTCAGGTTCCAATAAACATACCTGTGCCACATACCTGGCTAGTTTCATGGTATTCCATATTCTTTTGTCACCTCTGCTGATGATTTCAAAATGAACTTGGTGCATAAACTTTAAGGGCTGGAATTCAACACTTGCTAAGTAGATAGTGTCCGAACACTGCCCACTGATAACCAGGGTGGAGAGACATTTGATGACCACCAAATAACCAGGGACTCTCCCACTCTTCCTAAGACCCCTTGCAGTTGGGTGGACTATGAGCAGAAAAGATGTGTGTTTCTTCCAGCCCGAGACAGTTAAAAACTCCTTCCTGCTTCCCCGTGCTTTTCCTTGCCCTTTCATGGCAGTCGTAGAGACCGTGTTGAGATAGTAGAACCAGCCTGGATGTCATCTTTTTAAAACAAACTACCTTGGAGAGCCACCCAACCAAAAATGACTTTGCATGAGTGAGAAATAAATGATGAAATAGTAAGTTTTTGGAATTTTAGGGTTTCTTTGTTACTGCAGCACAACCTTGTGTATCCTGATTAATGAGGTTGATATTGTCCTGAGGCAGACTTCCTTGTGCATGAAGGTCTTAGCGTTTGTAGCTTGCTTCTCCTCCTAAAGACTGAATGAAACTAGAACTTTCTAGGAACTCTTTCAAGCTGCAGTAGTGATTTACTGAAGCAGAAAGAACATGGTTATTTTGAGTCTCAGAAGAAGAAAAACAAAAAAACATAAAGCTGTTGTCTTCCTCCCAGAAAGGAATTAAAAAGAGGCATATTGACATGGGTAAAAAATAACACCACTGCCTGATCTGGTGTGGATGTGTTCTTCGAAAGTATTAATTACACACTCCTACCATTAAAAAATATTAATTTAAATGCACACAGCTTGTAAATCTCTTCTTGTTCCGTCTGCTGGATGATTTGGGACAAAGCTAGCTGAGAATTAATTAATAACATCCTGCAGCCTCTGTATGTTTTCACTGACAATATACTCAGGACTTGGGCTTCTTAGAGCTGCTTTTCTGTCTGTGGTAGAAGTGATTTCCTCTTTAAGGGACTTTTACCACTCATTAGAGTTAACCAATCTGATCCTTTCTCCTCTGGCAATGGCAAAAGTCACTTATTTGAGAATGGACACTTACGTGGTATTTTCGTAGTTGTGTGTAAGAGGCTTATTTGGCATATGTGAGATATAGAATGACATAAGGGTGAGTACTCAGGAAAAGGTCTTTTGTCCATCATGACATCAAAAGGGTCTTCTGTTCATCGTGAATGATTGTGTACTAAAAAATTCCATTATGAGTAATGCATTCCCTTACATGAAAGATATGTCATCCCAGAAGCAGTTGATTGCATATAAATACCTTCCTAGGGAGGGAAAAATAGTAAGTCATTAACAGCATAAATATGACTTCTTTAGAAAACCCCTGAGAGAATGGGACACAAGTCAGGTACATTTTGATGGGGGATGTGAAGTAGAGGGTTGAGCCCCTTAGGACAGAGTATAGCAGGGTGAGTGTGAGTAGGATGCTGGAGTGGAGGACCTGTGTAGCCTGAGAGCTCTGACCCTACATGTGGACGATGACATGGGTTAGGGTGGTGAAAGGTCAGAATTTGTTCTGGGGTTGATTTCTATCACATTAAACACATGCTTCCTGAACATTTTAGCTGTGTTCAGGTTTTTTCTTGTAACTCTTAGGCTGGAGTCATGTCCTGTCACATATAGGTCAAGGGAACTGTCTGCTCTCCTCAGATGTGGAGGGCTTGGCAGGTACGAAGGAGAGAGAAGTGAGGCGGCATCCAAATCAGGAAGTACCTGCCTTTGTGCATGTTGGCCAGGGGAATGGGCTGGGAGGCTGGCAGGAATGGACAGGCCTTCAAAGGCTCTGACACTTGTCTGGCAAGGAGGGTTCAGCCAGGGGATCCAGAACCCTGAAAGCCACTGGAGCTCCTTCTTCTTTCTTCAGGTTTGCCTGGGGCCTCAGCCTCAGCTTTAGAGTTCAGACCACTTTCAAGTGTGATTCTTAGGGAATTGTTCCCTTTTCTCCTTCCAGAACAGCCTTCATGAGGATTTGGTGGATACCTCCTCCCTCTTGAAGGCATCTTGAGTCCAAATTAATTCCACTATTTCTTGTGTCCCCCTGTGTTGACACCCACCTTTCTCGTGGCACTTACCAGAGCATAGTCCTTTTGTACCAGTTAGATGCTTCTTCTCCAGAATTCCTCTTGGCATCTCCACCATTTTGTTTAGAAAAAAAAATATGTTGATGAGTCTTTTAAGAGCGAGGGGTGAGACCTCAAGGAGAATGTTCAAGCTATCAAAAGATGCCATAAGTTATCTTCTGCAGAGTGTGGATTCTATTACCTGGAGGATCTTTTTTTGTTTGGAGAGTGACAGAATTAGTTGAGTATGACAGTTTTCCTGTAGATCAGGGCAGAGCTGAATTGTTGTACATCAGACAGACCCTATCGGTCAGGTTAGGCCATACTCTGTGACAGTAACAAACACTCCCGACAGTGGCATAACACAAAAAATGTTTATTCATGCTCCATACATATATAATATCAGTCAGGAAGGGCAGGGGTTTGGAAAGAGAGTGACTCCTCGTTAAAGTCAGAGAGTGAAACAAACCAGTAGAAGCTCCATCTTGGCATTTGCTTCCAACATCATCCTGGCCCAAGGCAGTGGTGCACTGCCCTGGCTGAAAGCTCCCATCCAGAAATGGCACACATTTTGCTCATGACTCATTGGCCAGGGCAAACCACTTGGTCATACCTAACTTCAAAGGAGAAAGGAAAGCATTCCACCAATTGCCTGAAAAGAGGGAAGAATTGGAATAGTTGTGAATATCCCTGATGACGTTCATAGGGATGAAGCCCACGCTAGTGGGAGGGTGAGGGTCCAGAGGCTTTTGCAGGGAGAGTGAGGGACTTTGGCTTATCAGGACCACGTTTCTATCTGGAGGGGCTGTGAGGGGAAGGGTCAGGGAAGGAGTCCTTGGTTTTACCATGGCTTAGAAGGAACTGAGGTGAATTCAGAATCCCCTGTTAGATTCATTTATGCAATTTATATCCTTTCTCCACCTTACCCGTGAAATCTTCAGCAGTCTGGATTGTTCCTTATTGCCTCTCTGGGAGCATGGGATGGAGTGAAGGCAGGAGGGAGGGTCTCAAACTGGTACCACAGTTAGGGCATAAGGCATTCAGGGCAAAATCAGAGGCTGTACGTCTTAGTCCAGGTGCTGAATAAGCCAGAGATGGCCAACATCTGAGTTAATATACCTGTTATTTTTTCCTCCTAGATCATAAATTCCTCAAGGTCAAGGACTGTTTATTTATATGTATGTCACCTGCAGAGCACAGAACTACTCTGGACTCAGTAGGTGCCCAGTTGCTTGAGGCGTGTTTGTGGGTGAATGAATACGTGAGTGAGTGCATTTCTGTCTCTTTTGCCCTGTGCTGGGAAGCCTTGTGGTGGGCAGGTAGCCAAGGGAGGACATGGGAAGGGGGCAGCACTGTCTTCGCTCAGAAAAGCAGCTCTCTGCACTCTGCTTCCAGCCTTGACTTCTAAGCCTGTTAGAGACCAAAGACTCCAAGGGCTCTCAAAGTAGGATGTAGAAAGCTTCCTTGACCATTCTCACTTGTGCTGGTGAACAGTTGGCTCTGGAGAGTGGGTCTCCCAATATGCCCAGAGGCGAATGGCAGCCTAGGAGCCCCGGACCAGGAGCTGGTGGGGGGATGGCAGGCAGGGGGGCAAAACACCTGTGAGGAGTGGGTATTGTGGGCAACGGACAGGATGCCAGCCTTGGAATACCTTCCATTGGCCACTCATTCATTGATTGACTCACTCCTTCACTTATTTACGTATGATGTCATTCATTCCCTCTGTCATCCACAGTGATAAAGCAGAGTGTGTATGGAGCTCCTGATGCAATGCCTGGCACATAATTAGTGCTAAGTTAATGTGTTTGCTCATTCATTCAGCAGCAATAATTTTTGAGTGCCTGCTTTGTACCAGGCACTCTACCAGACCCTGGGGATAGAGCAGAGAACAAACAGACGAACAAAGGTCTCTGCTCTCATGGAGCTTGGATTCATGTGGATGAATGGCAGTTGTTATTATTACTTTGAAGTATTTATGATGTCCTGGGAATCCATGGAAATGGACAATATGGTCTCAGTCCTCGGGGAGATGAAAAACTAGTGGGAGACAAAACACACGGATGTGGACTATAAACACCATGAGGCAGCCTGTGTGGGATGGGGGTTGGTGGGGACAAGGGCTGTGTGGCTGAGCTGTCAGGCCCCAAGTAAGGGGGTGCTTGGGGCGGTAGGCTTTAGACTCTGGCAGGGCAGGAAGGCAGGGAAAGCTCTGGGTTGGGGATGAGGGGCTGAAGGGGATGGATTGTGACTGCAGACTACTCTACTTCCTGTTAGCTTTGTGACTGTGGACAAGTTACCTAACCTCTCTGTGCTCCTTTTCCTCCTCTGTAAAACCTCATAAGGCTGATAAGAGTTCTGAAGCTCTTCGAGCACTACTGGGAACGGATAGATAACCATTATGTGCTGGTTTGTTAGTATCAGTACATGAATAAAAGAAGGGAGTTGGAGGATCCATACTGGAAGATGTGGCTGGCCATGTGGATGAAAGCTCTGAATGGCACAGAAAGGTTATGGGTAGACAGGAGCCTGCTCAGATGCCCCTCGTTTCCTCCATTCAGTTCAGGCCGAAGCTCTGCCCCCCCTTTTCTGTCAAGGAGCTGCCAACCGCTCCCCCCCCCCCTTAGTATTTGTTGGCAAGACACCGTAAAAGCATTCCTGAATTAAAGGCACAGTGAAATGACACTTGAATTCTCTGGGGAACAATTCTGCTATGATGGATAAACATGTTAATTACTCAGAATTTAACCTCCAGCTGCTGCAAATGCCGCGCTTTTTCCTCTCAGCCTGAGCTTGAGACCTGGGGTGGTGGACTCTTGGAGAGCTCTGCCTGGCCCAGGAGAGCCTCCCCACCCCTGCACACAGCCAACACCTGGGACACGGTAAGCGAGGAGGTCGAGATCACAGGCTGTCATGCTAAATGGCTTGGGTTCAAATCTCAGCTCTACCACTCATGACCTGTAGGCCCTTGAGCTTCAATCTTACTGTGCCTTACTTTTTCTATCTGTAAAATGGGTTGCCGTGAAGATGAACTGTGTTAACAACTGTAAAGGGCTTACGGAGTTAGATGTGTCTGTGCTGTTAGTATGATTACAAGCCCTGTGCAGATGGCCACCTTGGTGCTCAGCTTTCCCCTCTGCCGGATTTTTGTGGGTTCCTTTTTCTTTAGTGTCCCCACTGCCTTGCTCTAAGGTCTTCTAGTGAACTTTGCAACTCACTTTTCCTGGAGCCTAATTTTAGCTCTCCCAAAGGAGAGTGGAATGAGGCACATTTGTAAAGTCTTCCAGGACATGAGTGGGGACTGCTCATCAGTTGATTTATATATAGAAGATGTAAAGAATGTCTCATAGTGCCAGGCCCTACACCAACGCTAGTGCCACAGCCTCCAGTGCGACGCGGCCAATAACTCAGGCAGCTTTCTTGTGGGAAGGCGGCAGAACCATGGGTGAGCCCTGTGTGGCAGCAGGGAGCAGTGGCTGGGGTGACAGAGGCCAGAGGGTCCTCTCTGGTGCTGTCCCCTTACACACCCCTGTAACAGGGGCAGCACATGGCATCATGGCCTTCGCAATCTAACAGACATGGATTCCCATACTGCCTAAGCATCTTTGTTGTATGACCTTGAGCAACACATTTGACCTCTGTAAACCTTAAGTGCCGATTCAGAAGTGGGGAGAGCAGCAGTGCTTAACTGGTAGGATTGTTGTGAAATGCAGGCAGAATCTGAAGTTCCATCACTTGGAAAACACTTGGTAGGTGTGAGCCAATATGATGATGCCTATATTGCTAATGATAACCTCTTCTAGTTAGAGTGTCCTTGCCTAAAAATAGTACCTCCCTCACTGAGCTTAAGAAAATTAAATGAGGGGTGCTTGGGTGGCACGGTTGGTTAAGCATCAGACTTTCGGTTTTGGCTCAGGTCGTGATCTCAGGGTCATGACATTGAGCCCTGTGTTGGGCTCCACGCTTGGAGCCAGAGTCTGCTTAAGATTCTTTCTCCCTCTCCCTCTGCCCCTACCCCCTCAAATAAATAAATAAATCTTTAAAAAAATTAGATGAGATGATTGGCACAAAACCCTTAACACTCTTTGGATACAAAACGATGATGAGTGACATTTTACTCAGGGCTTTTTCTATCAGTGTCTCTCCTCCCTCAGCTCCTGCTTCACCTGGGGGCATGGGGGAGTCCCCCCCAACCCTGGTGGAGCCCCAGTTGGGCTCAAGATTCCCTGAGGAGCCAGGCCAGGAGATTCCAGCCTTCAGTTTCCCTTCCATAGAATCATAAATTTCTGGGCTCCTCAGGCTGGAAATGGCTCGCTGCTGACGGGATCATTAAGAGTGCTAGCCAGATCTGATCTCCACTTTCAGAGGCTTATTAATAACACCTCGAATTTATCTTCCTTGATGGGGAAATTTTGCCAGTATCTGATAAAAGCAAAATGCACAGTGGCCTGGTGCCAACAAGAGCCCTCTCCCTGTCATCGGCTGTTAGCAGAAAGCTAGTACAGCCGGCTGGAACGGGGCTAATGGAAATACAGAGGGAGAAATGAGTTTTGTATCTTCAGTTCAGAGTTTGGACTTCAAACCTCCTCCCAAGACCCCTCTCCCCCAGACTGGGCTGTGAAAATAACTTTCAGATCTGCATCTCCGTCTGAGAGTGTGTGCCTCATCTTCCAAGACCCTTCTGAACACAGTGCTCTGAAGGAAACCACACTTGTCCCCTCTGAACTTCCAAGAGTCCGCTTATCTTTTGGTGGAGAGTGCAAGCACACAAGAATATCAGTGGGTGTTGTATGTGGAGCTGGCTACAAAAGAGAGAAAACATTGCGGTGGCATGTGATAGGGCTTCAATGACAAGGATCCTGGGTTAAGCTATTGAGGAAGTGGGCCCCTTAGTTTATGTTAGCTGAGTCAGGGGGTATACAGCCAAGCAGGAGGACCCTCTGGGGCAGAAGATTCAGGCTATGGTTCCAAGGAAGTCTTGAAATATCCTGCTGGAGACCTGGCAGTGGGAATCCTGCGATGGCAGGGAGTGTTTGGGAGGCTGACCCGATGTATGGTGGTGTGTGATAGGGGGAGGAGCAAAGGGCTTTGGAAGCTTCTTAGTCCATTATAAAATGTCCAGTGTGCTCATTTTACTAATGAAGACATGAAGCCTAGACGGAGGAAGCCAGTTGCCCAGGATCCCCCAGCAGTGGTGGCAGGGCTAGAACTGGAATGGATACCTGGCTTTCCTGTCCAGAAGTCTTTCTACCAGAAATTTCTTCCTTATGTGCTTAACTTTAATTGAGCCCTTTCTATCTGCCAAGCACCCTGCTAAGGAATAGATGTTCTCTGTTGACCTTCACAACAACCTTGTGAAGAGATGCTCTTGGTGCCTTCATTCGACACTTGGTGCCATTGGCTGGAAGAGTTTAAAGGACTTGCCTAAAGTTACAGACGAGTAAGTGGTGGATTCAGGGCTCCAACCTAGACAGCTTGCTCCAGAACCTTGCTTATAATCAGCAGTCTAAACCAGTGCTTCTCAAAGTGGGGCGCCCGGAGAAGCACCATCAACCTGGAAACTTGTTAGAGATGCAAATGCCTGAATCAGAAACTCAGGGAGTGGGGCTAGCTATCTGTGTTTGAATACGTTTGAGGTGGTCTCAGCCACGAATCTGCCAGTTTTATAGTGAGTCTCTCTTCCATGCTTTGTAAACCAAATTGCTGGCTTCTCACACCTTAGGAAGTTTACAAGGTCATTGCTACCTCTCAGCATCCCAGCTTCTGGTGGCCTCTTTTAACAGTGGGATTCTTTAGGAAGCCTGAGATTGGCACAGGTTTTCCTACACCCAGAGGGGTTAAGTGTGTCTCTGAGCTTGAAGACAGCAACATTGGCATGGCTGAACCTTCTGTTGGCCAGAGGGGATTTTGAGAGTCCTGTCTGCTTTCATGCGAACTTGGACAATTTGGTTCAGTCAAGTGGAAAATTAACAAACCAGAAAGGAAGGGGACACAATTTGAGACCAAATGTTCATTGCAACCAGGGTGCTGCCAGACTTCTAAGCATTGCTCTTGTGAAGCTTGAGGAATCCTACACTGGAGATGTTTTCTTCGTGATCCAACAGATATTTATCCTGCACCCACCAAATGCCAGGCCTTTGCCTAGGACTGGGGATAGAAAGATGAAGGGATGTGGTCCCTGCCCACAGAGAACCCACAGTCTGTTGTGGTTCTGTAGTGATAGGATTCTCCACTGGGGAAAATATAGTGGCTTTTAGTTAATGCAGTTGATGATGTCTGGTGAATAGAATGTCATAAAAATAAATCCCCCTATTATCCCCTCGGCGATCAGTGACACGGCATACTAATGAAGGCAGCACTTCTTTGGTGGTATGGGGGAAAAGAACTGCAGCCCAGTGAAGGAGAGGCTGATGAAGACTTCATTATTTAATGAACCATGTCCTTGTGAACAGCTGTGGTGTTAACCAGCCAGGACAATTATGCAAGTTGGATTATGTCTCGAGTAAATTGATTCTACTTTATTTGATTAGGTTGGTTCTCCAAAGACAAATTCTTCCAAGTTGAGTTGGGGAAAATTAAAAACAAAAAACAAAAAAACACACAAAACCACCATTTAAACTTTGCCTCTAACTTTTAATCTTTGAAATGCTTTTGCTGTCAAGTCTTAAGAGGAAACCCATGATAGCTTCTATGTTGCCGCCAGCAAGAGAACCAAGAATAATCCTGCATTTACAATAGCTATTAGCATGCTCTATACAAGACTCACACAGTCTTCTCTCGATGAGCTTGTCCACAGGGGCAATAAGAGACAGGCAGAAGCTGTGGCTACTCCCTTGTGAGCCTCCAAAGTAGTCGGGCTCCAGCTCACCAAGCAGTTATCTCTCTTAGCACATAGCCCATTGTAGGCACACAGCTGCACATAATGAAAAGAAACGGGGTTGATGTGCAAATTGTCCTAGAACCCCATCCTGCCATTTTCAGATTATCAGACGCCACCCACTCCAGTGTCACTGTGGGCCATGAGGGATTAGCAGCTTATAAAATCTATTTAATGAGTTATCATCAACATTACTAAAAAATGAAATAGAATAAAATAAACTGTAATGCATCTCATTATACTTACTTAGTAAGTATTGCCTCATGAAATGGAATTTTTTTTTTTTTTTTTTTGGTGTGAGTTTATGTATGAGTGTGCCTGTGGTGTGTTCTGAACCGTGTTGTAATGCCAGACAGTCTCTAAGTGGAACAGGCTGATCCTGGATGAAATTCACTTCCTAGAACAAGAGGAGCCCAGAAAGGCTGGAGAAATCACTTGTCCTGGATGTGGTCTCTGAGGTCGTGAAATCACTGGATCAAAGTTGGATTCATCAGTGGCTTTTCGACTTGTTAGGGCAGGGTACATCCAGTGCACACACCCATAGTCCACAAACACAAGTCTGGCTGCTCTACACTGACCCTTACTACATGTGATATACTCTGATTTATTCTATTCTACTGTACTGTGTTCTATTGTACTCTACTGAACTTGACTTTACTGAACTCTACTTCTATTGTATTCTGTTGTATTCTGTTGTATTCTATTCTATTCATTCCATTCCATTCATTCCATTGCATTCCATTGCATTCCATTCCCATTTCATTTGTAAAATGATGGTCGGGATTCATTAGGGTAGATCCATTTCATGATCCATTAATGGGTCGCATTAAAAAGTAACACCAGATTAGGTTACCTTCAATTGCTTTCAACCCCAAACTTCTGTGAATGCAATGTAAATCATCACCATAATATTAGGATACAAATTCTGTGTACAGAAGTCTCCCATAGAAAGTTGTTGACTGACTGAAAACTATCTGTTATTAATCACTCATTGATTCACTCATTCATTACTTACCATGTACCATGTACTGTCTAGGCTCTGGCGATGTACAGTGAATAAAACACAACCACTGTCCTGGAAGAGTGCCTAGTTATAGGGATCCTGATTAGGCTTCCCGGGGTTGTGAGGGTCCCAGCAGCTCCCTCTCTTGGGAGGGAGGACCCGTGAAACTTTATTTCCAGCACATTCTTTTTAATGTTTCTGGGCAAAGTATCTAGCCCTAAAGCCTTAGTCCAGTAGAGAATTTAACATGCTGCAATTATTAAACACCAAACTCAAAATGAATGTATGCTATAAAACAAGGCCAGTGGAACTGGGGTGGCCCTGTCCTCTCTTGGGCCCTCTCGCAGGTATTAGGAGCCTTAATTACTTGTTGTGTATTGATTAGTTTCCCATATAGACCACTAATCCTGTGGACCGACTTGCAGGGACTAGTAAATGAGATTGCTCAGTGTTGGGAGCTAATCAGATTTCTTATGCTTAGACCAACTTTATGCTAAGGTTTAAGGATGCTCCTGACTCAAGCCCCAAAAATGTTCTGTTTGACCATTTCTCAGATGGGTTAGAGGTAAAGTGGGCCCAGGGGTGTGGAGAGGTGCTAGATGTAATGAGAAACTCTCCTCAGATGCCCCATTCAATGTGGAGTCTTCCTGAGCTTCTGGACTTCTGAGGACGTAGGGAGAGTGGCCACACGTCAGTCTAGAATCATGTGCTAATGTTTCACTATTATTTATTTTGCTCCCCAGCTAGATTGTGTTCTCCCAGAAAGGAGTAGCTGGCTGGTAGTAACATGGCTCTGAGTTAATCTTTCTTCATGGCTAAATGAAACAAGTACACACCCCAGCAGGCCCATGGGGAAGGCTAAGTACAATCTGGCCCTCAGTAAGGGCAATTACCTTCTTCTCCAGTCCCCCTGCCACTCCCCAAAGCCAGCACCGAACACCGGCTTGTACCTCCCATCCGAGAATCTGCTGTCCTCCCCTCAGCCCAGCCCTAGAAACACCACCATGTCATTGAACCTCCTGACATTCTTTAGCTGTGTTTCTATTCTTTCTTCCCACCCTCACCTCATGCCACACCCCTCATTCCACTTTAGGTCAATCAGCCAGAATTACAAATACTTCCCCAAACCCGAGGGGCTGTTGGCCTGACAGCTCCCTGCTTTTGCTCATTGTTGACTCCTTGCCTGGGGAGCTTCCCTTATATCCCCCCCAATCACCTCATCCAGCACTCTCCATACCCGATAGAAGGACCTCTTTTAGTGTCCTTCTGTCTCGAGTTTTTTCACTTGAGCCCTGTAACAGCGGCCAGCACCTAGTGAGCGGTGCGCACTGGAATTTGAGGCTTGAACCCAAAGATGTCAGTGAGGTGGGTTACAAGTTGCTGGATAGGGTGCCATGACATTCTGGCTCACCTGCCAGACCATCGCTTGAGTGAACCCCCAGAGACCTGTGCGACCTCAGGAATGTATGTGGTGGTGGGTGTGTCTGCTCTCTGGAATGACCCATAGCGATGGTCTCTTGACGAGCAGACCCTCACGGGGGAGGCAGAATGGCTGGGGGATGAATAAGCCTGTGGTTTCTGAGTGAGGAAAATGGACTCCAGCCCTATGAAATGCCGTGCTTCCTTATATCTTTTACGCTGAAGGCTACAAAGTTGAGGCAAGGCCATTTCCAGTGACTGGCCTGCTGCAACGAGCCTCTGGATCCTGGGTGTTTGGGGCTGGAAAGGTTTTGCTGATCCTCTCTTGTCCAGTTATCTCCTTTCACACATGAACAAACTGAGGTGCAGAGCTGGGCCCTGGCTTGCCCAAGGTCAGTGAGAGCTGTAGCCAGCATGTGGGGTGACAGCTGCCTGGGCTTCAAGGAAAGGGGGCCTGTTGCTACTTCTCCTCCCCCTAGTTGCCACTGTCTTCTCTTGGGTGTCCTTGTCTTTCCCTGGAGCCAAGAGACAGGAAGGAAGGAGCATCCATTGCCATGGCAACCAGACAGCAGGCTGCTCTCCCCACTGACTGGAGCTCCTCTGACAAGGGCTGCTGCTGGTTCTGCTGCTGGGCCTTGATGGGGGGTGCTGGGACTGGTCACCTTATTTGACGTGAGAGAAAACTGGAGGAGCAGCAGACAGCTTCTAACATAAACTGCACAGGCTTTAGCAAAGTGGGCCTGAGGGCGCATTGCGGCCATCCTCTTCACTTTCTTACACCACTTTCCCCCCTGCCAGAGACTCCAACAGAATTCAAGAATCTTTTTTAGAAAGAGATCAGTCTTGAGCAGACTCTGGTCTTCAGATGCCAGAACTAAACTTTTGAACTGACGGCAGCTCTGGCTGAAAAGGCTCTGTTTGTCAAACCTGCCAGAAGAAAATCTAAAATGAAGAGCTGGAGTGGGGGAAGGAGGAAAAAGAGGACATTTATTTCGCTTTCAGACATATTTAAGTCTCCTCAATCCTCCAGGAGGTAAATTGGGGCTTTAAAAATCAATAGGCATTCCTATTCGTATGACACCGAGGAGTTCAAGGGTAGGAAGGGCCTTATTAGGCCATCTCCTCCATCCCTCTGCCCCTGGCCTATTCTGATCCCTCTTGTTTATAAGACTCTCCGGAGAAGGTGATTGCATAAGCTCCCTCAATAATTTGTTCCACTGTCTAACAAGTCTTGATCTTAAAACCATCTTCCTTATGGCCAGGCCAAATTCTTCCTGCTGCCTCCAAAGCTTGTCTGTCTATGGGCCAAGGCTACTCAGAGGCACTGGGGTTTTATGCAATGAGCAAGGACTTGGTCCTATCATCAATGTTCAAGTCTTGCCATTTCCACTCATAGGCAAAATGACCTCGGACAGTCACTTAACTTTTCCAAGACTGTTTCTTAATCTGAAGGGGTTGATGTGAAGGTTATAGGAAGTAGTAAGTGTCAATGTGTCTACCATGATACCTGACATTTAGTGATGTTTAATAATGCGCCATGTTGCTCTGCGTTGGCCCATGGGTACCGTGGGTACAGGCACCTGTTGGATCAAAACCTCAGGCATTGACCTTTTGGTGTTGGATCTTGGGGTAGTTGGAGGGATGGGAGACTGCAGCAGCAGGAGCAGCTGAGGGGGCTCTCATAGGGACTTGGTCAAAGCCTGTTTGCCAACCAGTACAAAAGTTTTCCCTATTTTAGAGGCCCATTTGGCTGTATCCGTGCGTATTATCTAAAGTATCAGCCCTGGTGGTTCCTTCAAAAATGTCAAGTAGGGGCAACTGGGTGGCGCAGTCAGTTAATTGTCTGACTCTGGATTTCAGCTCAGATCTTGGTCTCAGGGTTGTGAGTTCAAGCCCCTCGATGCACTCACTAAAAAAAAAAAAAAAAAAAGGCAAGCAAAGCAAATCCCCTCTTCCGTGTCTTTGTGCCGCTTGACCCCCAATGTTTTACTGCCTTTTCGAATCCCACCCATCAATAAGATCCAGCTCAAACCCTGCCTCATACGTGACTATGATTCAGCTCTAAACCTATAAACCTCATGCCCTGCACTCTTTATCCAGAAGGCAAGAAAGAGATTTTTTTCCTGCACAGCCAGTGGAGCCACTGACTTGAGTTGAGCCATCACAGAGCATTTGGCCTCAGAATCATCGACGGAAACTGAGACCAGAGAGGGGCAGGGCCTTGCCCCAGGCCGTGGCAGTCATCAAGAACAGATCTAGAACTTCAGTCTCCTGACTCACTGCCCAGGCTTCTTGTCCAGTCCCCCATGACTGAGGCTGTTTCTTGAGCCTGGAACTAGATCAGAGTCAGCCCCCACCCTGCATCGCTCCCCTCCTACCCTGCACACGCTCGCTGAGTCATTCTGAAGGGAGGCGGGTAGGGGGAAAGCACGCTGTTTTTGGAGATGGCATCCACCAGTTGGGAAAAACTGAAGCCGGGCAGTCCGTGTGGGTGAGGTCTCCCATCTAGGTCCCCACCTCAGAATGCATGGCAGGGTGGGAGGGCTGGGGAAATGGAAAGCATCCGCGTCTTTCTTACCCACCTGGTGTGGGGCTGGGGGGGTGGGGGGAGGAGCTAACTTAAAGCCTTGTGCTGAGAGGGCAAAGTTTCACTGTGGATTAGATACCTTGCTTGGCTTAGCTTTTATAGGATTTACTTTCACATGGCAATTCCTTAGTCAGACTTGTGCTGCTGTCAAGGAGACGCTGGCCAGCCTCTGAAGCACCTGGGTTACAGGCACATCTGGAGGGGTCATTTAGGCCAAGAGGCTATGAGATAAATGTTTGTGTGTGCATGCGTGTCCATGATCCCCTTTGCTGGCTGCAAACGCTGTCATTGCATCATGGAAAAATCCTTCCTAAGTAAGGAAAGTAGCAGGTGCAAAGATGCTGATGTTGGATCCAGTGAGGAAACACAGTATTCGTCACAACAATGGTATTTATGCACTGGGTCGGCACGTGGTTGGCCAGATGGGGAAAATGCTGTTAAGATGGCCAGGCTCCTTTAGGTTAGGGACATAGAGTGGCTTCCAGAGGAGTAGGGGACAATGCAGGGTAGGGAAGCATGGGGCTTTGGAGTCTGTAGGACCAGAGTTCAAATCCAGACTTTGCTGCCTTCCCACTGCGTGGCCTTAGGCAGCTCTCCAACACTTGGGGCTGTTTTGTGGGGAGTGGCTCATGTTAATTCCAGGTTCCTTTTCATGGGGCTTTCAGGGATAACTGCAACGGATATCTTTGAGGAGGATGGCCCATAATTTTGAGCCTGCTAGCTCGAGGCATCACAGTGGACTTGGGGCAGGAAAGGGATGCGTGGTGACGGAGAGACCCACATGTAAAATGACCCCGTGGGCTGCCATTTTAGCCACATTTCAGGTTTAGAAAGCTGCCAGCTGGCCTGCTTCATTTCCTGAGTACTGACAAGGGAGCAGCTGGAGTCTTCTTCTTTGCTGGTACCTGGAGCAGCTGCTGGGATTTATTAGTGCACTTAGAGGAATTACCCGGAATCACAGCAGGCGTTAAGAAAGGGGAATGCATTTCTGTAAGCCAGGCTAATGTTTGAGCATAAGGGAGCAGGGTCTTTCCTTCCGTAGCGGGTGAGACACAGGAAGGTCTGGCCTGTGATTGTGCTCTAACTATGGGCAGTGATTTCATCTGGGTTGTACTCAGCATGGGACCCAGGTCGGATCCTGTGTGAAAAATGAATGACTGGATCATTCTGGGGGACCTCTTTTCAGATCAAATGCTCAAGGAAGCCGCCATCGCTAGGCATCTGGGAGCGACTGCTGTCTTGGCCAGTGCACGAGGACAACTGTGGGTAGCACAGCGCCCTGAGCCTGTTCCCCTACTCGCTCCTCCCTGTTTATCTGGCAGCATGGTTGTTCCATTGAGTCTCTTCTTCCAAACCCAGCCATTGTCTCAAGTCAGCTGATTCCATTTCCTGCTACTTAGTTGGCGCTCCCGTGTGGCATTGCGCTGCTGGGTGGACTGTGCTTGTTTTCTACTGGCTTAAAGTCTTCTTGGGACATGTGATTAACGAACATGCAATTATTAGGCAACAGTGAAGACAGTAAAATTATGGTTATAAATGGAATCTAAGCAGGGTAGATATGCTTAGGGCTGATCTCAATGTCCTTAGAGTTTAGAAGCTGGAGAAACTTCAGAAGGCTGAAAGAGATTGGCTTTGGATGAGCCATGTGGAGCCAGAGCCCTGCACAGCCTATGGGGAAATGCACCCACTGCAGGGGGCCATGCCCTCTCTGTTGCCTCCCCATTTGATGAACGTTGAGCCTGGGGCAATAGCAGAGCCTGGGTAAAACAGAGGAAAGAGAGTTCTGCCTCCTGTGTCCTTTTGCAAGCTAAGAATTCCATCTAGCTTGGGGACTGCTTGGGGTTGCCATCCATCCATCCACCATGCTGGCTGGGATAGGTGGTCTCTTTGTACCCACACTGGGTGATGAGTGGCTTCCAGCTGAGACCTTGGCTAATGAGATTGGATTCAGAGTATGTTGCAAATGCCGAATGATAATTTAGCTCTGAGTGCACCTCCTCAGTGCCCTGCCCTGTGTTGTGCTGAGCACCAGAAAAGCCCCCCGTCAGTCCTACCTGCTAGGTGTTGCTGTGGTCCATTTGCTTCTTACCCAGTTCAGGCTGCCATCACTTCTTGGACAGATGACTGTAGTTGTGGCCTAAAAATTTGCTGATATTCCCTCTGAGCCACACCCTGCCCATCAAATCCATTCTTCCAACAGTGGCCAGGGGGACCTTTCTCAAATGGGTTGCTGACTATGTTAATTCCATTTTAAAAGCTCTTCGATTGTCCCCATTGTGCGTAAAAGAAAATCATCACCCCATCCTGGATTGTCCGGTCCTGAACTTCTCTCATTCCTTAAGGGCTCTTCACAATGTAACTTAAGAACAAAAATCACAGGCCTCTACCCCTCTGGCTCCCTCTACTGGGGATGTCTGCCCTTTCCATTCATGTCTCCCCCCTTGGCTTAGCTCCCTCCTATTCACCCTTCATGGATGTCATCTCTTACCAGACCAGGATGGGCTGCTCCCATTCCATATCTCACAGCTTGCTGTAGGTTTTCTTTGAAGCACCTTTTGAGTTACCATCTATTTTCTGTCTAGGGTTTTTTGTTGAGGTTTGATGTTTAATATCTGTTTTTCCTCCAGTCACTCCCAAGGTTGCCAAGGGCAGTAATCACCACCCCTGTCTTGTTGGCTACTGCTCAAGACCTAACACGGGCCCACAACTCAGCAGGTTTCAGGACATGTTTTAGAGGTGGTGGGTCTTTTCAGTTTCCAGAGCTTCCTCCGAGTTTCCTGCTGAGTGTACTACTGACCAGGGAACCACTGGAGGTGAAAGGAGCTTCAGGCAACTCGGCCAGATGTTTCTGTCTCTAGACTTGCTTTATGCCCAGGCGCGTAGCAGAAGAAACTATTTCGACTCATAAACCGAGCAAATTTATAGTGGAAATCAGTGGGAGAGAATAAATATGAATCCCCATGATGTCATTTTATGGGCTGCTTTATAGATTGTAATCACCCATTTAGAGTTTGCAGGCTATTAATTTTGTTTGTGGAGAGCCAGGACTCTTGGGGACAGAATTTACTGGGCTGTGGTGTCAGACATGTGAATCTAGGCCTTCAACCCCTGAAAGGTTTTGAAAAGAGAAGGATAAACAGTCTTTGAGTGGTTAGAGACTCAGGAGGCTTGCCTCTGGCTCCTCCTGGATACGATTTTTTAAATGTTTTCACAGATCTCTGTTTACTGTTTTACTATCTTAATTTCACCCTAGTCTCCAGGCCCCTCCTTCTCGTGAGCTAAGTGACTAAGTGGAATTTTGCGTTCTGCCCTTGGCAGAGAGAACTTCCCTTCTTAGAGCTTGAGGAGGACTAAGAAGGAGCAGATGGGATGGGACAGAACTTGGTGGACTCTCACTCTACCCTTTAGCTCACAGTCTTGAGCCAATTTTTGTTATTGTGTTGTTAATGTTTTGACCCTTCCTTTCTTCCTCTATAAATCATGACTACCGCCCTTAGCCTGAAAGGGTGATTCTAAAGATAAAGGAGATGAAAGAGAAAAAGCCCTTGGTACTCAAAATGAATTGTACTCAAAATAATAAAATGAGTATTTTGATTGCTGTTTTAATGTAAGCCTGTTTTAGGCGGAACAAAGTGAAAACTAAGAGTCAGGACACTTGGTTCCAATGCTGTCACTGACATGCTGGGTGACCTTGGGCAAATTAGTCAGCCTTTCTGGTCCCAGATTCTGCACTAGTGATGGGAGGTTTGGCTCAAATGATCTCGGTAGTGGTGCTACTCAAAATATGGTTGGTGGACCAGCATCACGTGGGAACTTGTTAGAAATGCAGATTCTCAGTCTGCATTCCAGGTCCCCAACTCAGAAACCCTGGCGGTGGGGTTCAACCATCTGCATTTTGACACATGAGTCCATAACCCTAACATCACATCTGATGTTGGCTCCCTGAGCAGCCGACACCCCAGGAGCCTTCGTCCTCAGGGTCTTGGACCACAGTGGCCTTTGGCAAGAGGAGAATGGAGTGGAGTAGAGGAATGAGCCCAGAATCCTAAATCAGGACTCAGCTGGGATTTGAACCCATTCAGCCCAAAGCAGCATCTGTGTGTGTAGCCACTACTTGGCTACCTCTCAGTAGTATGCCTCTTCCTTGCCTAGTGACCTTGGCTGAGTTATTCAAACCCACCAGGCTCCTTTTCCTCATCTCCAGCTGGGGGTATACTAGGCTCTATGTTCTATGGTTATTGTGGGGATTACATGAGTTTCATGAGAAAAGTGCCTATAGGGCCTGCACGTGACCAGTACAGGGTGTGCTAATTAATGTCACATGAGTGCCCTTCTCCTCATGCTCCGAGATGTGACTCCATGGGACTGGGGGTAAAATGGAAGATGAAAGAGCAGAATTCAAATTTCAATTAGGAAACGGTTGCTCTGTGACCTTGAGCAACCCATTTAAGCTTAGAGAGGTAAAATTTCTTCATTTCTAAAATGGGAATGTTTATTTTTTCCTGCTGGTATTTATTGAATGTCTGTAAAGTGCTGACGCTAGGCAAGCCTGACAGCGCGTCATGAGGAAGGCAGATGCGGTCCCTGCCCCCCGTCTCCCCACCTGCCCTAAACCCTGGGTTCCTTATGGGGTGTGATGAGACAGTTCACGAGCAGGCCTATCGTGCTTGTTGACCATCATCATTTTACCAACACAGATGTCTGCAAGTATGTCGTGCACTTAAACGTGGACTGCAAAGTTCTTGTGCCGAGTGTTTCAGGAGATTTACTCCTGCAGGTTGGGCCCCAGTAGAGCCATGAGAGAGAGAGAGAGAGAGGAGGAGGCCTTGCCTGGACAGTGCTAGGGGCCTGTCGCCCGATATACCTGCTTCCTCAGAGCCTGACCGACTGCTGTGCCCTCCAAGGGGAGGGCTCCCCCTCCGTGTTCGGGGCAGTCATTTGATATGTCCCTCAGAAAGCTGATGTGGAGGCGAGCCCATCTCTGCCTTTACGAGGTCTTTTCTGAAGTTCTTTCTCTCTGCGAGCACGTTCTATCCTGGAGGTTTTTTTGGAGACCCAGTTATGTGCCGCTGGTCTTTGTATCAGGCAGGAGGTTGGCACTGCAGAGGGGAAGAGGGATGGGTGGGAAGGTCTTGTAGGGGGGTGTTGGTTGGATTTGTCTCTGAGAAGGTGCTTTGAATATTTACTGGGAGAATTGCACTTGGCCCTCAGCCTGGCTGTATGCAGATGAGGTCTGCCTGCGGTTTAGCTCTGGGCGGCTAAAGAAGGTGATGACAGTCCCCCATTGCTGCCTATGAGCTGCAGCAATGCTCCTGGGCTCAGGGGTCCTTGAGAGCCCAGCTCCTGATGGGGAAAGGGATGTGATGGCCACAGCCAACCCTACCCCAGCTCGCCTTCCAAAGGGCAGCTTCCGAGTTCAGGTTTGGGCTCCGTGATTTGAGCCGTGGTCTGTTCTTCCTGTCAACCCAGGGCTTAGTGGGGGTCTCTTGTAGGTCCAGCCCTCTGCTAGGCAGAGGGGCAGATAAAATGGCTGTCTGCCAGGAGTGTGCTGTCTAGCTGATGACATGAATCTAAGTCACAGGGAAAATGCCACTGTTTCCACGAGATGGAACATAATTGATGACTTGAAAGGCACAGGGAGAGGTGAAAGGAGAGGACCCTGAGAGCTGAGGATAAGGGAGGGCTTTGTGGAAATCATGGCACTGTGGCTGGACCTTGAGAATGGATGGGCTTTTTGAGGGGGAAGATACTTGGACAGAGACTCAGGTGCTGGCTTAATCCACGGTCAAAGCACTTGAAGTGGGTGGCTCAGTTCACAAACTCGGGTGTGCAAACAATGTTGTCTTCATTTTTTTCATGGTCTCTTGAATCAAAATCGCACTCTGAGTTTTCATGTCCGTGTCTGTTGGGGGGAATCCCCCTACTCTGGGTTGTGCGTAGCTGTTGAGTCTGAGAAAGAGCCCAGCCTCAGGTTTCTGGCCACTCGCGATGTGTGCGCCTGGTCCCCACTGAGGTGCTTGCTGTGTGACATCATCCCATGTGTGTCCACCTATGGGGCCCTGCTGCAGCGGTGCTGCACGTGCAGCTTGGGAGTCCCTTGGCAGGCAGACAACCCACACTGCTGGTCATCCTCCTGAGGTCGCACAGCCACCCTCCCGAGGTCTTGCCCTCTTACTGCCACTGGGACGATGTGAATCCTCTTGCTCGTAAGCCCTACCTCCTACTTCTCTTTAGTCTGGGGAAAATCTCTTCTTTTCTCCTTTGGTGCCCCTCCCTAGCACTCATCTCTCCTCCATGAACCCCACCGTATGACCCAGAAGAAGAGCCTCTGTCATCAAGCCGTTTGATTTCCCATCTGCAGAAATCCCCTCATTGAGACCACCTGGTAGATATGAGCAACCCACAGGGAGGACAGATGTAAATTGGTGTTTCTGGAAACTATCCCACCGTATATTTTGGAGCCAGAAGAAGAGAAATAACATATTTAAGTAGCCGAGGTCCACCCTGCCCTTTGGGCACGTAATAACTGGTGGCCGACGGCTGTGCTGGGTGTAAGTACTGAGTTACTCAGGGGCCAGAAAGGGCCAAAGTCAGGCAGCTGGCAACCAATGGCTCACCTCCATGTGACGTAACACAAAAGCAAACATTTCTTTGACCATTCACCCCCAAATGCTCTCCCCATGTCATTTCACTATCATAGCACACATTGGTCCTGTCTGGAAGGCCCATTCTCCAGAACCAAGCAAATAAGGAGAGTCCTCTTCCATGTGGCTGTCAGAGTTCCCTGCTCCTAGCCTCAGGGGCTGACTCTGGACACCTGAAGGACCAGGGCAGAGAGGTTGTGGGTTCCATGGGTGGAGACCCTCGGTACCAGGGTCCCTATCCTGTGGAGGTGAAGGCAGGAGCTGTGACTCCTAGTGGAATGGGAACTTCAGTGGGATCATCTCTGGAAACCTCAGAGTCTCTAAGACATGCTTATTGGCTATTACTAAGCAATAACAGATGGCAAGATAATATGAAGAGTGTGGCCTCAATTTCTCTCTTTTCCATTTCCCCTCTATCATTTTTCCTTTCATCTATTTCTGGAAGGTAAGGTGGTCCAGCTCTATGAGCGGGAAAACTGGGCAGCTGGAGTGTGGTTTGAGGGACTCATCATGGTCCTGTGGACCATCAACATGTTCTATTAATTCCTTAGCATTGACCAGAAATGTCCATGTTTGTTACTCCTTTGGGTCAAGGCATGAAGATATCTGTCAAACTGCCAGTCTTATCTCTGATATGAAAGATAAGAAGGGATGATTAATTGAATATGAAAGGGCTGATCCTGTTTTAAAGTCAATAGACAGGGCTGGAAATGAGTTGTAATCTTCCATTTTATTGTTGATAAAGACAAATAGTATAGTTTAATGCACAGACTTTAGAGCTAGAGCTCATGGGCTGAATATCTGGAATTTGCTAAATTGGGCAAGTTACTTGGCCTCTGTTCCTTACTTTTTTCACATATAAAATGTGGACAATATTAGTACTTATATGTTAGGGTTGTTAATAGCTAAAATCCTTGGGTTAACATACACTTAGAACAGTTCCTGGAACATAGTAGGTCCTACAGAAGTGTTTGCTGAAATTCTTATTGCCCAAGGCTACACAGCTTATCTTTGAAGATCTAAAGCCAGAACTGTGTATCTTGCTAGGACACATAGATTTGAAGGTGACTGAGATGTAAAGGAATACAATCGGGACCTATTGATGGGGCCATGAGGACCAAAGAGGGCTGGTGAGAAGAGTCTCTATCTGTGCGTACTGGAGCACTCAGGGAAACTTTTAAAATCCCAGTGCCTGCCTACCCCCATCAATTAAATCAGAATCTCTATGATTGGGACCTACACCTTAGTATTTTAATAATCTCTCCCAGATGATTCCAATGTGCATGCAGGGTGTTGAACTAGTGGTCTACAGCTTCGTGAGTCTTACAAAAATTATCTCGTAATCTTGTTCAAATAGCTTCCGTGCCTCGGTCCCAAATATTTGGATTCCATATGTTGGGGCCCAAGAATTGGCATTTCTAGCCAGCTCGCACAGGGTACTGTTGCCCCTGGTCTGCAGGCCACACTTAGTGGGGAGGGTAGAGCAGAGCATGGGAGGGAGTGTGCTATCTTGAGTTCACACTGCACCATCGTAGAGGCCAAGAGGCAACACAGCATTTAGCTTACTTACATCACTTAAGGATTTTTCTGTAAGTGGGCAGCTGGGGTAAGTAGAAGTTTGTCAGAAGTTCCTTCAGTTTAGGAAAATGCCCTTAGTAGGCTTCAAAGTCCATTATGAGACAATGATCATTAAGTACTTACAGTGAGCTAGGCCTGAGGGGATGAAAGAAAGACAAGAGTTGCCCTGAAGGGGTTTATAAGACACACACCCTTAAGGAGCAGTGTATAGGGGGAGCAATACAAGGATGCAAAAGACAGAATTCTCAGCCAAGAGCTTCTGGAATTTGGAGAAGTACACACCCTGTTCCCCAGGTCTGGATCCATGAGTTGGGAGCAAGTTACTCTGCCTTTTTTGGTGGAAGGAGGATTGGAAGTCAGAGGGACCAAGGCTGAATCCCAGGTCTGCTCTTTCTTACCACTGTGACCTTATGGGAGACTGAATACAATCCCTGCCTCCCAGTGACTGTGAGAAGGACATTAGATGAGATAGTACACATAAAGGACCCAACCTGATTTCTGGCACCCAGTGCACCTTCCAAATTCGGTGGCTCTTCTTCACGTGGACCCTTAAGACTGCTCCCAGGCCCTGGAGCCCGGGATTAGAGGCCACCCCACCTGGCTTTAATTGGCTTTGATTCGCCACCTGCTTCCAGGTTCACTGGGACTCTGCTTTCAGATGGGTTGAAAACATCCAAGCTGTTGTGCGATGTTCCCATTATTGTGATTTAAAAGCATCTTGGATGCTTAGTGGAGCTTTTGCCAATTTCTCAGAGAATTAAACATTTAGCACCCAATCAGATAGTTTCCAATGCTGAGCACACGTGGAAATGTATGTGCACCCCCTAGGGGGTCAATTAAAGTGGAGCTGAAACTAACTCACACTAATTCTCCAAAGTGGGGTAGCATCTTTGTGGTTGGTGAAATGAGTAGTGTGTGTAATCTGGTGGAGTGCGGCTCCAGAAGTACGGGATGGGGGACGATCAAGGTCTGCAAGGAAGAAAATCTTGGTGCATGGTTGCAAGAGAAAAAGGAAGGGGGGAAAATCCCTCAGAGATGGATCTGGTTTACCTAGAAACAGATCTACTTAACGTCGTTAGAAGAAATTTGCTTCTGATGCTTATTCTCACCGTTTGCCATATCTTATGGAATCAAACCAGCATAGAAGTTATTTCTCATTCTCGGCATGGTTGGTTTCGAGAATTAGATCATTTGTAAGTCAAAAGATTTCTACAAAATTCGAAATAGGTTACTATCCAGGTATCTGAGCTAAGCTAGCTAGGAAGAAGGGGAATCACATTAAGGGAGGTTTGCTTATTTCACAGCTCAAAATTGCCTTCCAGGTCTTACCCCATCCCAAAACAACAAAGGCTTTGCCCGAGGAAGAACCTCCCCTTTTTTATGCTGTTTTGCGACATGAGTTAGTGAGGGCCTGAGATTCTCCTGGAATTTAAGAGGAGGCTGCTAGCCACTTGTTAGCTGCTGGGCAGGAGGGGAATTCAGACAGGAGAGTGAGACGAGACTGGCTGGGGCCATAGTTCTCAATCCTGGCGGCACATTATAATACTCTGGGGAGCTTTCAAAAATCCCGATGCCCAGGCCCCACTTCCACTAATTAAATCAGAATCTCCAGGGTGGCCCAGCTCCCTAGGATCCCAGGAAGCAGTCAAGGCTGAGAAGCACTAGTCCTCCAAGAGCTCCTTGGAGTTTGGGTTTGAGAGTACAGGCAGGGGTCAGGGATGCCACGGAAGGAAGGAGATGCTGGCTTGAATGGCACCTACACCCCCAGGGGTGTTGATAGAGGCTAAGCTGCAAAATTCTCTGAGAAGAAGGGAGTTGTGAACATTGCATTCATTGCTAGGCGTGAAATGGTAATGCAAAAATTATATTTTCTTGATTCTAAAATACATTGATTAGTAAGATGCTCTACTGATTGAACAACTGCTTTTTTGGAAAATAAGGACAGGAAAAAACTCTGTATTAAATATGTATTAAAATATGCATTGATTATAAGATATCTTTTAACTTTACAATCGTATGTTGGAAAATGTGACTCTCGGAATTGATCTAATAACATAATGATACAGTGCTTTACATAAATGGGCTCACTGAATCCCCGCAAGAGCCTTACCGAACAGGTGCTAACACTGTCTCCTTTTACAGGGGAGGGATTGAAGGCACAGAGAAGTTGAATGATCTGTCCAAAGCCACAGAACTGGTCAGCAATAGAACTGGAATTTGAGCTTTGGTTTTCAGAGGTAGTCCAGAAAATGATGTGAGAACCACGGCTGCCCTTTCTCAGAGCCCAAGGGCGTGGCTTTCCCATCACCAGGGCCCAGAATTCCCCAAGAACAGGGGCATCCTATACCGTTGCTTCTGCTGAGGGAATGAGGGGGGATGAAATCCCACTTGAGTCCCTCACCAGGCCTTGAGCTCAAGGGATTGCTTCTTCTAATCCCACAAGGGCTCGGCGTGAGCTGGTGGAAGGGCCAAGGCGACAGGGCCTGGGAGAGATCACTGAGCAGTGAGAAGGTCTCCCCACCAATTCCTGGCGATTCTCTGACCTGCCGTGCATGGCCTCATAGAGAGCCGTTGTGGTGGACCTACGTGGTGGCAGAGGACTAGGGAGAAGGAATTTGAGCTCCCTCTAGGTCTGGGGCCTCTGTTGCTGTGCTCCTGGGACACAAGTCTCTGTTTTCCGTGGCAGTTGGCTCCACCGCGCATGCTGGAAATGGGAGAGGGGAGGGTGGGCTGACCAGGAACCCCAGAGAGCTACCGCTCTGACTTCCTGAACCCAGCCTGGCTTGTGCAGGTCTCCCCTCCCCTGTTTTTCCTTTTCTTGGGCTCCTTGACGGGAAGGCAGGCTGCACCTCGCGGACGCTGCATTCCAGAACGCCCCGGGTAATGGAAAGTGCAGAAACAACTTCAGCCGCTTTCCAAAGCCTGATGGGCTGCAATGACTTCTCAGAAAGCATCCATTTGGACCCCGACGAGAATAACGTTTCGCGGCTCACTGGAGGAGGGCCAGGGCTCCGCAGCTCCGGGCGTGGGCCAGATGGGAAATCCAGATGCTGGCCTGGTGAAGGAGGTCCTTTCTGCTGCTCGTTTGGGATGTCAGAGCAGCAGTCTCCTTAGGACCCTCACGGCAAGCCTTACAGTATTGCTCCAAGGGGACACGTTCAGATGGGAGGGCAGGTTTAATAAGTACGGGCAGCACGTAGCTGGCGTTGGACTGCCGGTTGTTTCGGAGAGGGGCATGCCTGGCCGTATGGCAGGTGCGGCAGGGTGGCTGGTGGTAGGGGGTTAATGTGTGGTCTGTAACTCTCCCACCCTATCACATTCTGAAAGCCAACCCCATTTCAGCACGCAGTCTAAATTAATAGTCTGCTGGCTCTGCAAATGGTTGCTCAGAAACCCCCAGGCGCCCCGCCCAGTAAGAGGGCCCGCCTGTCGACCCAGCGTGGGTAAACATCTATGTGTGGGCAAACATCGGCCACAAAATCAGTTGTTCCAAGGATCAACTCATTCCATGACCAGAGGGTCCCGTCTGACACTTGGGGTGCAGATTCCTGGGGTGACTGTAGGGTGGGTGTCCGGGATTCTCTCTGCACAGGCCAGCCCCTGCCTCGGCTGTCCACAGTGGAGACCTCCTATGCTCTCCTCCCTGCCCCGCACACCGTGGGAGCCCAGTCAGGCTCTGGGGTTGGTGACCATCACTCCACTGGTGCTGGGAAGAACACCACTGGATGCTGAGGGCCATTCCTCTCTGGACTTGGTGGCTGTCAGGCAGGGAGGGGCAGGGAGCCTTAAATTAGGGGACCTTTGGGAGGTCACCCTGCCATGGTAGGGAATAAACTCAGAGACATAGTGGAATCCTCTGGGGATTTTGTTTCATTAGAGTACACCCTCTTTTCCATTATGGTAGCTTTGCTGTGGAGCCCAAGCATCCATGTTGGGTTGGCTATTTCTGATGGTTCAAGTTGTCCCTCGGATAAACCCCTTCCCCGTGACTCTTTGAGGGACATTTGTGGCCACCTGTTCTTGTTGACCAGCTCTCTCTGTTTCAGCAGAGCACACTAGGTTCCAATTATTATTGAATCCTTGTGATTCAATTCATGACACTGATTTGGATATATGAGTAGAGGCTGCTTGTTTCTTGATGATTTCAAGGGCCTGCCTTGGGAGGAAATGGTAAGCCGAAGGCCTTTGGGATGGATACCAATTGCTGCCCTGAGGGTTATCAGTGCTGTTTGGTGTCGCTCCTGGGACTGCTGTGTGCACTCATTTGGGGGCTGTTTAATGCACAGATCTCCTCATTTCGGTTTTGCTCTTGGAGTCCAGGCGGGAGAAATTAACCGGGGAGCACAGTGCATCTTCCTCTTCCCCTCCTGTGATGTTGAGATCTTGGGAATAAAGAGGCTGAGGCATGGGAGAGCAGATATGACCCAGCAGCAGAAGGAAATGTGTTGTATTTTTTCTCTCCCCTTCCTCTCCTAGGTAAAGGCTGTCTCTTTTGTACCATCTGTCTTAGAGCACAGCCAAATTAATTATGTGTGTATTTAGGGCTTTACTAGTCTTGCCACCCGACATGTGTATAGCGCCTTACAGTTTACAAAATGGGTTCACATACTAATCTCCTTTGACTTAATGAGATGATGATTCGATGGGTTATAAATCACTAGAGCAGCACGGTGCACGTGCATGACAACCACGGAACTAGAACAAAGCTGTCACTTAAATGAAAGAGGCCGATAAAGGCCTGTATTCCCCGAGCAGAGGGAAACAGCTGTCAAGTTTCCGTTGAGGTTCTCGCGACTCTGTCTTTAGCTCTTTCATAACCTCTTGTTTAAGATACTTAAGGATTTTGGGAACAACATCCTGTAGATGAAATGTGAGTCAAGACCATTGTTTTGGGCTCCACATTGCATAATGTTGGGTGTCATAGGGCCGCCTGGTTAGGCTCTAGCCTTGGGACGAGAGACTGGTGCTCTCTTGGTTTTGCAGTTCTCCAGAAGCCAGAGGAAGGCTCTGATTATCAGCCTCACCCCTCACAGTTTGTTCTGTATCCTACCAGAGCCTTCTTCACGGGGACTGGGTCCTCAGTCTTCACCATGGGGGGTGGTCTTGCCTTCTGGAGCAAGGAGACAAGTCTGCGTCCTCCTTGGATGTCTTGGGCACAATCAGGTGAATGGTTTAAAGGCAGAGGGACGCTCAGGCTCCTAGTGGGGCTTTTCTGAAGCCCCTCTTCACATCAGTCCCCTAGACATTCTCTTAGGTTTTATAGTTCCCATTAAGCAGGTTGGCAGGTAGGCCCTCTCATCTGTTCCCTTCCTGTTGCCATGTCACCTGCCTGAACAAATGGGACTGACACATGCTAGAGGAGAGATGCCATTCTGTTCAGAGTGTAGCAGAGAGGCCAGATGGATGCTGAGCTCACCCCAGAGTGGGGCTGGGATGGTGGCTCTGTTGCTATTAGACCAACGAACGGAGAAGTTTGTCATTCATCAGATGTTATTGTAACGGACAGTGTTATGGAAAACCTGTGTGTCTCCAGCAGGAGTTGCATTCAGGGCCGAAGAGCCACAGTTTGGGGCAAACCTGTCTGATTGTCCCCCTTCCAAACATGAATTAGACTGTTTTAAAGGTTTACTCCTGCTTTGGTGTCCAATTGCTGCTATAACAATTTACCACAGACTTAGTGGCTTTAAACAACACGAACACATTGTCTTCCTGTTCTGCAGGTTACAAGTCTGAAACCAGTCTCACTGGGGTAAAGACGAGGTGTCGGCAGGACGGGGGCTCTAGGGGAGAATCCATGTCCTTGCCGTGTTGTCCTTCTAGAAGCCCCTGCATTTTCTTGATTCTTGGCCTCTTCCCCACATTACTCTGACCTCTGCTTCTGTTGTGACCTCTCATTCTCTGACTCTGACCCTCTTGCTTCTCTCTAGTGAGGACCCTGTCATTACATTTAGGACCCACCTGGATAATCCAGGATAATCTCCCCATCTCGAGGTCCTTAATCACATCAACAACATCTCTCTTGCCATGGAAGGCAATATCCACAGGTTCGGGGATGAAGACATGGTCTTCTTTGGAGAGCCATTATTCTGTCTGCCTCAACTTCCAGTTGGTGATCTCTGTTTTATTTGCCAAAGCTTCAGGGGGCATCACATTTGCTCATTTAAAACATTATTTTTAAAAGAGAAAATATGTATTTGCAAAAAAAAAAAAAGAAGGAAAAAAGAAAAGAAAGAAACTATACAAAACCAAAATAGTTTAAAATGTTACTTACCCTTGGTTTCTAGTGCTTTGTTTCCCCTGCCGAGAGGTGAAAAGTGTGTTCATTAACAATTTCTCGTGTATCCTTCCAATGAGAATCCACACACAGAAGGCATATATGCACACATACACGTGTATATATGTACAACTCTTCCATTTTTTTTAAACTGTATTTCTTAGTGATCTGTTCATATCAAGATTTAGGTAGGTGCCCTTTTTAAGAGCGACGTAGTGTTTCATTGCACTGACATATCTGAATATATGTCACCAGCTCCTTATGCAGAGTGTTTCTCATCGTTACTAATCTTTTGCTGGAGCAAACGTTGCAATAGCAAATGCCTTCTTGCATTTGTCTTTGCACACTTGTGCTAGTGTATCTATGGAGTAAACTCCTATCAGTGGCATTGCCAGGTCTCAGGTTATGTGCTCCTGAAACCTTGATAGTTATTGCCCCATTGTCTTCCAAGAGTAGATCAGCAAGGACCTAGAGACTCTGGTGTCTGGGTGTGGCCAGATGCCACGCTTGGCGGGGCTCTGCCATGTCACTCCCTGATCACCCCTGGGGCACCTCCTCAGAGCCGTGTCTCTGACCCCATCTACCATCACTAGGAGGGGGTTAAGGCCAGGATTACAAGCCCCCCCATCCCCCCAGGCAAGCGACCACACCCCTGGACCCAGAGTTGCTATGAGGACAGACATGGTCACCTAAAAGGCGATTCTTGGAGCATCACATTCCAAGATCCCATGTCAAACGCTGGAGGCTCAACATAGTGTCTCCTTGAAAACTACGGATTCCTTTTGTCTCCCCAAGTTCCTGGAGGCAGACAGTGTCGGGACTTTGACCTGAGTACCGAGGTGGCGCCTGTTCTGGGAGGCACGGGCCTGAGCAATGGTGCGCACTTGCCAGAGATTGCTGCTGTGCTGGCCGGGCCAGTGCTTGGATGTGACAGCTACTGTTTGTGGAAGAGACCTGATGCTTCATCAGAGAAAAACTGTGTACAGAAACCTGGCAGAGATTTCTTAATGGCTTTCTGATTAAAGGAGCAAATAACCTAAATGCCAGATTGGTAGCATTTGGGGGACGAATGCACGATGGGGAGTTCGTGTCTATTTTCTCCTTTCCCTCAGCCTTGCTTGGCAGCATGCATTTGTCACTTTGAGGAAATGAGAATAGGACCGGCTGCTGTAGCAGAGAAATAACCGGGAAGCAAAGCACGATCCTTGCAGCTTTCTTGGTAGTCCAAGGGTGTAGGCTGGAGATTCTGACTCCCAGAGTCCTGAAATAAGTCTGGATAGCCCAGTGGACCACATCGGAATGCCAAGCTGTGCTGGTGCGCATTGGACTTTCTAGCAGGAACCTTCCAGTATGGTTGAGGAGGGGCCCACCAGGGCCTTTGGATGTTGGAGCTGTCATGCACATGAGTGGTTACAGCTCTTCTCCTTGGGCCTCAGAACATGATAGAACTGTTATCAAGGGAGTCAAGCTGTCTCCCCAAGAGCATGCTTCAGGGGGGCTGTGGTGGCCCCCTCTGTCCATCTTTAAGCAAGTTGATTAGGGGAATGGTTAGTTCTCTCTTAGCTCTTTAAGGTGGGGTGATGTATCTGGACAGGGAGGCAATTTGGAGGAGGGGGTTAAGAATTTTTTTCTCTGGGACAAAAGGAAGACTCCCTATACAGTAGCTGGAGTAATTTTTTTAAAATGTAAATCAGGTCAATTATAAAGTCTAAACTCCTTACCATGACTTCCAAGGACCCCTTGATCTGGCCCCTGACTGTGGTTCAGATTCTTCGTTTACCACTTGCTCACATGCCCTGATCCCACTGGCCTTCTTGTGGCTCCTTAAACACACCAAGGTAGTGCTTCTCTTGTGACCTTTGCCCTGCTGTTTCCTCTGCCTGGCTTTCTCTTCCTCTGGCCTTCGTAGTCGGGTATCATGGCATGCTTTGGCTCCTGGGGGAGATGTCCCTTCTCCCTCTGACGCAGCCTGCCACCTTGCTGCTGATTTCCCTCATTATCATTAATATGACCAGGAACTAGTATTTATTTGTTTATTTGATTGTTTTCTTGCCCTTTGGGTTTCTTCCCACTCGACTGTAAATTCTAAGAAGGCAGAGATCTGGTTAGTCATCTTCAGTGCCTGTGGGGGTCTGAGTCCAGTCAGGAAAGCAGAGGCTTCAAGAGAGGGAACTCTGTGTGGAAACTAGGAACCTGGGCCTAGGAGGAGTGGAGGGTCCAAACAGGCCACCGTAGGGCAACCCAGAGGTTAGGCAGAGAGAGGGACCTAAGGCAGAGGGAGGAGAAGATGTTATGGAGGAGCTCGCATCACTGCTCCATGCACCACCTGAGAGAGGGAGACGGAGGGGGAGAGCAACAGAGGAGCAGCCTCCCAGCTTCTCCCTTCCTTCACCCTCCCCCAGGGCCCCAGTGCTCCCACCGGCAGAGCCCAGCAGTGAACTATGGGCAAGGGTGCTGCCAGGATCACATAGCCTGTGGGAGTTAGCCTCTGTAACAGGGAACAGAGCAGGGGAGAGGTGAGGAACAGATGTGAGGACAAGCAGATGAGTGGTGTCCTGCTCTGTGCCCAGCATCTCTGACAGTCCATGGCAGGTAATAGGTCCCCAATAAGTAATTATCGAACGGATGTATGAATGCACTGTTCCAGATGAGTCTGTTCCAGTGTCAGTTCTAATGGGGCTGACCCCAGTTAAGGTGCCGGAATGTAAGAGGGAAGAGCCCCGTCTGAGGCCTAGATTTGACAGTCAGGCCCTGTGGCCCCCAAGGGTTCTGAGCCTGGTGTGTCTGCTCTCTCTGCCACCCAACCCCGGGGAAGGGAGAAGGATTCTTATTTCTGGAAATGACGTTCTTTCACGATCCTTTCATCCGAGCCTGCTGTCTATTTTATGTGTGCGGGGTTATGTAGCTTGAGGAATTCCTTTGAAGGCAATTTTAAACTTTCATTCCTTCATTCAATTTTAAAATTTCTAAGGTTTGGGACCCTTCCCAGTGCTCTGGATTTATTCTTGGCCTCGGGGTGCTAAGGAACTGGAGCCGAATTCCACATTCTTGATGACCTCTGTCTGGTGACCTAGGAGAATTAATACAGTGTATGGGAGCCTTTATTTGTCTGTAACGTGGATGAGGACACCTTGGAGGCAATGTGAAATAGTGAGATAAACAAGCCAAGATAAAGCCTCAGCACATACGAGGCCTGATGATGTCTAATGCTTTCCTATCCCTTCCCCCAAACACTGGGAGGTGGCTCAAATGTCCCCTCTCCCTGCCCCCCCCCCCCGCCCGGGGCTCAGTGCAGCTCTGTGTGGATTTTCAGGTTTCCTCCTGCTGATTACCTTCCATGGAAGAGTGTGGTTGGAGCAAAGGCCGCAGTTGGCCACTTACCACTACATCTCCTCATTTTGACATTTTGTCCTGTTAAAGTAGTAATTGTGGGTTTATATGCATTTTTCCTTATAGGTTGTCTGTGTTAAAAAATAAAATTGTAGCCTGCCTAAACGGATTTCTGTGGGTAATTTATGGAGTGCACGTTTCCCCTCTTTCTTTTTATCCTCTTTTCCTTTCCTTTTGCTGAGGAGGTGCCTTGTCCCCAGAGCTTTGCTTGAGGGTTGGCTGTCGAGCCGCAAGAGTTTCCCCACTTCGGCGTTAGGGTTCACTGGTGCTTTATCAAAGCTCTGTGAGTACCTTACATTATTGGAAATCTCAGCAGGTTGGAATACAGGGACTTTTATTTAAACCTCTAACGTAACAATGATGCCACCCTGTAATTAAGCATTTCTGGAAGTGACTTTGGTTGCCTTGCAGGAAGGAAGGTAACGGCCCGTGGAGGCTGGGGCTAAATTCATGGGGAAGAAATGCAGGGGCAACTGTGGTGCGGGAGGAGGGTGGGGTCGGGGGTGTGTGTGTTCACTTTCCAAGATTTCTGTCTGAGTCACTAATGTGACGATAGGTGAAGGGCGCCTTTTAAAGAGCACTTCGTGTCTGGTGAACATCCTGTATATTGAATGTCCTGGTCTTCTTTCCACGGCCACTCCCTGTCAGCCTCAAGAGACACCAAAGAAAAATATGCTGCAGGTTTCAAAACAGTTACCCTCTTCCCTATCATTTCACAGAACTGGGCTTAGTCAAGCTTATGATGACATAGAATTTTCCTCACTTTGAAAAGTACTGGTTAAGTCTTTTGGTTCCTGCTCTTCAAAAGTGGAGTCATTGTGTTTTTCTTTTTTGGAGGCACTGTCAGGCTGTCAGAAAGTGGAATTTCCCACAAGACCAGAATTCCATCAGCCTTCATTCATGACCTTAGTACTTCCGGTTTTAAAGGACCAACTTGCCCTGCTTTCAGTGTCGAAGGAAAACAGCCAGCTCCCAAGGATGGGTCCGTGCACATAAGTAATTGTTTGCTAGACTTGAAGTGGATGAAAGGATGGTCCCCAGTCTGGTGCCCCCTTCTCACACTGGAGGAAGGTGGAATTGTGAGGGCAGTGGGCGTGGCAGGAGCAGGGGCGGGTCTCGGACCCTCATCTGGTCTGGGGAGGGGCTTGGAAAGCCTGATTGACTTCGGTCTCCCAGCACTACCTCTCCCTTTCCGTGTTCCATGCTCTTTTTATTTTTTTTATTTATTTATTTATTTATTTATTTATTTATTTATTTATTAAGATTTTATTTATTTATTTGACAGAGAGAGAGACAGCCAGCGAGAAAGGGAACACAAGCAGGGGGAGTGGGAGAGGAGCAAGCTGGTTCCTAGCGGAGAAGCCTGATGTGGGGCTCGATCCCAGAACGCTGGGATCACGCCCTGAGCCAAAGGCAGACGCTTAAGGACTGCGCCACCCAGGCGCCCCCCTGTGCTCTTTTTATTTTAAGTGCATTCCGATGTGTTATTTATTTAATCTCCCCTGCAACTATGCCCACTCAAAGTTCTCAATAGATACTCAAGAATATTCTTAGTATGATCCAATTTTTAAAAAATGAAGAAAAGTCATCTTCTGGAGAAAAATCTATTCATCGGCCCTTTAAACATGTTTAGTTTTTAAATTATCATACAGTAAAATGGACTTTCCTTCCCCTTGTGTACAGTTCTCTGAAGTTTAGCACATGCATAGATGCATGTAACCACCACCATAATCAGGGTACAGACTGTCCCTTCACTTCACCCCATAAAACTCCTGTCCTATAACCTATAACCTATAACCCCTGGCAACCACTGGTCTGTTTTCCATCACTGTAATTCCATCTTTTTGAGAATGTCAGTACATAGAACCCTAGCATGGGATCTTTCGAGAAAGCCTTGTCTTATGGGTCTTTTTTTATTGAAGCAGGTACTCATCCTTTGGGGTCATCTGTATCATTTCATTATTTACTCTTTTTTGGACAAGCTTAGAAAAGTTTGAATGGTTCGTTAAAGTCAGGAAATTGATGTCAGGGACGGGACTAAATCGCAGCTTTGAGACCTTCATTTCTGTCCCAGACACTGACACCTAGTGGTTTTTGGTAACTTCCGGCGGTTGTCCATTTCTCTTATATAAATGCAGGTGTAGGTTGTGTGCCTGCAGAGAGGCCAGCTAGAATTCCAGATGCCTGCTGATCATCAGAATATTATCCACTTAGCCCAGTGTGCCGGAGCCACTGGGCCCTCTCAAACACTGACCGCGCACAAAATCACATCCATGTCCTTAGGAGCTCCATGCTTCTGGGGCTGGGCTTTGCCAGGAGAATGGGGCTGTTCTCATGGGGGCAAGAGACTGCTTGATTCAAGGTGGAAAAGGAACTTCTCCAGTGTAATCGCCTGCCAAGGAGGTAATTGGGAGAATCACTTTGGTGATTTCCAGCTGACAACCAACAGGAAACTTCCCAAGGAGCTGGGGGAGATAAGCTTGTCAAGATCTTCTCTGCTGTTTTAGGTCGAGGATTGTCACTGTCGCAAGGCAGGGCTTAGGTCCTCCCAAAAGGGGAGCCAGCAAGACGCAGCATTCTTCCTCAAAGCACCAAGGAATCACAGACCCCATGGCTAAGCTGCATGGAGCCAACAATGTTGGTTGTCTGGTCAACCTTCTTCTGGTCTAGCCAGTGGGAGATGTTCACTTTTGAGACACAAGCCTCAGGCTATGTTATATGATTCCATCACTTTGTCATTCAAAAAAGGCATGTTGAAATGAGGGTGGGAATAAGCTTTTGAACTTAAGCCTCCACTCTCCTCTGATTAGCTACTTGTCAATCAATTAGGTATAACTGATAGCTATTATTGGCCATTATTGAGAGGCGTTATGGTGGAGTAGTTAACAGCAGGGCTTTGGAGCCAGACCACATGGGTTTCAGGTCCCACTGGCGTCTGGCTGGCTGGGTGGATTGGGCAAGTTGTTGACCTTTCTGGGCCTTCATTTCCCCATCTGTAAAGTATAGATGACAATACTGTCTCCTCACAGGATCAGTGTGAAGCTTAAATTAGTCGGTATGTAGAAAGCAACTACCAAATACCAATCACTTTTGAGGGCTCCACATGTGGATTCTGACATTAGTGTGTGACCCGTTCAGTCTGAGCACTGTTGATTAGTCTAATAGTCTCACTTTACAGAGAAGAAAGCTGAGGTCTACAAAGGCTTAGTATTGTGCCTTGTGGCAGAACCAGGACTAGAAATGTCTCTTGGCTTTTAATCCCCTTTTTTCACTCTGCAAAGCAGAAAACCGATGATCTGTATACCCTGTTTGCTATGGGGCACTTTATTAACTGGAAGTCTCTAGTAACTTGGACTCCCATGCCTTGTCAAGACAATTGTAACTAATTTCCAGATCAATAAACCCAAGTCACTGGAGAAAGATGTCACTTCCTTCAGTAGAGTTTTAGTGTTTTGTTTTTTTTTTTTAAGATTTATTTATTTGAGAGAGAGCGAGCATGAGCAGAAGGGGCAGAGGGAGAGGGAGAGAGAATTTCAAGTAGCCTCCACACTGAGCGCAGAGCCCTACATGGGACTGGATCTCACCACCCCGAGATCAGGACCGAGCCAAAACCAAGAATAAGATGCTTAACCGACTGCGCCACGCAGGAGCCACAGCAGAGTTTTAGTGTTAAGCGTATTTTTGTAGTGCTTATTTATCAGCATAGGGACCACCGTATATGATATATGGAGTAGTTTTTAGGGACCCAGAATATGTCATCCGCAAGAACTTTCATTCACTGACCAGGAGAGATAACAGTTTATTGCCACTTGATCTCAGCTCGCCCGTCTGGGTCAACTTGTTTCTCTCTGGTGTTCACTCTTTCCATCAAATTGTTCCAGTGACTAACAACCCAGTTTAGTGATGACAAGTTTGTTAATAGTGGAGCTCAAGATAAGGCAGTGTTAACTCCCTTTGCCCTGAGAGTCTGCTGTCTGTGTGTTGAGTGATCCAGGGACTTGTCAGCCCTTCAAGCTGACGTGTGAGGTGCCGGCAGTTGGGAGAAGCACTTGGTGTGCTTTCAGCTCACACACGTGTCCCCAGGCTCAGTCCTGAGCGTGCCAGCGCCCCACCCCTTCCAGGAAACCGCTCGCTCTCCTTGCAGGTGAGACTCATGCCAACTCCCCTCTGGAAAACAGATGCCTTTCGATTTAGAAGTACATTTTCTTAGATGTGCAGGGGTGTTTAGAGTTTTGGTTTTTTGGTTCAGTCCACAAATCAGATGACTCCCATTGTCCATATGAAAGATCTGTAGTCAAATTTAGGATCCTAAATGGGGACTTCCTGCCGCTGACGGAGCTTCTGGACGAGGCAGCATCATCCAACATGGTTAAACTCCGTGTGGCAGGTGGAAGAGGCGGAGCTCACATTGACTCAGAGCCTCCGTGTGCATGTGTAGTCTGTGCTTTCCCAGGGCAGGCTCCTTGGAAGCGACGATTGTTCGCAGGATGCTTCTGAATTGTTGTCTGGGCAGTGCATCTGCTTTTCAAGTATGAGGAAGCCCAAGGTGATAGCATACAGCAGAAAGGGACTCCCTCCACGCGCACGTCTTCGCTTTTCCATTTATCTTATTAGAGTGGGGCACATCCTAAAGTGTGAATTAACTGGGCCTGTGGCTGAGTGAGTTCAGATTTGCTGAGCAGGCTGATTCGGGAAACCACCCTCAACTCTCCTGCTGTTTATGGAGTACAGACACCCTTCCTTTTTTTTTTTTTTTTTTTTTTTTTTTAAAGATTTTATTTTATTTATGTGACAGAGAGACAGCCAGTGAGAGAGGGAACACAGCAAGGGGAGTGGGAGAGGAAGAAGCAGGCTCCCAGCCGAGGAGCCCGATGTGGGACTCGATCCCGGAACGCCGGGATCACGCCCTGAGCCGAAGGCAGACGCTTTAACGACTGCGCTACCCAGGCGCCCCCAGACACCCTTCCTAAGTGAATGTGGCATTTGTATTGGATGAAGGCCGTAGCTCAGTGTGAAACGTGATTACATGTCTACTCTAATCCTCAACAGGCAATGCTTTCCACTTACGGTCTTTTAAGAGACATGTGTACCGGTGGACTCACATAATATTTGGGTCAAAAGCATTCACAGGCAGAAATGGAAGGTATGAGCCATCAGCTTAGAAGCCTAACCTCAGGAGAGGTGGGGGTCTGATTGAAGCTGCGTGCAGTTTCAGTAGCGCCCCCATGTATATATATATATATGCAGACACATATGCGTATATGCGTGCACCCACACACCCCCTCTCCCGTCAAATTTGCAAAGCCTAACTGATGAGCTAATAACATTGCTGCATGCCAGCGGAATTCACTAGTCTACAAATTCCATGAATTCTAATGCCTCACTCTGCACTTTTAGAAAGGAATAGGCTAGAATTAATTGGGAACCTTCCTTTCAAGGGAGTATCGGAAATATTCTTCACTGCTGTGGAGCACTGTCTGTTTACCCATAAAATTCCACAAATTGCAACCGACGTCACCGAGGTGACATTGTGAGAGATGGGTGTTACCAGGAGTTTAGCTGGTGGGCTGAGCCAGCATCACATGATACAGAATACAGACTTATGTGGCGAGAGGGTTATGCTGCCTTCTCCATTCCATGCACCACAGGGAGGAAGTCTCTGCTTGGTCTACCATGTCCTTAACGGCTCTCTGAACTGTGGTAGTCAGCCTCAAGCCTCAGGCTCTGAGTCTTGGCTAGAATAACAGTATCCAGGTAGAATCTAAGTCATCTGGGTTTTCTTTTTTTCTGTATAGGGTTCCTTTCTAGTTATGGCAAGTGAACCAGGCTTTCCATTTCTGGGGGTAATATAAAGCTCCATTTAAGAACTACATTTGGAAGGATTCAATTTAAAGGGAAAAAAACCACTACATAATTAATTATGCAGGTGGAACCCAGTTAAAAGACATTGTCTGCAGGGATAGGACAGGTTAGAAGACCCTGGTGTAGGGAACGGTGAGGGTTCTGACTGGTGGGAGGTAATCATGATGGGCTCCTCCTTCTTGTAAACCCTGCTACCATTTCCAATAGAGCAATGCTGATCGCTAACCTTTGCAGAGGCTAAGCAAGGACCTTTCATACACCTCATTCAATCATCCAAACGGTGCCAGGAGATGTGTATTATTATAATCTCTTTGTTAGAAGACTTGGAAGCCTAGAGGTGGTGGCTGACATTTCCAAGGACACTGAACGCAGGCAGTTTGACTCCGGAGACTGGCACTTACCTCTTATGCCCATTTCACACCCAATCATGTCTCCCAGCAAATGACCAGGGAAATGGAATAAGAGAAAATTCTACACATTCCAGTTTACTAACTGTTGGAAAATTGAATTTCTAGCGACGAGAAAGAAAAACACATTTTAAAATAAGAGAGCGAGAAAACACCAACCTAAACGTGGGCAGTCGAGACCCATGTGTAATCCCTGTGTGGCAGCATGACTGTCATCTCTGTTTCACTGTCCGTTCTCTGCTTCCCACATGCCAGCGACTGTTAAAGATCAATGGATGTTCTTAAAATCCCTGCTTTGCTCATTAACGATTAGATTTGACGATTCTTTCTCTTGAAGTCTGGATCACCGAAGCCTCTGGATTTGGAATGCCTGACTTGTCTATATGCCAATATTTATACACTGCTCTGAAGGTTTGCTACATTAAGGGAGGGAGGCCTTTGCAACTAGACTTGATGTCGAGTCCGTCTAGCACTCTTACAGTAGTATTCTTAGCACGACCGCTATAGGGTAATAGAGGCTGTCTGTAAATATACATGACGTTGAGCTCCACTGCATGCATTTACTCCTTTTTCGGTAAGTTTTCTGGGTAAATTTCAAGGCCATCAGGATATTTCCTACGTTGGTAGATTTTATTGAACCTCCAAGAACGTAATTACCTCATTTTACAAATTGTTAGTGCTTACAGAAACTCATGATAAATAAGACACTTAAGGCCGGTTCATGAGCAAACAGGGGAAGGTAGTTTGTTAATGCTGGTCCCATTCTCTGATATTGTGAGAAATAACTGAATGTTTATCGCTAGTTGTTATCCCCTTCATTTGAGAATTATTTAAAAGGCAATTACGTATATTTGCAGAGAAGTAACACCACCATTTAGTTCAGTGTTTGCAGCCTCCCAGAGTCTCCCCTGAAAGAGAATCACAAAACAGCATCACGTTTCAGTTGCTTCCACTCTAATTTTAACATTTTAATATGCCGGGATCACTTTAAAAAAAAATCATCAGCGATCAGTCTCAACCTCTGTCCAGTGGCAATTTAGTCTGCTGTCCAGGAGGCCTGCGGGATCTTGTTCCAGGCCCTTTGGTTTTAGTCATTTACCACGGGGGCCGTTTCTAGCACAAGGTTTTAGAGCGTAACTGCTTCTGATCGCGCCCCTCTCCACTCACTTCTCCACGACCTTTAGGAATCTTGCTCCTTTTCCCAAGCGCTTTATTTCACTCCTCCTCCATGTTTGGGCTCCAGTCATGTTGGCTTTGTCTGATTTCCCCACATCCCTAGTCTTTTCTCGTCCCCAGCTTTGCACCTGCTGTTGCCCTGTTTGGATGTTGCCCCCTTTCTCCTCTGGTCTCCCTTCCCTGCATTGCGCGTCTTCCACCTCGGTAGCCTCTACCCATCCTTCGGGTGTCAACTCCAGTGCCACTTCCCTTCACCCTGTTCCTCTGTGAGCAGCTCTCCCAGAATTGTGTTCCGTTCTTTCATGCTCTAATTTCAGTTTGGGTTCCCTCGTTCATTGGGGGTGACTCTTGACTGTCTGCCTCCTTGATAAGTTGTGACATCCCCTGAGAGCAGCTGCTGTCTGTAACTTTGCTACAGTTGTATCCTCGGCATCTGCCTGGGTGCCCAGCCCAGGAGCACTCAGTTATTAAGTGTTTGCGGAACACGTCCGTGGATGGAAGTGTGCACCTCCCTCCGTGTTCTGCACGTCGGCCCTCAATGCCAAGAAACCCGGCACTCTACCATCCTCCTTGAGTTCTCACTGACATGGCCTCTGATTTTGACCCAGCATGACAAGTGTGTGAAGGGATCAGAGACTTCCTGGCATTTGGTGGAATTTATCAAGGACCTGACAGGGAGAGCAGCTGTCCCCGTGGAGCTGTCCATAGGCACATGGGTGTGCCTTCGCTGATAAGCCCCACCCCGGCTAGCTCGGGGGCAGCTGGTTTTTTTTCTGGGCAGCAGGACTGCCAGGCTGGGGTGGACTGGCCGATCTGGAAATGAAACAGGTAGAATTAAGTTCTATCTAGACAGCCTGGACACTTGGAAGAAAAGGAAATATAAAGTCTCATTGAAATTATTGACAAAGAAGTCGCAGGTGAAGAGAGAGAACCGACATTCACTGGCCATTCACTGCGTGGCAGGCACGGTACCAGTGTCACAAGTAGGCACACCCATTATCTCCTTTCATTCCTCCATCATCCCAGACTAGGAAACTGAGGCACCAACAGATAGGGAAAGGGCTGGTGGCCAAACCTAGGCCTGTTTGGCTCCAAAGCCCCTATTTTCCACCACCATGTGCTTCTACAAAGGATCTTCGGCCCTCCCTGCTCTGACTCCCACAGTCGGGCGGCTCATCAGTAGGAATATGTTCAGCCTCAGGGGCCTGGGCCAGGCAGCCACGCATGTTTCTCATCAGGCCATCTAGCTCTCTGTGGAGGCTGGGCCCCACAGGAGATTGTCACGCTGCTCGAGGGCAGAATGGATGAACAACTATGCCATAGAAGAGGTCTGTCCTCCCCTGGTCCCCTGGGTACCATTTAGTCCACAGAGTCCAGCAGTATGTGGCCTTAGCTGACAGGATCAAATACACCTGTCCGTGTGCACACATATGAGCACTGTTGCTATGAGATCCCACAGATGGAAGACGAGGAAAGGCTTTTCAGACCAACACTTGGCTTGAGCTCCGAAGGACAAGTAAGAGTTGTTGGCTGGAAGAGCCTTGGGTGGAGGAGGGTCAGGGAGAATGTTCCAGATAGAGGGAGTGGCATTTGCAAAGGCCTCCTGGGGGGTGGGGGAAGGTGCACCACACCTGCATCATGGAGGAAAGGCCAGTGTGGCAGGAGCTTATGGAGGGAGAGGGGCCTGGTGCCAGATGTCACGGCAACGACAGGGATCATACCTGTATGGAGTTTGCTCTGCCATCCTGTCTTGAATAAGGAGGGTAAGGGGTGGGATCTATGCCAGAATGAAGGCGGGGAAAGATTGGGGCGAAAGGCTGTGATAGGAATGGAAAATAAGAGTTTCTAACAGCATATTTTAAGGAGAGGCAGAACTAGCCAGTGATACCGTTGGGAGACTGAGGCAACCTTCCTGATAAGCCCTGCCCTGAACTCCTGGTCCCTTGAGTGGTATCAGCATCACAACGTCTAGGTTTGGGGAAAACTCCCTCGGCCCTCCTCACCAACCCCCAGTCCTAGGCAACCACGAGTCTATGTTTCTGTTTCTGTAGACTTGCTTATTCTGGACACTTAATATAAATTGAATCATGTAATGACGTGGTCCCTTGTGTCTGGCTTTTTTCAACTAGTATGCTGATCTCAAGGTTTATCCATGTTGTAACATATATCAGTACTTCATTCCTTTTTTTGCCCCCCAAGCACTTCTTGACCCCCTGAGAAAAGCATCCAGTCACGGAGCAGTCCCCAGTGCCAATGTGTGGTTAGCTCAGGGCGTGATAGAATCAGTGATTGTCTTTAATTCAGTTGGACCTCAGTGGTCTGCATCAGGTCAGCCAAGACACAGGCCTCCTAGTTTCTCTTTTGCCCTGTTGAGTAGCAGCCATGATGTAGTTGTCCATTCCTGTTACAGTTCAGGGTCCGGAGCTGTGAGTGTTCCTTCAATCCAGGGCCACCATGGATGGTTGTGTAGGTTGAGCACTGCCCAAGGGTGCTTAGCTGAAGGCACAAGAAAGGGCTCAAATACAGTCTGCATCCCACATGCCAAGCTGTAAGACCTAGAATGGAGCTATGTCCATCCAGACAAGGAGGTTGCCTTTTTCTAACCCAGAGCTTTGTCAGGGCTTTAACAGTGTCTTGGTTGGCGTTCTGCCCTGTCTTTGGCACGTGTCACAGCTGAGGTCTTGGGCCCAGTTAATGTGCCTTATATCTGAGTTAACAAGATTTGGATATTGACAAGATAGAGGATAAAGTTACAGATATTTTCTAGTTTATGGATTTGTTCCCATAAGAAAAATGTTCCCTGCCTTGTGTTCAGAGATCTACAGCTCTACCATGAGCAAGGGAAATTTTCAACTTTTCTGTTTTCTCCATCAATTCTCTTCTGAGTTCTAACATCTCTTGCTGTTCCCATCTGTGTTTCTAACTTTGGGGTAGAGCACTTCTGAGGTTGGATTGGTGTAAAAAATTAATTTTTGCAGAAAGGGTAAAATCATGACTATCAGTTATCAGAATGAACATGTGTTGAAACTTTTATTCTGCTTAATTGATGAGGGAAACTGTTGAAAAGAACAGACACATTTATAGATCAGGATTAATAGAAGAAATGTACAAATGAAAGCAAAGCTGTTTCCTCTACAAGGGGAGGGGGGAGTCAGTTCAACCTCTCCTGGACAGGACAGAGTTTACATGGCCACAGACAAGAACTATTTGCTTTGCTATCACGTGTCTACAATTTACAGAATGGTAAAATAGTTCCCATACAGTTAGAATCAGAGAGCCCAAAAAAAGTATTCTCTGGTGTGGCCATGCAACTTTTTCTATGAAACCACATGTCTTCCCCTACCCTGGTGATTTGTGGTGTCTGTAGCACATGAGTGAATTTAGATGAGCTTTTGTTGTTCTAGTTGCAATTTCAGTATGAGAACAAGATTTCCTTCAGATTTCAAATGGTCTTTGGTATGGGATGTTCTCAGTGGGAGGAACAAACATCTGGACATTTTCAGACACCGTCATTGGCTGAAATAGCGAAGGGGAGATGCACTTGGGGGGCTTGAAGGGAGGAACCAGTTAGACCCGAGGCTGGGGAATAAGGCCTGGATTTTCTTCTTAAAATCATTACACACTTCCTGTGTGACCTTTGGGCTTGCCATTTATCTCCCTGCCTCTTTGAGACAGGAAAATAAGTGTTATTTGTAAAGCACATTGAGCTTCCCTGATGAAAGGTACCAGTTAACTGTGGAGTGGTATTATTAATTTGTTCAGCCTTGCCCTTTGTATTCCTGCTGGGATTTTGATGTTCTGGGTAGATTTGTCTTCCATCTCTTCTCTCTTCCCACCATTAATTTCCACTGTAGCAGTTGGGGCCCTCACCATGAGACTAAGGATTTTCAGTGGCTGCTTTGGGATATTTCTATTGACTCCAAAAAGATCTGTTAAAAAAAAAAAAAAAGCCTAAAACATCCATCCCAGTTTCTTTCCTTTCCTTTAAGATGTTTAGGTAAATAGTTGATGGTATAATTATTCTAAATGGAGTAGAACATCAAGTTGTCTTATAAAACCTGTTAGAATTTCAAAATTAGTCTTGTCAGAGCTTCGTGGAGTTCTTCGGCTGGGCACAGCTCCGGTGACCCAGTGTTGCAGATGGTGGAGAGGAAAATGCGGGAGCTTCCAGAAAGAAAAAAAAAAAAAAAAAAAAGAACAAAAGAACAAAAAATGCAGGAAAATTTCTGAGATCTGCGTCTCCAGAATTGACTCCATCCCTATTCATCACAAGGGGGTCTTCAGGAATATTTTCACTCTGTGAAAAAAAAGCCATTTGTATAGGAATGTCCTATCACATTGGCAACGTGAGACGTTTTGTGTCTGCTCAGCTTCGCTTCTCAAAACTGACTAGCAGTAGAAAGGGAAAGAGTGGCTGCAAGTCTCCTTTTTCCTTTTAGCTGTGACATTTTAATGACTCTACTATCCCCCAGTTTCTCCCCTGAGCTGAGATAATACTCTTTTACAAATTAAGGCGTGTGATTCTTAACTTCTCCCGACACCAGATCCTAGATCCCTTGCTTCTATTGTTGGGTTCCTTTGGGTGGCCCAGAACAGGGAAGATGATTTTGTCTTCACTGTCATGACAAGTTTCTGTAATACTCAGATGAGGATGGATTTTCAAGACTGCTTTGTTATTTCTAGACAAACGTGGGCGTGGGAAACAACAGCATTTCAGTCCCGGGCACTAGATATTTCCTGCTTTTTGGGAGGCAGTGTTGGGTCTCAATTACACTTCACACATTTATCACTCCACTTACTTTTGATACATTATTTCCCCAGCCAGTACAGCCACACTCATCCTCTGCTTCTCAATTCCTAAGGTTTTTATTATCTCTCCTACTGATAGCTCCATTTAACCATAACAATCTGATATGATTGTCAGTCTATTTGTCGGGTATTCATTTTGTCTCCCTATGAGACATACATTTTTGTTAAAGGAGACAATCCTATTTTATGTTTCTCTTTTGTCCTCTGTAACACCTAGCAGGTGGCCAGAGTCACTGTGGGAGCTGAACAAATTCTTTCCAATTTCCTAAATGCAAATGGCATTGGCTAGACTTGCACTAAGTTACGTCGATTGTCACAAAGATTTAAAACAGAGCACACTGATTATATACATCTAATCAGCAGGACTGACTTGAGAAATAAGCCATGCTCATTGTTGAGTGGGGGTGAACACAGTGGTGATTTACCTGGATGGGTAGCTCCTGGCATTGATTAATGGAAGGTATAAACTTTTAATTGTTTGGACAGAAAGGAAACATCTCTAGCATTCTTTTTTTTCCCTTGGATGAACTATTAGGAACTGGAAGATCTCAATAGTCCATTTCCTTGGGAATAACTGTAGACTTTTCAGGCAGCTGTGAACACCAGCACCGTCGCACTGACCCATGGTGCTTAGGGTCAAGTGTAGAAGCAGGGACATGAGTTAGAAGGGCAGTGTAATAATCTGGTGAAAGATGATGGTGTCTTGGACATGGTCTGGTGCTGTGGGAGTTGTGGGAGAAGTGTGATGTGCTGAGTCTGTTTAGAAGGCAGAGCCAGTTACGTGGATAGGTGATCAGGGCCCTTTTAGTGATTCCGGAAGTCCAGAGAATGAGTCCTGGGAGGACTGCCCATCTCAGTTTGGAGACACTTCCTGTCCCAGGAGGTGAGCTCTCAGGGGCAGACCTTGGGTGGTGGTGTCTCTGTTGTGGTCCGTCCCAGCTTCTCTGATGGGTTGGCATGCAGACCCTGTGATCCTTTTAGCTAGTTCCTCTCCCTGGGGAGACAACATCAATCATTCAGAAGTCTTAAAAATGTATTGGGTATCTGGACAGTCCCCCATCCTGGCCCAGTCACACCATGGAAAAGCTACCAGGGTGCAGCCTCTGCATTTTGCATGAGTTGGCCTCTTTATTATGAGGGGCCCTAGAATCTGAGCCCCTAGGAACAGAGGTCCAGGGGACACTCCTTCTTGTCAGGATTTGGCCTGGAGCACAGCCTGGAAAACACTGCCAGTGGATGGAATGGGCTATGTCAGTAGCTCCTTACCCCTCTTGGCCTCCTCTGCAGGGTGGGGGTGGGGTTGGAGGGGACAAGGACCTCTCTAAGGCAAGGACGACTTGCCGAGAAGATCTCAGCAGGTCCCAGGGCAGAAACAACAAGGAGAAAGGATGAACCATGGAGCCAGCAGGTATGTCAGGAAGGAGGGGCAGTGAGAAGAGTCCCAGCTCTGTGCCGTTTACTGCTGTGGGACGTTGGGCAAATGGCCCAGCAACCCTAGGCCTCAGTTTCCTCAGCTATAAAATGGGGATAATAGTAATAGTAATTATGTTTTGTGAGGATTAAAAATGTTACCATCAATAAAGTATTTAGGAGAGTGTGTGGCCCAAAAGATGTACCATATACATATTTGCTTCTATTAATATCAAATTATTAATTTATCATATACTATGTTATATGTATTATATTGAGTTATTATATAGTTATTATATCATTAGTATACTCTTAAGCCAGGCCCAGTCATAGCTCTTTGATACCTACCCACTGTGGATTTGGTTCAGGGTAGTTACTGGATCAGCCTGCGTGAATCCTGCGTATACCTCCCTCCCAATGCAAACGCCTCCACCTGAGTGCCTGCGAAGCCTGGATCTGTGCAGGAAGCTTCACACCCACGGGCCACAGACCTGCAGTGTCTGTTTCAGAGGGGAAGACGCTGAAGCCCAGAGGGTTAAGAAACTTCCTCGGGACACACAGTAGGGTTAGAATCAGGTTCCCCGCATGTAAGCCCCGCCCCCTCTCCATGACCGGGGTTTACAGTACCGTCCGGCAAGTGTTCTCTCCTGTCTGCTAGATACCCATTGCCGTGGGAGCACCCCCGGCGGTTTTTCTCAGCCTGGATCAAGATTCTGAGTTTGCAAATCTGGGGTTAGGCCCAGGGGTCTGCGTGTTAGCAGGCACCTCTGGGAGCTTCTTGTGCAGGTGGCCTCAGAGCAGAAGCAGGCACCTTGGTGGGGCCTAGGGAGGGCTGCGGAAAGGTCTTATTACGGAGGTAATTGTCAAATTGAACGAAAGGGCGCGGCAGTCATGAATGCTGTGCATGTCTGCTACGCCCGCTCCGAGCAGCAGCCCCGTGAACCAGTGAGGTCCGTGATACACGTGTTGTCCGTGGGGACGGGAGAGGCCAGGAGAAGCTTCATAAATAGAGCCCCACAGACGGGTAGGATTTGTGACTGCCGAGGAGCGGAGGGAGGACAGTGCGCTGGGGACACCGTTGTAGGAAAGGTTCAGAGGTGGAAGGAATGGCATGTGGTGGGGATGCTGAGGACTCCCACTGGCACTTTCTCCACTTGCTGCTGTGAACTGACGGCCTTTTTCTGCAAACTCAGTGGCTTTTCCTCTGCTTTCACTGAGGGGCCCCTTGGAATGGAGATGGAAGGCAGCATAACCTTTGGTAAGACATGTGGAAGAAAGGGGATTGTGTAAATGGGTGGGGCCTTGGGGTGCCATTTTCTTTTTCCTGGTAGCAGTGTTGCCTGCTCCTTTCACCTCTTTCTTGCCCTTCTGCTGAGTAATGATGGTTCGCAGCAGTGTAGCCTGCTGAGAACTTCCTGCAGAGGTCACTGATGTCCATCGGCTTTGGGGGTTTTGCTGTGGTTTCGTAAGTCTTGTGCTTGTGAGTAGCTTGGCTAGGCGTACCCTCTCTAGAAGAATGACCACAGGGACAATGACAAATTGAAGGCAGACCCTCTGGGCCTTTCCAGTCCTCCTTGTCATCCAGCCTCCTAATTTTGCCTTTGCCTCTGCTTATAGTGGGCCTTGGACAAGTGAATTCCTCACTGGGTCCCAGCTTTCTCCCCTAAAATGCAGGCCTGATGCTAGATGTCCTTGATGATTCCTTCCCAGAGTAACATTCGATGACTCTTTTGAATCCTTGGAGCCATCCTTGGCATTCCATTCTCTTGGCTTTGAGGACTTCCTCCTGCTCTTTTAGGTACTATCTGAGCTCACCGTCTGAACAAGGGCCCAGATTGCTGGTTCGTTCCCCTTTGAACCTCCTGCTAAGCTGGAGCTAGTCCAGAAGTTGGGAAGGGAATCCTGACGGCCAGGGCCACTCCCTCAAACGTCTGTCCCTGAAGTTTCCGTCAGTAAAGGCCTCTTTGAGGTCCAACGTTTCCAAATCAGAAGAACCTGCTTGTCTACATAGTTGACCATCCTTGACCATCCAGTAACCAGCCACGAAAGAGATTCTCAGACGATCAACCCTCCATACACATGGTAATCATTGCCATGGTTTTGCACCGAAGCACAGATCTGAGCAGGGACCTTATGATTAGTCATCGGGTGTGAACTGCAAATGAAGCAACAAACACCACCGTTTCGTCTAGAGGAGACAGTCTCTTGGGATGGCGGACACCATGGCAAGCCAAGTCCCACGGCCATCTCATCTTTACCACTTCTTTTCTCAGCTTCTCTCCCTACAAAGCTCACCTGGGCCAGTGAGGGTTGCCTTCTAATAGTAAGGAAACCCAAGGGCACTTAGCCTTGGCTGACAGACCAAACTGAGCCTCGTTTCCTCTGATAATCAGTAATTATCAATCACCTGCATTCTTTCCAAAGCTGTATACATTCCTCTCTTTTGAAATCTCTGGGAGAGCAAAGGACGCCGGGATCAGCCAGCCAAGGACTGCGATGCCTGGTATGCTCGTGTTTGTGTTGTTGGCTCACGGGCTGCCTTTGCTAGGATGAAATAGTGGGCCTTCCACTGGGCATGGCTCAGCAACTCTGCTAGTGTCTGTGCTTTATTGGGCAATAAATTAATACAGAGCACTGCCAAGGAAAGAGATAAATGGATAGGACAGCAAACACATTTTTAACGAGGAAAATGGCTTTGTTTCTCAGTAGCATCATTTAAATGATTAGCTCAGTAATTGTGTAGGCTCCTTGATTGGGAGTGGGGGAGGGGATCCTGCTGAAACCGAGCTCTGGGAGGAACTGTGTGGGCATCCTCACCGCCTGTGGGGGGTCTGCGGAAAACGAGGAGGATCCTGGGTCCTGGGAGAAGCTTTCATTTTCGTCATGAGTGACACAAATTCTGCCTGGGTTTTCAGCCTATAAATAGCGTGTGGTTCACGGCTGGCTGTACCTGCAGGCTGTAATCAGGACAGTCACACTTGAAGAAGTGAGGAGAAATCTTTTATGATTTGTCATGGTCATTAACTGCATCCTATGGTTAATAATGGCGAGAGGGAAGGAGAAAGGAAAAGATAGACTCCTAGAGGAAGTTCCTTGTTTGCAACACTAATCTTCACAAAGCCCAGAGAAATTCTAGATGTCATCCTAAAGCAAGACCCTCAAGACTCAAGCGAAAGGCAGCAGAAAAGAGAAAGTAAATCCTTCCCTTTCTTGTACGTACGTGTACACACCAGCTTGCACATGTCATAACTAATTTCTAGAAAGGGTTCTCTCCCCACCAGGCGTATATCAGCTGCGTACAGGGTCTCGGTCCCTCATTCTCTGCAGTATCCCTCGTGCCGGGAATGTTGCCCAGCATATAGTAGGAGATCAATAAATATGTGTGAATAAAAGAAATTTTAGGTGGACTGTTTTCCACCCTCCACATTCTACCCATTATTCCTTCACAGCTTAATTACACTTCCACTGGCTCCTTCCCGACAGCTCCTGCCTGAATGGCCATTCTCTCCTCCGCTTACTTGATTAGCGGTACTTTTCTTTTTGGAAAAAAAGAATTGGAAATTGAGTCCTTGCTTTGGACCATCTTTTCTATTGTCTCAATTTGACATTAAACTCTTACAGTATCGATCTCTTTTATATCCCTTTCACAAACCTTTTCAGGTTGCTATAAAATTTTTATCTGCGTTTCTCTAGGAATAGATGAGTTGCATAAATGTGAATTCAATTTATCTTGGAAGTATAATAGCTTATCATAATAGACCCTTCATGTAATAAGTACATCAGAAAATAATTTAGCCTTTATGGGATTTTTTCCCCCACTTCAAATGATTGGTCTGTAGGCTTAATCGCTCAAGAACTCAGCCTTCTGTAGAAATGGGATTTATATTTCCATGTGACCAAGCTCCTGATTTTTATCTTAGAAAGACAGGAAGAGAAAAAGAATAGGAGGGAGGTAGAGAAAGAGAACAAAAGAGAGAGGAAGCAAATAGGGATGTTTGCCGATGCCTGTAGTTTACTTTAGTTTGAGTTTTGAGGCCTTATTTACAGCTGTCTTATAGAAAATATTTACACAAAGTAAGTGCGGTAGGATCTGAAATTGGAGAAGAGGGCCAACAAATTGGTGTTGCTTTTGCCTTAGGGGGTGACTTCGGATAAAGGGAACTTTGCAAGCTTTCTTGTTGCTGGTGCTCATAATGGTTCCATGGTTCTCTTCTTGGTAGGGGGTTTAGAAGAAGTGGCAGTGCTTTGCCAAGAAATTGCTTTATTGGAACAAATCATTTGCAGTAGTAATGTGTTTACTGAGATAAGTGCCATTTTAACTCTAGCGTGCTGTACCCTGGCAAAGAATCTCAAAGATGACTCAAAGCTTTTTTGAAACACTGCCATATCATTAAAGAAAACCGACTTAATGATCTAACATTTAGCATTATTCTGTACAGTTTTACTCCTAGACTGGAAAATAGTTACAAGAATAGCTTCATTTAATTAGAATGAGAAATATCACACACACACAGGACAGATGTATGTATTTATACATTTACTTCATTTTGCAAATTATTATCTGTAGAAATAGTCCAGTATGTGTGACCAAGAAGATTAATTAAGGACTCTGATCCTTCCTATTCATTCATCAACAGGCGTTCATTGAGGATGTGCCTTATGCTGGGCGTTAAGAGGGCCACGGGAGGAATGTAACATTCAGGACTCAACTTCAAGGGATTTATAGTCTAGACGAGGAGACAAGACGTATACACAGAGCTAGTTAACCACATGTATCAAGTAGTATGGAATGGAATATCCTCAAAATATGAAGAACAAAATGTGCTTTGGAATACCAAGCAAAGGGAAGTTGGGGAATGTATACATCATTGGAGGGCATTCATTCATTCACTCACTCACTCATTCATTCATTCATTCATTCAGCAATTCTATATAAGGCATTTACTATGTTCCACCCGCCAACCTGGATGTTGGGATTATAGCCAAGACAAAACAGACAGCTCTCTGTTCATACAGAGTTTATCTTTTCTTGAGGTTAGACAAGCAATAGACAAGGAAGGAAGGAAATAAGCAAAGTGATTTCAAGGAATGATAAGCCAGTGAGGGAAACGAAACAGTGTGAGGGAACAGGCCAGTGCTGTGTGCACCTGCATGCACACACACTCACTCACACACCCATGACATAACTTTAGAAAGGGTCGTCATTAGGGTCGTCAACTTTAGAAGGCTTCCATGAGGAGCTGGCCTGAGCTCAGGCCCGAATAAGGAAAGGGAGCTTACAAATGAGGTGGAATACTATCCTTGCCTTGAAGAATCAGGAAGATATGATTTGGAGGATGGGAAAGGGACAGACATCGTGGAATATTTCAGACTCTCTGAGCTCCTTTCCCCCGAAGGTATGGGGTTGCAGTGCTCTAATAAGGGAAGACCTCAGTGAGTATTTCTCAAATGAGTCAGCGAATATTCTGGCAGTCAGAAAGTTGGTAGCTGCTGACAGGTGAGAGATTTTTTTTTACATCTTTCAGTAAGATCATTCTGGAATGAGAGCTATCGGTGTGCTCAGTGCCAACCGGCAGGCATCATGCTGGAAAATTCTATTTAACATTTATTTATAGAGCACTTACTATATGGAAGACACTGTGTTGAGTGCTTTTACAAATATTAACTTATTTAATCTTTGTAACTGAGGTAGGTGCTCTTCTTACTCTCCTCTGACAGATGCAGGAACCACACTATAGGGAGTGATCTACTCAAGGTCACATGGTGCTAGTGTCTGGGTCTACAGTCTAGCCCTTAACCACTGTGCTTCCTCTCTGTGAGAGGAGGAATCCCACATCACACAGGACATTTCAAAGTGTCCTTATCCTGAATTGGTAGAAAGAGAAGAGGGACCTTTTCAATTGGTGAAGGGCTCTAGAGTTACACAGCCCAGCAGAACTCTCTGTAAAGAGGAAAACCTCTCTGGGCCGTCCAAAACAGGAGCCACCAGCCTGTGTCTGTGAAGCACTTGAAGTGTGGCCTAGTGGAACTGAAGAACTCCAAATTTTATTTAACTGTGGTTCGTTTCAATGTGAACCACGAAACCTAAGCAATATGAAATATTTTTCTGTTAAACACAAACTGTGTTGTTTCACTAGGCCTCATTTTCACTAAGTGCCACAGCTGTTGCATCACCTAAGACATTGTGGTATTGCAGGATGTGTGGGGGGTGCGTTTCTAGTAGCCCCTTCATAACTTTCACTATTAATTGCATGTTGATGTAAAATGTATTTTGCCCAAATGGAGTTACATGTGAAATATCTGAAATGCAAATATTGCTAATTTTTTATTTTTTACTGTGTGGGTACTAGGCAATTTAGAATTACAGATGTGGCTCGAGTTCTATTTCCGTTGGATGCCGCTGGCTTGAAATTCACCCTCAGGCCACTGGGTAGGGTGCTTAGTCAAAGAGGAAGTACCTATTGTGTTTTGGTGGACACTGAGCTATCATCCTGGAGACTGGATCTCTGTGGACCCTGGGGTCCTCACGTTCCCAGGGACCAACGTGAGCTGTTGTGACATAGGTTTTGCAGATGGAGTACCATGAGACAGACATTTGTGGGAACTCATGCATTGCACATAACCCCCATTTTGCTAAAAAAGATGTGGTCTTGGTTGGAGTTGAGGGATCTTTGAACCAGATCCTACTCATGCTGTTCTGCTCTTGCCTGTTTCTTGGCCAGGACTGAGGCCTGCATTGCTGCTGGCAGAACGCAGCTGTCCACCCATTGCCTCACGTGAGGGCCAGACCCTGCACCTGGACCCAGAGGTGCCAAGGAGCAGGGGGTGAGGTGGCTGTGCTTGCAGGAAACCACCTGCCAAGACACTTGGGCTACCGAAATCCAGGTGGCAGCAGGTGTCCTAATCAGTGCGGGCCTCTGGCTCAGGCCCAGTCCCACATGCCATCTGTGTCCCCAGAGGTCTGGTGTGCAGCAGCCTCCCCATCAGCCTTGGTGTCAAGGAGGGTGGTGGGTGTGTGCGAGAGAGGTGGGGCTCCTCAGCGAGACTGAGTTCATTAAGGACTGTTCTTCTAGAATCACTCAAGTGGAGATTTGGAGGAACCAGGTGGTTTCTCCTTTAGCCAATGCAGAGCCCTGACTGCCTATGTTGGGCTCCCGTCTGAACAGCCTCCTGACTCTTGTTGCAGAGTCCACTTCCCTCTGCCTTAAGATTCTTCCCACCCACTGCTCAGGTGACCTCGCTTTTCATATACACGCAGCAAGTGCTTTTACTCAGGCTGCCCATTGGAATTAGCTGAGGAACTTGATTTTCTAATACAGCAGACAAATGCTGATGCCTTGTCCTGCCTCCCAGAGATGCTGCTGTCATTGCTGTGGGGTGTGACTTGGTGATCTGGGTTTTAAAACCTTTTAGAAACTTTGAAGTTCTCCTTTTCATAAGGGAACCAATGCATTAAGTGGACATTTCTCCAAATGTGTCAGAATTACAGGGAGAGAGGGGGCACGGTGTGCTTGTTGAAAATGCGGAGTTCTGAGTTATCTCTCAAGCCTTTGGAATCAGAATATTTGGATGATTTTAAACAAATATTTAACAAAAACGGAATTTTTGACAAATAGCCCCAATGGATCACAGGTACACTGTGATGTCAACATCACTGTATTAAATCATTAACAACTTCATATGGATTTTTTTGTTATCCCTTGTGCTTTTTAAAAGGACCAAGGAAGAAGGCTAATGCAAAATTCAAGGAAGTAATCTCTAATGATTCTCACCTTTAAATTTAGACTTCATAAAAGAATTTTCCATTATGCGGTATAAGACTGGAAAATATGCCAGTCATGTATAATAAAGCAGTAAACATGCTATTTCCTTGGGGATGGGAGAGAGGGTTGCTTATGTTTTGGGGGGCAAGTGGGGTCAATGCTTACCTTTTTGTCCCCATTTGTGGGGGAAGGTCTACTATCATAGCTGTCCAAGAAAACCTTCCAGGCTTGATGCTTCTTCACCAAGCAACTCCGAAAAAGCTGATGGAACTCCAGAGTTCTGCCAGGTACACCGACAGTGTCCCTCCGGAGTTCTGGGGGACACCAAAGCCTCAAAACCTAAAATTCAGGAAGTAGCTTTGGTGTCATGGATTAAAAGAACAAAGATAGGGAGTCAAACCTGGATCTGAATCCCAGCTCTGCCTATTACACACACATTTAAGCTCCCTTTGCCTCGGTTTCTCCATCCTCACTATGGAGATTACCTCTTCCTTCTTGAAACAGCGGGTCCTCGTTCAATTCAATTCAGTCAGTATTTAACACTGCCCTCACTCTGCCCTGTCATGGTGAGAGCTTAACATCATCTTGGTCCCTCTGTTCACCCAGCAAACATCAGTGGGACAATGGTTAAGAAACTTTGGATGTGCTGTTTTCTGAATGTGAAATGCGTGTCTTACTCTAGTTAACTCCTTCTTATCCTTCTTCCCTGGGAAACCTCCTTGAACCCCACGGTTGACAAAGCTCTCCACTCCTTTTCAGAGTCCTCTTTGCCATGTACGATTTTTGCTCTCTAGTGGGACCCTTGGTTGAGTGTCTTTCCTCTAGACTGTAAGGTCCATGAAGGCAAGGGCTCTCTTTGGTTCTCTGCTGTATATCCAGGCTTAGCACAAGGCGTAGTATACAGTAGTCACTCAATAAATGCTTATTTATTGGATGGATGGATGGATGGATGGATGGGTGGTGGAGACAGAGATATGAATGACACAATTTCTGCCCTTACAGAGACACGGACAAGAGACTAAGAGGAAAACAGGTGACTACAGTGAGGAATGAGAGAAGTGCTTTGAGAAACTCTACTCAGAGTCTCAGGAGTTGCCTTCAATGAAGCATCAGACGAAGTTAGGGAAGGCAAGAGTTGCCACCTTGTCTGCTTCTGAATGGCTTGGTTTTTCAGTAGAAGAAATGAAGGAAGGAAGGAAAGAGAGAGAGAGAAAGGAAGAAAGGAAAAGGAAGAAAGGAAATAGAAATAAGGCCTAAAAAAAAAAAAAAAATCCAACCACCCTGTTTATAGTTGAAACAGTATTTAAAACAAAATCTAGAATGGCAGCTTAACATGACAATTGTGGCTTCTTCTGGAGAGAACAAGTCAAGTAGACCTGCATTCTTAGGAAGGTCGGTCAGCCCAGAGCACACAGGGAAGCCAAATTAGTGCCAGAAATTTCTGGCAGGGGGTGGAGCTTGAACCAAGGGAGTTGGTCTGTCTTTCCTCTTAGACATGTCTGGGAAACATGGGCAGAACCATGACCTTTGGTTCCTTTGATTTTGAAAGCCTTGTGGGCAACTGTTCTTTAACACCTGCTTCTTTCCAACAAGAAAGGACATAGTTTATTGATGAGCTCCCATTTTCCATTTGTGGTACTTTTTGATTACTTTCCTTGGAAACCAGTATTCTGCCACACCGTTACAAGTCTTAGTTGAAGTATGTCTTCAGAACTCTAAGCTTACATATCAGAAATGGAGCTTTTAATAGTTTTATTAGCAATAGTGACATATCTAAATTCATGATGTCCCTTTCTATGGAGAAGATATATCAACTTAATTAAAACCAAAACCAAAACATGTTGCTGGCATTGTCTAGCACATTGAACTAGCATATGAAAATGATATTGAATAATATTTCAAGGTAGAGTTCTGACCAGTTTTCTCCCTTTTGAAAGCCTTCAAAATTTATAGATATTTTAAGGGAATTTTGTCCAAATAGCACAGACCCAAAACAACCAATTTAAAATGTTTTTACACCCATACTCAAAGAAGACAGAATATCTTGAAAGGATTGATTTTAAAAAATTTGTTCTGATGGCTGAAAGCAGTGATTCTCAAAATGTGGTCCCTGGACCAGCAACATTAGCATTACCTGGAGGTTGTTAGAGATGCAAATTCTCAGGCTCCCCCAGACTTATTGAACTGGAATCTCTGGGCTGAGGTTTCGCGATATGTGTTTTAACATGCCCTATGGCTAGTTCCCATCCATACTCACATTTGACGACCCCTGTTAGGCTATGGCTTAAATGTCTAGAAAGGCTTTTGATGCTGGGAACCTCATCTTGGCGTCTGTCACCTTCCTTTGCACAAGAGTCAAAGCTAGAGTACACATTCTATAAAGCAGGACCATTCTCGCCTCCTCTGTATCCCGTGCCAGCTCAACCCCGAGTCTGTAGTGGGCACTTGGCAACTGCATGTGATGAATGAATGAAGGGGTAGCTGTGGAATTGTGTGTGTGGGGGGGGTTCAGAGGAATGAATTCTTGTGCGTAAAGATCTTATAATGGAGTGGACAAGGAGGGGAGTTCAGTGATCAAGATGGGGCTGTGCTGAAATACACAGCCGGATTATGACAGGAGCCCCCCAAACCCTGAGAAGGTGATGGTTCTCCCCCACGTATAAATGGAAAACTTGGCAAACCCATACAAAGACTTAAGGATGTCCACCTCAATTCTGATTTCTTCTTGATAACTGTGTCAAAGCTCTTAAAACTCAGAAATACAAGATTCTTCCCACATTTTCTGGCTCCTGCCTTGTGAAGACAGCCCGTGTGCCTGGTCTGCCTGTAGAGAGACTGAAGTAGGAAGGAAGCCTGAACGTCATACATGTGCTCTTCCTCTTTTTAAATGGCCTTGAAAAGACGACAGGTAGCGTTACATAGACAATCCTCTTTCTCCTGTTTTGTTTCCAAGGTAAGTGCGAGGCCGGGAGAGGCAGGAAGCTATGTTACCTGGCGGTGCTCCCGTCCCTCCACCCCTAACGCGTGCCCCGCGGAAATGGAGCTTACGGTTTTCTGACGCGGTCTAGGGGGCCAGAGCTGTAGTTACGCCGTGCGGCTTGACTAACATCTGATCATCACCGGGCCACGGGAGACGCGTGAGATGTTGCAGGAGGTAGGGCGGCAGCTGGGGCTGTGGTCCAGCCTTTCCGAGTGAACAGCGGTGCAGTGCTGGGCGGGGCATCCGCCCCCACCGAGGACAGCCGTAACTACATGTGTTGAGACGTGTGCCACTGACCCTTGTCTTCCGATTTTCCGTGCTGTTGGGGCGGGAGCCTGGGAACGTGAGGAATGCTATCTCATGACGATTTCTGCTTCGTTCAGGAAAGGCAGCTTGTTTGTGAGAATACCATAGTAAATTCAAAAATGTTTGTTCTCTGCAGTGAGGGCAGGAGGGAGAGATGTCAGAAGTGGACAAACTAGCACCTTCTCTTTGGAGACTTGGATCTCAACCCACCATAAACCTTAGCACGGGGGGCTTGCTGGTTTCATTCTTATCTAGATGGCATTTGCCAAGGTCAGCCCCTTTGTCATGGTCAGCTGTTTGGTCTACAAAAGAGGAAGCAGTGTGGTGCTTTCGGAACCAAGCACACGAATGTGTGCCTTCATGGTCAAGCCTGGTGTGGGGCGGGACACTGATTTTGAAGACTGGTCAACATTGGTGTCAATGTTTTATTGTCAGTTGAATGGTTATTTATTGTCTTGGCCCACTGTCTTGATGTGGAGGCCCCTTGGTGGCCCTGCTTTCCAGGTTGCATCGACAAGCCTTTTTTCAAAAGCAACACTTTTGGTGGCAAAATGCTTATTGTAAAGGATGGAAATTCTAGATTGTTACAGGGGTGACTTTAAGGTCCTACTAAACCCACTAAGTGACTGTAACTAAGTCATTACTGCAGCTTGGCCTTGAAGTTTAGACCGTGGGGACCAAATGTCTTGTGTCCGTGACATTATCTTCTAGAGGACATTGTTACATGTTTAAAAAGTGTTATGAGCCAAAGATGCATATTCTTTTCTTCTCTTCTCTTTTTTATTGTGGTAAAGGGTACATTATTTTAAAACTCCCAGTCATATCTGGGGCTTTAGTTACAGTTACCAAAAGACATAGTAGGTTCTGGCTCTAGTCAGAAACCTTGATCCCTGAGAAATTCATAGTTTACTCCATGTATCAATAATAAATGAGGCTGAAAGTGAGGGGGAAGGTGGGGACCCATGTAAGTTCTCTGTGGTTAAGTGGGGGTAGATTCTGGATCCAGGGGGGAAATTCCAGCTTACTAAGGAATAGGATCGAACATCCCAGAGAGGCAGGAGTCACTTGTGTAACATAAGCTTCTTAGAGGTTCCCACTGCCATTGAGAGGAGAGATATTAGTATCCTTTGAGAAATATGATTATGTTTGAGTTTTGAAATTTAAATATACTGTTAGATTCTGTTTGCAGATTCTCAGAATTTTCCTTCTATTTTTTTATTGTGATTAACTTCACGTAAGATTTGCCATCTTAGCCATCTGTGAGTATATAGTTCAGTCGCTTAAGTACCTTCACAATGTTGTATAACCATCACTGCTATCCATCTCTAGAACTTTTGGAGCAATCTAAACAGAAACTCTATACATGTTAAACAAAAATCTCCTAGTCCTGCCCCCCGCCCCACCCCGGCCCTGGCCACCACCATTCTACTCTGTGTCTCTGTGAACTTGACTTCTCAAGGTTCTGCATGCAAGTGAAATCATGTAATAATGGTCCTTTTGTGTCTGGCTTATTTCACTTAACATAATATCACCAACGTTCACTCACGTCATAGCATGTGTCAGAACTTTTTTCCTTTTCAAGGCTAGTGTTCTGTTGTACATATAGACCACATTTTGTTTATCTGTTCGTCTGTCAGTGGACACGGGGGTTGCTTCCAAAGCTGCTATGAACTTGGGTGTACAAACATCTGTTTGAGTCCTTGCTTTCACTTCCCTTTTTGCCTTCAATATATTATAAGAAAGGCAAAGTTTGAGAAGGAGGGCAAAGATGGCCATAAAGGTGATGATAAGTGGCACCTGGTGACTGGACAGTTCTACAGAAGTTTTCTCATCTTATGAATCTAATTAAATTAAAAGTCCATTTGGCCAGACCCACACGCACTTACGCCAGGCAATTTCCCCAAAAACTCATTAGCGGCAAACTTGGGAGCTCCTCTGGCAGATGGAACTTTTTCCCCTGGATTTTTCAGTAATTAGACAGGAAAGGTCTCTCAAACTTTACCCTTGAATGGAAGGCTTTTATCTTGCTTTCCAATGCACCAGTTTAATGCTCTTGGTAAAAATATGTGAAAATCAACCTTTTAAGTTTTATGATGCCATGGTGTAAGATTTCAGTGTCATTAAACCTCGATTCTCAGGAAGGTCACAGGTTTTACGGAAAGTGTTCTTGCTCAATGTTACAACTGCTTTCGCTCATTTCAGTTTCTTGTTTTCAGTTTTAATGAACTGAGGCCTTTAGAGGAGCACATTTAACTCTTCTGCAGTTTTGTGTTGTGCAGAATGAAATGAGCATGGCCAACAAAACCCAAGACGTAACACCGTTGACATCTGCGTGGCGGTAGGGAGACACTGACCTGCAGAAATTCACACAGCGTGTGCCCTGGAGTTACATCAACATGGTCCCTCAGGAGGGAAGAGATTGGGCAACTGACGTCTAATTTTGACCCCAATTCTTCTTTGGGGAAAATAAAAAATAAAAGAGAGAAGGATCCTTTATGTCTATTCCATATTAATCAAATTCTCCTCTGCCCTCTGTGAAAAGCTCGTCATTGTGCTTAATTTGTCTGTTTACCAGCAGATGTGTGATTTACAATGAAATTGTTTTTAGTAGCTTACATTAAGAAGGAACCCTATTGGGGCGCCTGGGTGGCACAGCGGTTAGGTGTCTGCCTTCGGCTCAGGGCGTGATCCCGGCGTTCTGGGATCGAGCCCCACATCGGGCTCCTCTGCTGGGAGCCTGCTTCTTCCTCTCCCACTCCCCCTGCTTGTGTTCCCTCTCTAGCTGGCTGTCTCTATCTCTGTCGAATAAATAAATAAAATCTTTAAAAAAAAAAAAAAAAAGAAGGAACCCTATTATTTTCCAGGGCTTTGTTTTTATCTATAGTCATTTTGAAATGACCTAATTTGCAAATAGACAGAGACACATTACTAGGAATGTAGTTGGTTCATAAATATTGATAGAGACCCAGTATTTGTGATTAATTAGTGGAATACCAGTCTGTGTCCCTTACAGTGTGTGTGTATGTGTGTATTTATGTATTACTTACACATTTATATTTACATTATTTTGTGTGTCACTTCCTTATGACATGTACTTCACTTTGTTTCCATGCATTCCTGGTCCTGATCCTAATTTAAATTCTCAGCTTCTTCATATAGGGCCCCTGATACCTGCCACCTTATAATTGAACCTGTCTTTCATAGAGACATAGTTTCCCTCACTTCTCCGTAGATGGCTTGTCTCTTTATGGCCCAGGGAGCCCTGGACACTCTGGGCCTCTATAGCCTCTTCCATCTTTGTGCAAAACCTTTTCTCTTGAGGCTCCTGCCATCCAACTGAATCCTGACCCTGGCTGCCCTCCCTGATGCTGGCATCAGTCTACCTGCGGGCTCCTCCACCATCCAGGGTGGCTCCATCCCTGACTCTTTCTTCTCCCCACCACAGCTCTAGCCATCCCCTTCCGGTCTGGCCACCTGATCCTCCTCGCTACCCCCCGTGCATCCAGATCCTCGATCTCCTCGACCGTGATGCTCTCCAGCCCCGCTCCACTCCAGCCATGAGTCCCTTGGATGGAGAACTACACCTCACCTCTTTCTGGAGTTTTAAGCTCCAAAGTCTCACTCCATGAGGGTCCACATCCTTCCAGCTCTCTTTTGCTTTCATTACACTCAGTCTCCAAATTTATTATCCTGTTTTTTTTTCTCCAAATACACATTTATTTAACAAATATTGATTGAGACACTTTGCTAGCTTCTGGGAGTTTAGCAATGAGGAAAAATGGACAGGCACCCTGTCTTCATAGAACTTGTAGTCCAGCAGAGGAGAGAGGAGTTTATCAAGTGATTGCACAAAAAAAATGTAAAATTTTTGCCATGCTAAGTGCTACAAAGTACTGTGTTCATGGGGGACCTCTCTGCATTAAGTGGCAGGAAAGTGGCAGCAGAGCTGAGATCTGAAGAATGAATAGTCTATGAAGGGAGGTAAGACTTCTTGGAGGAAGAAAATGCTTATGCAAAGTCCCTGTGGTAGTTGGGGTGGGAAGGCACACATGGTGAATAAAAAGAACTGAAATTTCAATGAATTGCAATCTATAACAGAGGAATTTTCAGGGTCCTGTAAGCTGTGTTAGAGATTTTTTTTTCTTCATACCCAAAGTCATGGAAGTCATTTGAAGCAATTTAAGGGGTGGGAGGACCTCTCCAATTTATATCTTTTGTCCTAACAGTCCAGTCCAGTCTATACTGAGTATGGCTTTAAGTATTGCATTTTTGGAAGCGCCAGGTTTAAATGCCCCCAAAGGCATCAACATTTTCACTAGGCTTCCTTACATTTGAATAAAGCACAATTTTACTCTTATCTGGAAGTCCCGTGTATTTTATAATTCTAAATACTGACTACTGAAAGCACTTCCTTATGCTTCCTTCCCTTCATCTTGAATACATCTGTACTTAAACTATTGTTTGGAGTCTTGGCTTTCAGTGAATCAACTTGCAGCATTTTTGTGTAAGCACTTCATAAGTCAAAAGTAATGTGCCAGAATGTTATTTTGGAAACTTAGGGGACCTTTGGATGTTTAAATGGTACTGTCAAAATATTGGTTTTATATTTTACAAATCTTTTGTTATTTAGGATAACAAAAATACCTTTCTTGGTAGTAAGATTATGTCTTCCATTGAGAGTGGTTGAAGGGCGAGGAAAACATTAGTATACTGGCCAGATCAGGAAGAAAAAAATATCTTTTTTTTTTCTTCCCTTAAGAAAACACTGATACTCAGAGTGTGAGCTTCTCTGGGCAAAACGTACAGAAGTGGGCTTTTCAAAGAATCACAGAGGCAGGAGGAAAGGAGACTGAGTGAGACCCCCACTCGATTCCCTGTAGCAAGAGCGGAACGAGGCACAGAGCCAGGGGAGGGCTAGTCAGCGGCCCCTCTAGGTTGTGTTGTAGTTTTGTGGGAAGGCAGGCTGCATGAGCAATTGCTTGTGCTACAGGACACACAAAACTATGAATCTGAGCGTCCGTAGGATTCCTGCTTACGATTATCTGAAAGAAACGAGCCTGTCTGACACAGATTAGTGACATGCATAATGGCCATCATGCTGAATTACAGTCATGCACAAATGGCCTCCCTTTGGCCTCAAAAAGCACTGCCTTCTCAAGCCAAAAGTTTTGAGTTCTTTGCTGTGTGTGATAATCCACTGAGGTCCTGATCTGATGATCATCTGTTCTAACACCCATTTCACAGATCGGGAAGTGGAGTCCTGGAGGTGGGAAGTGATGTGCTCGAGAGCATACTGCTTATTGGGGCAGAGTTGGGATTCAACCCCAGGCGGGCCCGTGCCCTCTCTGTCATGAGTCTGTCTGCCAATGCGCCTGGCGCCTGCCCTTCCCTGCAGCAGACGGGTGGAGCTGGCGTATCAGGGCTTTCCTTTCTTCTTCCTGGGTTTTCCATCCTCCTCTTCCCCATCCACTTTGGGGGTTTGTGATGGTGGTGGTGTTACTTCTGTGTCCTCTCCTCCCTTGGACATCCCAGAAGTGTCTGTTTGTATGTGTGGCCTTTATCAAAGCCACAGGGGATGCCCGAGTCATTTCAACTTCTGGATTCCATGCTTGTTGAGGGCAAAGACCAGGCCTGACTTTGCTCTTTTCGTTTTCTATTTCCCTCTGTCTCCCTCTGGGCTTTGCACATAGGAGTTCAATTAATGTCTGTCGGAGTTGTTAAATTCACCAGACCAAACATTTTAATTTGGATGGTGGAATGATGTTATCACTCATAAACAAAACGTCCCCACATTGTTTGCCTTGGGAGTTCTCATGTTTATTGTTTTTATATAGTGAATTTTATTGTATATAAATTATACCTCAATAAAAAAAATAGCGATGTGCCTTTGGGATTATATGTAGGAAATGGTCCATTTTCGGAGGGGTCGCTGCTGCCAGTAGCTGGCTAGGCCCCAATCAAACATGCGGAATCATTAATTAGGGTCATTTGTTCTGCTGTGAGCTGAGCAGAATGTATAAAACCTGCTCAGGAGAGAACTAATTCATCCTCCTCTCTGTACTTTCTAGAGTACTCCTAGCACGATTCTCAAAGCCTGCGGGCTTCATACATATGTTCTAATGGGCTAATTGTTAAGGCGACATTTGTAAATTAATCTCTGACTTGAGCTAAGTGGTTTCCCCTAATGGCTTTAATTCAGTGACTCCCATTCTTGGCCATATATCAGATTCACTGGAGGAGTTTGTGAAAAAATAGAGGCGCCCAGCTTCCCCGTCCCCCCAGCTGGCCATTCTCTGGTTCCAGGGCAGGGTGAGGCATCTCTGTTTTTTAAGAAATGCCGATCAAGTGATGGGGTTGTGGTGGTAGCTGCCTTTCTGAGCCTCTGCTCCAGTCAGGGTCTGGAGGCCCTCGCAGTGTCATGACTTGTGTCTGTTGAAAGCACTTGGGTCGAGCTCAACAACTTGAAACCAATTTCTAGAACAGGCGGCGTGTCTAAGAGCCCACCTTCCCAATTCATTCATTCTGTATTCCCTCCACGGGAACCGTCCTTTCCTTGAAGATCTTCAGTGACCTGACGGCATATTCTGTGCTTTGCCATACAGTTTCCCATCTTTATGAACTTTCCGAGACATTTGGGAGAGCTTCAGGGCCTGCTGGAATGTCCATCATGAAAATATCTGTGAATATCCTCTCTCCTTTCTCCATTTATCATCAGGCTCTTGGTGCCAGCTTTTTTTTTTAATGTGGTGCGTCTCTGTATGTCTGTGGGTCTATGTTCCTGGCATTCTTCCGTGCAAACACAGGTCGTGTTTGAGCTTGCTTTTCTGAGAACAGGTAACTCGAGAGTACCTTGTTTCAATGACATTAATCAAATCGCTTTTGTGAGGAATCTGGCACGCCGTAAATACCGCTCAGTACTTGGTATCACCCCATAGCATACAGGTATTTTCAGTCAACCTTAGAATAGGGCCGTTCACACCATCACAGGTAGCCATGGTGATTTGGGGACCCCAGGCTGTGAAAAGCTAGAAGGGCTCTGGTGGAGGTCAGCACACAGCGTGCCCCGAGAGGGAATACTCATATTGTCCCATATGTCAGACTGCGTTTACAAGGTCTCGTTTGCGACAGCGCTTTGTAAAGTGCTTGGTTATTGTAAGAGGTCTTCTGTGATTCCGCTGCTGGAGGGCTAGTGTTTCTCCGTCTCGAGTATTATGCTTCTCTTGGCCTCATTTTACCATGTCCTGTGGGCTTCAGTGCCTTTTATCCCTGGGACTGTCAAGGCACATGGAAGGACTCTCAGTGGCCTTCCCCCTTACCGAAGGGATGTTCGAGTAGCCATTGCAGGTAGGAAGAAGGGACACTTTGAGGACAAAGAGCATATTGAGACAAGAGCCCTATGGTTGCCGCTCATCCCTCACATCTCCCATTTATGTCTCTACCTAGTCAATACCTTATTAGAGACTGACTATACCTATGCCGTACAACTGAGCACCGGTTTCATAATAGCATAACAGAACCTGGATTACTGTGTAAGGATTACTCCACAAAGAAGTATATTTCATGACTCCAAGTGGACTTTTCCCATTTTTCTTAGGGCCTCAAGTATAGCAGATGTGAAATAAATACTTAGATAATTATTTGGGGACACTCTATAACATAACCATTAGCATTTAGGCTAAAATTCTAGCCATTTTGTGTAGTTGGACTGAATTTTTTCATATTTAGAACAGAGTTCTCAACAGTGGGGGATTTATCAGAGAGAGAGACAGAGAGAGAGAGCGCGCTAGTCTTTTGCCAGGGCCCCGCAGAAGATGGATCTTTGTTGGATTCCTATTTTCATGGCGTAATCCAAAGGACTGATTCATTTCTGCAGCACCTGGATCCAGGCTGACAATGTAATCAAGCCTGACATGATAAAGAGCCATTTACCAAGTTTAAAAAATCACATGCACAGTTGTCTTAATCTGGAGAAACCGGTCCCCTCCCCATTGATCATGTCAGTCCTAGAGGCAGGTGTATAGAAGAGTTTGGACACCGTGTCTCCTCAAGAGCAAGCCTCCTGGCCGAACGTGTGGACCCAAGAATAGGTTCACTCATCAAGATCTTCAGTTCTTGTAGGTCATTTTCCTCCTGGATTTCTTCCCTCCCTTACCCTATCAGAGAGAGGCTGATATTTGAGTTTGCGTCTTAAAAAGCTAGCAGGAGTCCTCCCCTCCTGTCACTGGTTGATTTGCTTAAATAAGCTGCACATTATTCCCCATCACAGAGGCCGAGCAAAGGCAGCTGGGACAAATTAGTGTCAGCTACTTCCTCTGGCCCCCCAGTGCTGGGAAATCCTCACCATTGCAGGAGAGCTTAGATTCCGAGCTCATTTCACAATGATGTACATGCCATTTGCAAGGGCTTCTATCCTCTTTCCTCCCTTCTCCCTTGTGTCTCTGCCCTCCCCTTCCCTCCCCTCATTGGCCTGTACAGCCAGCTCTGACCAAAGCTCAGCATTCACTCACACACACACACACAAACACACACACACACACACAGCCCAGCTGACAGAGATTAGTCTTGGATCAGCTGGTTATGAATGAAGAAGAGGTCCTTCCCCTGTGTCCTGGCCACGCCCCTTCTCTTTGCAGCATTTTGAGAATGAGGTCTGGGCCAGGATCTCACCGCTTATGTCTCAGGAATAGCAACACGATCAAACTTAATCTTAAGCTATTTGTTTTGCTGCCTCATTCAGATAATAGAGGGAAAAGCTGAGGCTTGTTTATGTTCGTGTTTGTTTTTGTGGATGACTGCAGAGAATGAGTGAGTGTGAGGGCAGAGCCTGGGGTGAGCCTGCCGAGGGGATCAGCACCGAGAAAGGGTGCTGGCCCGCAGACTGCAATGTTACCTTGGACTCAGCTACAGCGTGGCTTAGTGTTTGAGACAAAGTGGAAGAATAAAATAACCCCCACCGGTGTACTATTTTACCACTTTCTTTCCTAAGGACAGTTTGTCAGGAGCTGCGAGGCTGTGCCTTCCTTCCGCGGTGTTGGGCTGTTCGTTTAAGTGTCCGTGTTCACTGTGTGGTCCGCTGCCTGTCCGGGAGCTCCATGGGGTTCTGCAGTGTTTTCAGTGAATACCGTGTGCACATTGCATTTCCTCTCTGCTATTTGGTGCACACACACAATACAGATGTGTGTGCGTGTGATCCTTTCTGTCTCTCTCTCTCTCACACGCACGCACACACACACACAGACTCATACACACAGCTTGACGGTGCTCAGTCATTACCTAAATTGGGATTCATCTCTCTCCACCAGCCGATGCCAGAGGGATGGCAACGTGCAGGTACTCTGAGGACACTGACACTTCTTCCCGTCCAAAGTCCCTTTAGGATATTAGCGTGTCTGAAAGGCATTTGTTGAGCCCTGGCACTGTGTGTAGCAGAGGTGTTTACTTTTGTTTTCAGTCTTCTCATCTTTCTTATTTCTGAGGCTCCATTTAGTTGCCCTACTGGTCTCCTCCGTGAAAGACTAAAGAAACAAACTGGAACGTAGAGTGGGGGCAGAAGTGTCAGTGTCAGCCTCAGCTGCGACATATGTATTGGGGGGACTTCAGTGTGACAGGTATCCTTTGAAGGAGATGCCAAGCTGTCTTTTTTATCAGTGGCAATTAATTTTGAGTGAAGAGTGTAAAGATGAACAAGGATTCTTGTGTAGCTAGCTAATGTATTCCTGAATGTGGCTTTCCTCGCCTAAACCATTTCCAGAATACTTGAGAAGCGTTGTAACTACACACACACACACACACACACACACACACACACACACACACACTTGTACAAGCAGCAAATTTATGCTTTTCAAACTGATGGTTCTTGCCTGGAGACAGGAAGTAAATCAGGGTTGCCTAGGGCTAGGGGCAGGAGCAGGGATTTAACTGTTCACGGGTGTGAGGGGGTCTTACTGGGATTGATGAAAATGTTGGAAACCAGACTACAGTGATGGCTGTACCGCTTGGTCTGTTTACTTGAAGTCATTGAATCCTATGCTTAAAATGGGTGAATTTTATGGTATGTAAGTTGTATCTCGGCAGAACTGTGAAAAATTGATATTCCCATATTTGCATTCCTCCGGGCCCAGGTTGCACATAACATGACCAATTGTACCACCCTAAGTTTTTACCTGCTCTTCCCACTGGAGTATGCTGACTCCAGGTGCGGAGAAGCTGAACCCTGTTGATAACAGGGCAAGACGAGACCAGCGCAATAGATACAAGAGTCTGCCCTGACCCCTGTTGGCCAGCGCTGAGGCTGCCGCCCACTGTAAGGTGTGGAGGCCGCATCAGGGCGTCCTGTGGAGGCCTCCAGGGGCTGAGATTCCCAAGCGGGCCCCAGAAAGCAGTTGGAATCCTGCTGCTCAGCTGCTGCCGTGTGTGTCGAAAAAAACACCAAAACCCAAAAGCGAAGCTTCCCAGCGTCGGCTCCTAAGTGATGGCATTTTCCTCTTCTTTTGCAGGTTGTCTTAGTCTTTGCTCTCAGCATTGGTGCACTTGTAATATACTTCATAGATTCGTCAAAGTGAGTATTCAAAGACGTTGTCTTGCCCTCTTCTCTAAAGCAATCATGAGCCTCCGCATTGATCAATGGATTTACTTTAACACCAAAATTGGGAAGGCTGTCAGAGGAAGGCAGGGCTACTCCGTGCTGGTTTTCTGAATGGGAATAGAAGCTCTCACAAGGAAGGTTACTTTGATCCTGCTTGCACGAGAGGGAGGGAGAGGTATCTGAGGGTAAACCTTTTTGCTGGGTGCTATTTATTTTCAAACAGCTGTTTCCTGTCGAAGTATTTGCGCTAAAGATGTCGAGAGGTTAAGGGGGCTTTGGTATGAGTGTCCAGCCACTGGGAGGCTTACAGGTATCCAGACAACGAGGGCCTGAGCCATTCTTGCCATGATTGTAAGGTCCTCTTGTCATTAGGGTTTCTGTTGCTTTAATCTTACGGGAAGTCAGATTAGGAAGCATGGCTCCATCCTTTGCTGCTATCAATGAGAATATTCTGTGGGAGCATTGCTCATTGGTGCTTCTTAACTTACGAAGGTAACAGATGGGATGAAGTTCCCATGGAGTTCATGATGACTCCCAGAGGTGGAGGCCCACGGCCATCTAGGATTTCCTAGAGTGGACATTCGTTCAGACCCCTGGGGTGCCAGCTCAGTGAACTGGTACTCTAGGGTGAACCTGCAGCGGGGTCTTGTGACAGAGTTTAAGACTTTATAGGAGGCAGAAGAGGTCACTGAGCAGAGCTGCTAGGTGGTGGCCAGCTCTGCCCTGGTTCCTGCAGGTGTCACCCCGGGGTGCCTCATTTGTTCCAACTACTCTATTGCAAGCTTGAGGCTAACAACTGGGAGGCTGGAGCCAAGCTGGTCTGATGCGCCTTTCTGTGGTGACATGAACTTGACAGCGGGGCAGTGGCCTTGAATTCTTTGCCAACATTGTCCACTGTGAGAGTGTTTTCACCTCTTTGAACTCTATCCGTAGTATGGCTGCCTACTAGAGTTTGGTTCCAGGAACCTACTTTCTGTCCTTGTTGGCGCAGACCCTGCTGTGCTTGAATTCTGAGCTTACTGCTCTTTTTCTGTGGCTCAGGATGGTAGTAATTTCATGCACGCCTAAATTCTGAATTTCTCAGAGGCATCTGGTCACCAGCCAAAGGATTTTGTGCAACTGGGTGCTGAGGCCAAAATGCCATGTCAGGGAGAATAAAGAAAGCACCCTTTTAATCACTTGCCTCTGGGAATCAGCCAAGTCTGAGAACATCAGAGGTCCTTCAGCCCGTCTCCGTGCACAAGGCTGGACTGCCTTCACCGCCTCAGGTGAAGGGTCCTTTCACAGTTCTCCAGGAGACAAGATTCTACACGCTCCCTCCATCAGCTCTTCCTGGCCAAGAAAGAGAAGAGCTATTTAAGTCTGGAAAACTCCAACTGGTATGTCATTGAAGGTAAGCCTCTTTTAAATATCTACTCTTAATGATTCTGGACCATATTTAAATTGAACCAAAGATCTTCTAAAGCCCTGGTCTTATTTCTCTATTCTCTTCCCAGGAGTGAGGAGTGTTCTCACATGTCAGGGGGTGCATACCCTGTCAACTTCATGCCAGGCTCAGGAAATGGGTTTGGGCATGTAGTATGTGTGCCCCAGACAGAGCAAACCCTTACGTGGAGGTGAGTGTGGTGATCGGTTAGGAGAGATGCCCCGGCACCTTCTTTCCCTTCCCCGCCCTTTCTGTTCCTCTGTATTTCTCAGAAATAAAATGCTCTTGTTAGACGGATTCGAATTGTGTCCTTTTTTACAGTGGGTGCTGAGAGACAGTCTTTTGTTCAGTAGATTCTGGTGTTCTTGGCTCCACATAAGAGGATGGAAAGGAATGGAATTCCCCAAGGCAAAGAGCCCCTTCCCTGGATGCCCAGCAGCGCCACAGTGTCCTTCGGATTTCATTATGATTTTACTAAGTCTTGGGAAAGCCAGCATTGGGAGCCCTCTCTGGCTCTGGTTTCTCTTTAAGGACTTGCAAAGCGTTTATCCCAAAGATGGACAGTCAATCCTATTCTCCACTTTTTTCAGCAAAAATGCCAATAATCTTAGAATCAAGCTTGTCCCCATTCTCCCTGCGGACTGTCCTAGCCTCAGTCTTTCTTCTCTGTGACTGACCTGTGTGGTTTGGCATAGCAAGACTTGGTTTATAAGAAGACCTAATGTTTATTTATGTCAGCTCTTCCACTTCCCATTTGCATTACTACGTTTGGTTATAGCCTTCTCCCAAGGTTCTGCGTGTGGGTGACCCGATCAGCACAGCCAGTACCAAGGCGTCTTTCGTGTTTCTGGGGGTAGTCTGTGAAGCATGCGCTGTTAAGTAAGGGGAAGAAGGAGAATCTGTAAAGTGACCTTTACAGCAAGTCCATAGATTCCCAGGAATAAAAATAGAACGTATTAGACATTGTGATCAAGCATAGTAAACAAGAGAAAATGAAATGCTACCCACACTTAAGGTGCAAACGGAAAATGTGTAAGAAAGCTGAATGTAAATTTATAAAATCCATCTTTTCATTCAAAACTCTCATTGATTGGACACACTGGTGATTTGGCTGACCATTTGGGTATCTTGGAAAAGAGAGCTTTAAACCTCTCTTGGGAAGCTACACTATATTATCCCCCTGGAAAAACCTAGTATTCTTCAGAACAATTTTTGTTAGCATTTACGCCCTTCAAACATATCAATTAAATAAATAAATCTATAGGCTTTCCCTTTGCATGAGCCTAATTGGGCAGACACTGTTGCCAGGTGGCTTGTCTCCATGAATTTTAATCAGAACTGACCTCCCCCACAATGGTAGGGACAAGTTCAGCACAAGTTCAAGATGTGAGGCTCTCTGCACCCAGCCCTTTGAAGAGTGCGAGGAAGAGGCTCTGGGGGTCTGCCCTGCTGGCTCCTTGTCAGGCAGGTCTATTCAGGTTGTGCGAATGGGCTGGCAGGCAGGGTGGTTTGGTTACTCCCCTTCTGTGGGGCAGCAGGTGGGCGAGGCAGTTCAAAGAAATGCCGTAATTGGTGGCTCTATGATCTTGTGAACCTTTCAAAGCTTATTGTACTATCAAGAGGCAGTGGGTAAGTCATTTCCAAAGACAGCCTCTCCTACACATCTTTCCTTTCCCATTGTTAGGCCAAGATAGGTCCCTGAGCAGCTCTTTTTCATTCAAGGAGTTGAGGAGCCCTTCTTTGGGTCTTAATTTTCCTAGAGGGATCGCCACAGAAGAATCACTTGTGCAGCCTCAAGTGATTGCTATCTAGCTAAGACAGATCGCGCTCAGAGCTCCTGGAGTTGAAAGCCAAAGAGAATTACACTAAACTGTGTTAAAATTACACTTCATCATCCCAGCGGTAGACTCTCTAGAAACACCCAAGCGGAGGGAGTTGTTCCACCAGCTCTTTGGGTAGACACAAGTGTCACGTCCTTACAGACACAGAGAAGTGTGAAGCCCTCCAAACACAGTAATCCCATCCCTCAAAAGATACTAAATTAGCCACACGAGGTAGGTATTGCCCAAAAGAACTGTTTCTTCTTCATTCTTTTTAAAGGTGTTCTGCCCAATTTAAGGCATATGCCACTCCAGCTCCTAATTCTGATGTCTCTTGATCTCCCACACGCTCTGATACTCTGTGAAGCAAAGATTTTTAAAAAATTGTACAACCGAGTCAAAAGTGCCCCAGACACCCTGTGGGTGATAATGTCACCATTGTGGGTTCCATCCCTGTCTGTTTCCTCTCTTTGACATAGGAACAGTAATTCTTCTCTAATAGATAAGAAAAAAAAAGACCCAACGATGTCAGTGTGAGGGCAGGATCCATGGGTTGCATAATGCCGCAGTTCCTGCTGCTTCTAGAATTTCAAGAGAAAGTTGGAAGAGGCAGAGGCTCCAGGCCCTGGGTATTTGCTTTTTTTCCAGGGGCATTCTTGGAAAGGATGACTCACCTGCGGGGAGATATTTATTCCTTTGATTCATGTTTAAACTCAGCTACTTCTTATGCTACAGTTATGTGGCTTATGAATATTTAATACTGCATATTCTGAAAATGAAGGTCAAGTCCTGCTCGCTGGTGACTTCAGTGCCGGCTCATGTCTCTGCAAGGCAAACTACCTGCTGTTAGCCAAGTAAAGCTGAAAGGTTATACATTGTTAAAATTTTCCTTAATGACTTTATCTGCTCCAAAATTGCTGGCACATGGTGGGGGCGCCTGCTGATTTCACCACTCTTTGCTCTTGGCTTCTCATATCAGCGATGCTGCTTTGGGGATATGGACATTAGGAAGGAGGAGGGAAGAGCAGTGCAAATTTTGGAGAGCATCTTGTCCAAGGGCTGGATTCCAGGGTAATGGTGGTGTTATGATGTGAAAATGGTCCTCCCCAGGTCTTCAACATTCATTTAACATTTCACGTTTGTATTCATGGGCTCATTCATCTTGTTTTCATTTGCTCACTTGAGACCTCTTCAGTGTACTAACACTGAAGATTTTCCACGCGGTAAAGTTGCTTAGGGTTAGGTGTGGTTAAGGAAGATTATCTTTAAGATTGCAGTAGAAATCAACCAGATTGTTTTCATCGTCTCCAAAAATAAAACTGGGACCATTGATGTGATGGGAATACCCAGAGCAGTGCAGACCCGGCCAGTCGCCAGCGATCTTACCTGCTGAGTATTCACACGGGTGGGCTGCTAGCCCCCCAGCCTGGAAATGCTCCTTGGAAAGGAAGAGACAGGCAGGTGGCTGGGCGAACTAACATTCCCTGATCATAGACCGTGCGAGATATGGTGCTAAGCACGTTACAATACACACCACACGCGACCTCACTGAATTCTCCCAACAACCTGATCGGGTGGGTGGGACTACCCTTCCTGCTGTGCAGGTGAAGAGGCTGAAGATGCAGCATTTGTTCCAAACCACGTTTGGCTCATCAGTCACGGAGGCAGGATTCGAACCCAGCGTGTCTAAAGGCATCTCTCTTCCAGGTGTCTCGAAGTACAATTCCAGATTTGGAAGTGACTCCATGGGTTTAGTGAGGAGTTGCAAGAATGAGCAGTAGCTCAGCCTCTTTAGCCAACTCCTCTGTCCTGTTTTCTCTTTTGTTCTCCATCTTCCCATTTTCTACCTTTGGGGCCATCAAGTCTGCAAGTCAGCAGTGCCTACGGGGGTCCCAGCACCGCTTCCTCCCTAGGACATGAGACATGTGGGACAGGGCTGCGGGACATGTGCTGTCTGATGTCTGTTTAGGTCTTGATTCATTTCTCCCTAAATTATGGCTTAATAAGACTCCCTTCTCTTTTATCTCAGTGGAGTGGCAGCATTGGGTGATGGAATAGGGTCAAGTTAGCAAAGAGCAAGGAAAGCTGATTGATTCTCAAGGGCTTCTCCCATTTAAGGGATTCTTTCCCAGTAGAAAGACCTTTTGCTTCCCCCACCACGTGTACCTCGTCCTCTGTGCCTGTCATTTGGGACACTAAAGCAGGTAATGAGAGAGGCCCTACTTCTCCGTTAGATTCTTTTATCTCTTTAGAGAGTTGCAGGATTTCGTTAACTTGATATAGTTTTGCCTTGTGTTCCTAGAAAGTCAGTAGTATTAAAGCAATGGACTTGAGGAGAATTTGGTCCCAAAGCCGTTTCTGTGGAGGTCTTTGTAACGACGTCAGATATCCGATTTCCTCTTCCGGCTGGTCTTGTTCTTACGGGCTGTCACACAGGTGTTGACCCAGGGCCTCTGTGTGCCACCTTTGTAGCGGACACCTGGCAGAGCTGTGAGGACAGTATCGTCACCTCCACAACAGCCAAATGTCAACTGTGAAGCACTATGAAGGCTGTTTTCACTTTCACCCTGAGCATGCCACCCTGCCTCGCAGGAAGAACAGCTAGGGAGCCCATGGCACAGGGAAGGAAGCCCACCGCCTTATTCCGTGCCAGCTCCTTTATGGAACTTGGCCTTTTCAGGTGGTGTGCTGAGAAATTCCTTGCTGTTCTCCGCCTTGATGTCCTTGTTGAGTCCCGGAATGCATTTAACCTTTGTTGAGGAAGTCAACACAAGTCACTGTGTGTGCAAAGCATCTCCCTATTCTTCTTTTTTTTTTTCCTTTTTACATTCTCCCCCCAATTTGCTCTATCCCTCCCTGACATTTTTATTGCCAGGCTTTGGTTTGGAAAATTATGGGTAGGGAAAGTTCAAGGGCGGGATGTTCAGAACAGCACTGCACATCTGTGAAGGGAGCACAACAGGAGAGCTAGCAGCTGTTGAAAGAATAGACCGTCAGATGGAGGAGGAGCTGGGCCCATGGAGGGGTGGGGGAGGGGGAGGCACCCTCAGGGCAAAGAATCTGTAAATAACTCCCAATGGGAAGTCGGTGTCCCCTTGCAGAATTTAACCTTTAATGGCAACACTAGATTCTCTGACATGGGAGCAACCCTAACTCAACTGTTCTACTTCATCTAGCTTTCCAAAAGGCCATTTTTAAAAAAATCAGATGAGCACAAACCTGGTGGAGGATACGCCCAGAAGGTAACTCCTCTTTGTCCTTCCCCCTCCCAGCTGGGTGAGGTGGTCTCAGCTCCCTGCCTCATTTCTCATTGCACACCATGTGTGACAGCATCCAGAAGCATCAGGGACCTGTTCGTCTTTGGCATTTCCTTGGACGAAATCAGGGACTATGTTAGGAGTGGGAGGGAAGACAGAGCTAGACCATCCAGGCTTGCTGCAAGGAGAATGACATGTCAGAACTTGGAGAGACTTCAGAATTCACTTGGTGCCACTCTTCCCTGTGTCCCCTCATCTTCTCCTGCCGCATGAAGGTGAACTGACCTGCTCAAGGACACCCAGCTAGCCAGGGGCTGAGCTAGAGCCAGGACAGTTCTCTCCAGTCCAGGTCCCTTCCTCCTTGATCCCTTGGGTTCATGCTACCATAGACAAAATGAACGAAGATGTGCTGGCAAATATTATCCATTGAATGGCACAGCAAATAGTGATTTTTATGCCCATTTTGGAGTTTCAGGCTGTCATCATGGGGGCAACTTCAAGTCAATGGAAAAGAACGAAGATAATGCCAGGTGGGCACTTGGGATTCGTTTATTTCATCCCCCTTGGCAAGAGGCCCTGAAGTTTTTGATTTTATGATCCCTTTTTTTCTGTACTACTTCAGAGGGGGAGGTAAGAGCTCAGCTGTGTTGTGGAAGGTTAGCAAGGCTGAATGCATTGGTTTGGCTTGTTTGGATTTTTTTCGTCCTGAAATTTGTTATGCATGACTTTTGAGGACATTTTGCCCGATGGCTCATTTGTTTCCCTGTGAAAACTCTATCTGATAACTATGTCTATAAATCCATATTTACTCTCCTCTCCAAAATTAGGATGAATTATTTCTTCTCTTCTCACCACTCTCCAGAATTTCAAAAGAAAACTTTGGATTATCTGACACTGTTTCAGCCCTCTTGCTTCTTTTAAGAGAAGGATTGTTACAGGGAAAAAGAAGAAAATGCATTCCCTAGAAGATTCAGGTAGTTGTTTCTGTCTTCTGCAATGAGCGTGTGTTTATAATGCATAGGGGCTGGATTTTCTCCCTGATACGCAGCACTGGTCCTCTACGTAAAGTCACAGTCAGACGTGCAGGCAGGACTGCCAAGGGATCAGGGTAGGAGCCAGCTGGAGAGAAAGGTTAGCGCTCAGAATGGTTTAATCCAAACACAAGGGCAAAGCTCACACTTAACACAACCATGGCTGTGCTGAGATTTGGTGTAGACTATTCCAGCTTTATGATAGGTTTTACGGGCTGCAGATAAGAATGGAGACGTGACCTCTGTCTTTGTTTTTATTCCCCCTGTCCTTCTTTCTGACAGCCTGACAAATTGTAGCTTTGGGGAGACCCTGGTCAATGATGAGTCATTTGTGGTTTAAAAATAGACTTTCTTGCAGCAAAGGTGCCCTTGGGACTTTTTGATGCACAAGTCACTATTCATAGAATTTGGGAGAAGGGAGTGTGTGTGTGTGTGTGTGTGTGTGTGTGTGTGTGTGACAATCCCGTCTCAACTCTAGATTGATGGGAAAGCGTAGCATGGGAGGGTTGGCCACCAGTCTCATCACAACAACAGAGATGAAGCTGAGAGCCATGAACCCATGCCCTTAAAGGTATCGGTCAGTTGAGAGATCCCTATTAAGTACTGACTGCATGTCAGACATTTGCTAGGTATGGAGGATTGAAAATACCGTGTCAGACTAGATCTTTTTCATTAAGACTTTTAAATTATATATATTTTTACAAGAGTCAGGAAGCCTAGCCATCATATAGGAGATAGAGGGGAAATGGGCATAAGTACAGGAAAAAGACAAAGATAGGAAAAATGAGGTAACAGAACAAGATATCAAGTGAGATTTCACTAGGCGTTATATCATCACTCTCTCGTATGAGCATTGCCGAGGATTAGGCTGAAGGTAGAGAAGCCAAGGAGACAGCTGGGTCTTGGCAGCATTTTGACTCTGGGGAGGATTTGAGTTCAGGAGGTAGAAAATTCCGTCTCCCCTTGATTCTAAGAATCCACAGAGGGGCCTCTCATTATGGTCTGTGCTATGTCCTCTGACTTTTATTTTCGGTGTGTGCTGAGTCCAGCAAAGCCCTGCCTTGCCAGGAGCCACTGAGATAAAGGATTGAGAGTGCTTCAAGGGGTAGCATAACAGAACTGGAAAGCAAACCGTCGCTGGTGGCTGTAATACCTGTTCTCCAATTGCACGTGATGAAAATCTTTGGAAACTTCTGTTTGGAAATTTCCAGAAGTGGCTGACTGAAAGGCATCCACGCCACCTTTCTGAGACCAAGGTCAAGGTATAGTGTGCCTTTCAGGGAACTTGTCTATGAACTTACCATGTGGTGAGCATCCCAGGACGTGGTGGGGTGGAAAGTTATGGCCAAGGGAGGTGGTGCTACTGACGAAGTGGTCACAGCACGTTTGGGGACCAGGGTTTGCCTGGAGGGTCACATGATGCTTTTCATGGGTGTAGGTCCTTGTGTGTTTTTGGGTCCCTTTCTCTGTACAGAATATTAAAAGTGACATTTTGTGACTGCATTCATATGAAGATGACTATAATCCAGGCTGGATTCATTATCACATATTCATTATTATTATGTTTATTTTTTCCTTCTGATTTTAAAGAAATGAAAATTAAGGCATTTTTGTAGGTCACTGGAAGTCTGGTGGGCCCTAGGCACTGTGTCTGCCGCGCCTGACGGAAAGTTGGCCCTGCTTCCTCCCTTCCTGTCAGCCCCATCCATCTGGAAATTTTCATAGATAACAAAACAAGCCCAGAGATGGAGGCCTAATATCCCATCCCTCTCAGTGTCATCTAATTGTTTCAGATGAGGAAATTAAAAATAAACATTCCATTTCAAACCATGTCTTTTGACTTGGCTTTGGGAAATAGGAACTTCAGCAGCCCAGCCTTAAAGGAAAAAAATGGCGCCTGTAGATATGTCCATTTTTTTTTTTTTTCCAGAAAACCTCATAATCTTCTGATGAGTTTTAGAGAGAAACATGTGCTTTGTCCATGCTTCTATGTGAAAATGAGCCTTGCCAGTTTAGGCGATCTGTTCGCTGAGAGTACCACGGTGAAAAATACCATTCCTTCCAGCAAGGCTGGTAAGCTCCAGGAGGCGGGGGCAGGCAGATGTCAGGAAGGAGGGAAGCAGGTCTGGTGAGGGCCGGGCTGAGGTGAGAGCTCAAGCCTCTCCTGAAGTGGCTTCCCGGCTCCGGCTGATTGTCCCCAAGCAGAGTTCAGGCTCGTGTGGCCTGATCTTCCTGTGTTTCAGAGAGAGGAGAGGAAACCAGGCTTTATGTCGAATCTCCAGTTTTAAAATACTGCCCACGGCTCCAGATCTTTGAAAGTACTCTGCAGGCCAAACAAAACATTTCTGCAGGCCAGATTTGGGCCTCCCGTCTTCAATCTTTATTCTAGACTGTCTCTCTTTCTGGTCTTGAATTAGCTCTGCTCTCCGAGTGCCAGAAAATCTTCTTAACCCTTGAGTGTCCGTCCCCCGGAAAGGGCCCCTTCCCTTGGTCTCCAGGTGCTCTGGCACGTTTCCCGTATAACACACTTGCAAATGCTGCTTAGGTAAGTGTCCACTTTTCTCTAGGCAAATACTGTATCTCACGGCAATAAATCACCACAACTTACTGTAAATCCCTAAAGCTGCATATCACAAACTCAACGTCATCCCTGAAAATAACGTCGTTAGGACCTCATAAACATACACTCTGTTTGTTTAAGAACTGCAAGAGCTTTTTAAACATCGTTGCTAAGTCACAAGAGTGTATTTTCCAGGACATAAATGGAAGTGAACATAACCCCCTTAAATTGTCAGATTCTTTATAAGAAAAAAGGCCCAAATCTGTCTGTTCTGCTGGTGTATTAACGTGACCAAAACGGAGTTGATTATACTAAGCATGTGTGTTGATAAGTATTGGAGACTATCTTCTGACTTACTTGTCTAAATGGACACGTTATATGAAATTTGGTTTAATTTCTAGCATATGTGGGTATGAAAGCATGGGTGAACAGAGATAAATCTTGGCTGTATTTTTTCTAAAGATTTTATTTATTTGAGAGAGAGAGAGCAAGCGAGAGAGAGAGAGGATGAAAGCAGGGAGGAGGGGTAGAGGGAGAGGGAGAAGCAGACTCCCCCGCTGAGTAGGGAGCCAGACGTGGGGCTCCATCCCAGGACTCTGGGATCATGACCCGAGCTGAAGGTGGATGCTTAACCGACTGAGCCACCCAGGCGCCCCTTGGCTGTATCTTTTTTAATCAACCTTAAGGTTTGCAATTTGCTGAACATTCAGTTCAATATTTACTGATGAAATTCTTATGCTAGGCCCCTTCAAAAACAAAATCCGAAGCATCTCTGGACCTTTCTTCCTACAAATGGTCCCAGGCCTGAGCTACATCTTCATCCCCTCATCTTTCACTTTTTCCATGGAAACTTGGCAGCTAATGTTGAGGTAATGTTGTTAGACTCTGCTTGACTATAGAGCTCGGATATTTTCAGACCTACAAAAAAGATGGCCATTCCATTATGATAACCCCGATTCCAGGAGAACTGCTTCATCAATCTGGTTACCAAATGAAAAAATACTCATACTGCCTTTCACTTATCATGATACTCTCGGGAAGTAAATGTAGGTAGGACTCCGGGGCCTACCAATTAGATGTTGGAGTCTGCTGTGTGGCACTTGTCCTTAAAGGTATTCGATCCATGTCCCTATTTATGCCCAGGCAGAGAGCCCCTGTCTCTTCCTTTGAGAGCTGGTATTTCACCTCTCTCTCCCCCTCTCTCTCTGCCTCCCCCTACCTCCTGCCCCCAAATGAACCCATGGCCCAGTTTGAGACACAGTTGATCTTGATGCCATAGAGGGAACTTCAGGGACCGTATGTAAAGAAAGCTGAAGGACATGGACGCCATGAGATGACCCTACCTGGCACGTGCTTTTCCTTTAGCATCAGGAGGTAGGGCGGGAAGTGCATTAAGGATTTTGCCCTCTTCATAATAGCAAGAACAGGAATGACAAGGCAAGGTCTGTAAAGAGCTGCAGTAATAGTTGAGATGTGCTCCAGGCAGCCATGCAGCCTGTCAGTGCCTTGAAGCACAATCTGTGGCCAGGTACTTGGTGAGGCTGGAGAGTAGACAAGGACGGGGCATTTGGTGGCTGCGTGTCTGTGTGCACTCACGTGCGTATGCTTAGAGGAGGCATGAATGAGTAAGAGTTGGTACCTACCGCAAGTCGAATTAGAGAAAGCAGTATATATAGATTGCTCTGTGCCGTGGTGATGGTTCTCTTGTGGGTCAAGCACCCCTTTGGAAATTTGATGAATACTCTAGGAATTTTGCTTGCCAGGGACCCTAAAGTTGGTCCATGGACCCCAAGCTAAGGATTCCTGCTCTGTAGGGTGGGTTTATCTGCTCAAGCACTGCCGTTTCTTCTGCCATGAAGATCGCATGACAGACAGAAGGCCGTCCTCATACCCAAAGATTAAACAGAGACTGGGAACCCTCCCTTCCTGGCCTATAAAACACGTCCAAGGGTGAGACTCCCTGTGGTGTGTTTTCTCATCTCCAGCAGTCATACCCCTTTCCCCCACTGCATTTGAAATCTTGAAAATGGAGGGACAATGCTGATGAAACCAGGGAAGGGAGGCCCCTAGGCTTCCTGGCCATTGCTTTAATACTAGGCAGCACTGAAAGCACTATGTAAGGTGAGACGGGTCTATAGGCCAGAGCCAAAGCTCTCTTTGTTCTCTGCTTCTCTTTTATCCTGTGGGTTAGCGCCTGTATTTTGAGGAAAATGTCCTCCCCTGATTGCAATGCAGGATGCAGGTAATGCCCAGCCAAAATCATTCCATCTGAGACCCAGCTTGGAGCACCAGGACCTGGGCACCTTTGGGGTGCCCAAACAGATGGAAGCAGCTGCCACTTCTCCAGAAGGCTGTGTGTCTCACCTGTGGCTGCAGACTCTCTGGGGACGTCTGTGGGCTCATCCGACCCGTCTGCAGACTGGTTTGACAGAAAACCGAAGAGCAGCTTCCAGAGAGAAGCCCCATCTCTCCTGAAATCCCTCTTCTTTCAGATTTCTTCCTGCCTGCACCTGTCTCCAAGCCAGCCAACTGTGACAGTTTAATTGGTGCGGGGTGGGGGGATGCAGTCAGGGGTGACTGGCGTTCCGGAAGAAGGAGACTCCCCTGAGAGGAGTGAGGGGAACCGTGACAGACAGGCCTGGCAGCGCCGTGTAGGGGCAGAAGGTTGGTGACCCTTGCTGGAAAAGAGTGTCGGCTAGAGGAAACGCCTGCCAGCTTCTCCCACCCCGAGTTGCTTGGCCAGTTTTGTGCATTCATGTGTGTTGTTGCTGCCTTGTCCGTGGGGGGCAAAGAGGTCACTGGGGGGTCTGGCCTGGGATGAGAATGGATGGAAAGGAAGGGCAGCACTGCCTAAGAGCTAGGAGCAGAATTCGGAATCAGACCGTCCTGGGCTTACCCTACCACTTCATAGTCCTTGTCCTTGGGCGACCTACTTAGCCTTTGCAAACTGTAAGGTCGTTTTTTGTGTGAAACAGGGTGAAAATGGTGATGAGGGACAGCAATAATACCCACCTTGCAGCCGTGTGTGCACGCAATCAGATCGTGCCCAGAAAAGGCTCTGAGTGCCGTGCCCAGCGTGAACGCGGCCCCCCAAATTTAGATATTTCTGTTGTCCTAGTGAGGTTTGTTTTGAAGCTTTTAATCAGGTCTTTAGAGAGACAAGATGTAAACACATTAAAATTAGGAAACAAAGCAAGAATTTGCAAAGCAGTGATGTGGTTCATTATCGAGGTGGCGCACCAGACCCGAGCTTCTTAAAGCTGCAGCTCTTGACTCATTAATGGCAGGCGGTAGAGTGGGCCACAATGAGCTCTTCTAAAGATGAGGTTGACCAGCTTTGGGTGAAACTACTGCTCCAGAAGGTCATTGTGATTGGGTGAAAATTTGTCTCGGTTCTATCCGTAGAGCTGTGTATACCGTGTAAGTGTATGTCTGTACTGGCTCTTGACTTAAAATCTGTATCTTACTACGGGGTTTGTGAAAATGTAGTTTGAGCTGTGCTAGCTTTGAGTCCAGAAGAGAGCATGCTTTCTGAGCTGTAGTAATTTAGGACACCTTCGGGGAGGAAGGGTCCAGGCACGGGTGGAATTTAGATAATATGGAAGGAGGGGGTTGGTTGAACAGTCCACAAGACCACCCTTAACTTCCGATACCAACAGCAAGTTCAAAGAGCTCCCCAAACCACCCCCAGCTTTGATAATTCCCTAGAAGGACCGCAAAACTCATTAAAAGCTTTTATGCTCAAAGATGGTCTCCTTCAGGGAAAGGACACAGATTAAACTCAGCCAAGGGAAGATATACATAAGGCAGATCCAGCAAAGTACCAAACATGGAGCTTCCGTTGTTCTCTCCCTATGGAGCCACGGACAGTGTTACTTTTCCAGCATGCACGTGTGATGACACACAGAGAATATTGCCGATGGGGGAAGCTCACCAAGCTAGGAGGTCAGAGTTCTTGGGGGGACTCCAACATACAAACTTGGTGACTGTCCATAGCATAGGCTGACCTCAGTCTCCAGTCTTTTGGGAAATTGACAAATACCACGTGACCCAAAGCCCCCACCATATATCACATTGTTAGACTTTCTGGTGTGGTTAATCAGTCCTCCCCACCCCACCAATTGCATTGTTACTTCCTGGCTGATGCAAGACCCTCAGGCATATACTTTTAATCAGGCCTGATATCTGAAGACTTAGAGATTGCCTTATGGAAGCTGAGGGCCAAGGTCAGACTTCTCTCTGGGCAAAGTTAATATCTTTATACCAGAGTCAGTGAGGGAACTATGCTGGCTGGAGGAGGGGTCTCTCCTGGAGAGGACTAGGGGTGGGTCCTTTGATCCCATGAAAGAATAGCAGAGGAGAAGGAAATGCTAATTCCCAAAGTCTAATGTTTCCAGGGTCTGTTAATGTCAGCAAAATCACTGTTGAAAACAGCATGATTTATCCAGCCCTGTGTACACCCAGGCTGAAAGCTGAACAGGTGAGCCTGCAGTTGGTAAAGTAAAGCTGGGCACGGGGGCCAGGAAAAGGGCCACCTGGCTGCATGGTCCCATGTGAGTGAGCTGCCTGGGACACAGCGGGCTTTTGGGTTGAGCCCATTTGCTGCCATTTCTGGGTGACCAGGACTGCTTCCTGTGTCCTGTTTCTTTGCAGACCCAATGGATGGGCCTCCAGGTGCCCTCGTCAGCTTCGGTAAGGAGAACATCTGTCTCCCTGCTCCAGTTTAACTTCCCCACTACAGGGCTTGATGAGGTCAAAACCAGAAAACGCCAAGATCTCAAGCTGGGGATAAAAGGCAGATCCAGCATTCCATCAGGCCCTGCTGCCCCCTTGCCACCTGACAAATGAGACAATCTCCAGTCAGGGACAGTTTGTAATTGTGCGATCAAATTAACTTGGATTTCAGCTTAATGAAGTGCTTAATGTCCTGAATGAGCCTGAGTCCTAATATTTAGAGAAGCAAGCTGGACCCCAGGAAAGGAAAGAACAGACTTTGGTTGATAGCTACTAGTACTAATTGTGCTTGCAAAGTCAACCTTTTTGGAAATTCACCCTTCCATGCAGGCAATCTGTTAGCACCCAGTTCTGTTATAGTTTTGCTAAGGGGTTTTCCTGCTGTGGCTCATAAACAGGATAGTGGAAAGAACATTTTACTGGAAATCTCTGCTGAACTCTACGTCCCAGGGCATATTTCTTAACTTCACAGGATCTCAGCTTTCTCAATTGAACAATAAAAAAAATCATTCTCTTTTTCTATGAAATTTCCATTTTTTTCCCCCTAGAAGTGTTTTGTTGCTGTTAAAAACTGATACTCTAGAGGCAGGTAGACCTGGTTACAAACTCCGATGTTGTCACTTACTAGCTGCGTGCCCTTGGGAAGAAATTAACCTAAGACTTAATATTTACAACTGTCAATACGGATCATAATAATTTCTGCTCCTTGGTACTGAGAATAGTAAGTGAATACTCCATATAAAGCATCTAGTACGGGACATAGGCTATATTGGCATTTATTAAATCTGATGATATGAATGTGTAATTATTTTCAGTATGAATTATACATCACTAACTTGGTACCAGTAGTTTTGATTTTTATGAAGCTGATGGTTTAGCTCTTTTTTAATTTTTTTTTTTTTAAGACTTCATTTATTTATTCGACAGAGATAGAGACAGCCAGCGAGAGAGGGAACACAAGCAGGGGGAGTAGGAGAGGAAGAAGCAGGCTCATAGCGGAGGAGCCTGATGTGGGGCTCGATCCCAGAACGCCGGGATCACGCCCTGAGCTGAAGGCAGACGCTTAACCGCTGTGCCACCCAGGTGCCCCTGATGGTTTAGCTCTTGTTTAGAAAATGCCTGATGATTTGGTAATTAACTCAATAAATATTTATTGAATGGTTATTATGTGCCAGGCACTATTTTAAGCACTAGGCACTTACCAACTGTAGTGTCAGAGGAAGACAGATAATAAACATATTGACAAATAAATAAATAAGATAATTGCAGTTGATGATTAGTGCTGGGAAGAAAATAAAACTGGTAATGGGAAAAGCAGGGTCTCAGCATTTTTGTACTGAGGACTCCTTTGGCAGTCTAGTGGAAACTGTTACTCCCTTTTGAGAATATTTATAAATGCATAATGTAAAAACACTGGATGATAAGAAAACCAGTTATATTGAGATACAGTTATCAGAATACAAAAAACAAACTCATGATGGAGTATGTGTGCTTCTTTACTGTACATTCTTATCAAGATCAAGTGCCACAGTTCTAATAGGCCTCTTTAATTTTAAAGGAGGATTAATGTAAATGATATTTTGAGATATCAACATCAATGGTAATCTTACATATAAGTACCTGAGATTTTTATTGCTAACAGAGTCAGAAGTGTCATTGATACTATCCTAGATTGTTGCCTACATTTATACTTAACATCTCATCTTAAGGTCATGGAATCCCTGAATATTATCCAAAGGCCTCATGGGAATCTGTGCCACCAAGTAAAAGCCCTTGAAATAGACAGAGTGACTTGTACTGGGGGTTGAGCTGTTTTACTGAGAGATGAATAATGTGATTTCTACTTTTAAAACACCATTGTGGACATATAGATTACTGGAATAGGATTGAGAGTCCAGGTATAAACCCATACATCTATGGTTGATTGATTGTTGATAAGGGCACCAGGACCATTCAATGGGGAAAGAATAGCATTTTCAGAAGATGGTGTTGGGACGACAACTGGATGAGCCATGTGTAAAATATTGAAGTTAGACCCCTACATCACATTATATGTAAAATTCACTCAAAATGGATCAAGGACTTAAATGTAAGAGCAGAAACTATCAACTTTGAGGGGTAAATATAGGGGTAAACTTTTGTGACATTGGATTTAGCAATTAATTCTTAGATATGATACCAAAAGCATAAGCAGCAAAAGAAAAAGATACATGAATTAGACCTCATCAAAATCGAAAAGTTTGAGTTTCAAAGGACAGTACCAAGAAATGAAAAGACAGCCTCAGAATGGGAGAAAATATTTGTGTATCATATATCTCATAAGAAACTTGTATCTGGAATATATTAAAAAAAAACTCTTAAAACTCAGTAGTAAAAATACAACCCAATTGAAAAATGAGCAAAGGATGGATATTCATGAACCCAGTCATCATCAGGGATGTAAAAATTCAAAGCACAATGAAATACCACTTCACACTCACTCCTATGGCTGTACTAAAAAAGGCAGCTCATAACAAGTGTTGGTAAGCACGAGAAGGTCAACAAATTGCAACCCTGTACATTGCTGGTGGGAATGTAAATGGTGCAGCAGTTTTGGAAGGCAGTCTGGCAGGTCCTCAGAAAGTTAATCACAGAGTTAGCATAATACACAGCTATTCCACTTCTAGAAACATACCCAAGAGTAATGAAAAGCTGTACCCAGATGTTCATGGCATCATTATTCATAACAGCCAAGAAATGGCAACAACCTAAATGCCTGTCAGAGGACAATTGGATCAAGAAAATGTGGTGTATCCACATGATGGAATCTTATTTGGCCATAAAAAGGAACGAAGTACCGATATATGCCACAACACGGTTGAGCCATGAAAATGTTATGCTAAGTGAAAGAAGCCAGTCACAAAAGACTATGTATTATATGGCTCCATTTATGTGAAATGTCCGAAATAGGCAATATAGAGAGAAAGAGAACAGATGAGTGCTTGCTTCAGGCTTACAGGAGTGGGAAGATGGAGGGTGATGTCTAAAAGGTACAGGCTTTCTTTCTAAGGTGACCAAAATATTCTGAAGTTTACTTTGGTGATGGTCACACAACTTTGTGAATATACTAAGTACCATTGAATTGTATCCTTTAAGCGGGTGAATTGTATGGAATAGAAATCATAACTCAATAAAGCTCTTACCCGCCCCCCCCCCAAAAAAAGTCATTCTGATGTGATGTGGAGAAGAGAGTGTGGGGCAGAGGATTAAGGGAAGGAGATCTTTGGGAGGCTTTTTCATTAGTCCAGTTGAGAGAATGACACCTTGGGTTGGGAGGGAGGCATTGGAGGTGGTGAGTTCACGTTGGAGGTATCACAGACACACGGTGCTGTTCAGTTCAGGAAAGAGAGAAAAATGAAGAGTGACTTCTAGGTTGTTGCCTTAATAACTGGTATTTTCTTCCTAGAAGACTTGAGGTTTAGTTACAAGCTATAGAAACGTTGAGAGGATACCTAAACACTACGAACTCTTTGGAGAGCCGGATCTCACCATGTCATCATTATCAATTTCTTTGTAGCTTCTAACAGAGAAAAATATTCATTATACACATGCGTATGCACACACACTCACCACATCACACGCACTCTTGTGCCTGCAGAGAAAGAACGTAAAAACTGCATGCTTTGGAAAGCCAAGCCTGGGAGAAGAGAATGAACCCCCAATCTCAACACTTCTCATATCGATGCTAAATTTGTTCTGTGGAAAAAGATCTATGATCAGAGCAAGTAGGAAAGACTCTACTCAAGAATTTATGTATCTTAAACATGTCCATCAAGCATAATTTTCTCCCTATCACATGTACAAGCAGTGAAGGAGAAGAAAATGTCATTTCAGGGCCTTGGGTATCATAGGATTTTGATAATGTTAGCAAAATAATGGATAAAATAACCATGATTGCTTCAGTCACCTGGTCCCAACTGAAGCCCAGGCGAAGTAAATCGTCAGTAGAGGCGTGTTAAAATCCTTGTTACTTAAGGTCCTTCTCTGGAGACAGCGTGGCTTCAGTAATGAACGAGCTCTGGAAATTAAAGAAGTAATCAGATTGTTAATTGAGGTTATTCGCTTCACCTCAAGCAGAAGTAAATGGAACGGACTCCTCCTGAACACGAACATTGCTCTGTTGTGGGGAGCCAAGGGTTTTCCATGATCCTGAGTCCTCCATGGCTCATGGTCACATAGAAACAGAAGGCGTTTTCCCTGGGGGGGGGGGGTTGAAGGAAGACATTCCGGGAACTTTAACCTTGAGCCAGAGAGGCAGGAGTTGATATGCACTCAGTTATGCTTCAGGAAGATATATTTCCCACAATAATTTTTCCCTCTTCTTCCAGGGCCCCTCAGGAGCTGGGATGTCCAGCCCCATGAAATTAATTGACAGAGGGCTCATTTCTAATCCCAACAGAACTTTGCCTTTTGCTGTATAACTCTAGGTTAGACAGGCCCATGGGTTCAATTTCCTCATCTGCAGAGGATAGAGCCGAATTAAAGAACTTGTGAAATTGTCTTCTATATTTTACCACTCTTGGCTGTTTTTTCAAATTGAGGTAAAATTCACATAGCATAAAATTAACCATTAGTTGTATTAAGGTGTACAATTCAGTGGCATTTAATATATTCGCCATGTTAGGCATCCATTACCTCTTTCTAGTTCTAAGACACTTATATCACCCCCGAAAGAAACCTCATACCCAGAAACGGTCACTTCCCTACCCCTGGCAACCAACAGTCTGCATTCTGTCTCTATGGGTTTACCTTTTCCGGATGTTTCATTTAAATGGAGTCATACATCTGTGTCTGGCTTCTTTCACGGAGCATTGTATTTTCAGGGCTCATCCCTGTGGTAGCATGTATCAGTGCTTCACTCCTTTTTATGACTGAGTACTACTCCATTGTGTGGATTTGTCACATTTTGTTTATCCATCTTCAGTTGATGTGTATTTGGATTGTTTCTACTTTTTGGCCATTTTGAATAACACTGCTATGAACATTTCTGCATGAGAATTTGTTTGAATTCCTATTTCAATTCTTTGAATTGCTGGGTCATCTGATTATTCTACATTTAACTTTTTGAGGAATCACCAAATTGTTTCCCACAGACTTTGGACTCAGACAGAGTTGGGATTCAGGTCTAGGTCTGCGTCTTTCTAGGAATACAACCTTGGGCAAGTTATAATCTCTGTGACTCTTTTGTCTGCACATGCCTGACAGAGAGACGGAATGAGTGCTCTTCCTTCTTAATGATGAATACAGGTCGAGTGAAAGAGGTGGGTTTTAAACAATCTGCTTTTAAATTCTTCTTCTTATTATTTTTGCTATTGGACCTTATCATAGAATGTTTTCTTTGCGGTGGATTTCCTGCCAAATCATGCTTCATTAAATTAATAGTAAAATTTTAATGTATTTATTTTCTATGTGTATACCGATTGATGAGGACAAGGGAGATGAATCTTTGGGACAAAATCAGGAAGATAAAGTGGGCTAACTGTTAATCCTGAGATTCCTCGGGTAGATGATCCCCCTTTATTTACTTACCATTTTGTGCATGTTTGAGGATAGACTTGGTTATTGGAGTGGTTATTGATCTCTATGTTCCTTCCATAACATGGCCTGCTTATCATTTTTTAAAAAAATGAGCAACTATTGGCCACAAATTGCCTCATTAGCTTTGGAGGAATCAACAACTACTTCTATGACTTAGGATGAAATATGATCCCTACATTCAAAGCTCAGCCCCATCTCCCAAATAGCACCCACTGATAAGTCCCAGTGGTGCAGTTTTCATGATGGACTGTTCTTTTCTTGCTCTCAAGTGCTGTAAGCCCCCACACAGTGAGCACCGAGGGCCACTCCTCCCTTGGGGTTTGGCCCCAGTGATAATGAGGGTTTTGGACTGGTCCCATGGGAAGTAACCCATGAGGGGTCACTGTGTGACTACAAGTGGCCCAAGCTGGAATTTCTGATCCCTAGAGGTGGTTAAATAATGAGAGAGAATGAGAAAAACAGCAAGTGTTTGGGCCCAATGCCCACTTAGGTCAGGGAATGGTGGACCAAGGAGATGCCTTGGCAGGCTAATAATTTTGTATCCCTTCAAATCAGTGTTCTTTACATATTTATTAAATATTTAGTGGAAAGACTGAGCTCTGTGTGGGCAAAGGTAAAGAAGAGAAGGCAGAAAGTGATGTTAGAGGTGCCTCAGAAGCCCTGGCCAGTTGCCTTTGCAGTTCAGAGACCCTCTGGTCTTGAATATGTCCTTGCAGAGTCTCATCTCCTCTCAAGTGGCTTTTCCAAATATTCTTCCTGCTTTCCCTGAAAATCTCATTTTTCCGTCTTGTTACTTCTCCAGTGATCTTTTGAGCACCATATAGACTGTCACGCAGGAAACTACCCAGTTGGGCCACTCCATAATTCACCTCTGGCTGAGAGGTCAACAAAAAATTTTGAATTAAATGCTTACTGTGACAGGCATTGTGCTAAGCCCCTTGTAAGTGTCACCTCGCTGAACCCTCCGAACAGTCAATAAGGCATGTATTGTGCCAACCCCCTTGAACAGGCGAGGAAACCAGTGCACAGGGTCTTGACAGTGGCTTTCTTAAGGTGACAGTGAGGAGGAGGCAGAAAGAGGATTTGAATCCATACCTTTAACTTTAACCCCTATATTTTTCTTGGGCAAAATCACGTATTATTTCTTTCAAAGCCAGGATTTCAGACCCCTGATAATGACGGCAAAATGAAAGCCATTTGGGGACAATTTGATACTAAAACATCCCATGTACCAACACTAGTGATTTATTTCAGAATCAAAATTGTTACAATCATGAAGCATAAGTTTCTGTAATGTAGATCTTTCTGAGAACTGGAAGGACATACCCATCTCTGAAGGTGGTTCTGTGTTAATTTGGTTCCCAGGAAATATAGCATTTATACCATCATTTGCATTTGGCAGTGCCTTCCAAGTCCCTGACGGGCCAAAGCTTTAGAATGATGGAACTTTGGAGTTCACAGGCATCTTCTGGGGCCTGGTGAACCTCAGAACCAGAACCTGGGTTTAGTCAGACACTCAGTCAGGGAAGTTGATTGATCGCTTTTCCTATTTGTAACTAATTGCAAAAAAATGCCCGGAACTTCATAGGGAAATTTTTCCGTCTTCTGCTTTTCTCCATGGACCTCAAATTGCTTGATATTCTGGCTGTTTCCAGGCTGTTGACGTCAGTGGAAACGGCATGCACAGAATAATTATCTAATATGCGATAAACTCCATGCTATGGTCTGGCAAGGAAGTACTGCTCCAGGCAAAGGGGAACTCGGATTATATAAAAAAGCAATAAACCTTTCCTTCGTTACTCCTGAAGGAGGATTCTGGCTTTGAAGATGAACTAAAAGTACAAAAAGGGCCTATTTTGTCCTGGGGGAAGTGCACCTCTCTCTTCGAATGCCGAAGTTATTGTTTTTGGACATGGGCTTAGTAGAATGGAGACCACAAAGACTCTGCAGTTACACACCCAGGAGTTCATGGCCGTCTGTCCCGAGAGCTCCTCCTTTCACCTGAAACCCCTTCTTGTGGGGTGAACAGGTTTCCTCAGAGCCCATATGATTTATTCCTCTTCTCTCCTGAAAGCATCCAGTCCTGGGCCGGGCGAGGGAAAGATAAATGAGTCCCAGTGGCCGTGTTGTAGATTACTTAGTGCCAGTTGTCAGTTCTTTTTTCCCTGGGAAGGGTTTGAAATGAGATTGTTTTCGACAGACTGTCCATGATAAATGATTTTCCGAGTAAGAAATTGCTTTCAGTGCTGAACCTCACCAAATCACCGTGACAAATGTTTGTGGTGGCGGGGGGGCCTTCTCCTTGCCATTTCATGCTCAGGGAGGGGTGAGGGGGGTGGGAGGCTGGGATGGGTCAGATAGGGTGTCTCCTGGATGCAGACAAAGAGGGACGGGGACCTTTGTTTCTGGGCGATGCGTTTGGTCAGCTCCTTGCAGCTTTTGCTGCAAGTCCAGAATATTCCAGATCTGAGGGAGGAAGTAGGTAGGGGAAAGGGATGTGTGCATCTGTTAGTCCTGGATTATTGTGGTTGTTTCCATATGTAACTGTAAGGTGAGGAGGCTAATGACAGTTATAAATAGAGTAGTGATGTGTACACACAGCAGGGGCAGGAACCCTCCAGGCCATGTTCCCAAACTCTTACTAGTTCATGACCCCTCCTGAAAAATCACAAAAATAGCATTCCCTCTTTCAATATTATTTGGCATTTCAAAAGAGATTGAATACCATGTCTGAAGTCACAACGGACTGTTAGAACACGCCTTTTCCAGCTGTACAGGGCCCCCCTTTGTCCTCTAGATTCTGGGAGAGTGGGGGCCTCCTGTCTGGCAGTCATATAGGGCTTGGTGACAGAGGTCCCCAGGGCATTGGCAGGAGGATACATTTAGAGCCAGAATCTGGAGGCTGAGCCTGCGGCATCACAGGGCTGTTTAGTCAGAGCGCGGGTGAGATGATGAGCCTGTAAGAGGGGCCCACAGTGCTGTCTGAGCTGCAGATGGAACCTCAGCAGTTCTAGTTTAAAAGGGATTGTTACTCTCCTGCATTTGGGCCGGTGGCCTCCATGTCTCCTGGCTGCCTGCCAGGTCCCAGCTCCTGCCTCCTTTTAAGGTCCCAGGAGGAAGGCCATGAATGCGTCTTCAGTGATGCTTACCCAGTGGCCAGTAGCCCAGGTCACCTCTGTGAGTTGCCTGTGAGCAGCTGCAGGGGTTCACAGGCTTCCTGGCACATGGATTCCGGGAGAGGCAGAGTGTGACACTGCATGCCCAGGGCCCACCATGGGGATAAACTGGCCCTTAGGTTGGTAGCGGGAGCAATAGCACACCCTTGAGAATTATTGAGTATACCGTTGGCTTCCACCGTGACTTCAGAAGCAGGGTCTGTTGAGAGCTTGTTGGTTTTCCTAGTCACAGTGGAGTCTTCTGGGGTGGGTGGAGAAAGATGGGTCATGCTCCTCCTCCCTACTTTGTTCTTCCTGAAATAATAATCCCATCTTCCTAATAGTTTCAGCCTCTGTTTAGGCACACCAGCATATGGACTGAGGCCTGAGAGGAAATGCATGTGCCCAAGAACACACAGTTGGTCAATTTCAGTGCTGCCACATTCATTCCCCCGGTCTGTCCTCACCTTGCTCACATCCTGTCTTCCTGGTGTGCCCCATGACATCCTCCCTTCACTCAGGATACTGCAGAGGAGGACTCAGGAAGGCAACACTTGCCTAGTAGAGCTGAGTGTCAAGAGTTCAGCACTGCCTACTAGATTCATTCATCCATCAAACATTTATTGAGGGTGTTGTGGACACAGACAGAAACAGAAAAAGTTTTCTGCCCTCAAGGAGCTCACAGTCTTATGTGGAATCTGACAAGAAGTAGTAGTAACAACAGCAGCAACCAGTAGGTTGAGTACTTCCTATGTTCTAGTATGTTCTAGTCCACATTCTAGGCTTTTTCTCTTATTAACTCATCTGAACCTTACTACTATCATCATCCTCATTTTATAGATGAGGAGACTGGGCCTCACAGAAGCTAAAGAGCTCCCCCAGAGTCACGCAGGTGATGGGTGGTACCACTGAGATCTGAATCCTGGGAGCTGTTGCTCCAAGGATAGATGCTCTAAATTGATGCTACAGTGGGGGTGAGTCTAGGGCAAGGTGGATGTGAGGCGGAGGAGTGGTCAGCACCTCCACGGGCTAAGGGAAAGCTGCTCTAGGGAGCCGATGCTTGAGCTGGGTCCCAACTCTTCTCCAGGCATCCTGGTCTTCAACATCGGTGAGAGGCAACCCTGCTTTCCTGATCTCTGGGCTCAGTCTCCAGGTGTTGGGTCTGCCCCACAGCCCTTTCTTGTAGTGTGAGGACCTTCACGAAGGAGGCAGGCTCACCAGTGCTCTCCATTTGGATCCAGGGGTTTGGGACCTATATGCAAAGGAAAGAAGATATGTGCACGGATCCGTGTGCTCCGCTCCATCTTCTGCTAGAGCTCCGGCATTGAAAGTTACAGTCATGTGGGATAGGACACCTTTTAGGAACCGTTCAGAAAGAATGTGGCTCGTCTCCCAATTTGGGTCTCTGAGCCATGGGCCCAGGCCATGCCTTGTTGGTTAGAGCAGAAATTAGAATAATTAACTCTCTATTTTGGGAGCAGACACACCTAGGGCTAATTAGATCAGCCAAACCGCAGGTGTGTCTGGGTCCATGGAACGGTAACATCCCAGATATTCAGCAAATTTGGCAAAACAAGAGAGACGGAGGCAGGGATTAAGCTCAAGGGACTCATGGAAAGCACCCTTTGCCCCGTGCCCCGGCTTCAGGAGCAAGCCAATAACAGAAGCGTGGCGGGGAAATTCCCAAAGCCTTCTGTAGCCATCAGATTCGTGCTGGGAGAGTCACAGTCAGCTTGCTCAAGGACTGCTCTATTCTGGAACTTCTCTGATGTCAGGCAATATTCCAAGTAGTAGAGACTCCCACACACTTCCTTACTGCCCCAGATCTCTGGTTTATTGAGCTCTTTGGTTCTGCAAGTGAACCATCACCACTGAGGCTCTTCACCTCTCTCTGCATGTTGCTCATGACCTCCGCCAGGTGACCACATTTGTGGCCTGAGCTCACCCTCCTTGAACCTGTGCTGTCTGAAACTATGTTGCCTAGAGAAGCTATCCTTGGCTAAGGAACCACCCCCCAGAACTGAGGAAGGGAAGGAGGCATGACAACCAGTCAGAATTATCTTCATTAGCCCTGGCAGTGGCTCTTGGAGCCATCAGTGCAGTCTTCCTCCCTTCTGGGTTTCCTGCCACTGTGTCTGCAAGTCCAATCAAGAAGGTATCCCAACAGGCCACCACTGTTATGTGGTTCTTATTTTGGTTCATTCTAGGCATGTTCTAGCTTTCTTGCATTTTCTTTTAAATTTGTTTTGGGGACAGATAACTTCTCTAAGTGGGGAGCGTGGCTAATAGTAAAGAATTTTAAGGATGACAGTATAGATGGGCAAAGATCACTTGAGAAGACCAAGATGAGCAAGTGGCTGGGTCAATGCAGTCTGAAAAACCAACACATTCTCTGTTACAACATGGTCTGATGAGAAAAACTGACCACTTAAACGGCTTCTGAATTATAGCTCTTTCAAGCTGAAGAGAAATGGCCTAATTATTTAAATGCAGTTCAGTCCTGCAGTAGGATACCCCACAGTCCAGTTCGTAATGTAAAATTGGATATCTAGAGAATGACTATCAGCTCCAATCCCTGACCTAGTCTCAGCTAATTAGGCTACAGTTTCTTTTTCTTTCTTTCTCTCTTTCTTTCTTTCTTTCTTTCTTTCTTTCTTTCTTTCTTTCTTTCTCTTTCTTTTCTTTCTTTCTTTCTTTCTTTCTTTCTTTCTTTCTTTCTTTCTTTTCTTTTTTCTTTCTTTTCTTTCTTTCTTTCTTTCTTTCTTTCTTTCTTTCTTTCTTTCTTTCTTTCTTTCTTCTTTTCCTTTCCTTTCCTTTCCCTTTCTTTCTTTCTTTCTCTCTCTCTCTCTTTCTTTCTTTCTCTCTCTCTCTCTCTTTCTTCCTTCCTTCCTTCCTTCCTTCCTTCCTTCCTTCCTTCCTTTCTTTCTTTCTTTCTTTCTTTCTTTCCCTGGGGGTTGGGACAACTCTGCCTTGGGAAGCAGAAATGCAGAGAGTGGGGTCCTCTTTTCCCCAGTGTTTTCCTGGTGCTATATCCCTGAAATCTGGAATCTGGCCAATAAAACAGGAGCCAACTAATCAAGATGTTCCTGGAATCATTACTGCTGTCCTGGAAGCCCCAACAGCCAAAGCTTCTAGAGTCATCCCATTGGTACTTACCCCAGAGCAGCCAACTAGCCCAGGTAGAACCAGGCTGCTGCTGGGCTGGAGACGATGTGGATCTTGCAGTAGGACACCTGGTGGCTGGCTGTGCAGGCTCCCTCAGGCCATTTTAGTACCCTTACAGTGATGCAACTCCACATTTTACATGATTGAAAGGTTTAGACCTTGCTTGTCATATTACGTTGAGAGTAGGGTGCAGTGGGTAAAGTGGGTGGGGAAGCAGAATGTTGAAGGTTTATTTTAATTTAATGTTATTTAATTCAGATTGGACATTTCAATATGATGCTCAAAAAAAAAAATGCTCCTATTTTCTAATTCTTGTGGATTTCCCAGGGACTGTGGGCTTCACCTGTAACAAAGCCTAAGACACACCTCCCAAAGACTGGAGAGCAAGTTCATTGCTAATGAGCCTAGATCTCACCTTTTTCTGTCTCCAGTAAAGAGGATTTTCATTTTGCCCCTTTTACATATGAATGCCATGTGCTTTCATGTATTATTTTGTTTAATCACCAATAATCCTGTAATGAAGTTGTTTTTGGGGTCATTATGGTACAGATGAGGAAATAGGGGCTCAGGGAAGTTAAGTCACTTGTCTAATAGCTTGCATGTAGGTGACAGAGCTGCGATTCGAACCTGAATCTGTCTGGCTCCAAAGTCTAGGCTTCCCTACTCTGCATCATTAGAGTCCATGTGATACAGTGGTTAGGCAGGTGCAGATTAGTTCTTTAATGCATAATGCTCTTTTTTTTTGGAGGGTGGTAGGGGACGTAGACATCCTTGAGAGTTTTATGAAAAATGTGCACCTCTGGGTGGGCAGAGAGCTGGGAAACACCCCAACTTCACAAATTTGCATATAATTTCTGAGAGTCCATGGGGCCTATGAAGCCCATCTGGGATTATTTAGACCTAGGGGAGTCTCGGGATCCCAGGGTAAGCTAATTAGGATCTTGGGAAGATTTATTAAAAGTAAAAGATCCGTTAAATATTTTTAAAGAAAAAGATTGGCTGATTGGAAGGCCATTTCCAGAAATTTCCTTCAGGCTCTTCAGAAATAAAGAACAGGGATGAGGACAGGAAGATGGAGAGGAGATGAGTGAGAAGAGGAAGCAGTATGGAAGGCATTAAGAAATTAGCAAGCAGTAAAAGCAATTTGCATTGTGAATAATTAAGGCTGTTCAGACCCTACGGACTTGGTTGAAGCACTATTCACAAGCATTTTCTTTTCAGGTTAAAATTAATTGGAGTGTTGGTTTATTTATCTTTTCCCTTGGTGAACCAAATGACTCATCCTGATTTATAAAGCTTCCACCTATCCACTCTCTATTAAAATCAGTGGAGGTGAGTGATTGACAATTTTATTGAGCTCCCTGGGGCCATTATTAGTAAAACACAGATGCTGGTGGCCAGGTCAGTGGCTGCTTGAGACTGAGAGCACCCAAATCTCCAGTTTCTATGAAAAGAAAAAACAGGTAGCCTCTTGAGGGGGAGTGTCATTTATGTCTTCAGGTAGACTTTTTAAAAAAGATTTTATTTATTTATTTATTTATTTGAGAGAGAGCAGGAGAGAGAGAGCGAGAAGGGAGAGGCACAGAGGGAGAGAGAGAGAGATCTCAAGAAGACTCTCCACTGAGCAGGGAGCCCAACACGGAGCTCGATCTCACGACCCTGAGATCATGACCTCAGCCGAAATCAAGAGTCTGATGCTCAAGGGACTGGGCCACCCAGGAGCCCCTGTCCTCAGGTAGACTTTTAAAAGAAAATGGAATACATGGCTAAGTGGGTAAGGAGGATTAGATCCAAGAGCTTGGGGGATTTTTCTATTTCAAAACTAGATGAAGTTTCAAACCCAGGACAGATACCTGATCCAAGCTCCCGTTCCTTGTGTTTAGAGAAGATCCGTTGAGCACTTTATATGCACAAGAATGACCCAGAATTCCTTCATATGCCTTATCTCCTCTGCTAGACATTTTTAGTCTCCTGAGGTTTCAGAAATAAATAAGGAGATGTTATTCCCAGCCTAGCCCTGGAGGAAGGTCAAGCATTCATCCCAGACCCTGTCGGGCAGTCTTTGGAGATGGTGCAGAAAAGACTGGGCTCCCCAAAGATCTAGAAGCCCCAGAACACATGACTACTTCTCAGGGTCTAGATTCTGACCACACCGGGTACACTCTCAGCTCTAGTCCTGAGTGGTGGACTGACCTTGAGGAAGTCAGCCTAGAGGTTAAAGCACAGTTTTGGTGTCAAAGGCCTGCCATGTTTAGGGGATTAAAACAGTGCCTTCAGGAAGAGTTATTACGGTGTGTTGGCTCTGAGCTTCAGGTGCTCCAGTTGTAGAATAGAGCTGAAAATACGGGGCTGTCACGAGGATAATGAGCTAACGCCGCGAATGTGCTTGAAACAGTGCGAGGCAGATCATGCACGTTCAGCCTGTGTTTGGCAGCAGTGGGTCATAGCTCTGATGACAAGAACCAGGCCAGGGGGATCTTGGCAGTTCCCACATGGATTGAGGTTGCTGGAAAACCTGATAGCCGGTAGGAGCTTTAAAAATGCTGATCTTTACCTACCATGTCCTATGTAGCTTCAGTCAGTGTCGAAGTGTATAAGGCCTAGGGCACCACACCGCTTGGTACCCAAGATGCAGGCCTGCCTGGGTTTGGGATTTGTCCTTCTCCCATTGGAGCACAGTGAGCCTGTGTGCCCGTGTCTTTGTCTATTAAGTTTCTGGTACTAGGTTACTGCTAATAGTGCTTCGAAGAAATGAACATATTAGCTCTTCTTAGAAGAATGTAATCAAGATTGTATTATGCTGATGGAAAGCAGAAATCAGTGCTTCTCTCTAGGCCCTGTGGTCTAAAAGGGTAAAATTAATTTATTAAGTATGTCTGTGAAGTAAAAGTTCTGAGGGCATGACTCCAGGGCTGATTCTGGGGATGGCAGTGATCAGGAGTACTGATTGTCACTAGACAAGGTGAAGCAGGCAAGTAGACACTTTGAGCCCAGGGGATCTGAAAGACTTTGAGATGGATCCTCCCCTTCCCCCCCAAAATAAAATTTAATGCCTTTTTTTTTTTATAAAGGAAAAAGAGATAGTCTCATAAGTGTTGAAAACTGACCCAACAGTTAGAGAAAGGACCTTCTTGAGGTCATGGATATTTGTGGGCGATTCGTGGGATTGGCATGAAGTGGAATGCTACTGGGCTGAAGTGGTTGAACCATGTGGTGGGGCTTGGCCCTGCAGGGCCCTCCTCAGGGGTTCCAGTGAAAATGCCCACAGGAGTCAGGCTGGACATAATGCAACAAGGAGTCATGGGGCCTGGGGATACCTGTCCGTAGGTCAACTCTAAAGAATTATTCTCCAGTGGGAACATGGAGCTGGTCTTTCAGGCCTTCTGTTTATTCAAGTGATTCTGGAAATCCATGGTTTGTTTTAATATAACACTTCTGATTTTTAAAAAACTGTGTGGGTGGCCGTTTTGCAACTTTTGACTATAGAAGATGACCAGGGAGCTACTTGCTTTGTATGGGCAAGGAGGCCAGGGGGTCCTCTGGCAATGGGGTGCTGGACTCCTTCCACTCTGGCCACCCCCCTCAGCTGTTGAAAGAGAAGGGCTCACAGTGTTGGGGGTCTTGAGGGAAATATTCTTCTTCTGCCCACCCCCCTTCCAGTGGTGGTCCCAGAATTCCATTCCTGAACATACACTTCCTCGTCTCTTCTAGGAAGCATTCTCCAGTTCTCCTATTGTGTTGGAATAGATATTTAAAGCATAATGGAAATGACTGTTATACATAAGGTAGAATCCGAGCACATTTTTAAAGTCTTGAAACAATCTTTTAGTCTCATGATCCTGCCCACTAACGGTCCAAGGGGGTTATGGAATGTCTATCTAGGTGGGTCACACTTAAAGAAAAAAAAAAAAAGAAAACTGAATTCAAAACAGAGATTGGAAATTGACTGCTCTCAGCACAAAATGAGTTTTCTCATTATAAACGTTTCCACTGCAAGCTTTCATCACAGTGTTCTGGTTGAATTTACAATAGGATTTAGTTTATAAATCAATTCGATCTACACATAATTTTCAGGAAAACATCTGCAGCACAAATTGAGGTGCACCTGCACTTCATACCATTTTTTTCCTCAGTGCGTGTTTCATTTTCCACTTTGTTCTGTCCGTGTCATCTTTAAGAATCTCTGTGTTTTCATTCTTGCAGCTCTTGGAGACGTCACAGCAAATCCACATATTGACGGTAGGGAGCTCAGGGGTGGCCCCAAACGCACTCCACAAATGGATCATAATGCCCATTCCTTTAAAAGACACCAGTTGATGTTGGGAAGAAGTGACCAAGAAACAGTGGGGGATGGTGAGCCGGATCTGCCATCTACATCTCCATAGCTGATACAGGGAAAAAAAGGTTCATGGAAAAACCCATAATGAAGGCCTCTGCTCGTGAGGTTTTTCTCATCTGAGCTTTTCATCCATAATGTGGCAGAGTGAGAGACATAGCTTAGTCTTGGCTCTGCTGCTTACTAACTTTCTGCAGCCCATTTCCTTGTCCATAAAATGGGAGCATTATGCTTTTTTTGAAAGACAGCTGTTGAGGACTACATGAATGATGAACACAAAGCCAAAGTCACAGGCAGGGCCAGGATCCACCTTATAGTACTCCTTTGATAAATGTTCGTTCTTTTTCTCGTAAGTGTGTTCGTGCATACGGCACCAGGAGCTGATGCTTAGACCTTAAGAAAGCTACCATATTTCATTTTAAGAAGCAAAAATTAAAACAATATGTTAACATTTCCCAAATCAAGGAGTGTCTTTGCAATTGATAGCTTCTTAAGGTTACATAATTGGTGGAGTTTGTTTTCCTTCTTGGTGGTACATGAAACAGTACAACTTAGAGTGAATACAATGAAGTATTTATATTTTTAAAGGTGAGCCTGTTAGACATTACATGTGTAATGTATAACTTCTCCTCCTCCCTCTTTTCCTTCTCTTCTTCCTTGTCTTCCTTCTCTGTCCTCTTCTTCCTCTTTTTGTTCTTATTAACAGCTTGATTGAGACTTATCTCATATACCTTAAAATTTACTGATTTAAATCGTTCAGTGGTTTGTAGTATATTCACAGAATTGTGCAACCATCACCACAATCTAATTCTAGAACTCTTTCAGCTCCCGCAAGAGAAACTGTATATCCATCATCAGTCTCCCCCCACCTCCTGCCCTCAATCCTCCCAACCCTAGGCAACCACTAATCTACTTTCTGTCTCTCTGGATTTGCCTCTTCTGGACATTTTACATAAATAGAATCTTAGAATACAGGGCCTTTTGTGACGGGCTTCTTTCATTTAGCATAATGTTTCCAAGGTTCATCCGTGTTGTACCATGTGTTGGCACCTCCTCCGAGTAACACTCCACTGTACGGATATGCCAAACTTTGTTTCTGCGTTCATCAGCTGATGGACATTTAGGCTGATTCCACTTTTTGTCTATTACAGATAATGTTTCTATGAGCATCTGTGTACAGGATTTTGTGTGGGTGTATGTTTTTATTTCTTTTGAGTATATACCTAGTAATGGAATTACTGGGTCATACGACGTTTTAGCACGGCTGCCATAACAGAATACCTTACACTGGGTGGCTTAAACAGCACATTTCTTTCTTTCTTTTTTTTTTTTTTTTTAAGATTTTATTTATTTATTTGACAGAGATAGAGACAGCCAGTGAGAGAGGGACCACAAGCAGGGGGAGTGGGAGAGGAAGAAGCAGGCTCATAGCGGAGGAGCCTGATGTGGGGCTCGATCCCACAACGCCGGGATCACGCCCTGAGCCGAAGGCAGACGCTTAACCGCTGTGCCACCCAGGCGCCCCAGCACATTTATTTCTTATATTTCTGGAGGTGGGAAGTCCACGATCAAGGTGTCAACATGGTGGGTTTCTAGTGAGGGCCCTCTTTTTGGCTTCCAGATCTTCTCATGGCAAACTCTCTTTTATCTGTTCTTATTAAGAGCACTGACCCCATCATGGCAGCCCCACCCTCATGACCTCATCTAAACCTAATTATCTCCCAAAGGCCTCATCCAAATACCATCATCACGGTGGAATTTAGGGCTTGAACATATGAGTTTTGGGGAGTCACAGGTCAGTCGGTGGTGTGGTATCTGTATGCTTAACATTTGAAATAACTTTTAGCTTTTTTCATTATGAACTCTGTTTTGTCCCCAGCTTTTATAGTGATCCCTATGAGTTTGCTATGAGGTAGTGACTCCACAGCTCACAGATGCAAACGCCGTGGCCATTCATTTATTCATTCAGTGAAAACTTAATTATCTGGTCAGTGCTGGATGCTGTAAATCAGCAAGCCAGTAAATGTGATCAGGGGATGCCTATAATCTAGTAGGGGAGTCAGGCCAAAAAAAAAAAAAAAGAAAAGAAAAGCAAAATAAAACAGATGAATATTAAAAGCCAATTTTAATTTGTTATCATGCTCTGAAGATAAGAGAGAACATCAGGCAAAGATGGTAGTGGTTTGACTGAATGGGTGGGAGAGCAGAGGAGTTAATGAGAAAGATATTTTGGGTGGGACTCACTGGGGGGCTAGATACAGAGTGAAGGAAAAGGAGGAGTCATGGGACCTTATAAGTGTTTGGCTTGAATAACAGGTTAAGGGTGCTGCCACTTACTGAGAAGGGAAGGGCTGAATCAGTTGTTTGGTGAGAAATTAGGATTTCATGGGGGTGTTACCTTTGAGAAGTCTGTGAGACAAAGAAGAGGAGATGTCAAGAAGTTACATGTGAGAGGCCAGAACTTGGAAGGAAGTCTGGGCTGGGGTTGTACGTTCAGAAAATATAAAGATGATTTTGAACTCATGAGAATGGATATCATTATTCAGGAGAAAGTGGCCAGGGGGAGGAGAGGAGCACCTGCATGTAGAGTCTGGATAAAGCAGGAGCAACCCGGCTGGGAAACAGAAAGAACACCACCGGGAGGTTGGGATGGTGGGAGCCTGGGGAGGAGAGTGTATCAGGGGGACCAGCTAGTCCACTGCCAAGTGCACATCAGGGAGGACAAGGGCCCAGAGTCACGTGTGGAGTTTGCTACATGGGCATTGCTGGTGTCCTTGCTAAGTGCAGACTTAGCGAGTGAGGGGGGTAGGCCAGAAGGAAGTGGACGAGGGAAGGAGTGCTTCTGGAAATTTGGCTACGAAGATAATAAGGGTCAAGTGTCTCAGTGGGATGTGAGATCAAGGAAGGTGTTTGTTTGGTATAATCAGCGATGGCTGAGCAAGTGTATATTTGGGTGCCAGCCCTCCAGCAGTGAGGGAGAGATGGCAAGAGGACAGAGACAGGCCAGAGCTGATACAGCATCCATGGAGGGCATGCCCTTTTGTGGGAGGAGGGAAACTGGTGCCAAGGAATGAGGAGGCACCGAGGAGGGGCTGGTGTAGGCGAGTGCAGGCTTGGAGGGCTGCCGGGGGGAAAGTTGATCTGATTCCATGTAGTATTCCTTCTAATGACGTTACGAAACGAGCCCACGGGCTGAGCAGGATGGTGCACAAAAGGGCATGGGAGGCCAGAGGAGAAGAGAAACTATGAAATAGTGGCCTTGGGGGATTGGAAAGCAAACCAATTCAAGCAAAGTAACAGTTGGCTCGTCAGTATTGAGTGTCGGTTTGCAGTGTGAGATCATGAATTTAGAGTAAAAGCGGTCATTTCAATTGTCTGATTTTATCCAGGGGTTTTAACTGCTCAGGGGCTGGTTGGAGCAGAGGAAGAGTCCAGTGCATCATGGGGAAGCCTTTGTTAGGGATGGAGGGTGGCAACAGAGGGGTGGTGATAATGCTGAGCTGGGGGAATCGGGCTGGACAAGGAGCGTCATGGGGCAGGGCAAGGAGGAAATGGCTGGCAGGTGGTTGGCAATTTTGTTGGTGATTTGAAGGTTTCCTGGAGGCTGAAGAAGGATGCCAGAGGGGAACTCCTGAGCAGGTGAGCCCACAAAGTGAGAGGCTGTGGTTGAAGAATGGGGTGTTTAGGGTGAAGATAGAGAATACTTTGTAGTTGCTGCCGCTGACCAGGTCCCGGGCATGACCATGGAAGTGGGTGGGTGGTGTGCAACGGAGGGATAGGTCATGGACAGTTAGCAGAGCAAGGAGCCAAGAGTCCAGCATTCCCATGGTGCATCGATGCCATAATCATCGAGAAGAGGATCGGAGATGCAGAGGATGGGGAAGACTGTGAACTTGGCCCCAGCCATAATCATTAGTCCCCCTTCTAAGTATGTGTGTGGTTCTTATGTCCTGATTACAATTTTGAAATTAAAATTGACCTGTGGGAATCGAAGTATCAGAGATTCAAGCTGATCCCTTGCAGCTTCTGCTTTATGGTTTTTTTTTTTTTTTAAGATTTATTTATTCATTTGAGAGATAGAGAGAGAGAGCATGAGCCTAAGGGGCAGAGAGAGAGAGAGAATCTCAACCAGACTCCATGCTGACCATGGAGCCCGATGAGGGGCTCAATCTCCTGATCTCTGAGATCAGGACCTGAGCCGAAACCAAGAGTCAGATGCCTAACTGAATGCACCACCCACGCTCCCCCATTCTTCTGCTGTATTTTTAAGGATGATTGTTTCAGCGACCTGGTCCTTGAAGATGTGGGTGCTTCTGCTCTCACAGTACTTTCTTCATGCTTCCTCTGCTGCAGGCTTGGATTGACACAGAACATAGACATGGAGGGTTAGATTAATGAGATGAAGATGATTAAGAAATCCAAGCCTAGATGCTGACAACTACTTTCCAGGTCTTCAACCTTAGCTGCATTTCCCACATGCAGGACTAAAGCCGCTTTTCCTCTTTGCAGGGTACCCTGTGAATTATACCACATTGTTACACATCATAATTGTATCATTGCACGTCATAACAATGGGATTTCAACAGTTATTATTGCACATTCTAATTATGTGATTACTCAGTCTTTCACCAATTATGTAATTAGATTTAATTATACCAATTGCACAAATAAACGATAGTCAACTACGAATTACTTAAAATAAAATCCAGAACTGTGCATATGTTGGCAATTGCCCCAAAAACAAGAATAGGAAATGAGAAAGGAGGAAGGCTTATGAAACCAATTAGCAAGTGAAAGGAATGATGTGATCTGGACAGATCTTTAAGGATCACGTCAGGAGATATGGAAGTTTCCTGTCATTTTCCTCTCCAACAGAGCGTGGTGGTAAGAATTGGGGTTGTCGAAGTCAAGAATACTGATGCATTGTTGTTACGCCTGGAAGAGCAGTTTGCTTCTATTTCCTTAAGAAAGAAGGGGAGAAGGGGAGAGAGAAAGAGTGAGCAAAGAGCAAGAGATATTGATGAGCGAGGGAGGGAGAAGGGGGAAGGGGGTGGGGAGGAGGGGGACAGTGAGGAGAGGGGAGGAAGAGAACAAGTTAGACATTTAGCCATTAAAAATATTATAGTATCAGGGCGCCTGGGTGGCACAGTCAGTTACGTGTCCAACTCTTGGATTTGGCTCAGGTTGTGATCTCAGGGTCGTTGGATCAAGCCCCACAATGGGCTCCATGCTGGGTGTGAGGCTGCTTGAGATTCTCTCTCCCTCTCTTTGCCCCTCCCACTCATGTTCTCTCTCTCTCTCAAAAAATAAAATAGTGCAGTATCATTTACTATGGGGCATAGAATCAGTGCTAAGGGAATTCAGATTTATTATTTCAACTTTAGTCCTTATCTGACCCACTCTGACTTTTTCTGTCCTTCACCCTTGGTTTAGTTCCCCCAAACCCCTTCTGAGGTCGTTACCTGAAGCTAGAACTTTAGGGCCAGGCACCTGTCACATTCAAAACTAAATCTGTGAGACCAAAACTTAATAGGAGGGAAACCCAGTATCTGGAACAGGGAATAAATGCCATCCTCGTCATGGCTCCTCACATGCCTTGCCCTTGCTTGGTGGGTAGTTGCGAGTTGGAGTGCCTGTGAACACATGGGGCTGTCTCGCAGGGACCAGCTGTTTCTATGGAGACACCCCAGAGGCGTGGTCTTGTCTGGGAGCGGGTTTTCTCTGGTGCAGGTCGCCGAGCCAGAGTGGAGACCAGTGGTGACTGCACCAGTCAGTTTTTTTGACTCTTCTATGCCTCGGAGAAGGGTGCCCTCGTGCTTCTGGAAAGGAGAGGCAGAGAGCGCTCTGGGGAGGTGGGACCGTGCATGCATCTGGGAGAGTGGGCCCGCCGCATGTGTGCTCTTACAAAGAGATATAATTGGTAGGTGCCATTTAAGCCCATATATACTTAGGGAAAATTACCCACTGGGTTTGGCTGAGTAACCACTGAGCACCAGAATTGCTCAGCATCTGCCCCGGGATCCTAGAGCCGTTGACAGGATGAGGATTACTTCAAAAGTACACATAATGGCTGGGGTGAGTACTTAACACTGCTGTAAAAATAAGTCTCGGTGCTATTGAGAGTCAGGTTGGAGGTTCAGTGTACTTGGTTAGCTTTTTTCTGTACGTTAAAAATGAACAAAGGGCATCGCCACAATAAACAAATGAGGAAAAATGTGCTTTTAAGTCTAAAATGAAGGCATGCTAATGCCTTCTTTTCTGTTCGTTTGTCTACAGTAGCCCCCGAGATGGACAGGGGAAGCTAAAGGACCTTAATCTAAACGTATGCACCCATCCTTCGGTTCCTCCATAGCTCCAGGACTGTGTTTCATGTTTGTTCTGCGATGTTGGGCATTCATTCCTGCATGGAGGTTCAATGCCTATTGTGGTCAACCTGCAGCGCTGGGAGGGGGTGCCTACGGTAGGGTGGTGCAGTTATGTTGGGAATTTGAGCAAGTGAATCCTATGCCATTGGAACTAAGAGAGAAGAGTCGGGCTGGAACTCTGTAGCCCAAATATCTCTTTCCTCATCTCCCCAAATCCACCAGATCAAGTAAGGTTAAGCCAATACTTATCAGCAGGTTTGCAATAGCGTTGCATTTCGCTCTCCACTTTTCTTGTAGAAACTCGGAGCATGTAAAATGGAAGATGTGCAGCCAGAGCTGTTTTCTAAATGCGAGTGAAAGAAGCATAAGCAGTTTACACAAACAAGTCAACTCGCTGAGCTGCGATAATCTGCATTCCAGATTCTTAGCCCAGGGCTGGCCATTCCTGGCTTGCCCTTTTAAACAGAAATGCCAATGCAAAGATGAAAGTGGAATGGACTTACATATAAAGGCATGAGCTGGAACCGGCATCAGTCTTTCAGAGGCGCTTCCCCACCTAAGCATCTATGGTATGCATGCAATCCTGGCTGTAAGAGGCTCAAGGAAGAGATTCTACAAAACATGTCTCCTAAGTCCATGGAGCACCACACTGCTAGGATAGTTATCCACAAAGATGGGAGGGGAGGGCCGCCATGCGGCCATTCATTCAGCCAATATTTATCTGTTCAGGAGGTCAGGGCCTGGCTTAGCTAGCTATTATTAAGGGATTCTGACTTAGTTCTGGTTTGCTCTCTCTAGGCCTATAAGCAGTTTCTATATTTATTGAGAACTTACTATGTGCAAAGATAAGCCCTTTACAAACTTACTTGATTATTCTACCCAGTGGCACTACTGTGTTTTTCTCCATTTGACTGATGAAGAAAGGGAGCCTCAGAAAGTTTCAATAACTTGCCGGATGTCGTGTGGTTACTAACTGGGATCAGAATTTAAGTGCCTGGCCTGAATCCAGAGCACTTTTTCTTAACTCCGAAATTATACATCCTGTTAAATGCCAATATGTATGTAGCCCTGGACAACTTCCTCATTGTCAGCACACTTGAAGTGTGGGAGATTTGCGTAAGTGGGCTCAAATTTATTTAGGGGCATTCCTTTATTAATATACATAGTAAGAAGAGCTTTGGATTAACATGGAACAGGCTGTCAGTTTCTTATTCACATGACCTAGAAAAGCATTTGACAAGAAAATGTTCTGTTTTGCCTTAAGTGAGAATGAAAGTATGTGGTTAAGTGTAAATCAAAAATTAGACGTTAAACCTCCTTCCAGGTGCATTTATTATAGACTATTAAATTATCAAGGGACTCCTTCTGTTGGAATAAGAGATGAAAATCCCTTGATGTGTGGGTACAGAAGTCATATATATGTAGGAACTTAGGTGGAAGCAAGCTCATGCTAATGATCATGGTTTGACAAGACAAAGCAAACAAGTTCCTGGTTTGCTTGTATTCCTTCCCTTGACACTCCATTGATTCTTTAAATTCATTTAGAAAGATTATTGAGGACCTACCATGTCCCCAGCACCAGGTTAGGCTCTGGTGAAGCAATAAACAAGACACATAAGTTTTCTGCTCTCATGGACCTTGCATTCCACTAGAGATGGATGAAAACTTGGGGGGTTTGGAGGAGAACAAAGGTGAGGGTGGTTGGAGCTAGGTGGGCAAGAGGGATAGTGCTGTGCAGTATAGGGGACTTCTCTGGAAGGAAAAGAGGTCCAGTCTGCAGTGAGACCTACCCAAGAGCGGAAGAAGCTTGGTCTGTGAAGAAGCTTGGTTATTAAAGACCATTAGCAGGTAGCAGTTAATGAGCCCTTATGAGGTGCCAGCAACCACGCCTAAGCATTTGTCGTATTTTAACTCATTTAAACATCACAACTCCATTCCAGGAATTTTAAAACACCTCTATTAAGTTGAAAAACAAGGAAGTCAATGTCAGGTTGATATTCTAAAAACTCTTTAACTATTCAGTGAGTTAGGACACAATGACATTAAATTGTGTTTTTTTCCCCCAGTTTCAGTGATGATGTTCTAATTTAATTGCATTATCACTAATAGATAATTATTTAACTGAGGAAAGGTATTTTATATTTGACAGGATTAATGTCAAGCTCTAAATGTAACTAGTGTTCTCCCTCCTTTTGGTGAAACTGGCTCATTAGCAAGTGGGTCCACTGAACAGCTTTCTTTTGCTCTGTTCGCACTATGGTATCATGTTCATAGTTTCATGTGAGCAAAAGGTGTTTTGAGGCCTACAATTTTGTTGCTACTCATAATATCAGATATTATTATATCTTTGCTTCTCTACTATGAGTTGGCTCACACAGAACTATAGATAGTCTTTTTAGAGTTGCTTACACAGAGCATGGTGTTTCAGAAGCTCGTGGCAACTTGGAAAATTATTATACTTTAATACCATTTTAGAAAATAATACTGATATTTATTATCTGCTTAATATTTAGGGAGAATGATGACTGGAAGGAGCTGTCCATCAAAATATGTGCTGATTTGAGAGGACAAATTAAAGGGAAGTCAGTGTTAAGTGATTTAAGTGTTTGGTGCAGAGATAGTCTCAAATAGAACCTTCATCACATGTGCAGTGTGGGGTAAAAACCGTATGATAGGACCCATCTTTGCTGATGTAAGATTGCATTAAGCATTACTGTAGTTTTTGAAGGTTAGAATGTATTATATTCAGCATTACTTGAACAATGGAGCATGTTGGTTCATATCCAGTAAGATTAGTCTGTTTGTAAGCAGAACTTTAGGGTTCAAATGCTCATCTAAACTCCTGCCCTCTAGGTTTTTATGAGGACTCTTTCATTTGTTTCTTTCCATTGTTACTTCAACACTTGATTGTTTGGGTTGGTTCTTGGAGAAGTAGATCAGCAAGAGAGAGCCGAGTTTACCTCTTAACATCTGATTGGCAGACATCTCTAGAGTTTTAGTTTATGCTGCTAATATGCTTAATGTCAATTGAGACCAAGCTTTGTAATCTACAGCACAAACATATATCATCTGAAGAAAAGAGAGAATGACTTGAGACTCTAGTCATCTGTATGCATTATTTCCATCCTGGCCTCCCAGTGATAGTAGAAAATCCTCATACAAAGAAAAAAAAATAACACATCCATTAGTTTAAGAGAAATGAGTTTTAATTTGGTTTTAGGCATTTATTTTTGTGATGTCTAATGACACAGAGAAATCAAATGCCCTAGTGGAGATCCTCCTTTTATAGGATTCAAAATCTCCCATAACTTTGTAGGGGCTTTGGCTTTTCATGGCTGGTAGGTCATATGGCTTCACTGAGTGACGAATCTTGCTATCTTCAAGACCATCCCCATTTAGGGCTTAGAGTCCTCTCCTAGGTGAGAATCACATCTTTCTCTCTGGGACATAGGAATCCATATATCAGTCCGTTGAAGCCACTGCATCCTTTAAGGATTGTAGTAATATTATAGCTGATATAATCGTCATATGATTTAAGTTCTCAATCCCTACAGGATCCTGGGGCCATTTAAAGTCATGTCAGAAAATGCAATTTCTCTAGTAGGCTTGGCACCTCATCTTGATGCTGTTGGATTGATAATCAGTTTTCCCCAGATCCTTCCATTTCTTCCCTCCATCCTTTTATTTTTCTCCTCTTCCCTCAACATTTGTTGAGGACCACTTGCACAGACACAGTGCTAATGGAAACACAGCCATAAAGAACAAAGCCTGTCCCCTTAGGGAGCTCACAGTCTAGCAGGGAAGGAAAGGGGATGAGCAAACAGATAAACGACCACTGCCTGAATGATAAATGCCACAACAAAAGCACTCATAAAGAAAGGGAAAACCCAGGAAAGGGCTTAGTTACCTCCAGGTGAGGGGAGGATCAGGGAAGTCTTCCTGGAGGAGGTATCTCCTGTGCTGGGTGTTCAAAGGTGGATGAAGAAGAGTTTTCCAGGGAATAGCATGGGTGTGAAACAGAAGAGTGAGTTCAGCAGCCCATTCTTCCTTAGCTGGTTTTCATTCGTACAGATGCCAGTGAGTCATTCTGTGAGTCTGTCCTCCCCTGGTTAAGAAATTCCTAAAGTAGGGGCGCCTGGGTGGCACAGCGGTTAAGCGTTTGCCTTCGGCTCAGGGCATGATCCCGGCGTTCTGGGATCCAGCCCCACATCAGGCTCCTCTGCTATGAGCCTGCTTCTTCCTCTCCCACTCCCCCTGCTTGTGTTCCCTCTCTCGCTGGCTGTCTCTATCTCTGTTGAATAAATAAATAAAATCTTAAAAAAAAAAAAAAAGAAAATCCTAAAGTAACTTATTGCAGTTAGGATAGGATCCTTCTGCATAGTAGGATTTTCCCGCTCTTTAGGGAAGCAGTTTGCAGAACTCGTTTATTTCCAGGGTGAGCTGATCTGCTTGTTTGTCCTTTAAACAGCTAGAGAAAGTTGGAGGTTCCAGACCCCTTATAAGCCCAAACACCTGCCGGTAATAACAGTGTTAGGTTAACAGCAGCGCCACATCTTCTATTTCAGGAAGGATTGAAGTGGTTCTTCCTGGGATTTCATTCGTGAGGCTTCAGTTCCAGGAGATTTTATTCTTTGCACATTTCTCCAATTTTCTTTTGTTCCTCTTAGAGGAGGCTTCTCAGAAAGATAAAGCAGTGGACATGTTCCTTGTGAAGTCTCTGGCATTTTAAGGATCCATCTTTACTGCCTCATTTTGGTTTTGACTTCATTTTCAATAGAATTGCCGTGAACACGCATTATTTTAGTAGGTAGAGTGGATGGCTACCCTTGGGTGATTTGGGCATGCTGCAAAGACCCCTATACTCCAAAATATCTCCCTGTCTTACTTGCAACTTATTCGAAAATCTACAGTTATGAATTCATTCTTGAAGGCTTTTTGATTGTCTTTAAGTATCTTAGTAATTTTTAGTATCCCCTGTACCTTAACTAAGCAGGTATCGGTTATTGGCTCCTTAGTAAGGCAAGCGCTGAGCTCTGGGAAGGGAATGAGGTGAAAAAAACGAGATAAAGAATAGCTTCGTCCAGGACCAGCTTTATGTTATGTGGTCATTATAACATCAGTAACATTACGCAACACAGCTTGACATCTGCTTACCCGAGGAGACTGCTGTGGGGGAATTCTAGGAGCTTCCTTCTCACATGAATGACCTATATTTATTGACAGTTCATTCTGTCTTGAGAGATTGTCTATGATAATTTGCAAAGTTAATAAATGACATCTCTGCCTCAATTAATGTTCCTCTGAGAAGGAAGGAAGAGAGTTAATATTGATTGGTATTTCCAGTCTATGCCTCTGTCATATCTTTTTGGATTGAACACAGGTACTGCTCATGTAACAGGTGCCAAATAAACACTTTTTAAAGAAATCTGTTCATACATTTTTTTGAGGCTCTTGATCACCACTGATGGAATACTAACCTGACACCCGACTAAATTAAAACCAAGCAGGCAAAGTAACTGATTATTTTGTTCTTATAACTTTATTTGGAAATAGTTTAAGATTCTCAAGAAGTTGCAGAAACAATACCGAGTTTCTGTGTACCCTTCCTCCAAACATAGTATTGTATGTTACGTAGCCGTAGCACATTGTCAAAACCAGGAGATTGATGTGACCACAGCACTGTACTCAGGTATGGACATTTTTTAGGCCTTTGCCCATTTTTAGAGGCACTTTTTCTTCTATATTGTTTGAGGACATTTGATCATTTTCGATTTGTGTTCTTTCCTTCCCAATCAGAAGATCGATATCTTCCATCAGTACAAAGAAACTCCCTTGTGAGAAACTAAATTTTTAGAAGAGAAATAAACAAATGGAAAAATAGACACCAAAACTTTTATAAGGTCACATTGAAGAAATTTTTAAAATGGCATTAATTTCGGAATGACTTAGAATGAGGTTTGAAATCAACTAAAAACCAACTGTTATTCAGTAAACTACTTGTAAACACAGTATGTGTGGGTTTTTAAAAAAATCATCAGTTTTTTTAGTCTCTCTAAATATCAGTGTCTTTGAAGCTTGGTCAGTTCTGTGGATCAAACTGTAAACTTGCTACGTACTGAAAAGTTACTCTCACTTCGACATGTTTACCCAAAATGGCACACAGATGCATACATATGAAGGTGCACACAGTCATGCCTGTTCTTGGCAGAAGCACAGGCTTTGAAAGAAGCAGGTGAAGCAGATCTGCTTTTGAGTGGTTGGGAAAGATGTTCGGGAATGGACAGGTGCTCTTAGCTCTTGCAAATTCCCAGTCGGTTTCTGTCCGATAAGTACCAGGAGAGCAACCAGGGGAGGTGATGAGGTCCTGATGCTGCTTGATGTCATCTCTTTGGAGCTCTATGTGTCTATGTTTTTTCACCTACTAGGGCAGGAGTAGGGAGAGAACAGCTTTTGTTGGGTATCCATCTTTTTACCCAGCTGGGAGAGAAAAGGCGAGGCATTAGGTAGCTGAGAAACTTCACCCTCTTCCCAGACAAGACATACTTACTCCTTCCTCCGTTCTTCAGAGGCAACAGCCCCCTAGGTGGGATCTTTAATTTTAGCTTTAGTTAAGACGTATCACACTCTCCTTTGAAATCGGTCCCTGCGGCAACAGCTGCCCCACAAAGATGCCTTCCTGCTGAGCTGCCCATTTCCTTGATTGTCTGCTAATTACGCAGCAGCAGTCACTGTGGACAGTACCAGTCTGCACTTGTGCCATGAGTTCAGCTCATCTTGTTTTCTTCTTCTCAAGTCCCAAGTGCAGAGGGTTCATGTTCCCCCAGGTCAGCATTCGTACTCTGGTCCTGGCTTCCAATTAGAATGCACTTAGAACAAATGAGAACCCACCAAAGAAGTATGATCACGTGGTCACAACAGTATACAAAGAGACCTTTCCTGTCCCTGCCTTGTCAGCTGAGGGCACAGAGCTGCCACCACATTTGTCCTTGAAAGTTGGGCTAAGCGAGCACCATACTTAATAGCTTTTAAAAGAAGAGCACATTCCCACAAATGGCCCTCTCCCTCTTGCTGTCTTGACTCCAACCAAAAGAAAGCTGCACCTCTCAAAATTCATATTCTCAGCAGCCCTCTCGGGTCTGCAGAAATCTAAGTCTCTAAGGGAAAACCAGTTCATCAAACTCGTAGAAGCCTAGATGCACATAGGTTTCGATAGGACATGTCCAAGGCAGTGGAGTATGATGCTTGGTGATATCGCTAACCCAGGTCTTCAGATAATGAACAGAGAAGGCAGAGGCAGAGGTGGTGTTAGCTGTAACTCCTGTACGTGCCTAAGTGTGTTCACATGTCATTTGTCTGTAATCGTTGGGAAGTGTCTAGTATGTATGGGTGCCCTCCCTCCATTCAAGGTACTGGAATTTGTCCACTGTATATAGATTCTTAGTATAATTTAGAGACTGCTCTCCAAAAAGCAGAACGGCTTCTTAATAGGGTAGGTCCTTTCCAAAGATGAAGAGACGCATGCTCTGTGACACAAAGACGGTAATGATGGGGAGGGCCGGGGTGAGAGAAGTAGCCACGTGGTTAGGTGGCTGCTATAGCGAGACTGTGGGTAATCCCTTTCCCCAGGGAGCCCTGGAAGCATCCTGCGCGAAGAAGGGGCGTTTTCCAGGATATTAGGGTACTTTGTGCTGCAACAACAGTTTTTATCTTATTATCTGCATCGGTGACTTTTTTTCCTTGGGAATTTAATTTGACTAATTAACCTCTTTGCCTCCACATGCTCCTGCTTCCCATTCCTTCTCCATAGCGTTACCAGAGTTAACTTCCTACAAAAGATAATGGTCTTATTCTCCTACATTTAAGCTTCTGTCAGCTCCATGTTTCCTATAGGATAAAGACTAGACATGCTGCCACCAAGGTGCACAGATGCCTCACAGTCTCTGTCTGACCCCATTTCTTGGCAATCCCACAATCAACTCAGGCTCCAGTCATATGGGCCCCCCCCATCCATTCCCAGAATGCACTGTGTGCTCTGGTGCCGCCAGGTTTCTGCCCATGCTTATCCCTCTGCTTCAGTACCTTATCCTGCCTCCTGTCCCTGACAGATTTTACTCATCACCCGTAACCTACCTCTAAAGTTAAGCAGCAAACAGAGGAGCCCTTTGTTTCTTATCTGTATATGACTACTAACGATCATGATAGCTGAAATGACACAGCATTTTCCATGTGCCAGCCACTAACAAAACAGTTAACATTTACTAACTCATTTATTCCTCTCAACAATCTGAGGAGGCGAGTATACTTTGCATTTGATACATGAGGAGTCTGAGGTCCAGAGAGATTAAGTAACATGCCTAAGGTCCTACCGTAGAATTTTGAAGCAAGGCACTGTTGCATATATGCTTACAGAAATTAGGGGCGCCTGGGTGGCTCAGTCGTTAAGCGTCTGCCTTCGGCCCAGGGTGTGATACCAGAGTCCTGGAATCGAGTCCCACATCAGGCTCCTCCGCTAGGAGCCTGCTTCTTCCTCTCCCACTTCCCCTGCTTGTGTTCCCTCTCTCGCTGGCTGTCTCTATCTCTGTCAAATAAATAAATAAAATCTTAAAAAAAAAAAAGAAATTAAAATCGGGGTAGACTCCTCTACTAAATGGAAAATGACTGAAGAACAGGAACCATGTTTGATTGAATCTTATGTCCCCCAAACTAGCATAGTGCCCGTCTCAAAAGAACCTTGGAGAAATTTGTTGAATGAAGGTACAGACTGTTATATAGTTTTGTTCCAAACTGTAATCTCTTTGAAAACATGTCATTCAACTTAAGCCTTTAGGTTTTCAATCAGAAGGAATGAGTTGTGACCAAGCGGAAACAGCCGTATCTTGAGGCATGCAGAGGCTGGGACTGGGAGCGGCCCTGTGCTTCTTTCTTACCTGCACCCATCCTCAGGTTGTAGTGGTGCCCCAGTCTCGGCGGATGGTCTGCTCTCGGAGAGCATGTGAGGCTGAGACAGCACCTTGCTCCTTCACACGGAGTCTGTGTTCCCCCTCCGGGCTGTGATCACACCTGTAGGAGAGAAGGCTGAGCTCCAGGAGCACATTTTAAGAGGAGTGCCCTTTCCTCCCATTATTTCCGATCAGAACCAGGAGGGAGAAATTGTGAGTTAGAGCTAGACCCCACCATCCTTTGCATTGTGTTCAATGTGTCAGAGATGACAAGAGGCAAAAAGGGGAGGAGAAAAGAAAGCAGATGTGAAACAAGCAGTTCATAGGAAGGCAGTTCTCAGAGACCCCATGTGGCCTCGACATCAGAGGGCCGCTTGATGAGCTCCTGCTGAATCGGTACTATTTTTATTCTTTTAGGAGAAGCCTTAATTGTCAATTTTGATAAAAACACTTTTGGGGAGTCTCACCTGTAACTAAGGTTTTGTGGAATGGTCAAGGTATATGTTGACCTGCCATGCATGCTGGGATAGAGAAAAGATGGCGTCCCTTGGGAGTGGGTTTAAATTCAGGGTCCTACGTGCCTTCCTGGGGCGGTCATTGCATAGCGTTACCTACTCTGGGCTGCCCCAAGCTTTCACGACCATGTTGGGTTGCTTCACTGCCATGTTACATCTCAGGAGTCACCATGAGTTCTGTAACCAAGGTGTTAAGGATGTTAGCACTTAACTGTCTCTTATTTATCTGACCAGCTCAGCTCTGCTTATATAATGAACTGTAACCACAGGAAATCATGGTGTGTATCTTTATGTAACCGATGCCTTGCTTCTCCTGAGTTTTCAAAACATCTTAAAAAATTATGGTGTTAAAGACTTTAATGAGGTTATTTGTTGAAGCAACATACATTATAACAAGATGCATTCGAAAGGATGGCCAGGGAAACCATCTCATCAGCGTGACGACCAGTTCTGTTCTCACCTTCCCTCCTCTGTCTCTCCCGTCCCTGTCCCCTATGCTGCCTCTTCTCGCGTGTAATGCCAGTGCTCTGTACAGTGTTCTGTTTAGAGTGGTTTGAACATTTTTCTGCCCGTGTCTTTCATTGCTAAAGTAACTCACCTCTCTCATATCGACTCTTACCCAGGAGCCGCACTGCAGACTCTTTGATGTAGGTCTTTTCTGCATGGCAGCTAAGGCCAAGCTGTGGTTTACATTGCATGATGCAACCTCACCCTTTCGGTTGTCGCCTCCATGTTAACCAGATCCTTTTCCTGCACTGCCCGTGCATGCTGCGAGCTTTCCCCCCAAGGCCCGGACCTGAATGTAATGAGCACTGGGCGCATGTGTGGGATTGAAGTAGTGAGCATTCCAATACACTGAAGTGCTGGGATTTAGGGTTTTTGGGGGACATCTTCGTGGGCCCCCAATTTGCTGTGATACCATGGAAGCCATTCTGTCCCTTGAAAACTCAAGACTAAAACAATGAGAAAGAGAGAAATCAATCTCCTATTTTTAGATGTATGCTGAGCAAAGGCTAACAATGTGGATTTAGAAGCAAGGGTCAGTTTTCCAAGTAACCACTTACCTGATGATCAGTCCTACAAATTCTCAACTCTGCATGGGTGTGCTCCAAATGACCAGGTATTATGGTGCCTTATCACATCTTTCTGAACACCGTTACCTCGTTTAGTTTTGTTTAGATCTAATGAGATTAATAAATATCTAAATAAGTATATTAAAAAAAAAACAACTCTTAGGCTAAATGTCCTGAGAAATACAATCATTGACCTTTGTCTTAGTTTATTGTACAAATAGGAGCGCCACTAATTGAACTTTAAAAGATGTCAAATGGTAGTACAAGAAAGGAATACCATATTCATCGAAACATGTTGGCATTGCATTCAGTGTTACTTATTAGTAATTGTGATCATTTTCTCTCATTGAGATATATTTTTGCCTTAGGGGTGCCTAATGACTCCTTTTAAAACTGCTTTTCGTTTTTTTAACATGCTTTTTTTTTTTCTGCTCTTTTTTTCCTCTGGTTAATTCTCAGAATAAACTGTTATAAAAATAATTGTTAGGCTCTTTTTTTGAACTGGATTTTTTGTTGTTGTTATTTCACATAAATAGATGCTTTACCTTTTATACATACCTTGGCTGTCACTTGAGAATGATGACAGGTGGGCATTACCAAACTCTGATAATCCTATGGCAGGAATAAAAGTTCCTAGAGAATTCTTGGTGGAACCAGTTTGCTAGAGCCTCTTCAATTAAAACTCTGCACAAAGCAGTCATAATGATACAAAGTTGGAAGCTTCATATCTTGTGTTTTATTTTTCCTCAATGATCCTTATTTCCTCGTATTCAAGGGATTTAGTAGATGAAGTACTCTCCACAATGTTTTTCCCCCTATTCTGTTAAACATATCCTATTCGCCCTATAGAAATAGACTCTGCTTAGAATTTCATAACGTATTCTTTTGGTAACCAGTACAAAGGCCCTTTGAATGGAAGCCTTTCCCTTTTTGAAAGGATCTTACATGGAATTATAGTGTAGACCTATGCGGAGCAGGTGATCCTGACCAGCACGATGACATGCTCTCACTTTACCTGAGCTTTTCTTCATCTGGGGGTTTGGTGAAGGAAACAACTGATTCTCCTCTTTGTGGTTCCTCAGTAAAGGGACCCACTCCTTTTTCTCAGAAAAACACTGTGTTTCCAGATAAAATAAAAGGATTTCTGAAACCCAACACAGAGGGAGGTTAAATGGATCCATTTATGGAGACAAAAGAGAGAATCATAAGAAGTCAGCTTCCTAGGGGCATCCTGGGTCCCTCACAGAGCTTTTATTTTTACAGTGAGGGGGAAAACGACTCTAGAGAAAATCAAAGATATGGCGATAGAATTAAAAAGGGAAAGTGCAGTAGGAAGCAAGGAAAAGAAACTTTACCCCGATGAGCACACAATTCATGATATTACTTTCTGAATGTGGATCCAGAAGTCAAGTGCACACCATTAATATGATGGAAAGAGCTGTTATTTCTGAGGTATGAGCAGGACAGTTTTGATAATAAGTAATTTCCAATGCTAACTAAGCAGAAGCAAATGGGAAAGAAAAAGTGAAGGAAAAGAAATGTTCCTGGAGGTAAGAAGTTATTTTCATCAAGTAGTTAAAGAGGAAATTAGAAGAGTGTATACTTGAGGATATGATTGTATAATCATAGGGCTTAACAAGCCATTACTGTTTTCCGTGTTCATGATGACAATTTGTCTCTAAAGGTAACTTGCCACATCTGATTTTCTGCGGTAATGTTGGTCCCCACTGCCCAGGTCACTTTATGGCATTCCTAAGGCGTGACTCCTGCTTTGGACTTGGCAGACTCATGACTTCTAATCAGTAACATCTCAGACTCTCCTTTTTGGCTGTGAGGCTGCTGAGCTCCCAACAAAACTCCTAAATAGGAATAGTTACAAGACTTCCATGCCTCAGCTGTCAGCCAAAGACAGAGAGCTGAGACACGGCTATTTTGTTTTCTTGTGTAATATAAAGGTGTAATTGTTTTCTACGCCCGATGTCAGAAGAACGTGTACCAGGTCTTTCTCGGTGTCTTCTTAAAAAAAATTCACACACACACACACACACACACAACAACAACCACCTCAGGATGTCAGAAACAAAACTATCATAATTATCCTTTAGCATCCCATATAAATCCATGTGTAGCTTTTAACAAATGCCAGTGTCCTGGTGGTGAGTATATATGTCATGTGACAGTGTTTTCTATTCTTCAAAGTGAAGCAAAGCAGATAAATGGAACCACTATTTTCTTACGTAATTATTTTTTCCCTAATGCTCTCGAGCCTTCCCAAATCGGTACCAGACAGGTCTCCAGCCTTGGTGCTCTTTGTCATTGAAGCTCTTCAGATGAGACCACCAAGGAGATGTATGCCATTCTGCTTGGGTCCAGATATGGCTGACAGATAGCAGGATTGAAACTGTAGCAGATCTAGGTCTCTTCGGCTGCTGGCAGGCAACTGGAGTTCCATGAAGGGAACAGGAAGGGCACCTGTCTCATGCATCCTCATTACCCCCCATCTGATTAAGCTGTCAGTCTGGGACCTAGAGCAGGCTGGGCCTGGCTGTGTAGATTCGGTAGTTTTGGCTTTCCCACTCTAAATCCTTGCAGGTAGACCCATAGCAAGGAGGCATTGCCAAGGTCAGGCTGTTTAGGTGTGTCAGAATTACATTAAAGCCAGGGAGGTGGGCAGGGGTGGGAGCATAGGGCGTAAGCTAGGTAGGAGACTAGTAGGATGAGCAGGGAATACCTGGAAGAATTCAAGACAAACATCAGGAGAAAAAGGCTCAAACAGGAGAATTTTGAAGTCTGCTCAAAGAGGTCCCACAGTGATTTGAAAGACTGTTATACTGTGGGAATCCCAACCCACCTGCTCAACCTACCATTCTCCATGCAATTATGAGACCTTCGTAGTTTATTTGGGAAGCCTTGAGTCCGAAGTGCCTTGAAACCATGCCCCTAGGCTTCTTCCTCATGGTTGCTCTCTCCTTAAGAAATAGTGACACCAGACAGTTGTCCCCCCAGTGCTGAGAAGTGGTTATTACTGGCAAGAGATGATTGTCTGTGGGCCTCTCGGCACATGTGTGGCAACATTTAATATCCAGTAGTGTTGGGATGAATCCTCTTTTCTTGCTGCTTCAGGGCTACTTTTTTGTAGGCATGAGAGTAGTTTGGATCCAGGGGTCAGAGCTACTGCAGCCCCCCCTCCCCAAACCCCCCTCATGCCAGGCATTGTGTCTGGGTTCCCTGCTCTTCATTCAGACCTGGAACTTCTTCTCTCTTCCCTCTTCTTCCCATTTCTAATCACTTTACCCAAACGAACCTATTTTGTGGTTGGTCCCAGAGTGAGGTTGGAGTTGGGTAGGGAGCACACACTTGTGCTGGAAGGCCGTGGGTATGTGCCTGTGTGTGCATGTGTCCCCACCCACATGTACCACTCTACAGTTGTACATTGACCCTGCCCTTGAAGAATTCTCCGTCTGTTTTGTAGTATTTGTGTGTGTGTGTGTGTGTATGTATTTGAATTATCTACTTCATCACATCCTTCTACTAGATAAACAAGAGTTTACTGAAGAAGAGATGGCTAGAGTGAGTAGAGGTAGAGAAAGAAGAGTAAGAAGCAATCGGTCATGGGTTCTCAGACAGTTCAGTGAGAACTAAAGCAGCACGCATTTGGCAAGACTCTGTTTCATGTAGTAGCTTAACTCTGATTTATTACATAAAAGTTGCTGGCAAATATGAACACTAATTCCAGTCTGGTAACAACTGTGATTGAAATAATTGTGGTCTGTAGACAAATTGGAGAAAACAAGCATTAGTGGGTAGGTTGTCTTGGACATCATTCCAAGAGTCCAACAGTGAAGAAATACATGATCTTACGGATGCAGAATTGGAAGAGCTATTCAGAAGACATATGACTGGTTCCTCCCCCTGCCTCTCCTCCAGATTCATGGTAAGCCAACAAGGCAAATGAAACTCTTCTGCTAAAGACCCGAGAAAAGAATACACAGCCTCCTGGGGCCACTCATTAAAGTGACTCATGGCTTTCTCTGTCAGGAAATCTTGGTTAATTATTTAATATTTATGAGACTATGTGGCTGCCTTCATGGAAATATAATTTCCCTGGTGTTCCTTTTTTAATATTACCCAAATGTAATGTTCTAATATATAGAATGACACCAGATGTTAGCTCACTGCACAACCTATTGGGCATTTGAATTATATTACAGCAACCAATAAGGAAGCAATAAAGCAGGTACAAATGGAAAATTAAGTGTGAAATAATTGATTCTATCAGTTTTTGTTCATTTGGATGATTGCCTTTTTTGGCATTTTTCTACAAACAGTTCTTATTTATCACTATTGTTATTACCTTGGTTTTAAAAATAAGTATCACCTGTTCAGCACTTAGTCTTTGCTCATTATCTGATTTCATTCTTGCGACAGCCTTTGAGGTTTGTATCCTTATCTCCAGTTTACAGAGGAGAAAATCAAGGTGTGGAGTTCAGATTATTTGCCTATGATTATATAGCTAGTAATTCTCCCATTGAATTCCAAAACTACCTAACTGTTCTTTATGCTTGAGGTCAACTTCTCAACTCCATCAGAGAAAATTGGGGCATCTTGAGGGTCATCCGTCTTTAAGCAGATGAATAACTAGGAGTTATTTCTCCACAAGTAGAAGAACTTACCCTCAGCAGATGGGGTCGGACTCCATGATGCCACTACCCCCCAGGGGCCCTGGAAGCACTCCTGGGGATTAGTAATGTCCCATGATGCCCACATTTTGCTTTTGATTTACTTATTTGGGTGCCTAAATGGATAAAAAGATATGGAATGAAGATGAGGGAGACACTAAGCTCGGATAGCATCTTGAAATATTGTGAGAAAATTTAGAGGATCTCCATCAGAAAGTGACAGAGATTTCACCATCTGAGTTTCATTAAAACAGATTATCAGTGTGTTTCACTGAGAAATCCAGTGTGTAAGGAACAGACGTATTTTGTTCTCTTCATCACCGATCTATGTGATTTTGTTTGTCTCCTTGAAGAATGCTTAATTATTAGGACCAATTATTCAGGTATATACCCTGAGCCATACATGCTCTGAAGTCTACTGCTGTCATTGTTCCAGGATTCTCTGTAACAGAGTTCAAGAAGACAGAGCATATGGGATCCCGGAGCAGTAAGGTTTTATATGCCACCTTTTCATTTGTTCCAATTCATTTCAACATGACCCTAATGAGGCATATATTTGTGGCTATTGGCTCACATCTCGTCAATTGAGTGGAGGCATAATTGGAAGCCTGATGTTGTCAGAAAGATTAATAGACCTGTTGATACAAACCCATAACTGAAGATTTCCCAACAAAGCCATTTAACCAATTGGCTTGGGATCAAGTAACAAAAATGTTTTCCATTCACATTAGAACCATTGAAAGGTCTAAAACAAGCATTTTAAGATTTAGAAAAGGCTCCTTTTGAGGTCATTGTCATTAGTGTCGAATAGTGACTGAACACAAACTCCCCCATCAACAATAATAACATCTTAGAAGATATCTACTCAGATGTTCATTCTGGGATGAAGTCAAAATAATGGTCAACAGAAGAAGCTGGCTTCTGTTTGATAAAAGTGATAAAACCTACACAAGTTATTGAATATATGCTCCGCTCAGTGTAAACACTAAAAGCACCAATTTTGGAAAGATAAACTCTTAAGTACATAACTCTGACAAGGTAGTTAAAATGGGGGCACTAATGAAAGCTAAAGGATAGAAAGCTTTCAACTTGGATCCATTCGAGACCTGGGGTGCTGTCTAGGTTAGAAGACAACGTTCTGTATAAAGATTATAACGTTTTCAGTGATTAATTACTATCATGTCATTTGCACTAAATCCACTATTACTATTAACTTAGAAGGTGTTTTTCTGAGACCTAAAATTATATGAATAATACCAATAATTTGGAGTATATTGCAAAGAATTGCCTCCTTTTATAAATATTTTGCTCTCACAATATTCTAATCAGCTAGGTGCTTTTATTTCTATTTTGTAGGCACTTTGCTTATCCAGTATATCCACACATTATTAGAATAACATCCAGTCATTTAGATTTCCTCCCTCTCAGTTGCAGATAGGTTCCATAGTATCCACGACTATGATGTTATCATTTTTCTTTACTTCAGTTGAATGGAGTGGAATGCAAAACTTTACTGTCTATTCCATAATTAGAAGTATTCTAAGTATCTAAGCATCATCCATTACTATATCCATTCTTATTCTTCTAGAATAAGAGAAAATCAGGGCACCTTGATGGTCATCCATCTTTTAGCAGATGGATTACTGAGTTTTGTTTCTCCACAAGCAGAGGATAAAACCCTCATCAGATGGGGTCAGGCTCCATGATGCCACTACCCTCCAGGGGCCCCGGAAGCACTCCTGGGCATTAGTAATGTCCCATATTACTGTCTTTGCAAAGCAGGGTTAGATACAAGTTGGACAGGTCAGCTTCCTCTGAATTTTCCCAGACATTTGACAAACATGGTAAATTTTTCTCAGGCAGTTTCACCTCTTCTATAAATTAGTCAACCCTCATTGCTTTTGAAAAAGCTCCATGCCAGGGTCTGTAGATAGTAGATGCTACATCTTATTTTTCTTTTACCTATCCAAGGATGTTGCGATTCTTCTGGAGAAGTAAGGTGGTATGGCAGAAAGGATGTTGGATCTCTGTCCCATCCCTTTCCTTAGCTACATGATCTCACATAGGTTTCTGAGCCTCTACTTCCCAGAAGTCTGCAAAATGGGGATTATAACAAACTGTCTGCTTTATTTTACCAAGTTGTAAGGACCAAGTGCAATAGTATATGCAAGCCCTAAACTATTGCCAGGTATTATATTGGATTGGATGAGAATCAGCTTTACAAGACAGTTTAGAATTCCTCACTCCTGATGCTATAGGAATTCAGAGATGGGAGAGGTCGGTGAGGGCACGAGTAATTTACTGAGCTGTGCCTTTCTGTTGGCTTTGAAGGTTGCCTAAGGTTTGAACACAAAGAGGGAAGAGCATTTGAAGAGGCCACAGCAAAAGCAGAGATTTAAAATTAGAAACATGTGGGTCACATTCATGAAATAAGGAAGGTACCAGCTCATAGTAGCAAAGGGCTAGTCGTGGAGCAGATGGTAGAAAATAAAATGGGACATGTAGTGAGGCTGGGTTTCAGAGGTTCTTCACAGTCAGGGTTAGAGCTGATGTATGAGGCAGGAGGGAGCCATGACAGTAGATGAATGACATCTTTTAATTAAATTAATCTGGCACCATTGCAGAGGTGAGACTAGAAGAGTCTGAAATCATTAAACTTATTGTATTGATTCTTGTCTGTGGTGCTGTGGGCCTGCACTCTGGTGGTCCATAATCCTGGTGGGAATTGAGAAGGCTCCATCCAATTTAAAAAGGGACTAGCCACAAGAGCGAGGAGAATTCAGATGTTGGAAATTATTTCACAAAGTGCTATTTTGTTCCTCAGTTAGTCCCTTCCCTCTCATGTGGTTATTTATTAAATCATCTCAGATATTTGCTGCTGTTGTTGATGTCCCTAAACTGTTTAACATTGTTATCACTTCTAAATGATGGTAAATGATGGTCTCCATAACCTCTCCCCATCTATACTTCATTTTCCCTTTTAATCTTAAACTAAAAATGTGCTCCTCAGGCGCTCTGTTAATTAGAATGTCGTTGGTGAAGCTCGCATAGTGGTGGTGTAATTACTTCTCTGTATCATCTTAATTTTTTTCCCCCTTGTTCCCACCTGAAAGTGAAAATATCTGTTCGACCTCTTGATCTCAGCAATTAGTTAAGTGGTATGCAGCTGGTTATCTGGGGGTGGGCTCAAATGTTTAATCATCTCTGTTCAGGTCTGAATGGGAATCTTCTTGAGCAGCAACACCTGTAATTAGTGCGCAGTTGTAAGAAAGTTCTTCTGGAACATTGGTTCTCAAAGTGTGGTCCCCAGTCAAGCAGCAGTATCTGGGAAACTCTTAGAAATGTAAATTCCCAGGACCCCATCCCAGCCCTACTAAATCAGAAACTCTGGAAGGGTCTTGATGTTTTAATAAGCCTTCCAGGTACATGCTGAAGTTTGAGAACCACTGTCCTGGAGAAATATCTTCACTAGGTTGAGCAGCCAGACTCAGGGAGTTAGGAAAACAGATTTAAGGAAACACCAGGGGAGGTTAGAGGCTGAGAAGAGACGGCTATTACTACCTTCTTGGAGATGAGGCAGATTTCCAGAGGAACAACTGCTGGAAGTGAGATTTTTTTTTGTCCTTAGTCCCTGCCCCTTGAAAGGAAACCTGGCTAGCCATCGCTTGTCCTGTGCTTTGGAAAGACAAGGTCTGAAGTCAGTTTCAGGAAGGACTATTGGATCGTCCCACTCAAGGGTCTTCATTGGAGATTATATTGTTAAATGGATGAAGAAAGAGATATATTTGCCATTCTGGGTGAGTCTCCTTTTCCTCTATAGACATCCAAATACTAAAGATACGCTTATTGGATGGTCAAGAGGAAATAAGACGACTATCCTACCCTGAACATTTAAACCATAAGCAGCTCTTTATTGAGGTTCTTTTGAAGGTGTCCCAAACAGAGAGTCCTGGTGAAAACACTAAACTTGCCCAAGGTTTTAGTATCACCTTTGACCCATGGACTGTGGGAGTCTAAGAATGAAGAGTCCATCAGCTTACCAACTATTTTGTGTTCTCTAATTGGTAAGTCGTTAGTTAACCAGGAAGAGTTTAGGGAAAGTCTATTTACTACTACCAGGATTAGAACCAGTATCCGTATTTCAACTCTACTGTTTCTTTGTTTTTGTTTTGTTTTTTCTTGGCAACACATATCCACATACAGCCTATTCTGACATGGGCATGCCTCATCAGAATGGCAATCCAAATTTAAGTGTGTAATTTGGAGTCACTTTCTTTTGTGTTAAAAAAAAAGTGATTACTTTTCTAGCTCTTGAAACTTCTGTGTATCTAGACAAGGAACTCTCTTATTTTACACAAGAAGGAAGAGGAGTTTGTATTTCATTTTCTATCCTACAATGAGCATTAATCATTAAGATAACAATCTCCTTGGGAGGAAAATAAATCCTGGCTGATATGGCCAACCCTTTGATTGTTGAATTATCTATTTTCTTTTTATAAGATCAATGAACTTCTCCATGGGTTGTTTCCGTTTAGGGAATGAAATGATGGGGCTTTAGAATCTCCAGTCTGTGGTCTCTGATTGTGTGAGTCTGTGGACTGCAGGCACTCAGAGGATTTATCTCAGAGGGGATCCTGGTAAACAGTTCTACTGCCACTTGAGAAAACTAGATAGGACATTTCTCCTTGGACTCTTGTGGCAAGCAGGAAAGAGCTAAAAGGGGTAGGAAAGAGATTCCCCTTCCCTCTGGTCCTACCTGGGTTGCAGAGGCTGGGCTTCTTTTATCCTAGAGTTTTCTGCTTCTCTTTGTCTCTTATGTCTTAGCAGAGCGTACTCATATCATGGGCAAGCTTCAGCTGGAGGACAAGCTGCTAGTCCCAGCAGCATAATGGACTCCTTTTCTTTCTTCAGCCCAAAGTCTAGGACTCAAGGAATACTATGAAACAGTGATTAGATCAGTTCGAAATTTTTGAAAGAAGTACTAAGGAAAAGGTTTGATATGGTTTCAGCACTGTTCTCTGTAAATCAGGCATGCTGTTGAGGTATATTTTTCAACACAGTGTCCTTTAGCTGGAATGCCCTCTCATTGCTGCCTTTGGGTATGGGCAATATAGGAGGGGAGAGCAGAAATGACAAGGAAGGAAAGGATCAATGGGAAGAAGTTGCTACAGCCTGATTCTTTATGCTCTTTTAACATTTGCTTCTACTTATGCTGAACCAAAATATCCTCAGTGGCATTGAGCTAACATCTCTTCCCCACTATCCCATTCTTTTCCACAGCCTGCAAATGTTTTACCTATTAGATACATTTTAAGGTTACTACCAAATTAACCACAAAGGCCATGGAATTGGTGGGGGCTAGGAAATTCACAGGACCCCCGAATATACCACCAATAGCTATTGTGTTGGCCATAGTAAGGTTATTGTTTGACCTGGTGAAGTGATGGTGGGTTTTCCATAATAGACTTGGGAACCAAGACTTTCCCTCTGTCCCTTTGACTATGACTGTCAAGCTTGATGAATAGGAATTTAATGGCACAGCTAAGTCACTACTGGTACAAGTAAAAACATGACTTCAGCATTTACCAACAGAACTTCCCATCCTCACTCTCTTGATCACTTTCTTACACACACACACACACACACACACACACACACACACACCATTCATTCTTCAGTAGCACATCATACCGGTGGCTTATGTAGCACAGAGATACGTTATCTCTTCATCCCTTGGACTCTATAGTGGATTTCTGATCAACCTAATTCATGTACTTCTTTTCACTGTGACTAGAATAGCTAAGAACTCTGACACCTGCAGACCTTGTGGGTCTTGTTTTTGACTGGAAACAAAACACCATCCTGGCTTGGGGATTGCAGAGGTGTCTCTTATTAACTCGAGGCCTGGATTTTTCTTTTTTCATTTAAATTAATATCCATGTAGAGGAGGAGGTAAAAAGCAGTGATTTAACTTCTGGGCTCCTGACTCCTTCCAGCATTGGACTAAGCAAATTCTATGCTGTCTTCCCTCCCACTTTCCCACCTTAGCGAAAACCTAGGAGTTGTCATTTCCTTTATAAAAGAAATGTTTTTCAGCATTTGCTTTTTCTTCAGTCTGCTTAGTTGGTAAATGCAAATGTAGATACACCCCCCAACCCTTAACGCTTGTCTGGAGGTTTTCCCACCTATTTGCGATTTAGAAGATGACAAAGGGCATGTTTGACTTGTAATAGAGATGAAGAATGGATAAATCCAGTGCATGTAATATGATTGGAGAGTCGCATAGACTGACCCACCATGCCTCTCTGTGGGCCCTGCATTCCCATACTGCACAGATTCCTGCCTGTTGAACAACCAAGCATTGTCCTCGCAGAAGTACAACTATACTAACTGGTATTGCATATAGCGATTTCCAAAGTGGTGGTACGCGGAAATCCTCCATCCTGCACTTCTCAAGCTAGCCTTCTCCTGGCCCAGAGGTCCACGTTGCTTTCCATCCAGGGAAAGTATTTTACTTCTCCCCATAACCCCTCCCCTTTCCCTCACCTCCCCTTCTTTATGTTTCTGGCCTGAGTGTTACCCTTTGCTTACAGTTAACAGTTTACTATGAATTTTCATTCACAGCTTTGAGATGCTTATGAGGCTTAACTGCTTCCCAGCCAGCCCCAAACTTGGGACTTTTCACACACTGATCCTCTGATCAGTGTGACACAGGGAAAGCACATGGAAGCCGTGTACCAGTTTGTATAGTAGTACTCTTTTGAACCGTCTACTCTTGAACAAAGTAGAGTGTGCTGGGGGTTCGTGTTGGCTGCTTGACACACACAAAGCCAATTAACTTGCATGCCAAAAAAAAAAAAAAAATTAACCCTTAGAGTACTGTTTCAACATTTTGGTTTAATGGTCTTGAACTTTACTGGTTGGGCAATGCTTCTTTCTCCAGATCAGATCGTAGTACAACAAGTCCATACTTGGTTTCGCCAGAACATCAACCAGGATCATCTCCTCCACCACTTTCCTGAGATGCTCCTGGGTTCTTTATCATTCCTCAACTAATGGCTTTAAAGAGGTCTCAAACACAGCCACTGTCTTTAACTGAAAATGGGCTCTACTTCCAATGTGCTGGAGGGTGTGAGGGACTGTGTTTAGCTTTGGTATCTGTCCTCTAAGAGACGGAAGTCAGTTCTTTAAGGGTTAATGTGAAATGAAGGAATTTGATGTTCTCTCCTGCTTGTCCTTCCTCCAAGGTGTCTGCATGATCCTTTTTAGATTCTTAGCTCAACTGTTGAATGATGATAAAAATCATATATATATATACATACATAAATATATAATTACAAAAACAACTAAAACAAGAAAAGACTGAGTGGTTGAATGGAAAGACCCCTTGGCCATGCTTGCTTGATTATCACAGAGGGTAGAAAGACCAAATGTTGTAGGTAACAAAGATTCATTTTGTCCTCTACCCCGAGCACCACTACTACACGGTTTGTGGAAGATGTGATATACTCTTCATTTACCTCTTGCTTTTTTTCTTCTTCCTGTCTAATAGCCCAATAGAATCCTGCCAGAATTTCTACAAAGATTTCACATTACAGATCGACATGGCTTTCAACGTGTTCTTCCTTCTCTACTTTGGCTTGCGGGTAAGTCTGATCCCCACGACTCAGTATCATGATGGGGCTGCTTGTACCCAGGGGCCGTGCCCCACTAGCGTCTGCTCTGGCAGAGACGAAGCCCCGTGTTTCCAGGGGGACAATGTGCTGATTGAGAGAGCCCTTTCCTTAACTTCGCATTTTCAGAAGAAGTACATGTGAAAATCTTGTTCCGAGGAGGAGGAACAGGGATTAATGTAACTATGATCCTTTACTGGCTGACTGTTTCTCATCTCTCTAAAGACAAATGCATTGTTGTCTTAAATAGAGGGGAAAAAACCTTCTCTTAAAATTACGTTTATCGGGGCTCACTTAGTTGCATCCTGAGAGAACAGCTGTGAGGCTTGAATTCGGGGGCTTGGAGGATTTGTAGTGGAGCCCGTCTATGAGGGGAGCTGTACAGAAAGGGTATTACAGAGATTGTGTGTACATGCGTGTGCACGCATGTGTGGATGCCTACATGTATGCTTTACTGACAGTTATATTTCCACTAGAGTCTAAGGAAGGCGAGACCCCTCCAACTTTCCTATGATGTGATTGAAAACCACAGGAAAATAGATTGGCTGGTATTTCTCCAAGGTTAACATAGTCTACAGTCACTCCCTAGAAAACACTGTATAACCAAATTCTAAGACAGAAATAGCCTGTGATTGGTATAGATATGAGAAGGACATAATATCTCCCTCCAGGCCCCTGTGGAAAACCAAAACATAGCCTTTGGCAAAAGCGTATAGTTAGAATGCCAGCATCGTGCCTCTCATGGTTTTCTCCTTTTCTCTCTCCCCAGTTTATTGCAGCCAACGATAAGCTGTGGTTCTGGTTGGAAGTGAACTCTGTGGTAGATTTCTTCACAGTCCCCCCGGTGTTCGTGTCTGTGTACTTAAACAGAAGTTGGCTTGGTAAGTCTACCTCTCTTCCTGTCTCCTTGCTCGTTCCCGAGCTGTGGTGGATCAGAGGCCTGGGCCGTCTCCACAGAAGGAAAGTTTTGTCAATTTGTGTGCACAGCTCTTGGAGTTTTGGGAGTGAGTGGTGACAGTTTTCTTTGGAGCACTCGCCCAGGAGGCTGTGCCCAGTTAGGGCTTCCGGGAAAGCAGTTTTATCATCATTGGAACCTAGCGGCCACACTGTCTCAGTCAGGACCTCTGTCTCCGTGGTTCTGTCATTTTCATCCAACCTGCAGTTGGGACTGGACACAGAAGCCCGTGGGGACGAGGTCAGCCTTCCGAGCAGCTGCTTCGGGTGCCCTAGAAGGCCTGCCTGCCAAACTTAGCTTCGGTCTGCTTCTTAGTTTTATGCAGAGTGGGTCCTGCCTGGTTTACTTATGGTTATGAGTTCCTCCGTGGGGCAGGGTTGGGTCAAGCTTCTCGAGCCACCGACTCCTCGGAGGAGATGGAACCCCTTCTTGTGTTAAAGGATGAGCTTTTGCTGGTGCTGCGTCGGCATCTCACTTGCTCTATCTGCTCAGCAGGTCACTTCCTGTCTGTCCCCGGCAGGTCACTTCCTGCTTCGGGACCAGGACACTTGGATGGGAGAAGTAACTAGCTCCCAGCATGGTCATGGCAGCCAGAGGCGTAGAGAGGCAGCTTCGAGCTTCTCTTGGTTGCAGTGAATAATTCTCTCAGAATGTTCCTGCTACTGTGCATCTACAGGGGAAAAGGGAGGCTGAAACGGGACTCAGAGAGCTATTTTTGGGTTCCTTCCATCCTTAGTTTTAGAAATTTTTTGTTTGAATTTTTTTCAAAGTAATCTATATTGTCATAGTCAGCATAAATATTTAAAGATATATGAAGAAAATAGCAATCCTGTCGTCCCCCTGCGCTCATCACTGCCTTCCCCCTGGGATGCTCAGTATTAACAGACTTCTATCTTCCCTCCATTGCCCCAAACATGGATGCACATAGACGTTTGGAGAGGTGGTGGTCTTTGTACAAATGCGTGTGTCCATTACACTGCACTGCAGTTTGGTTTTCTTACTAACCAATAAATGATGGGTATCCCTTCAGCTCTGTAATAATTCATTTTATTAGAGTTACACAAAACTCGACAAATTGTTCTATCACAGCTCACGCGGCTATAACCCTAAGGATGGACCACCTCATGGTTTCCTTTTTGTGCTGTAAACAGTGGTTTAGTAAACACCCTCATCCATATATCTGTACAGTTCTATTTCTCTAGATGGTTCCAGGGTCCTGGAAGAGGAATTGCTAGATCAAAGAATGCGTATATTTTAGTTTGTACAGGTATTGATGGCTCATTTTTCAAAAATGTTGTGCCACGATAGGCTTCCTCTAGCAATATGTTTTTGATGTCCTTGCTAGCTCTGTGACTCTATTACATGCCTAGAATCAAGTATTTAAAAAAAAGAAGTGCCCTTTCTACATGATGTATGCAGGAATCACGTATGCACTTATCTGGGTGTATCTCTGGGTAGGTGTATCCCATAAAGATGCTATTTTCTACTAGTTTTCTCGTTAGAATTCTATTCACTCACTCAGTGGAAAAGTTGTCATCCTTGATTCGAGACATGCTTGCTTCGATTGGGTTTTCCAGCCATCATGATGGGACTGTCAGAGCCACTCACAAATCGGAGAAGTGTCCTAAGGGTGACCTGAATGTGCTGTGGTGCCGAGGGTCCCAGCTAGCTCAGCGTGGCTGTTGACTGGCTTTGTGACCTGGGGAGCTCACCTTCCTTCATTCAGCCTGTTGTTTTTCATCTGTAAAATAAAGCCTAGGTTAGATGATTCAATTTCTCAGGTACTTTCTTCTCAGAACGCCTGCCTCTAAGACTCCTGCATTGTTCATGGGAAGTTTGGGATCTAGGTTGTGGGGAAGGACTGGGAAATTAGTGAAATCAAATCATCAAATTTCTGAGTCAAAATTACATATGGGCTGCTAACCACGGCTCATCCTAGACCATCCTGTTGTGAAGAGTATACCCACATGCACACACCCTGAAAAACTCAGACAGACAGACAGACAAGGAAAGAAGAAAGAGGAAGAGGGAAGAAGAAAGAAAGAGAGAGAGGGAGGGAGGAAAGGAAGAAGGAAGGAAGGAAAGCAATCTGCCATTTTTTCCCGCCTGTATTCTAATTATTCTGCACTGCAACAACCACTTTACTTTTCTGGACCCTCAGTTTTCCCCTCTGAAAAATGGGAGGTTGGGACTTAAATTACCTTCTAGTCCTCACACTTCATGAATCGGAATTTTATGTCAGGGTCCCTTCTCTCTTGGTCCCTTGTGGGGACCCCTGCAGGACTGTGGTGGAGACACCCCTCCTGCGTGGTGGGCAGGTCTCCCCCGGCTAAGGGTGTGGAGCTGAGTCTCCTTGTGAGTCTAAAAGCAGCTTTGTGTCAGGAGAACTTGGATGTTAAAAATTCATGTCTTTTTGTGAATGGTTTAATCCTGATTTTTGGAGTTGTGTTCTTGTCTGAAGTGAAAATCCACCAGCGTGAATAGGAAAAGGGGAAGAAAAAGAAAAAGGAAGAGAAATGAAATACACTTTTGCATCAACTGTGGTTGCTCTTCAAAAAAAATGCTCTAAAATGTGCTTTAATTTGTTCATTAATTGAGCAATATTTATTAAGCACGTACTAGGTGCCAGGTACTTTTCCAGGTGATTAAGAAACAACAGTGAATCATGGGGCACCTGGATGGCTCAGTCGGTTGAGCATCCAACTCTTGATTTTGGCTCAGGTCATGATCTCAGGATCACAGGATCGAGCCCTGCGTTGGGCTCCACATTGGGCGTGGAGCCTGCTTAAGATTCTCTCTCCGCCCCCTCTCCTCCCTCCGCTAAAAGAAAAAAAAAAAAAGAAAGAAATGACAATAAATACAAGAGGCAGGGTGCTACCCTGTGACATTGCAGTGGGGAAGAACAGGGAAAAAAACGAGCCTAATAAATAAGCCAATTACGTAGTACGTTAGGAAGCATAAGTGTGTTGAAACTGAAAACAGACCAACAAACTCTTGGACTGTGAAATAATAATAAAAACAACAACAACGAGTAACCTTCCTCCTCTTCTAGGAGAACACACCTTCAATGAAATACTTTGGGTTCTTTAGTAACTAAACCCCTGGGGTGAGATCCACAACTGGGCTGCCTGTTACGGAAGAGAATTCAGTATAAGAATATTTCAAGGAGGCTCCCGTGTCTGATTTAATATGTGGGTTATTATATCATGAAACAATTATCGTGCCGATGAGCTGCAGAGATAAAATGAGCATTCCCACGAGGTATGGCTGATAAAGTAGAAGGAATAATCCCATTACGTGGGGGCATTTCAGGAAGTGCTGTCCTCGTGGACGATGAGAGGGCGCCGCGTTTACGGGCAGAGGTTTGATATAAGATGAGGAAGCTGCAGCTCGCTCTCTTCTCCCGCGCACACCTGCTGAACCACACGGTGCAGGGCAGACGGAGCGCCGTGGCCCGCACCCCTACCTTCCCCGGCGCATGACACACCCCACGCTTGGTCTCTTACCTTCATACATGGTTGCCGAGTACATAGCATAGTGTTCATGTACCTGATTGGGTGTATTGTCTTAGTGCGTCTCACGGCGTATTCCTAACAACAGCCAATTTGCAGTTCTACGACGTGCTGGGCACGCTGATGAGCCCCTGACACACATGGACTCACTTGATTCTCAGAGCAAACCCATGAGCTGGGAATTATTTCCCCCCATTTTGCAGACAAGGAGACGGGCTCAGAGACATTCATTCCTGTCCAAGGTTGCATAGCCTGGGAGTGGTGGGGGGGTGATTTGCCTCTGTTTTGGTCTGACTTTACGTCCATATTCATGCTGCCCTTTTGCCTCTGTCCTTACCCTTAAAGGATTGGGGGTTTTGAGGACTGGTTGGGGTGACTGAGCTGGTTTTGTTCATTTCTGTTGGCACCTCTCCTTCTCTCCTTACTCAGAGAGCTTCACGTCAGGCAGGCAGGGAGGGGAAGAGGTCTTATTTAAGAACACACATCCTCATGCCTCCTCCTCTCCTTCCCACTCCTCCTTGTCCACCTCCAGTTTCTAGCGTTGCCACGAGGACCCGGGAAACACAGAGAGCTTGGGTGGTGTCTCCTGAGTCCCTTAGCACGTTGGGGATCAGACCTGCTCTACCTGAGAGAGAGGGAGAGACTAGGGGCTGCCACACATGCGGTCAATAGAGCAGAGTGGGTCGGAGCCGAGCTCTGGGTTACCATCTCAGTTCACATCTTGGCTTGGCCAATGGGTCACTCTGAGTAAGGTCGTCTTACCTGTCCTAAACTCAGTTTCCCACCTGTCCAGTGAATGGGGTAATAACAGTACTCTCCTCATAGGGCTGTTGAGGGCATTCAGGGAGGCAGAGTAAGTCAGTCCCACGTACATAGGACGAGCTTCATGATTATCCTGGGCTTGTCTTTCTAAGCTACCTATCATATTTTCAAGCACCGAGGAAGAAAACAAACCAGAATGGAACCAAAAATAAGGCAGTGGGATGTGAGGACATCCACGTTGCCAGGCGGCAAGTTGCTGCTTATTTTAATTCCTGGTCCCACACACCAGCTTATTCATTTTTGTTTCTCTCACAAAATCCTTATCCTACCTAACTAAAATAAATGTACCTTGAAATGAGAGATGTATTTTATTTTGAGACTAGAATAACATGCTCTGGGGAGAACTCTTCTGTCTGTCTCCTTCTTTGGGGAACTATATCCCCAAGGTAGGTCAACGGGCTGTGCCTCCTTTGTGTATTTATTTATTTATTTATTTATTTGTTTGTTTGTTTATTTATTTATTTATGTGGCTTCGTCGAGGGTCATTTTGTGTGGTTAGAAGAAGAGAGTAGAGAACAAATAATGACGCGCTCTCTGGCCACTCATCTCCCCAGCTTTTATTGAGCGCTTACTGTGTGCTCAGCACTGAGATGAGGGGAGCATGTCTGGCCACCCTCTTTCCTAGTCTTACTGTGATTTCCAGCATTGTCCCTCTTCTCTGACTAATGAAATCAGGGGACGGTGAGGAGCCCCAGGCCCTGAACCCAGGGTGGAAAATCTGTCAACTGTAAACCGACCTGCTCTTCTAGCCCGTGTTGGACATTAGCGCCTTCAGCAAACAGTGTGAGAAAATAGAAAACACTCCTAAAAAAATAGAAAAATGAGTTCGTGCCCAGCCACAGGGCAATTAAAATGATTGAGGATATCTGCTTATAAATATATGCCGGGCAGTTCCTTTTTGTGTCAAAAGGTGATAAAAACAGGACTGTGTGAAAAAAAAAGTACAGGCCCTTAAAAACAACAACAATAACAACAACAAAAGGACCAACGTAGTTCCTGTTTGAGACTGAGGTTTGAATCTAGATTTGGAACCAAAATAAACACGCATGCAGCAACAGCAGGTAACACTGCCCGCTGTGTAATTAAGTCCCAAATTGCCAGGTACAGGCTGTCAGGGCCTTGGGAGTTCACAGGAGAAAGAGCTTATGTGGGTGGAGGAACGTGAGGAGGCTTCTGCAAGATGCTGGCCCAGCCCACGGTGGGTGAGATGGACAGAGCCCGGAGCTGTGCGTACTCCTGGGGGGAGAGGAGGCCAGCCTGCCCTGTGTGGAGGATGGCAGGTGCCCACCCATGATAATGCCGTCTTAGATGAGAAAGCGCCCTTCCCCACGCTGGACATCAGCCCCACAACCCTGCAGGATGGATGTATTCATTTCCTCTTGCTGTAGTAACAAATGAGTGCCCCAAATGCAGGGCCTTGACACAATACAAGTTTCTTCTTACACCTGTGTAGGTTAGAAATCGACACAGGTCTCTCTGGGGTAAGCTGCGAGTGTGTTCAGTGTTGTGCTCCCTTCTGGAAGCTCGGAGGAAGGGTCTGTTTCCTTGCCTTTCTCAGCTTCCAAAGCCACCCACATTCCTTGGCACCGGGGCCCTTCCTCTAGCCTCGGGGTGGGTCCTTGTATTGTGTCCCCCTGATGTTGCTGTCTATCATTACCTTTCTTGGGCTCTCCCTCCTGTCTCCCTCTTCTACTTCTAAGGACCCTTGTGATTACATTGGGGTCCCACCTGGATAATCCAAGATAATCTCCCCATATTAAGGTCAGCAGATGGGCAACCTTAATTTGTCTGCTACTTTGATTGCCTTTTGCCATGTCAATTACCACATTCCCAGGTTCTGAGGATTACCATGGATGTTTGGGGGGGGGCATTTTTCTGCCAAAGGGGAATGATTATTAATATTCCCATTTCACCAGAGAGGAAACTGAGGCCCAGAGGAGTTAAGTAACTTGCCCCAAATCACACAGCCAGTGGCTCTGCTCAGTCTTCTGGAGTCCAAAAGCTCTGGCAGGCATTCTGGGCCCTCCGTGCCCTTGCCTTTCTGTACTTCTCCAGTGCGTCATGGAAGGAGACGCTTGGGGGAAATCTCATTTAGAGCCTGAGACCTTCCCCCTCTCCTCACTTCCATGTAGTGGTGTTTTTTCCTTCTTGTCCTGGAACCAGGAGAATTACTAGGCAGACATGCCTGCTCTTCACTGTTCTTAAACATTTGCTCTGGGCTCCCCTTCCTACGTGGCTACAGCAACTGAGGGGAATATGTTAGGTCTGCAATGTCCCCTTCTTAGAAGCTTCCTTTCCTTAGAATTCATGCTTTCTTGCTTTTTTTTACTTTAAAGAGTGGAGAGAAAGCGGAATTGTAGAATGCCACCTGAGGTGGCGAGTTGTGACGTAGGTCACCGTTTTCCCGGGGAGGCAGTGTGTGGAGTCACAACAGGGCTTTTCTCTGCAAGTACTTGGTCATTCTCTCGGGGCTCAGCTGCCATCTCAGGAGGCCTTCTGTTGCCCTCTACATTGCAGGGGGTCTGGCCCCAGGGCCCCTCCCCAGCCTTCTGTTGACTAGCCTCTGCATTTGAAAAAAATACCCAATGGTGAAAGCCTATGACTGGTTTCTGTCCTGACATCAGGAATTTTCAGTGCATTGAAATTTAAAAAACGAAACAAAACCAAAAACATAAAAAACAGGATGTGATTTGGCCAGAGAGAGTAGGCAGCCCCTAGTGGGCAACTCAAGGCACACAGCCTCGACTCCCAGCCTTCCTTTTCCCTTTTTTAAAATTCCTGCCTCCCCCCCCCACCCCCAGCTGCTGGTCTGCATCTGGCCTGCCGAGAGTTCCCTCCTGCTGAGTCAGGAGTGAGTTTCTGCCCCATCTCGCTGGTTGGCATCCCTCTCCCATTCAGACACAGCCCTAACTCCACCTCCCTGTGAAGCCTTTGCACTCTTCCAGTTGGAATGAATTCCCTGAACTTGGTTTCTTTTATTCTTAGGGTTAGTGCTGTAAGAGTGATATGATCATCTGTGTTAGATTATCAATTAGAGTGCAAGGTTCATGACAGCCTTGCACAAGGACATTGACCGTCTTGTTTTTTGCTGTGCCCTGGTGCCTGCAACAGTGCCTGGCACATAATGAGTCCTTGTTGAATGAATGAATGTGTATTCTTACCATAATGATAATAATGAATAATTATTGACTGCTTATTAAAAGCAGACACTAGGCATTATCTGAGTTAATATTCTCAGCGGCCCAGTGCATCAATATGGTTGGGTCTGATTTCACAATTTAGGGAGCTGAGGATTGGGAGTTAGATAACTTTCCCACGTAGTAAATGTGGATCCAGGACTCAGCCCAGTTCAATCTGATTCTGGAGCCCATGCTTTTAAAATTATGAGGCCAGAGGTTCTCAAGGTGTCATTTCCAGTCCGGCAGAGTCAGCATTACCTGAAAATTTGTTAGAAGTGCAGATTCTTAGAACCCAACCCAGACCCAGTGAATCAGAAACTCCTAGAGTTTGATCGGACAATCTGTGTTTTACATGCCTTCCTGGTGATCCTGATGTTCACCCAATTTGGAGAACCACTGTTCTAGGCTATTCTGGGACGGTTATAAATTTGGCTGTCCACAAGAAGCCCCCAGAGAGTTTTTAAAACTCATGATGTTCAGGCCAAACCTCTAACCAATTAAATCAGAGTCTCTGAGTTGAGGGGATGACCCAGGCTCAGCATTTTTTTTTAATGCTTTCCAGTTGCATCAAAAATTCAATAAGGTTGAGAACCATGTGTATACATCTTCTGACTGTGAATGTTGAGTTAATTCCTCCCTCGAAGAGTGCTTCCTAAACTTTGCGTGCATGGAAGCATCAGGAGATCTTGATAGGATATGCAGCTTCTGATTCAAGAGGTGTGGGTGGGATCAGAGATTCTGCATTTCTACAAGTTTCCAGGTGATGCTGATGCTTCTGGTCTGGAGACTGTATCTAAAGTAGCAAGGCTTTCCGGTCTGGACTGCGCTGTCTAATAGGGTAGCCACTAGCAACACTGGGCTATTTACATGTAAAGTAATCAGAATTAAATGGAGTAAAAACTGTTTCTCCCTCATACTAGCCACATTTCAAGTATTCATTAGCACTATGTGGTTAGTGGCTATGGGGTCGGGCAGCACAAATATAGAACATTTCGTCATCTCAGAAGTTCTACTGGACCATGCTGCTCTAGAATGTGTCTTGTGATAGAAGGTACCGTGACGTTTTACTTTTCGCACGTCTGGGACACTCTGGTAAACGGTGGAAGCTTAACAAATGTTTACTGGGTGATTTTTAGTGGAAGGACCAATGGACGGATGTTGAGACATCATTAGTACACCATCGAAAGGAAATTCCCAACCGCCCTATCCAGATTAAATTATTTAAGGCCTCTGTAGGCAAAAATAAATAAATAAATAAATAAAAATTAAAAAGCACAAAAGAGACCCTAGGACCGGCTGCAGCCCTAGCTTCTTCCCCAGGACTCTACTGCTGCATTTTGAAATGGTCTTTGGGCTCTGAAAGGCTCTGCTTCCCCCTACAGGGCTGTCTTGGACTTTGCTGATCAGTGTGAGATGAAGTAGGCTGGAGGAGGGAAGGGAGACAAACTGGCTCAAACTCAATGGGTAGCTGGTGGTTGGTAGAGGTAAGGATAGGTAAGGATAGGCTCACTTTGCATTCCCGTAAGGTATTTGGCATCTAATAACTTGACTTGAGTCAACCGCTATGACCATGAACTCCCCGTCTCCCCCCATCACCACCCCAAGAAGGTTCCTCGTTCCATTGTCCAGGGTCTGGAAGGAAGGGCCTTTGAGAGCCACCAGAGGTGACCTGAAGCAGCTGGACACAGATGCGCTAAAGCCCAAAGCTTCCTAAGTAAACCCCTCCCTGTAGTCAGTGGTTTAATTTAAAATAGTAATAATAATAAGAGAAAAAGTGTGGCTTCCCTTTTTGGGAGCCAAATGTCTTTGGAGGTGGGGAAAGGGAGAGGAAGTGTGTGCTCTAAAGAGAAAGTGCTTCCACAACCAGGGTAGTGTTGGATGTGTTGACACTTACATGTCTACATGTGTGTATGTATATGTATGTGTGTGTGTATACAGATTTATAATTATCCCCGGGAATCTTCCAAACAATACTATGAAATAGGGATCATTTGTAGCCCCATTTTTCAGGTGGGGAACCCGAGGTCTAGAGAGATTCTGTAACTTGCCAAGAGTCACATAGCCAAGCTTTGGACCCAGGCAATCTACCTCCAAGGTTAACGTTCTTCAGTGTTCTATCATGCTGGCTCTCAAACTATAAAATTAACTAGCCATTATAGTTACACTTAGAAAAAATTAGTCTAACCGTCCTGTCTAATCAGATCAAATACTGAATGCTGCTTCCTCCTTGTTCCAGTCCCCTGAAGAAAGGTGAGGGACCCCCTAAACAGAATTTCTTTGGTACTCCCAGGTAAGAAAGGAAATTAAGAAGAAAAACAACTCAATCCATTTTTTGGAAAAATTGAGTTACTCTAATTTCTATAACTTGTGAGTCTTTGAACTACTTTTTTTTAACCTTAAAACATTTTTTTCCCCTTTTCCCCAGTCCCCTTTTTCTGAGGCTCTTGGTTTATTCTCTGCAAGTATCGAATAAATAAAAATAATCTGTTACCACCATTAGTCCATCTTGAAATAGTGTCATGCTAGAGATTATGGGCTCTGCTCTTCGCCTGAGCCTTATTTTGGGGCAGTTGGGGGGGTGGTCCTCAGTGACGCCGTGCACCTTGGGCAGAGCACTGGGACCGGACGTCTATAGTGTGGCAAGAGAAGTGAACTCATTGAGTTCTGTCCCTTTGGACTCTGGAGGAAGGCAGCTCCAGCAAAGGGGCATGCTTAAAGTTTAGCTGGTTTTCGGGGAGCTAATTGCTGCCCTGGTAGCTGCTGCTGTGGCTGAAACCGCTCCTAGAGAAATTATTCCTCCGTAAGAGAGTTCCGATGGTATTCCCTTGATATTGCTTTGTCAGGACATGCTTTAAATAAGATGCCCTCTGCAGGTAGCTGGGATTCTAAATCCTCATTGACGTGTACAGCTCTCTTATATGCCAAATTGGAAATAACATCTCAAAACGAATGTCTTCAAGGAACAAATTCAGCAGTAGGTTTTCGTAGATGCCAAAACCTCTCCAGATGGCAGTACTTCATCTGGGGTATTATTGGAACAGCCTGCTCAAGCAACCTAAATCTCTAGGACCGGACGTATATTTACCTTCGCCTCATCTTCAAAAAATAGATGCCTTGATTCTTCTCGATGAGATAGGGCCGTGATGGCTTGATCTGGCCAGCAAACCGGGTAGGGAGAAAATGAACATGGGGGAGCAGCTCTGAGACCTTACTACTGCACGTACTCAGCTGAACACCCACTATGTGCAAGTCACCGATTCCTAAGAGTGGCTCACTAATGGGGAGAACCTAGATCTTGCCTTTAAGATGTTGATCATTTAACTGCGTGGTACTTGATAAGGAAGAATAATCAATGTGTAGGGATTCAGAGGAGGAACAGAAGGAGGAACGTGGGCCATCCCAACCCAGGGCAGATGGCAGGTATCTAAAAAGTTAGTGTGTTCCTCCTGGGGGCAGTGCCACCATGGTGTGGTCTGTGTGGGCCAGCACATCTGGGAGCTCATTAGAAATGAAAATTCTCAGGCCCAACCCCAATCCCGTAGACTCCTTGGCGGGGTAAGGCTAAGGAATTTGGTTTAATAAATTATCCAGGTGATTCTTACACATGCTGACGTGTGTATTAGCTACACTAATACACGAATGTTGATTCTAATACCCGTGGCAGTATGTTAGAATCACCTGCTTTGAAACTTCCCCTCGGCCAGATTATAGTTCAGACCAAGTACACCAAGATCACTGGGGTGGAACTCAGCCGTCAGCATGTTTTGAAGTTCCTCGGGTAATTCCAATGTGCAGCCAGGATTGAGAAGGCGTGCAGTGGTGGTTCTTCACTCAGGAACACACCTGAATACCCGAGAAACTTAAAAACCAGAAACAAAACGTTGAAGCGCCTTCCTGGGTCTACTGAGTCAGACACCCCGGTCATGATCAACGATAGTGGCCTTAGAAAGTGAACACTACCTATTCTGGAAAGACCAGTCCGTTCTCCAGCTTGAGCGGCATCGGATCACCTGGGCGGCTGGGGAAGACAGAGTTGTGTTTCTGATTCGGTATACCTGGGGGTGGGGGACCCTGAGGATTTGCAATGCTACCAAGTTCCCACGCAATGGCTGATGCTGCCCGACTAGACTGGGGCCACACTTCGAGAACCACTGGTCTCGCCTAGCACGAGGCTTCACTGGAATTCTAGTAGTGGCTGCTCGGCCAGTTTCCAGGATTCTCGTAATCTAGTAAACCTTACCGTTTTTGGGGTACCAAAATTCCAATATATTTATTGATGTAACCCCTTATTTTAGTATGTTTTTGAAATTAAAATCAGAATCATTTACAACTTGAGAGATACCCAGCATGTGATACTCTGCATTATAATTTCATCTGGAACAGAGGAGCCCTCTTCAGAAAGACTTCTGGTCTCACATAGGTAGTCCTTTTCTAAGACATTCTAAGTCCTGGGGTACATGGAGAGTGAGGATCTTTGCTTGTGTTTATTAGGCACTAATATTTCCTCCAGAGTCAGTTGGGGTTAATATCTCTTTTGAAACTCCTTGGAATTGGGGTAGAGTTGACTTATTAAGAAAAATAGGAGGAGGGTATGTTGGAAATTTGGGGAGAGGAAAGAAGAAGAGAGATCCGAGACCCAATTCCCATCCCTTCCCTGGAGCCTGACTTTCCTCCCTGTGGGCCAGAGCCACTCATTTCCCTCCCCCAGGGAAGGATAGGGCCTGACCCCTCTTCACCTCCAGGATAATTTATTTTAACAAACACTTTCCCAGTCGTCCTACCTGGAGACACAGAGATGCCCCAGCCTGGACCTGGGCCAGCTGGCAAAAGTAACGGCAAATGATGGATGATGAGTAAAGCTCTATTTTTTATGAGACACATTGTATTACTAGAAATAAATACCAAATACCATTATGGTGACACTTGCTCCCATGTGACAATTGCTAAATTCAACTTCTCTCTTTAAGGCCAGATAAGAATTTAGTAACCCGCCTCACAAAGGGTACCATTCATTTATTATTTCCTGGGCGGATTGCGAAATTTCCCCCTGGCCAGACCAGGGGCAGAACAAACTCTTCCTTTTTGTCAAAACTCAGTCTCAGTCTTTGTCCTTTATATTCTCACCCAGTCTCCCTTTCTACCTCTTTCTGTGAATTTCTTCCCTGTTGTCACCAAGCAGCCTACTTACCAGCCGCCCCCACCCCAACTGCAGACATATCCCAACCCTATGACTCCAGTAGCTCCCCTGTCTAGCAGGTGCTCACCTGTCCTCTCTACTCACCTGAACTCAACCAGTTATGATCTTGCCTCTTCTAAAACCATTATCATCTGAATCATTCATGGTCTCTCTTCTGATGTTGGCTGTATTTTTATAAGGAATGTATAAAGGATTTTTAGAAGTACATGTCCTGGCTGATTGACTAGATCAGGAATTGGTGAAACTGGCCCATTGCCTATTTTTGTAAATAAAGTTTTATTAGAACATAGCCACATTTATTTACGTATTATCTTTGACGAAGATCTATGGCCCACAAAGCCTAAAATTTCTAGAATCTGGCTCTTTATAGGAAGTTTGAGATCTGATTTCCTGCTTTAGAATAGCAGCTGTGTTATATTCCTTAAATTCCTTTAAATGTTTGCCACCGTATTTTGCTCAAAACTAATCAGTCTGATAAAGCGAGTATGAACTTTCCTCTGAAATCAGCAAGAAATGTACTAGTAATAAAATAACACCTGATTTTTTTGCCATTGTTATTGCTATTATTATTATAGCTACCCAAGTATCATGTAACAGGTGGTGGACTACGCTCTTTATCTGCCTGTCTCATTTAATCCTCTTAACAGGCCTGGATAGAAGACCCTGGAGCTTAGAGAGGTGAGCTGTCTCCATTGCTGTGTGCCTCCAGCAAGAATCTGAACTCAGGTCTTTCTGATCTCAGAACGCGAGCTTTTCATTACTGCTAGGTACTCCTGGTTCAGTCCTAGCCTTTTCTAGGTGCTTGTTCCCTCCATAGCTCACTCATCTTACCCGAATCTCAGCTCTAGTTAGGAGCCTCTATTAAATGTCGCCACTGTTACTGCTATTCCCATCTTCGTTCATTCATTCTGCAAACCTTAAAGCAAGTGTAATGTGTTAGTTGCTGTGTAGGGCTTGGCATGTAAACCGTGAGTGAGGTATCTTTCCCCTGCTGTGGGAAAGGCAAGTCAATAAAGCCCAGGTTGTAAACCCAGATGTTTACAAGTTGCAAACCTGAACGTTTACAGGCACAGGAAGATAACAGATGAGGGAAGCATGCCAGGTGAAGGCTGTCTCTAGCTGGGGAGCGAATACCCCTCTCGAAAGGGTCGCTGTTGATCACTGGCTGATTCTTGCTGTGTGGACACCTCATTGTCCAGTAGGGCCTTCTCCTTTCCCTCTCCCTCCTCTCCTTTCCCTTCTTCTCCTCCTTGACAACAATTATTTTTGGCCGCAATGACTTGCCCTTTAAAAGCTGGTCTAGGGGCACCTGGGTGGCTCAGTCAGTTAAGTGTCTGCGGGACTCCTGGGGTTCTGGGATCAAGTCCCTCATCGGGCTCCTTGCTCAGAGGGGAGTCTGCTTCTCCCTCTGCCGGCCTTTCTCTCTCTCTCACTTTCTCTCTCTCTCTCTGACAAAAAAACAAAAAACAAACAAACAAAAAATTGGTCTAGTTTGCAATTCTTTCTCTGCTTGGGACACAGAAATTCTGGTGTCTCCTCTATAGGAAACAGTCATTCTAGACTGTTTTCCTACTTACCATATCCGTTGTCCAGCATCCTTACAAAGGCTATGGCTTGGCATCTGCTGACAACACTGAACAGGTTATAGCAGATTAACCAATAAATATCCTTAATGTGGTAGGTGAATATCTTAGGCGACTTAAAGCACTTCACTTGAATTTGCGAACTGGGACAGAATCCCTTTTCAAGTGTTAGGGCGTCTGGAGCAAAGTGCACCTTGTCTCAGGACTTCTTACTCCTATTTTTGTTTTTTATTCATTTTGGGCAATAGCCTTTGCTCACACCCGCTCCCCTCTTGGTAATATTAAGTGCTTCTAGTCTGGTGAAGAGGACGGATCCAGGCTCCAATGCAAGCACAAGAGGACCTGGGGGAGACCCATATGTCACACGCTTTCTCCCTGCAGTGACGTGCCCCAAATGTCTGTCCTCTTCCCTGGCTCTCAGAGGCTCTCCCCTGTCCCTCACTTCAGTACAACTGCATTTTCCAGGCCACCGTTCTGAAAAGATTTGTTGTGTCGTTCTGCCCTCTAGTGGGAGAAAGTGTGAATGAAACACACAGTAGCTGTTCTCAGAATTCTGTCTCCTTCAATCCTGGTGAGTTAACCTCGATGGAAATAGGCTTCTGTTTTTAACTCTTAGAGATAGCATATCCCTCATAAGGTCCCCTAACAAAGTGGAAAAGCCTGAAAAAGACAAATGTGAGGTCAATAGCTAGAATTTTGAAAAGTAGGCATAGGTATTCAGGCTAAGCATACACCGAAACCACTGCCCATACAAAACCAAACCTCTGTGGACTCCCAGGCCAGTGGAGGAGAGGGGAGCCCTAGCCTGACTCCAGAGTGAAGACATTACCTGCTCCCCTAAAGTGAAGGCCTGACCTCTGTTGTTTATATAGTTCTTTTAAGCCCAGTAGGATAAATTTCTTCCATCCTTTGACTGAATTGCTTTTGAATTTGGAGGAAATATTGAAGGATCTGTCACTTTCCATCTTGTGTGTCAAAGCTGGCTGGCAGATCCTGAATAGATATGTTTGTCAAACCTAAACAAAAATGGGAGCTTTATTAATAAACCTGAGCGTGATCATATAATACAGATATCCCCCATAAAGCAGCTCTGATACATGACCCAGAAGCACAGTGTTTAAGGAAGGACGGCACTGTGTTAGTGGTGCTTCCTACTTCGGTCCTGCCTCTTGGGAGGCAAGTTAGCATCATATTACCACTGACTGCCTTCGGGTGGGTCCCAAAGGTCATTTCTGGGGAAGATAATAGAGCTTTTCATATGATATGCTTTCAGCCGCCTAGCAGATGCAGAATCATCTGAAAAGACACCCAAAAAAGTAGTGTATATTTTTATCCTGAGTTGTCATTCCTTGTATCAACTCATTTTGAGGGAAGAGAAAGCCTGTTTTTTTTTTTCATGTTATGACATTTCTGTCTTTCTTTCTTTTTTTTTTTACTCTCTGGCTGGACTTCATCTCAGCAAAGTTGAAAAAAAAAAAAACTATTTTAGATAGGGGGGGACATGATGGGAAGAAACCGGAAGAAGGGAGAGAGGCACAACACACGAAGAAACAGAAGTCTGGATGTCCTGTCGCCATCTGGGTTTTCAAGGAGGAAACGTGTTCAAATGGCTGGTTCTGTTATTTTAGGGCTAACAGGAATCCCAGGAGCATTTGTGGTTGTTCAAGGAGCGCTTCAACTATGTGACAGTGGCAGCTGGAGCACCAGAGAGTTAACAGGGCAGGAGAAACAGATGACCCAGGGGTGCAAATATGCTTTGTCCATATCACTTCCATGGGATCAAGATACCAAAGGAAAACAACTGCTTCCAGTGGGGAAAGAGCTACCAAGTAATTCTGGAATCAGGTTTTCAGAGCTCCTTATGTTCCAGGACCCTTAAAAAAAATGATCGTTAGCATGTATATGTATGTGGGCGGGGGGAGCGGACAGCACAGGGGTGACTGGTGTGTGTATGTATGTGTGCTTGACAATGCCCACCCATCTTGAAGCTGCAATTTAAGAATGGGTGTGGAAAGAAAAGCTTCATGAGTTTTAGATCAAATGGGCCAATTTATAAAGCCAGTGTCATCTCTCTTCTCTGTTGGTGTGTGTTCAGCCCAGCCACCCTTCGTGCCAAAGACCTTGAGCAGACCTTGGCTGAAACCCCAAGGTATCCTCCCTGTTCACTGTCAGCAGTGATCTGTGGAACGGATTGGTGTGGGCTGCGTTGCCTTGGGCAGGGTTCATGTGTCATTCAGGAGACGATGCATCAGGCCGCAGAGGCAGAGGGAGGCTGCCTTATGTCCATGGAAATGAGTGAATCAGAAAGCCAGATGGGGGCCCGCTCTGAGGACATGAGGAATTGCAGAGCACAAAACTGGAAGGACTTGGGAACATCTTGTCCTTTATTTCACTTAGGAGAAAACTGAGACCCGGGGATGCCAAGGAATTTGCCTACATTTCTTCCACTGATTAATTAATTTTTTCATGTATTTATTCAGTGATGATGCCGGACTGTTTCTTGTGGGTCAGACTTTGTTCTGGTGTTGGGGTTGGAAAGAGGATGAATGTCACATAGGGAGCAGAAACTTATCCCAAGTCAATTTAGAAGAAAAACCTGGTCGAGGAGGAGGAGTCTCAAGGCAGAAGTAAAGAGAAGGGAGAAAAGAGAACCACCGTAGGGCTGTAAGTGTGAACACTGGTTTGACAGTCTTCAATAATGACACCAACTATCAGTGCATGATGGAAGGTTACCCCCGGTACCATGCCTCGACACCCATCAGGGCTGTAATTGCAAAGGTACCTGTAAGATGATTTGATTAGTCTTTTTCTCCTGCTACAAAGCCAGAGTGTGAGTTTCATCACGCAGATACCTTTCTTGGCCCTATGTCTTATCCCCAGAAGCTGGCAAAACACTTGACCAATATGGTAGATACTCAGTAACTACCCATTGAATGAACCATGGAACGAATGACAAAATGGTACGGATACCCACGTTCCATTTATAGGATGGGATCAGCAAACATCAGTAAAAGGTCAGCTAGTAAATGTTCAGACTCCAGGATTCATACAGTCTCTAGCACAACTATTCAAATCTACCTTTGTAGCAAGAAAGCAGTATAGACGATGTGTGGGGGAAGGGGTATGGCTGTACCCCAGGAAAACTTTGTTCATGGATACTGAAACTTGCATTTCATACAGTGTTCCTGTTCTGTGAAATATTATTATAACATTTTCCAGCTATTTAAAAATGTAAAAAATAACCATTCTTAGCTTGCAGACTGTAAAGAAAGAAGTGACAGGCCAGGGGCGCCTGGGTAGTGCAGTCGTTAAAGCGTCTGCCTTCGGCTCAGGGCGTGATCCCAGCGTTCCGGGATCGAGTCCCATATCGGGCTCCTCCGCTGGGAGCCTGCTTCTTCCTCTCTCACTCGCCTGCTGTGTTCCCTCTCTCACTGGCTGTCTCTCTGTCACATAAATAAATAAAAAATCTTTAAAAAAAAAAAAAAAAAGAAGTGACAGGCCAGATTTGTCCCATAGGCTGTAGTTTACCAATCCCCGCTATAGGAGTAGACTAATTGTGAAAGGTCTTATGAAATTTTTAATTAATTGATTCATATATCTATTCAAACATTTATTAAGTCACTGCTTTGAGCCGGGCTCTGTATCAGGCACTAGACATGCAGTAGAAAAAAGACACAGTATCTGTCCTCAGCTGGTTTAGCATCTGATTGAAGAAGATACATGTAAAAAAAAAAGGATAATAAAAATAGAGTGAAGTGACCTAAGCTTGGCAGGGAGGGAGTGGCTGGCTCTGTTCTAGAAGGATGAGAGAGCTTCATGGAGATGGTGTTGCTTGCATCAAGGCCTGAATGGTGAGTAAGCGATAGGGAAGGAGTCAGGTGTGGAGAAGTTGCAGAAGCAGTTCTTTCTATGAGACTCAAACGTGGTGGGATCAAGGCCCTGGAAAGGTGACTCCAGGAGCCAGGGCCATATCTGCCAGGACTCTGAGTATTATGTGAGGGAGTTTGAAATGTGCAAGTCTGATCTTGGAAGTGTCACCTTGAAAATCCTCTGGAATTCTATAGTCTGCAGGAAAGAGTGTGGAGAGCATCCTGTGGGAGAAACTGGGAGGGAGCTGGGTTGAGACAGGGGTTGGGACTAGCTGAGACCACTTCAGAATCTAAGGAAGAAATCATAAGGACTTATGGTCATTAAGGCAACAGTGGAGTTATGGAGAGGAGGCGGAAATAAGAGATATATCAAGGAAGAAGGCCCTAATAGACTTTGTGATTGATGGATATGTGGAGGATAAAGGAACAGGAAAAGTCTAGAATGCCTGGCTTTAGGCTTGGCTCTCTCCCCATGAATGGTACCATCACAGAGAATAGTGAAGGAAGGCAGGCTTTAGAGGAGGGTAATTGGATCTCTGGAGCTTCCTTCTTTGGTGATTTTTAAAGAGTTCTCCTTATGAGACTTAATCCCTAAATCTATAAAACAGGAATAATTATCTCTGTACTTCCTTTGGGAGACAGAATTGGTATGGCTAGCTTCTCTTGGCAGTCATAATGGTGATTCGTCACCTGCACGGAGACAAGATCTTCATGCTCAGCAGTTCAGATCTTTGAAGGATGAGTCATGACTGTGTAGTAATTAAGGATCCCGCAGCCTGTTTAGTTAATGTATGAGAAGCACTCTACAAGTAATTGGAGGTTTCTAGACTACACCTTCCAAACGTCACAAGCTTTTTTCAAGTATTCCCTATTTACAGATTGGAAGGTTGATGTAGGTGGAGTGACTTCCCCACTATCTCTAAGCCAATTTTCCTGTCCGGTGCTCAAACACTTTCTGTTCGTTCTCTCTCTCACTCTTTGCACATTGGAGAGTGCCTGTGGATTTTTAGATAACTTCCCTACAGTTTAGAAAGACAACCTTCGGAAACACTCCCCTCGTTTCCCACTTGGCTTGGATCCTCCCAGTTTTTATCTTGATCAAAACCAGAGGCAAAGATGTGATCTCTACGTTGTAGTCAGAAAACAATAAAACTCTGCATCTGTTTTATTTCCTGACAATAGAAAGGGGTCCAGGAAAATATTAATGGACATAGAAGCAGGGAAAATTAGGACCTTGAAAGATTTTGCATAATACTTTTCTCCTTTGTTTCTGACCTGTCTTAATTCCATAATCCGTTATGTTCCAGCTAGTAGTTCATTTCTTCATCACCAACATTTTGCAATCTTTCAGAGTACTTCTGGGGGTTCCAGAGCAAATAGCCTTAAAGAGCAACTTAATTGTCTCAGAGATTTTATTTGCTTGTTGAGAACCATTGGGACCACAGCATTATCTGCATGGGGAATAATTCCCTTAGCTTCAGTTTTCCAGTTCTTTGCCCATAGGATTATAGTTCTTTTTGCATAAAAGGATGCTTGGAATGGGGACACCCAGAGTACTGATTTTGGGTGCTTCTAACTGGGCCCAAAGTAATAACAATTTGAACAGAAACAGTGTGCCTCTTGAGACCTGGGGGGAAAAGGCAGAGAGAGAAAAGAGCAGAGTTTGGGGATGCACTTTAAGGGGAATAAATGATTCATTCAGTAGACAACGTATTGATTGTAACACTGTGCTTGTCGTGAGGGGCACACTGTGAAATGTAAGACAAATTCAGCCTAGAGTAGTTTGATCTAGTTATGGATGTGGGAATTCAAAATGCCTTGTCTACAATGGGACTTTGAAGTCCTTGATAACTAAATAGAACAGAGGCGTGAATAAGCAGACTAAAGAGTAAACATAAGAAGATATGCATTGGGGGGCGCCTGGGTGGCACAGCGGTTAAGCGTCTGCCTTTGGCTCAGGGCGTGATCCCGGCGTTATGGGATCAAGCCCCACATCGGGCTCCTCCACTATGAGTCTGCTTCTTCCTTTCCCACTCCCCCTGCTTGTGTACCCTCTCTCGCTGACTGTCTCTATCTCTGTCAAATAAATAAAATCTTAAAAAAAAAAAAAAAGAAGATATGCATTGGAATGCATGCAAATGTACTGTTTACTTTGGACATAATTCACACGTTTTCCGTGCGTTGATCACATGAGACATACACTTATCTATACCGAGGATCTCTAATGGAGTTCAACTGAGTGGGAGAGACATTGGATGATAGAAGCTGGTGTGCCTGACTTTCTCAGATTGGGTATCTTGTGGGCACAATGCAGTAACCAATACTAAAACCAGTAGCATATACTAGTGAGCCCAAATGGAAAATCCTCCCTGTCCTGCTCACCTTGCCCTCAATGAAGGAATGTGGGCATCTGTGAAACAGCTGTTATTTATTTCCCTATTCAACATCTGTCCTTGAAGGCCATCACGTGGGCAAGGGCTGTGGCGCAGGCACACGATGTTTCCATCAATGGGCTGGCCATATCGAGTGGATGAAAGAGCCTTGGAGGGATGGGGGCTCCTAGAAAAAGAGGCTTGTAAGTCAAGAGCAGGGTGTCAGCTCCCTCTGTGTATTTCATGGTGAGAGTGAAAGCAGACCTGAATCATGAGTTGTTGAGTCTCCCACTTGAATGTTCAATTCTTAATTTGAAAGGCAGCTCAGTGCCAAGGGAGTGTAACATAGAAAAGGAGTGGCCTTGATGCCTAAAAGAAAGCGGGGCCCGTGGGGCTGCTTGAGTTGATTTCCATATATTATAAGACATACTCATTTCCTACAGCTGTTCAATTCTGTGAGAACATTCTGTGAACGTTATTGTGTTTAATCAACTGTGTGAGGCAGGTGTTATTGTGCCCTCCAGTGTGGCAGATGCGGACAAGGGTGTTCCAAGAGGTCTGTGATGGGTCCAACGTCACATGGCCAGTAAGTAGCATGGCCAGGACTAGAAAGAGGGGTCTTTCCCACTATGATCTGAGAGCTATGACATGCCCTGCCTTCTCAGTGCATCAGTTAATTTAGGTATATGCTCAGATGGGGTGAATTATTCTCTGGTTGGGAGCCACAGGTATGGTCTGCATGGTATTGTGAATTCCAAGCAGGGAGGTGCTGTTCCAGGGGGCCTTGCTGGTGGAATAGGGTTTGAGGTGAGGTTTCAAGCGTGGGTAGGGTTTGATTAAATGGAGTGGAGAAAGGACATTGCAGACAAGAGAAGGAGGTAAGCAGGGGGAGGAAACTGCGTGCTGCTTTGGGGAACTGGTAAGTAGACTAGTGTGGGTACTTCGGTGTTTGTGTGGAGACAGCTGATGGATCTGCACTGGTGGTAAGAATAACCGGAGTGGATTCACCCTGGGGACAGCAGGGTAGTTGAAGCTCTTTGGGGAAGTTGGAGGAACTGGAGGAGAGCTTGCCCTGTTACCCCACTATGGTCCTTCTCTCTGACCACCTCCTACAGATGCACAGGAGGTGGACATCATCCACCTTTCCATCCACCTGCTCCTTCGTTTCACTTCTTCTTGTTTTGTCCAACAGACATTTTTTATGCACCTGCTATGTTCCAGGTCCTGCATCAAGTCTTAGTGAAGTAATTGAAAGGAACCCTCAATGCTTAGTAAATAAGGACATGAATGAATGAACAAAAGAAATGGGACTTGGGCTGGCGAGCTCCTTCGTAGGGGAGAGAGAAGTAAAGAGAGTTCTAGCGTGTTGGGCTAAGTGCGGCAGTGCACTGCTCTGGGACCAAATAGAGAAGCGACGATTTGTGGGGCCAGGGAAGGCTTTCTAAGACAAGTGGCATTTTGGATGGTGTTTGGAGTCTGAAGGTGGACCATGCCAGCTAGAGAAGGGGAGGAGAGGCAGGCCAAACTGACTTAGTGTTTTGCAAATGAACAAAGGCCTAAATATTTGAGAAAAAGCAGGAAAGTAGATGTAACACAAGCTGAAGAGGGGAGGAAGGTCACTGCAGAAGGGGCAGGAAAAATGTTTCTGTATCAGACCAAACAGGACCACCTGGTCCAAGGTCAGGTCTACATCCCATTAGGCAAGTCGTTGGCAAAAATGGTACTGCTGTGGGAAGTTTTCTAAGTCATAGCCCAAGGCTAAACTCATCTTTCTTCTAAGAAGGCTGACGGAACATCTGTCTACGGCTAGATGCCCAGCAATTTAAGAAGAAAGGGAAAAGGCAGTGATACACTAGAGAAGAAAAGAAAGAAGGGAGAGGATGGTGGTACTAGGCTATTTTTTCCCTAAAACAAAAGCAAGAAATGAAGTATCTGTGAATGGCCTAGAATGCCATTCTGGGGGCTTAGGAAAAAATAAAAATGTATTAGAGCTCTCTTCAGACCTTGGATGGTTTATGGCAGCATCTAAAATTGCTGGTAAAATTATGACCTTGTAAATTCACAGCTGTGTCATATATTCCCCAGCACACAGTGTGATTTATATACCAAGCCAGTAGCTTTGAAAAAGCATGGAGAAAAAACTCACACAAGGGGAAGTTTATAAAGTGTTGTTATTTTTAATTTGTAATGCCTTTTGCTTAAATCTGCACTGATAGGATGGGTGGGTGGCTTTGGTCAAGGTTATCGGTCCAGTTCTTGCAGTGGGCAGGGGTGTGAGGGTTACTCATTACGCTCCCACACTGGCTGACCGGGCTGCGATAGCCAGGCTATGCAATCCCACTCCGCCTCTCCCCAAAAGAGAGCGGTCACCTTGAACCCCTTCTTCCCTTGAAATTATGCCTGGGCATCTACTAAAGCTTGACTTGCATTACCTTAACTCGCATTAAACCCAAGCAAGAAATTTGAGCTCCCCTGGGAGACCTTCCTTCCTGGGAAATGAAGCGGTTCTGCAGGACAGCGTCAATGGGATTTCCACCAAGCTTTTCAAGTCAGCATGATTTTGAGCCCTGTTATGGAGCTAGTGAGGGATGGGGGTGGGGCAGGCTAGGGGATGGTGATACCGGACTGTGGGGAATATCAGATTCCTACAACTCTCACTTCTGTGAGAAGGTAGAGGGAGAAAGAGAGGACACCCCACAGCCCAGTGATCAGGCGAGAAAAGCCCCAGATGTGAGTCCAGAGACCCAGCTGTGGTCCAGGCAGAAGCCCTGCCGGTCTGGTTCTGGTTGACCTTGAACAACTCACCTGTGAAAAGGAGATGAGCTTTTGCTTTGGCTGCCTCAGGGAGTTATTGTGAAGATCAAAGGAAATATTATATCTTTTAATCCTAAGCCAATGGCTAGGATCCCTAGCTTTCCTCTGCTCTGCCTGTCTCATTTCCCCCCTTATTGCATGCAACCCTTTTACCTCAAAGAAGACTCTTGAGGATGCTGACCTCAGACTTCCCTGTCTCTAAATGTATTTTCTTTTGTTCCATCTCATTTCTGTCTTTCCAGTTATTCCTGATTGTTTTCCCTGAGCCTGTTAGAAATCTGATCACTTCCCTGTGTAGGACCTGTTGATACTCTTTCTTTGATGTGACCACATGCTTCTCGAAATCAGAGTCTTAATGCTCCTGGTTCATTTCCTGCCTGGCCCCAACCCACGGGGCACCAGAAGCAACAAGAAGGGAGACATCCCAGTGCTGCTGAGCAGAAGGACCTTGCTGGGGCGTTTGTGATGCAGGTGACCTGAGGCCAGAGCTCACTGCAGTGGTCCCTGAGAAGGTGCCAGGACTCTGTTCCCATTAAAGTCAGTGGGGCTTAGAGGACACTACAGCCCCAAGCTCAGAACCTTCCTGACTTCAGCCACAGTGAGGAATTTTGCCAAGCCCCAAGGTGGGATGAGGGGATTTGTTTTTTGGGTGGTACGTTACATCCCAGAAACCACAAAAATATTTCCAATCCCTCCAAGATAAGGAAGCTCTTCCTATATTCCAACACAAGAAGATTCTATTTTATGGGGCAGAGTAAGAGAAGTCTGAACGTCTTAATTATGAATTTTCAAAGTCATTCTTTTATAATTTTTATAAAAATGACACATTCTCATTTTAAAAGAAATGGAGCAACACTGAAAATGCAACGAAGAACATGTCAAACAAATGAAAACAGACAACATACAAATTTTGATAACTAGACAAAGATCGTGTTAGCCGTCTCTCTATGCATGAGGTCTATGAGTGTTAGAGAAACAGAAATTCATATAAAATGAGCTAGTACTATCCATACTGTTCTTACAATTAAAATTTAATTCAAGTTTATTTGAAGGTGACAGGAACAACTTTGAAGAAAAATACTGGAATCGCTAAACTTTGTGACTTGTAGTTCCTAAGACACGTTGGTCTGGTTACGAGAAAACATTCACTGAAGTCATGAAGGTGGAGTGCTGTTTTCTTTTAACTCTATTTTAAAATGCGACATAAGACAGGTGAACTTTCTGCTGTGAAAAGAGAAAATGACCACACGTGTACATTTCCGCCACCCCCCTCCCTGGGGTGCTTATTTTCATTTCCTTAAGGCTTTATAACACTCTCTTCTGGAACTAGAGTTTTCATTTTCATTTAGTCTTCGTTAAGTATTTTTTAAAAGATTTTATTTATTTATTTGAGCGAGAGAGAGAGAGAACACGAGTTGGGTAGGGGCAGAGGGAGAGGGAGAAGAAGACTCCCTGCTGCGCTCCATCCAGAACCCCCAGATCATGACCTGAGCCACCCAGCGCCCCTTAGTTAAGTATTTTAAAGTGTGAAGTCCTCACCCAGTTCCTTTCTTTGCTTAGCTTTCACTGTCAGCTCAGAGAATAACAGTGGAAAAACTGCCTTCAGGCTGCTAGGAAGCCCAGCTCTGCTCCCCCTGGTGCTAGGTGACCTTGGGCAAGCTGTGTAACCTCTCTGTGCCTCAGTTCCTGCATGTGTCACATGGGGACAATGAGAGCCACCTCATACGGGGTTTTGTGGGGCTGGAATGAGTTATTTATCTGTATACCTGTAGATGGGTAGCTACATGGGTATTGATTCTCTTTCTCCCTCTCCCTGCATAGCTCCCTACGTCTGGGTACACAGGGACACACACACGGGCGCACGCGCACACACACACACACACACACACACACATATTTTGGAGATCAGAAAAGTAGCAGGCAGACTCGATACAGATCTACTCACTGAGGGGCTGGAATTATTCTGGCAAATTATTCTCATGATTCCATTCTCTCTTCCAATGACAGTTCTTTAAGTCAATAAGAACTTGAACCAGGGTTCTTGTGGGAGTGGCTAGAGGAAGAGATTTGAGGGGCAGGTGCAGTCACTGAGTGCCAGCTGTGTGCTGCACAGATGCTTTGTGCTGCATTTTACTCAACTTTTATACTAAATGGTGAGCTAGACTCATTTTCTCATTTTACAAATGCCGCTGGGAAAGTTACTTGCATCTGTCAGAGTTAGTAAGTGGTAGAGCCGGACTGGAGACTCCCGTCCATCAGAAAATGCTGCGTATTAAGGAAATGTGACATGGCAGGCCCTCAGCAACTCGAGGCAGGCTGCGAGGAGTCCTTCCTTTGGAGAAAGAAACTGTACATATGGGTCCCAGAAAGAGTAATTTCATATTGCAAGCTAGTACCAGCCATGAGCCGGAGAAATGAAAAATGAGGGCATCATCAGTGTGGAACTGAGTTCATCAAGAAAGGAGGTGAAATCAGAAGATGTGGATGGCCCTAAGAAAATTTATTTGGGAGCAGACTTTTGGGAGTGAGCTGGAAATTATGGAATGCTTTCCTAGGTAAAATCTACAAGCCTCCGGCTTTCTTTTGCCAACATGCTTTTTATGGAATTATGGATTACACAGAAAGTTAGTAGGCATTCTGGAAAGAGAGCTCTACGGTCAAGTAAGTTCGGGAAATCCTAGTTTAATTAGAGGGTTTCTTAACTGCAAGAATTCTCAGGGCCTTTAGTATGCTGGTGCACATTGTCAGTGTCCAAGGATGGGGTATCTCTTTGGTATCTTCAGACATGCTTGGGGCAGGGTTTTTCCACTGGCCGTGACCTCCCAGCAGTAAGGCCTCCATCTGGGGAGGCTTGGTGCAGAGAGTAGTTATAATGACAGGACCTTCCCTATACTATTTCATTTAAGCCTCAGGACAGCCGAAGAGGTAGGTTTTATTATACTGGTGAGGCAGGCCCTTCTGGTCCCCCACCTGTATTCCCTGCCCTCCCCTTTGTGCGGGTGGCTGGATTTTGATTTGCCAGCATCAGCATTTCTTTGCCTGAGGCCCCTTTCCAGTCACTGAAGCCTGCTTGCTGGCCTGCCTCCGGGATACCTGCGCTCTGATCTTAATGATCTTAATGCTCCCCTTAACCAGTGACCCACTAGAGGTGATAGACCTGTCCTCCGGTCCCCCAACCCTCAGTGAGAGAGCTCTGCACGCACCTTCCCCAGGGGCTGCCCTGTCCCCCAGTGGGGTCCTGCCCCAGTTGTCCACAGTGATACTTGTTTGGCGAACTGTTTATTGCTGCTGGCTTTCCTATCCCTTCCTTATGTCCCCTCTCCCCTCCTTGTGTTTCCAGAGATCATCTCCCAAAGAAACTATTCACAATAGTATCTTTTGCTCGCATTCCGCTTCCTAGGTAATTTACGCTAAGATATTTCATTTTACAAAAACAAACAAGAAACAAACAGAAGATCCCCCAGAGTCTGTAAGAGGCTACAGAAGGCAACCCGGTCACAGTTCACAAATGGTAAAGCCAGGATTTAAATTTAATCAACACTTTGAGCACCCACTGTGTGTCCAGCTCTATGCTAGGTGATGAGATGACAAGATGAAAAAAAACCCCACAAAAACAACAAAACCTCTTTGTCTTGAACAATAGACAGAAATAAATTAGTTCGCCTGTCTTCAAGTCTCCGACTTTAATTACAGATCACTGAGGTTGGACGCTTGACCCCTTCTAAACCGAGAGACCCTTTTTATACCGGACCCCTGGTGACCCCCAAGTCAGAAGCTGCAATATTCAGTTCCTGTGCTGCCCTCCAGGCCGTACAGAAATGCATCACATAGAGGTTTTGGTTCACGATAAATGCTGGGGAGAATTGCAGGATTTGCTGACTCTCTGATTTTCCTGCCCAGTAGAATATCTCTCTTAATTAATGAGTTGCAATTAGCTTTTATAAAAAGAAATCATTCCACAAGGTGAGGTCACTGAGATGTAACATCTTGTTCCAAAGCTGTCCTCCTGGTGTGAGTGGGAGCATTCAGAAATTAGCATCTCAATAAGCCCAGCACTCCAGCATTCAAATGCCTGTGGTCCAGCTGGGCAGGCGGGCTCTGTGGAAGGCAAGCGGAGTTCACTGGGGTGAGTCAGGCATCCATATGCAGGAGCGTTTGGTCCTGGTTACAAAGTAACTATAGAAATTGCAGCTTTATGAGAATGATTTTTATTTTTTTCTCTTTTGGCTATTTTTAAAGTATTATTTTTTTGTTCATGAGTGACCTCTAGAAGCACAGAGCCACATAGTTATAGAAATTTGATTTAAAAGGGACATTAAAGATTATCTACTAGTAAACTCACTCACTTTCTTCTTTCCTTTCCCCCCTTCCTTCCTTCTTTCCTTCTTTCCTTCTTTCCTTCCTTCCTTCCTTCCTTCCTTCCTTCCTTCCTTCTCTCCTTCCCTCCTTCCCTCCTTCCCAGGAGAAACCCATTAGGGCACAAAGAGGGAGCAGGACTTGTCTAAGGTCATGCGGTGGGTTGGAGTGCTCTCAAAACTAGGACCCACTTAGTTTTTCAAATTGTCATGTAGGTGTCCTTTTCACAGCCCCAAGAAATCTTAAGTTATTATTTTTCCCTTTTTTGTCCTTTTTGTCCCCTCTCAGCAGTTTTGACGTAAGACTCATGAAAGGAAGTTTAATTTGCCAGCCAGCCTGGGTTTTGCATGATCTGTGGGTTGTGCTCTCAGCACACTCAGAATCTCAGTCTGTTCCAGTAAGTCACTGTGATCAGTTACATGCTATTTCGATTTTAGTTGTTCTTATTGTTTGTGTTTCTTTATGGTAGAGACGATGTCTCATAGTGTTTCTGGCCCTAACAGCTCCCAGAGAAGGACCAAACATGCCATGGGGACACAGTGACTTATCGCTGATTCATTCATTCCTTTTATGTATATTCTTCCCCATTGTTTGCTGGGTTTGCAACTTGCGCCCTTTTATCTCCTCTCCTGTCCCCTCGTGCAGTTAGTGAAGTGGCCACGAGGAAGGCATCTGATGGCAGAAGAGGAAAGAGCTGGCCTATTTTGCCCCCTCATTAAATAATCAGTCCAAAATCACGGCGGGTTGATCTCATTTGCAAAGCCGCACCTCAGGCAGCTGGTAAAGAAAAGTGCCATCAGCAACAATATGAGCGTCTTGTTCATGTACGTCCCCACTCTGCGGCCGGAAGAAAGCAGCTACTTACTGCTAATGATAAAGCAGTGACCCGCCTTATTTATTTTCACATAAATCATGTCTCGGCAGGCATTTCATCGTCGGAGACGAACTTGCCACAGTTTGTCTTATCTGTGAGACTGTGCCTGTGCCCTAGAGCTATTTTGTAGAGATCACGAATCACTGCTTAAGCGTGATCCGTCTTCATCAGTGAGGCAATACGCTGAGAGGACTTTGCAGACATTATCTGTTGCCACGTGACCAATGAGCGGATGGATCTGTGCCTCCTGCTCTGGTTCCGTGAAGGCAAAGGGATTTTGGCGCTCATCCCCTGTCACTCAGAGTGGTATGCAGAAATGGATAAGGCCAGCGGAATGGCAGGTCGACGAAGCCTGGGATTCACACTCGATCAGAGAGATCTTGTACTTGGGAACGAGTTGGGGTTAGGGATGCAGGCTGAGATGGGAGCGGGGTTAGTTCCCTAAGCAGTGCTAAAGGTGAGCTTCTACAAAGCAGCACAAAGTGCAAAAGTCTTGCCTCCCCGGAACTAGTTGGCAAAGGCATCTCACATAACAAAAGGTTTAGGAGCTAGACCCGAATGGTACTCACTTCCTCGTTCCTGCCGCAGGTATTTATTGAAAGCTGCTGTATGCCGGGCATGGGGGATAGGAACGGAAGGAGGGGGAAGTTATATTGACGTTTATATAGACAGAAAAAGGCTGAAATAAGCACCTGAGCCAAGGATTTGGGAATCACAAAGTGGGACTTGCTAACTTGTTTTTGGTCAGAGCAAACTGGTTTATGTCTTTAACGTAGCTTTATTCAGGACTTATTACAAAAAGGATGTAGTTGCAGAGCGGGTGACAATCCATCCTTCGGAAGAAACTATTTCACCTGTTAAGTTAAAAATATCTCCAAGTCCTCGCACATCAAAACCAGAGATGTGAATCCCCCTTGTCCCGCAAGAGAAAAATCTTAAGCAGGTGCAATGTGTCTAGCTGTGCTAGGTCTTAGAAATTATACACAAAGAAGAGGGACCCTGACCTCCAGGAGTTCATAGTCTGAAATGGTGTCTAAATACCTGAATTAAGGTAGGAAAACAGAAACAGCATCTCAGGTGTCAGAATGAGTGTTATGGGGAAACAGAAGGGATGACCACGGAGTGTTGTTATGTTGAAAAAGCACCTGTTGGCAAATTAACCACTCCTTCCTTCCTCCGGAGAGTCAGTAGACCAGAGGTTGGCAAGAGTCGCCTGCAGCCTAAATCTGGTCCCCCGCCTATTTTTGGAAATAAGGTTTTATTGGAATGTAGCCAAGCTCAATTTCTTACCTGTTGTCTCTGGCTACCTTTCACACTACAGTGGCCAAGTTGAGCAGTTTCAACAGAAATGGTATGACTCCCAAACCCTGAGGTATTTAGTATTGACCCTCTACACGAAAAAATTTACTGACCCCCGAGTTCGATTATCTAGGTTTATCCTGGTGTTAATTGAGGGCGTTAGAACAAAACATAACTGAGGCGCATCTGAGGTGGTAGATTAATCCCCCCCAAAACAAACACTTCGTTTCCATTCTCAGAGTTTACTGTAAATTAATTTTGAGCATCAGAATTAAACAGAGCTAAATCCTATGGCACCTGAGGCCCTTGCGAAAATGTTTCTACTGACCTAAGATTCAGCGTTCTGCTTCCTGGCTTTATAGACAGCTAAATCAAGAGCACCATTTGGAAGGAGTGCCTCTGTCCTTTGTAAACTGTAATTGAAGATATAATTCACCGTGTTCCTCAGTCTTTATTCAAAGCCGCTGGCACAAAAATTCTGCTTGAGATTAATTTTAGGATAACGTTGATCTCTGCATTGACTTTATAGGTTTGCCCGGTTCACCACCGTCATAACCCTGCATGTTTCTCTCTTGCCACAGGCGACAGAAAACGCAGAGCCATTTTCAGAGGTGAACTTAGTAATAGACTCATTGCAGGTGCGAGGGAGGGGACTAGGCTGAGGCAGGAGAGGGGCGTGCGGTGCAAATTTAATGACTCACTCTCAGGGCAAGGCAAGGGCAGAGTTGGCCTAAGAAAAGGGTGCTTCCTGAAATTTTATGCGCTAGGTGCCTCTCTTGTCTCACGCTTGTCCTGAGGCTCCCAGGTAGCTGGTAACGTTCAGCCCCTCTTCTTCCAGTTGGCAGGAGCCCTGTCCTAGTTTATCCCTAGGTATGCATTTTGTTTTGTTTTGATTTGATTTCTTGACCAGGCGAACTGATTCAGGTCCTCCCTGCAGTAGATGGGGTGCAGAGCTCACAAATCACACCCGTGGGCACTTCAGTGACTGGGGACTGCCATCTGTCTCCCGTGGGTCCAAATGTCAGGCGGGAGGGAAGCTCAGGGCCATGTGTCACCGTTCCAGCTGGGGCTCAGCGTGGGCAGTGGGATTAGGGAGGATTATTCCAGTGTTCGTCACTGAGCTCAGGTTTTCATTTTGAGGAGAAGGAGAGGATATTGGATGTCGTTGGATTCATTTGTCTCCGACATCACATATGGTGTGTCAGGACAGGCAGAGCCTGTTACTTTGGAAATGAGAGGAAAATACAGGGAACCAAGAAGTCAGTGATGTTGGCACTAGCTGGTGATGAGGGGGAGAGGGAAAGGGGCCGAGTTACAGACTCTACCCTTCAGAGGGTTGGTTCTCAGGAGGGAGGGAGAAAGAGGGAAGAAGATGGAGTGGGGTGGGAGGAGGCAGATTAACTGGAGATTAGGCAATATTTTCTTGAATAGACAAACCAGGGACTAAGGCAAAGCATCCTTTCCCCTTGTGACTTGAGGCCAGTGCAAAGCTGGCAGGCTCTGGTCTCCAATTTTAAAAAGAGTGTGGGGAGGTGGCCTGAGGCACTTAATTCAAATGGTCTGGGATTTGGGGAATAAACAGTAATATGTGCCTGATCATAGACTCAGCCTTGACATTTTATCTTCCCTAGTTCAAATCACAGACACTGGAGTACTCTTCCATCAGCTAAAAACAGAGTCATGACCCGCCAGCAAGTGGAGCTGGTTTAGTTCTCAATTTGGTCCACAGTTTGCCCCTTTCAACCCCATACCCTGCACCTGTTCCCCTCCCCATACCCAGGTGGCTTCATAGTTTTCCTGCAACCAAGAGAACCATCAGTCCCTTCTTCCTCACTGGGGGATTAGTGACTCCTAAGCAAATGTGCATTTTAATACCAGACCCTAGGAAGAGGGATCAAGAGCCAGGGCTTCGGAGGAGCCCAAGAATGAGCGTTCGTGTAGTACCTTCTGTGTGTCCCCTTAGGGGCGTAATTATTACCTTTATGGGGATGTGTGGGGGTAGGTTAGCAGGGTTCAGATATCCAGCCCGAGTCCTCTCATTGCATGAGGAAGGGAGCCAGGGTTCAAAGCCACATCTATCTGATACCAGCAGCACGGGTCTTTCTTACTATGTATTGCTGCTGCTCTACCAGTGGACGTTCTGGCATCGAGGAGCAAGTGCGAGAAAAATGCTAATGTGGGGGTCCTCTCCTAAAATAAAATGATGTAGGCAGTCATCTTTCCTATTGAGCTAAATACAATTATAAATTGTAAACTGCTCCATAATATGATAAATTCCTTGAGGGTGGGCCTATAGCTAATCACGTTTGTAACCCCAGTGTGCCTTGCTCAGTGTCTGGCTCATAGTAATAATAGCAGCAAACACTCAGTGGCACTTACTGTGTACTGAGGACAAGTTTAACTGTTATAGATACAGTGATATATTCCTTACGATCACCCTGTGAGGTAGGTTGCCATTACTACTCCCATTTTATAGTTAGGGAAACTGAGACACTGTGAGTTGAAGGAACTTGCCAGTGTTCATTCCCTAGTAATGGCAGAGTTGGGATTTGAATCCCATCATTCTGGGTTCCAGAATCTTGCCTCTCCTCTAGATAGGTGCTTAGTTGAATAAATGTATAGGATTAGTTGAATTACTATGGGATCTAGGGAATTGGATATCTGTTGGTTTCACTGACTAGTGTAATTGCATCAGAATTAATCGTTTGGTCAGCACTTTTAAAAGAATGGATTAATATTCCTTTTGATTGCTAATACGGTTCCATTGTGCGGATGTGGCACAATTTGTTTATTTACTCACCTGTTGATGGACACTTAGGTGATTTCTGACTTTTGGTGACCTTGAATACAATGTTTATGATCATCCTGTACAAATGATTTTATGGACATGTGTTTTGATTTTTCTAGAATAAATACTTAGAAATGGAATTTCTGAGTCATAGGATGAATGGATATTTAACTTCTAAGGAGCTGACAAACAGTTTTCAAGAGGTTATAGCACTTTATAGCTCTCTCATTAATGTATGAGAACTGCAGTTGCTCTGTTTCCCTGTCAACAGTTAGTATTGTCAACTTTTTCATTGTAGCCATTCCAATATGGTGATATTTTATTGAAGTTTTAATGTGCATTTCCTTAAGTTCTTTGTCAGGAAAGTGCATTAAAATATTTTCTTTCATATCCGTGGCTTAGGTTTTAAAGCCACTAAATGCTTTTTGATGAAAAATTTTTAATTTTAATTATACTTCATTTATCAAGTGTTTAACAGTCAGTGCCTTTTGTGTCATAAGAACACAGTGTCCTCAAGATACTCTCCAGTGTTCCTTTTTAGAAGCTTTATGTTTGGTTTCTACATTTAAGTCTGTGGTCCCTTTCAAACTGATTTTGTATGTAGTGTTAGATGAGTTGAGGTTCATTTCTTTTCTGTCACAGAGAGTTTGATTTTCTATCAACATTTGTTGAGAATTCCTTTCTTTCCCCATGCAATTGTATTGGTGCTTGTTGTAAATCAATGAACTCTCTTTCTTTCCTTGCCCCATATATATGTATATCATCCTATATGTATATATGGGTCTATTTCTAGAGTCTAGTCTCTTTCATTAATCAATTTGTCTTTGCTTAGGTCATAACATACTGTCTCAAACTCTTATCATATGTAGCTTTATAGTCTTTATCATAAAGTGGGTGTTGTATTTTCTCAAATTTTTTTCTGATGTCTGTTAAAACGATCGTATGATTTTTCTCTTTAAATTTTTTTAGAAGATTTTTATTTATTTGACAGAGAGAGACACAGCGAGAGAGGGAACACAAGCAGGGGGAGTGGGAGAGGGAGAAGCAGGCTTCCTGCTGAGCAGGGAGCCCGATGCAGGGCTCGATCCCAGGACCCTGGGATCATGACCTGAGCTGAAGGCAGACACTTAACGACTGAGCCACCCAGGCGCCCTCTCTTTTAATTTGTTAAAGTAGTAAATAACATTATTGGTTTTCATTTGTCAAGCTAATCTTGTATTCTGAGGATAAACTCCTTTGGTCATGTTGTATTAGTCCAGATTAATTTTACTAGTATGTATTTAAGGATTGTTGTGCCTATGTTGTGAGGTATATTGGTCTATAATTTCTCCTCGTCCTCCTCGTCCTCCTCGTCCTCCTCCTCCTCCCCCTCCTCACCTCCTCCTCCTCCTCCTTCTTCTTCTCCTTCTCCTCCTCCTCCTCCTTCTCCTTCTCCTCCTCCTCCTCCTCCTCCTCCTCTTTCCCCTCCACCTCCTCCCCTTCCTCCTCCTCCTTCCCCTTCTTCTTCTTCCTCTTCTTCTTCTTCTCCTTCTTCTCCTCCTTCTGTCCCCCTCCCCCTTCCCTCCACCACCTCCTCCTCCTTCTTCTCTTTTCCCACTTCTTCTTCTCTTCCTCCTTCCTCCCCCTTCCTCTGCTCCCCCCCCCCGACCTCCTCCTCCTTTTTCTCCTTCTTGTAATGCTTCTGTCAGATTTTGGTGTCTTTGTTAGGCTGACATCATAACACAATTTGCGGAATGTTTCCTTTTCCTCTATAAGAGAGGTATTATTGCCTTCTTAAATGTTTGGTAGAATTCTCCAGTGGAAATCATTTAGACCTGAAATTTTCTTTGTGGGGATATTATTCATTGACGTTTCAATTTCTTTAACAGATACATGGCTGTTTAGATTTTTCCTTTCTTCTTGTGTCATTTTGAAAAAGTTGTATTTGTAACAAAATTTATCTATTTCATTCCATTTTCAAATTTGTAGACATAATATTATTTATAATATTCCTTCATTATCCTCGTGATGTCTGTAGGACCTATAGTTACATTGATCATTTCGAGAGAACTGTTAAGTTTTAAAAAGTTGGTCTCTCAGCAGTTGTTTCATTTTAGGCACATTGAGTTCCTTTCAAGTCAGGAACAGGCCATTTTCTTCCCTCTTTGGGGTATTTGTCATGCTGCTTCCTCAGCCAAAAAAAATTCTCCTCACCACAACTGTTCTCTTTTCAGCTGTCTGCCTGCTACGCACCTGTTAGGACTCATAATCAATGTGAAGCCCTCTCTGATATACACATCACAACATTTTCCACACATACCCATCCAGATACACAAATATGCACCACACATGTGCACATGCACACACACACACGTACACACACACACGCTCATATAGATAGCTACTTATGCTTTTCCTTTGCAGCACTTAAACTATTATTTAAATAAATTTCTAATAGAAATTTTGTATTGCTTCTCTCTCCTACTACACCATAAACTCCAGCATGGCTGAACTTGTATTGTTCCTGTCACCTGCTGAACACCCAGTACTCATTACAATGCTTGGCACATGATGGATACTTAATAAGTCACAGTTGGGAGGATGAACTCATCTATACCGAGGAGCAATAAGTTGCTCTCTCTGAAAATTCCATCTGATCATTTTAGCTTTGCTAGAAGGCAGTGTAAAAGCTGGAAAAAGAGGTGGGAGCCAGATTATGGGGAGCCTTGACTAAAAATTTACAAATATAGATATTTCTCTGTCTATATTTTTAATACTTTCTCTGTCCCTGCTCTATTTTTGTTTACACTCAGTGTCCCTCCTCCCTGGTGGTGGTAGTAATGAGGGGACTGGTGTTAGTAATGAGAGGAAATGCTGAGAACCACAGGGTAGGGAAGTGTAGGGGCAGGAGCTCTAATGGAGTGTCTCCTCCTGTCTTCTGGAAAGCCCAGAGTCGCTCCTCTGCCTCAGTCCTACACGTGAGATTAGCAGAGGATTTATGTATTTGGGTTATGTTGGTAGTGGGAGGTGGGACAGAAGGAGTGGGGCCATTCAATTTTTCTCTCTAGTTGGGCATCATATCCTATAAGGGAGTCTTCCCTAAGAACCCTCAATCATCAGACGGTATCACCAAAATAAAAGGAATGTCCCAGTAGAATGCAAACTGCAGCCCCCCTCCACATCCCTTTCTGTACTCCTTGATTTGAGGAATTATAGCCTTTTCTTCTTCCATCCCCCTAAACCATGTCCAAAGGAGCTTATGTGGTAATTTACAGAGTGAAGCTGATTGATCAGCTTGTAGGACATAATGGATGAGAGTGCTTCCCCTCCCTTCCCAGCTGCCTCTCTGAGGAGGCTTCATGCTGCTGCCCTGAGTGTGCTAGGATTTTTGTAAGGCTGTTGGTGAGTGAGGGAGGAGGGACTCTCCACCAGGACATAAATGCTCGTGAGCCATACTGCGCTAGACAGGAGGACCTGTTTGCAGCACGGGTCCGAGAAACACAGGCTCCTCCAGGTCCTTGCAGAGCATTAGCTTGTGCAAGACATGAATTGAAGAGGACCTGGAGCCCAGCCCAGCTCTCTGCCTCCACCATGATCCCCAGTAAGATTCTGGTCTACCATCACGCACCCAACAGCACCAGCACAGAGGCTTACAAACCCACCAGGCACCGCAGAAAGTCCCTGGCGGACTTGTTCCATAACGGCTACCGGGTGAGGTCTGGGCCCGCCCCCCCTGAGCAGGAGGAACGGCAGAACTTCAGGCAGTCTCTGGTGTCCTGCAGCAGGGTCTGCGCCTCCTGGGGTAAGGTCCCCTCCCGGCCCTGGCATTTATCCCCCAAAACATATCCCGTGTTCCTAGAGGCTGCCCAGGATGGAAGTGCCCTTCTTAGAGGCTGGATTTAGGGTGATATCCAATGGCCAGGTGGTAGCCTTCTCCATTCCTCTTTGCTTGGCAAACCCCCGAACTCAGATGTTTTGGGCCAGGCAGAAATCCTGGCTTTCCTTTTTAAATGAATGTTCCTGGTCTTTAGTGCTCCCAAATGTTTTTGCGCTATTAAAGGATATATTTCAGAAATGTGGGGGGAAGCTTGGCAAACGACAGCAATAACCTCCTTCTTATTTATTAAGTGGTAACAATTTCCAGTGAGTCAGCATTTTCAGAAGAGGCTTTTGGAGCTATGAACAGTATGCTTTTTTGTTTGTTTGTTTGGTTGGTTGGTTTTTTTTTTTTTTTTTTTGTCTTTTTTTCAGGAACAACAGTGCCATTTCTGTTTGCTTTCTTATGTCCTCATGTGGGACCATAGGGACGCTGTCTTGCCTATCTTGCGTGATGCTTCATTCTTCTTACCCAACAGAGATCAAAGAAGCATCCTTTGGGAAGATTCTTCTGTCTCAACAGTTTTCTGAGAGGGATTTGGTTTTATTTGGTCATCCATAATGTACAGGAATTTGAAATTAATGGCTTAAATTTACATTTCTGGGCCTAAAGATCCCAGACTTAGGAAGAGATATCTTTTATTTCCAGAGAGGTTCGTGGTACCAGGAGCTTCTTTAAAATGAAGTATTGTCCTTTGGAGCCCAGCTGAGTGTTCTGATGCGGATAGGCACAGCTCAGACTACGTCTGCGTTATCTAATTATGTATAGTGAAATTCCAATTAGAAAGCAAGTGAATCCTGGTCAATCCTTCTCATTAGAACTGGCCCGAAAGGCTCTCTAGGGCTGAAATATCTGCGTGGACTTCACTTGGAATCTAAATGTTCATGCCCCCAGGCTGGGACCCTTGATCTGCTGATTGGATTGTTACCTTCCCTCTCCCTTCACTTCAGGAAAGAGCTGCTCAGTGCTTTAAAACATCCAGCATGGATGAGGACCACCATGAAAGCAGCTAGAGAGATGAGCAAGAATGATGGGCTCATAAGCTAAGAGAAATAGACCGTTTCCTGAATAAGAGTTGAGTAACTGAGTAATACTACAGGTTTAACTTAGTATCCAGTCCTCCTGCTTTCCTTTGGAAGGGTTTCTCATAAATTCGCTCGTTCATTTTCGACAGTGGGTGCTTACTATGTGCCAGTCATCACTGTTCTGGAAGATGACGGACATGGTGGTGGGCAGGTGCGTGAGATGACTAGTGCAGTGGAGCTGACATTCTCCGGAGGAAAATGGGCACATAAACAAGCAAATAAGATCATGGTAGATTGTGATAAATACTCTAAAGAAGGACAGGCTAATGGGGGGGGGGGGACAGATTGGCAGTGTCCAGTTGAGCCTGCCTTGCCATGATTTAGGGGAAGAGCGTTCTAGAAAGGGATGGAGGGGAAGGCCCTGGGCTGAGAATGCAGTGGGAAATGTTCAAGGACTGGTGACACAGTGTGGGAGATGTGAGGACGGGGAGCGTAGAAGTGAAATGAATAGAGACCAGATCATGTAAAGCCTTCCAGAGCAAAGTAAGGCATCTGAAATTGATTTCTAGTGACACAGCTCTTGGGTGGGGGTGATGTGACTCGCTGATGTCTGGAGTATGGTCGGGGGCAGGGTGGGCTGCAGGAATAAAAGTGAAGAAGGAAAGACCAGCTTGGGGATGTCCACCTAGCTAGAGGTAACAGTGGCTTGGTCCACGGTTTTGGCAGTGGGGAGGGAAAGAGATGAATTAGTTCATATACATTTAAGAGATCAAATCAATAAGATGTGCTTGTTTACTCAAAAAAATGTGTTTCTCTACTTTCTGGCTCCCCTTTTCAAATGGAAGACTCTTGAAGCAGGAGCACCACCCCGGTACCTTCCGTGTTCAGAACAGTGAGAGACTGGTATAGAGAGGCACTCACTGCACATGTCTGGCATGAATGAATGAATGAATTAATGAACAAATAGGTGACAGTCCCAGTTTGAATATCAACTGACGTTTAGTATCTGTCAGACAGGAAGTAGGACTGGGATAAGGTGGGGAGCAAAACTGCCTGAACAGTTACCTAGGGAAAAGGTTTGAAAAGGTCAGACAAGTGAGCAGTACCATTTATAAAACACTAGCTCTGCCTGGAGGAACAAAAGCTCAGGGCACTTGAGAGCAAGAAAGATGGGCCCCCTCCCTCCAGCTGGAAAGGAGAGGCTCCACTTACTCTGCTGTGGCTGAGAAGCACATGGGCCTGGAGCTGAGGATGGGGGGTGGGACCTGGTGGCAGCAGGTGGGTGACTACCCTGGAGAAGGGGAGCACCCTAGAAAAGCCTCCTTGTGCTTCTGTCTGCCCCGCCAGTGCCCTGAGGACTTCTGGTCTCAGTGTGAGCTCTCCGGCTGCAAGGCCAGATGACCATGACCTTGTCAGACACCATGAAAATAATTGTTCTTCAGGATTTATGTTGGGGTGGAGGGATTGGAAAGGACAGGGGTTTATTTGAACCTTTCAGCTTTTTGGATTTAAAGATTAGGGTGTTAAAGAGAATGGAAAGTAGCAAATGGGAATATACTGGCAGGTCTTCCAGCACAAGCTGGGTGGCATGTTTTGTGTATTTCCTGGGTCTTCTACTCAGGTGGGATGTTGCTTGCAGGAATCTCCCGAGTCCTTTCTCCTGTGGGTTCATGGGAATCCTGAATGGTGAATGACTTATCATTTGCCTCCATGTCCCTCAATTTCTGCCAGAATAGCAATGCTGCTTCCACTGGAAGCAGAAGAGGTCTTAATCCCTTCACCCACATCACTGACCAGTGCAGAGATGCCAGGGCACCTGTTCTCAGGACGACCCTACCCTGGTTGTTTGGGTCCTGGGCACTAAGTTTGACCCTCTAAAGCCACTGCTGGGGGTCTTCCCTGCCTGGAGCCATTGGCTTCAGGGTCCTGATTCTTTGACAGAGACACAAGGCTCAGAGCTAGAGGACCTCAGTCCTGACTTGCCACCAACTTTATAATAACAACTAAAAATTAAGAATAGGGGCGCCTGGGTGGCACAACGGTTGGGCGTCTGCCTTCGGCTCAGGGCGTGATCCCGGCGTTGTGGGATCGAGCCCCACATCAGGCTCCTCCGCTATGAGCCTGCTTCTTCCTCTCCCACTCCCCCTGCTTGTGTTCCCTCTCTCGCTGGCTGTCTTTGTCTCTGTCGAATAAATAAATAAAAAATCTTAAAAAAAATTAAGAATAAAAAGATTTACATGCACCTCTTACAGAAAATTTATTTTAAAACTTGAGAAAATGAAAGAAATTCAAAAATCCTGCATCTGTAACAGAACCACTGTCATCATTTTATGCTTTTCTTCTAGTTTTTGTTGTTCATATACCTGTAGTTTTTATAGTTTTATCATGGAGAACATGTACTTTATACACTACTTTTAAAAAATGTTTCCTGTTTGCTTTTTTTTTTAAATTGTGGTAAAAACACAGAACATAAAATTTTCCATCTTCATCATTTTTAAGTGTACAGTTCAGTAGTGTTAAGTGTATCGGCATTGTTGTGAAATGCATCTCCAAACCATGTCGTCTTGCGAATCGGGAACTCTGCCCATTAAATAACTCCCTTTCCCCTCACTCTTCAGCCTCTGGTAACCACCATTCTGCTTTCCACATCCTGCTTCTTTAACTTAACACCACGTCATAAGAATTTCTTCCCGTTATATTATTCTCAAACTTGTATAATATCTCATGAAGAAGATGGACGATATTGAAGAAAAATCTGTGTTTAGGTATTAAGCTGCCATCTGTTTTTCTTGTTCAATGAGTAGTTTTGCAAAGAAGATCTTTGTTTCTATGGCATTGTCCCATATTTTTTATCTTTCCTTAGGCTGTATTTCCAGAAATGGAATTAGTTTGATTCATAATGCAGAATAACTTTCTGAAAATGCTGAATTGATTGACAATTCCACCATCAAATTATAAGATTATCTCATTGTAGAATCATCTCTAGGAGGTGAAACTCAAATATCCTGCTAGTTAAGTAGAATAAACACAATGTTACCATATCTGGTTAACTTCCATTTCTCTTATTTCAACCAAGTCTAATAATTTCTAATGGTTGTTTACTAGTTATACTTACTATTTCATTGTGTGCCTCTTTATGATTTTTCACCTATTTATGAACTAGGGATAGGGTATTTTCTATACATGCTTTTGGCATTACAAAGAGTTCATCCTTATTGTATCATATTAAATTATTTTTCTTCTCGGTAATCATCTTATCTTCAGTACTTTTTAAAAATGATTTATTCATTTATTTGAAGACAGAGAGAGAGCACAAGCAGGGGGAACTGGGGAGGGAGAAGCAGGCTCCCCGCTGAGCAGGGAGCCCTATGCAGGACTTGATCCCAGGACCCTGAGATCATGACCTGAACCAAAGATAGACACTTAACTGACTGAGCCACCAGGTGCCCCTATCTTCAATAATTTTTTTGACATACGGAATTTTGGTATTTTTATGGTGGCTGACCTGATATTTACAAGTTTTTTATGATTCCTTTTGCTTCTGAGTTTAGAAATTCTTCCTCTCCACAGAGAGCTAATAAATACATAATTATATTTTCTTTAGCTATTCTGTGGCTTATTATTTATATTTCATTTCAGTTCATCTCAAATTAATTTCAAGTATGGTATGAGGTGGCTGTTTATATTGATTGCCACTATTCACCAATCCTTCCATCATGAATGCACAATGCTCATGTCCATTTAATTTGTGATGACTCCCTTTTCATATGTTAAATCCTCTATATAATACAGTCTATTTTGCCTGTCTTTTTGTGATTTTCTTATTCTATTGCTTTGTGGTAAATGGCCCTGTGATTTCTGCGTTTTGGGATTTGGTGAAGTTTCTTTGTGGCCTAATACGTGGTCAGTGTTTGCGACTATTCAGTGGTTATTAAAGAATGTGTGTTCCTAGTTTAGTGAGTAATAGATGTGTCTGCCTATCCATTCTGGTAAATACATACAAGTATGTATAGGATATCCCAAGGAATTAAATGTTAAGCAAGTATTCTTTATTTGTGCTTATTTTTTGGCTAGTTTCTGGAAAAGAAACATTAACACCTCCCATTGTGCTGTGGCATTGCCAATGTTTTTTGTTTGTTTGATGTATTCTTGTGATTTTGTGTTCTGTATCTCAAAGGTGTATTCTTAGGTGTGTGAAGTTTTTTTCATCGTTACACATTCTTGGCGGATGTTCCTTTTATCAATATGAGGTATTGCTCTTTATTTCTTTCATAATTTTTCACAGTAGCTGTCACTTTAGTACCATTATCACTTTACATGCCTCTTTTTTTGGTCAGCATTTGTCTGGTACATATTTTTCAGCTTTTCATTTCTAACTTTTCTTTATATTTTGTTTTTAGTGTATTTCTTACAAAGAGCATGCATCTGGAATGTGTTATTGGTGTTTTTCTACTATCTGAAAGTCTTTGTCTTTTAATAGATGAATTTAACTCGTTTGATTTTGTTGTGATGACTAATATGATGGGCTGTTTTTGCTGTTACAATAGTATTTTCTAATTAATATGCTTTTCTTTGGTTTCTTTTTTCACAATTCTTTTCCTCTAGTTGGACTGATCAAATTCTTTTGTTCTTTTTTCCCCTCTAAGATTTCGAATTTATAATTCCAAATATATTCTCAAGTTTTTGATACACAAATTTAAAATTTTCGCTTAATGTGTATAATTAATAGTATCTTCCCCTTGGGGTGCCTACCTGGCTCAGTTGGAAGAGCACATGACTCTTGATCTTGGGGTCGTGAATTCGAGTCCCATGTTGAGTGTAGAAATTGCTTAAAATAAATAAACATTAAAAAATCGTACCTTCCCCACAAGAGAGATGACAACTTTAGCTCACCTTTCTTACCTCCACTGCTGCCCCCCCCCCCAATATCTCTATCTTCCATGTAGTATCATCCAGAGATTTTAATTTGCGGGTCATTGCTATTATTTATTATGTTTTATAATATTCATCAACACATAAACTTATCAATTGCTTTTAACTCTTTTCCCCCATTCGTTCTTGTATCTCACTTCTTTTGGATTAATTTTTTTCTGGCTGGCTAAATATATCTTTCTTGGTTCAAAATGATTTCTCCTGAGAATTATGAAGATACTCTTCCATTGTTTCCTTTCATCGAGTGCAGCCAAGGGAATTGTAACAATAATTTGAGGGGCTTATATCTTTACTTACATTGATTCTGAAATGTCTCCATGATATGTCTAGATTTGGGTCTTTGAAAATTCAACCTGCTGGACACTTAACAGACCTCTCCAATTTGAGAATGCAGGTCATTCTTTTGGCCTGGGAAACTTGATTGTAATATTATTTTGAATTTTTCCTGCTTCTAATTGCCTTTATTTTCTCTTCCTGGAAATTCATTTAATAATATATAATAATATATATTCTTTGTATATTATATATAACTATGTGTGTATTTATGTAATTATATATATTATGTATATGTATAATTATATGTATACACACTCACACACACATAGTTACCCTATATGTTATGCAAATGTGAAATTAGGTTTCTCAGCTCTGCCAAGTTAAATTCCAACTGAATATCCACTTTTTATTTGCCAACATTTTGTGCTTTTCTCTTACATGCTATAGTCTCTTCCCTTCTTTTTGTCCTCAGGGGATTCTAGCATTACTTTAGTGAGGTTTTGAGAGGGGTCAGAAATAAAGCATTCCGTTCAATCTGCTATGTTTAACTAGAACTATTATTGGTTTCGTCAGAACCAGATTATTATTTTAATCACTGATGAATTATATATATTTTAATCTACTGATGAATTATATATATTGGTATTTTATATATATTGAATATATATTGGTATTTTATGTAGACTCGTGGCATTTCTAACATTAGTGAAATTATTTTATTTTATTTTTGTGCTTTGAAAAGTCAATTTTTTTGTACCAGATAGGTATCTATTTTATAAAACAACTTTAGTCATTTTCTCTCTTTTTTGTATTATGGGATAATTTAGAATTTCAGTGAAATGTAAATGTTTTAAAGAATTTAATAATAAATTACATGGTTGCCAACTCTTTGAAGGGAAGGTATTAGTAAATTTTTCTATTTATGTATCAATTATTATTCTACAACTATTTCCCTTTTTGGTCATAGCAACTTTTAAGGCTTACATTTCTTGGAAAGTCACCCCCTATTACTGAGGCTTTCAGTTTTATTACTACAGAACTGTGCATGATTTTTTTCTATTTGCATCTTTATTGGATCAGCCAGTACTTCATTTTATGTTGTTTGATTGTTGTTGTTTGTCCCTGTAAATTTTTTAAATCACTTTTAATCTTTATTGGTTTTCTGATTATTCACTTATAAACACTAAAATAGAAATCTTCTACCTCTTCATGTTATTAAGATGACTTTTTCGTAAGATCTTGAGCTAAATGCATTTTTTTAAAGATTTATTTATTTTGGGAGAGAGAGAGCACGTGTGGGTACAGGGTGGGATGGGGAAGGGTGGAGGAAGAGGGAGAGAGAATCTCAGGTAGATTCCGTGCTGAGCAGGGAGACTGGCACTGTGGCTGGATCTCACAACCCCGAGATCACGACCTGAGTGGAAATCAAGAGTTGGACGCTCAACTGACTGAGCCACCAGGCGCCTCACGCTGAATCCATTTTTTGCAGGTAGTCTCTTATTATACTATAGATTTCTTCTAACTTATAGTTAACAAGTATGCTCTTTAAAATTAATTTAATATAAGTAGAGACGGAACATGCTTGGTGGGTATCTTAGTGATTTTAGATTACTCAAGTGATTACTTAGGTAGAGGAAATTTGCTAACTATTTGAGAAAAAAATAAAGCTTCACTCCATGAGCATACTATTGACCAAAATAAATAAATACATCAAGATAGATTAACTAGGTTAAAAGAAGAAACAATCCTAAACTAGTGGTTCCCAAATGCGGCTTTAGAATCATCAGGGGAGTTTAAAAAGTCTGACACCTAGGTTGTACCCCAGACCAATTAAATCTGAATGTGTGGGAGTGGGAGGCAGGTATTTGTATTGTTTTAAAATCCCTGGGAGATTGTATTGGCAGCAAAGTCTGAGAACCGCTGCCCTGCAGCTTTGTTTTCTCAAAGTGTGGTCTCCGACCAAGAGCATCTGCACCGTGCTGGACTGGTTACCTATGCGGAGTACCAGGCCCCATCTCAGGCCCTGAATCAGAACCTGAATGTTAACAAATCCTCGGTGATCTGTGTGCATGTGGAATTTGAATATTGGGTGTCTATTTTTTTTTTTTTAAAGATTTTATTTGTTTACTTGATAGAGCACAAGCAGGGGGAGTGGGAGAAGGAGAAGCAGGCTCCCCACTGAGCAGGGAGCCCCATGTGGGGCTCAATCCCAGGACCCTGGGATCATGACCTTAGCAGAAGGCAGACTCTTAACCGACTGAGCCACCCAGGCGCCCCTGAAGAGTGGGTCTCTAAGGCAGGTGTAGCAAACTAGCTCCTTGGACTATTTATTTGAATAAAACTTTATTGGAATGCAGACATGCCCATTCATTTACATACATTTACAAAAGCCACACCCATTCATTTACATATATTTACAGCAGAGTGGGAAGTTGTGAGAGATCCTAAAATATTTGCTATCTGCCCATTTACGGAAAAAGTTTCCAATGCTTCTCAACCTTTATGGCTCCTTACAATCAATCATCTCAGAGCTTAGAACTCCCTCTGCCTGGTTGTACCCAGGCTCCTGAAGTCAGAATAGATGCAGTTACCAGTAATTCTTAAAACTTCCCAGGTGTTTGAAATGTGCAGCCAAGGTTCAGAACCACTGCCTTAAACATATAAAGAGGAAAGGTTGATGCATTTAAAAAATCTGTTTTTATGTTGGAGGTGGCCATTGTTGAATTTTAACAAAAAGAAACAGTGATGGAAGACTGATGTATCAGACCATGTAACAAACTTTAGAATCTGAAAAGAAAAAAAGAGAAAACCCCGCCTTAAGCAAAATTTTAGACTTAGAAAAATCCTTTAAATGATATTAAAAGGAGAGTGACGAACTTGGGAGATAATAGGGAGCATAATGTCCACAGCACAATAAAGCCCAGATATATATATTTAAAATTTTTATTTATTTATTTTAGAAAGAGAGAGAGCATGAGTGAGGGGAGGGACAGAGGGAGAGAGAATCCTCAAGAAGACCCCTGCTGAGTGCAGAGCCCGTGGTTGGGCTTGATCCCAGGACTCTGAGATCATGACCTGAGCCAAAATCTAGAGCTGGCCACCTAACCAACTGAGTCACTCAGGTACCCCAACAAAGCCCAGATATATTAATAAGATGAAGACACAGGCCATCTGGCAAATGCCACCATAAAGCACTTTAAAGAAGAAAATGAAATGACTAGTAATTATGTGAAAAATAATTAACTTCATTTATTGACATAGAAAAGAAACTTAAAGTAGTGATGTGCTTCTATTTGGGGTCTTTCCAATGGTGAGGCCCGCTTTCCGTCCCATCATCCCTCCCTCCTTGCCTTCTTTCCTTTATCCCAGTACTCAGCCTGGTGGGGATGTGGGCAGATGACCATTTACATACCAGTAGAAATGCAAATTGCTAGCAGACTTTGGCAAGAGAATCTGTGTAAAAGTGCTGACTTGAGCACCGATGTCTGCAGTTGGAACTGACTGGCCCAAGTCTGTGCCAGGGCAGCATTTACAAGCTTGGGCTTTGTGCAGGTAGACAAATTTGGGTTGAGACCTGGCTCTGTTGCTTACAAACTATGTGCTGGACACACTGTCTAGTCTATTTTCTTCTGTTGTATTTTCTTCTCTTTGTACTTATATTTTCTTCTGTTGTCAACTATAGTTAGAGGTTTTGGCGTGCAAGAAGTAATTAATAGCAGACAATCAATAATAATAGATTTCATCATTGTGAACATCATAATTTCACCCATATTGTGAAATAACAATAATGCTATGTACTGTGAGTGAGTGTGTGTGAGTGTGGGTGTGGTGTGTGTAGTGTGTGTATGTCTTTCTGGAGTTTCTGTTTGTCTTGTTGATGTTTCTGTTGAGCTGTATACAATCCTATGCTTTTAAATTCTATGGCTTCATATGATGAAATTACCATTTATTGAGTACCTCCAACGTGCCTGCACGTATTGTCAGAATACTTATTCTTCTGGTACATAATCTCCAGGGTACTTTTTTTAAGTTGAAGTAGAGTTGACACGTGTTAGTTTCAGGTGTACAACATAGTGATTTGACAATTATATACATCATGAAATGCTCACCATGAGAAATGTAGTTACCATCTGTCTTCATACAAAGTTATTACCCTGTACTTTTCATCCCCATGACTTATTTATGTTATAACTAGAAGTTTATACCACTTAATCTCCTTCACCTATTTCTGCAATCCCCCCACCAGCCTCTCCTCTGGCAGCTACCAGTTTGTTCTCTGTATTTATGAGTCTGTTTCTGTTTGTTTGCTTTGTTTTTTAGGTTCTGTGTATAAGAGAAGTTATGTAGTATTTGTCTTTTTCTGTCGGACTTATTTCACTTAGCATAATACTCCCTACATCCATCCATGTTGTCATGAATGGCAAGATTTCATTCTTTTTGATGGCTGACTAATATTCCATTGTATTTATACACACACACACACACACACACACACACACACACCCCACATCTTCTTTATCCATTCATCTATGAATGGATACTTCAGTTGCTTCCATATTCCATATTTTAAATAATCCTGGAATAAACATATGGGTGCATGTATCTTTTCAAATTAGTGTTTTCTTTTCTTTGGGTGAATACCCAGAAATGGAATTACTGGATCAAATGGTATTTCTGTTTTTGAGGAAACTCCACACTGTTTTCCACAGTACCTACACTATTTTACATTTCCATCAACAGTGCAAGAAGGTTCCCTTTTTTCCATATTCTTGATAATGCTTGTTATTTCTTGTATTTTTTGATTCTAGCCGTTCTGCCAGGTGTCAGGTGGTATCTCATTGTGGTTTTGATTTATATTTCCCTAATGATCAGTGATGTTCAGCATCTTTTCATGTGTGTATTGGCCATCTATATGTCTTCTTTGGGAAAAAAATATCTAATTAGGTACTCTGCTCATTTTTAAGTCAGATTATTTGTTTTCTTGGGTGTTTAGTTAAATGAGTTCTTTATATATTTTGGATATTAACCCCTTTCAGATATATCACCTGCAAATATCTTCTCCCTTTGAGGAGGTTGTTTTTTTGTTCTGTTGATGGTTTCTTTTGCTGTGTAAAAGCTTCTTAGTTTGATATAGTCCCAATTGTTTATTTTTGCTTTTGTTTCCCTTGCCTGGGGAGACATATCCAGAAAAATATGGCTACCAAGAGATTACTGCCTATGTTTTCTTCTAGGAGTTTTATGGTTTCAAGTTTCACATTTTAGTCTTTAATCAATTTTGAGTTTATTTTTGTGTATGGTATAAAAAATGGTCCAGTTTTATTCCTTTGCATGTAGCTGCCCAGTTTTCCTAGCAGCATTTATTGAAGAGACTGTCTTTTCCCTGTTGTATATTCTTACTTCCTTTGTTGTAGATTAATTGACCATATATGCATGGATTTATTTCTGGGCTCTCTATTCTGTTCCATTGATCTCTGTGTCTGTTTTTGTGCTGGTATCATACTATTGTGATTACCATAACTTTGTGGTATATCTTGAAATCAGGGATTGTGATACCTCCAACTTTGCTCTTCTTTCTCAAGATTGCTTTGGCTATTTGGGTCTCTTGTGGTGCCATACAAATTTTAGAATTATTTGTTCTAGTTCTGTGAAAAATACTGTTCGTGTTTTGATAAGGATTGCACTGAACTGTAAATTGCTTTGGGTAGGATGGGCAGTTTAATAATATTAATTTTTCTAATCCATGAGCATGGACTATCTTTCCATTTATTTGTGTTGTCTTCAATTCCTTTCATTAATATCTTGTAGTTTTCAGAGTAAAGGTCTTCCACCTCCTTGATTAAATATATTCCTAGATATTTTATTATTTTTTATACAATTGTAAATGGGATTGTTTTCTTAGTTTCTCTTTCTGCTATTTCATTAGAAGTATATAGAAACACAACAGATGTCTGTATATTGATTTTGTATCCTATAACTTTACTGAATTCATTTATCAGTTCTAATAGATTTTTAATGAAGTCTTTAGGGTTGCCTATGTATAGTAGTATGTCATCTGTAAATAGCGACAGTTTTACTCCCCCTTCCCAATTTGGATGACTTTTATTTCCTTTTCTTGCCTGATTGCTATGGCTAGGACTTCCAGTACTATGTTAAATAAAAGTGATGAGAGTAGACATCCTTGTCATCATCCTGATCTTAGAGGAAAAGCTTTCAGCTTTTCATGATTGAGTATCATGTTAGTTGTGGGTTTGTCATTTATAGCCTTTATTATGATGAGATATTTCCTCTCTGTACCTACTTTGTAGAGAGCTTTTATCATGAATTGATGTTGAATTTTTTCAAATGTTTTTTCTGCATCTTTTGAGATGATCATACCAGTTTTTTAAAAAGATTTTATTTATTTATTTGACAGAGAGAGAGGCAGTGAGAGAGGGAACACAAGCAGAGGGAGTGGGAGAGGGAGAAGCAGGCTTCTGCTGAGCAGGTAGCCTGATGCGGGGCTTGATCCCAGAGCGCTGGGATCATGACCTGAGCTGAAAGCAGATGCTTAATGACTGAGCCACCCAGGTGCCCCGATCATACATTTTTATCTTCCATTTTGTTAATGTGGTGTATCATATTGATCGATTTGTAGATATTGAACCATCCTTGGAATAAATCCCACTTGATCATGAGAAATGATCCTTTTTGTATTTTTAAATATTTTGTTGAGGACTTTTGCATCTAGGTTCATCAGGGATATTGGTATGTGATTTTCTTTTTTTATAGTATCTTTGTTTGGTTTTGGTGTCAGGGTAATGCTGACCTAGTAGAATGAATTTGGAACCATTTTTTTTTTTATTTTTTTTAATACCTTGCAAAAGATATTTATTAACTCTTCTTTAATGTTTGGAAAAATTCATCTGTAAAGCCATCTGGTCCTGGACTTCTGTTTATTGGGAGTTTTTTGATTAATGATTGAATTTTGTTACCAGTAATCAGTCTCTTCTGATTTTCTATTTCTTCACTATTTATTCTTAGAAGACTATATGTTTCTTGGAATTTATCCATTTATCTTAGGTTGTCCAATTTGTTGGCATATAATTTTTCATAGTAATATACAATTCTTTGTATTTCTGTGATATTGGTTGTAATTTTTCCTCTTCCTTTTTTTGTTAAAGTTTATTTATTTATTTTTTAGTAATCTCTACACCCAATGGGGAGTTCAAACTCATGACCCCAAGATCAAGAGTTGCATGCTTTTCTAACTGAGCCAACTAGGCTCCCCCTCTTCATTTTTTATTTTATTTATTTGCATTGTCTCTCTCTCTCTCAATGAGTCTGACTAAAGTTTATCAATTTTGTATATCTTTTCAAATAACCAGCTCTTAAGTTTCATTGATCTTTTCTATTTTTCTATTTAGTCTCTATTTTATCTATTTCCACTCTGATCTTTATTATTTTCTTTCTTAGACTAATTTTGGGCTTTTTTGTTCTTCTTTTTCTAGTTCCTTTAGGTGTAAGGTTTGATTGTTTATTTGAGATTTTTTTTGTTTCTTGAGACAGGCCTGTATGGCTCTATACTTCCCTCTTAGAACTGCTTTTGCAGCATCCCAAAGATTTTGAACGTTTGTGTCTTCAGGGTATGACCTGAGAAATGAAGGTACTAAGACTGGGTGGAGAGCTCCAGCTCTGATACAGTTGCGGCAGAGGCTTCAGCCAATGCCATGTAGAGCTCTACAGCTGGATGGCTCTTTAGGGTTGTCCCGAATGGAGGCAGGGCAGCCAGTCTTTGTTCCCAAATCTATTGGTCACTGGGGGCCATCCCTGGCAAGGGTTTAACCTTAGGTGGGACCTCTTCCGGAGTCAGGGAAAAATAAAGATCTCTCTGGGCACCTGGGTGGCTCAGTTGGTTAGGTGATTGCCTTTGACTCAGGTCGTGATTCCAGGGCCCTGGGATTGAATCCCGCATTGGGCTCCTTGCTCAGCAAGGAGCCTGGTTCTCCCTCTGCCTGCCGCTCCCCCTGCTTGTGCTCTTTCTCTCTCTCTCTCTGACAAATAAATAAAATCTTAAAAAAAAGAATAAAGATCCCTGAAGAAAGGACCTGGGCTGTGCCTCACAATATTCACTACAGCCCATGTGTGTTATTCACGGAATATAGCCTCAGATAGAATATTGAAGTGTTTATTTAGGATTCCTGTAGTTTATCGTTAGTGTGATGAGCTTGCCTTCCCCCCCAATGTGTGGGGTACCTGTGTCCAGGTAATTCCAGCTTTCTAAACCAATGCAGAGTACAGAAAATGAGAGAACAGTCTATTTTGATTAGTTGATGATATAATAGAGAAGTTACTCTTTCTTGATATTTAAAGGAGCTCACTCGAACTCATCTGGATCTTTGTGGGGGCATAAATCATGGTTTTTGGTACACATACATTTTCTTCTTTACAACTCGGTCATAGTCATTTTATATTTTTCCTAGAATATTTTATTTCAGAGATTTTAAGTTACAGGGAATAAATGATAAGAATACAGTATTATAAAGCAAAGAAGATGAATGATTTGTCAATTAGGCATTGCCCATCCCACCTCTCCCTTTTCTTGGTCTCTTCTATGTAATTTGAGTTGCTGTCTGTACTTCTTTAGGGCCTCTCTGGGTGCCGCAGAGTGACTGTTGGTAAGGATGTCCTAAGGGTGTCAGCCCTCACCTGTCAGGTGAGCCTTCAGCGCTCGGGGCCTTTTTCTTCAGGAAACCCTGGGGGAGGGGGTGTCTCAGAGATCTAAATGCAGAGTGTGTACGCTTTAACTCTCTGCTCATTTTTTTTCAAAAGGCTGATTCATTTATTCAATTCAAGTGGGTATTTATCGAGCACTCACCTTATGCCAGGCACGAATTAGGTATATGAAATCAAGCCATGAGCAAAGCCGACTCCAGTTCTTTCCCTCTTCGAGCTGATGTATAGACAAGGAGTCGGAAAGTAAGTCACAGGTAAATAAGGCACCAGTGCTTCCTCATGCCGGGCGGAAAACTAAAGTGAGTACAAGGAGTAAGAATTGGGAGGTGGAGAGGGAGGGGGCTTGCGGTTTGAGTAGGGTAGCCAGGGCAGCTCTCACTGAGATGTCGGCATGAAGGACACATCTGCAGGAGGTGTGCGTGCCTCCTGGGGCCATGCGGGGAGGAGAGCAGCATGTGCGGGACCCCGGGGCAGGAGCGCGTCTATACTGGCAGAGATGGGTCCTGGAGGAAGGCAGCCAGGAAAGAAGGAGAATAATGTCAGGAACAGGAGGAGGCCATCAGATCCAAAAGGAAATGGGGTGGCATTGCTGTAGGTCCTTGGAGGACTTTGGCTTTTACTCTGTGTGAAATGGGGACACTGGAGGATTTTGAGCAGAGAAGAGGCGTTGATCTATTTCACTTTTTACCGGGTTCATTCTGGCTGCTGTGCTGAGAACGGGCCAGCAGGGTCCGGGAGCTGAAGGATACATGCTTCAGATGACCATTTCTCCAGACGGTTTGGCTTGACCGAAGGATAAAATGCAGACTGCTTTCTTTTAGCCCACGTAGAACTTTGTTTACTCATCTGTATTAATGAAAGGCAGTGCCATGAAAATGACCCGCACAAGGCAGTCAGATAAAAGCCCACCGTCGTTCAGTCCATGAGAATGTTCCTGCATCACCTGGGGTCGCTTTCTCCAGGACACAGTTCTTTTCTGTCTCCATCCTGGGAAAAACTGTTTTCCTGAGAACCAGCTTGTTTTTCTCTCCTGTTCCTTGTAATCTTCTGGTGTCTCCCTGCTTTTTTATTGACCAAGTGCTCAGAGCTACAGCTATGGTTCACCTCCAGCGAGAGTACAGGACCTGCGGCTGCTGCATTCACTGTGCTTCCTACCCTGATTTCCATACGTCTCCTTTACAAGGGAAGCTTTTAGTCCATTATATTTTTGTGAGTCACTTTAAAATGTGGGAAGCTGCAGACAAATAATGGAGGATGCCAACAGTATCACCTACGGTGAGAAAGAAAGAAATCCAGTTCAAAGTTTGGGTCATTTGTGTTCTATTTTGTTTCCATAAATGAAACACACACACACACACACACACACAGGATTTTCAGGCTGAAACCGTTAACGGCTGATACATCACTGAAGCACCCTTCTGTGTGCTGACTGGTTTCGGCGCCGCTGGTCTTCTACCTCAAGTTTCTAAATGTGTTGCTTTATCTCCCAGCGGTGTGTGCAGATGATGCTGGACTGAGACCAGCCATCCGGGCTGGGCTGGCTGCTTAGGACCAACAGTACAGTTTATTAAAAATATGCCTCCCAGCTTCTGCTACTCATTCTGATTTAATAAGGCTTGAGAACTTGGAAAATATTTTGCACAAACAATATATTTTCTGGGATCCTGGGTTTTTGAAGACTTTTTTTTGTGTTGTCTTTATTGCTGAACAAGCGCTTGATGGGCATAAAAGTCTTGGGCCAGATTCTTCTCATTTTAGGATTCTGAGTGTTGCCCATTGTCATTTATACCTACCATCACATCATCTAGTCTTTGTGGCATTCATGGTGACCCTCTCCCCACTTTGTTTTTTATGTTAATACTTAAAATTTGAAGAAAAGAAAAGGCAGATACTTCTTGGCCTGAGTTTCTAAGAGCAGGTCATTCATTTGCCTCTTAATCTCGAGTCCTTTCTTCCTTTCTAGAAAGTTCTTTTCGGTTATGTCTGGACCATTACTTATGATCTCCAGGTTGTTTGTACTTCCCTTTGGAACATGTTTTATTCATAGGTTGGATTTCTGTGATCTCCCCTCCATTTCCATTTTCTTAGGTTTCATCCTTCTTTTCCCCTTTTCCTTATGTTCTCTGTGTTCTGGGATTACTTCTTGGTTTTGTTCTCTGCAGCGTTCGGCTGTGTTAAGTGAACCTTTCATCAGTTCTGTTAGGACTGTGTTTCGGCTCCTGGGCCTTCAGTTAATCAACATCCCTTCTCATCTTTGCGCTTTCTGGTTTAATAAAAGTAATATAAATATCATTTGGCAAAGAAGGCCAACGTCTTCTGAGAAAATCGTCTGTTCATGGAGGTAAATCCTTTTTAGATGAGAAATTTCCCTTTTGAGCTATTATTCCTTTCTCCCTCTTGTGCAGTGGGATCCCCCCCCCCCCCAGGCTTTGTGTTAGTGCTTCCTTGTGCCCTAATGCTTGAAGAAGGCGAAATCTAACTGGGTCCAATGTGGAGCTGGTTTCCAAAGGTGGAAACCTTCCCATCTGTCTCCTCTCCTTGATGCATCGCGGTGACTCCCCCAGCTTCTTCCCACCACTTCCTGCCTCACCGACTGGGGCCAGAATAAAGTCTCACCCCTGGCTAAGAGCTGCCTGTGCACAATTTAGCCCACTCTGTGCTTAGCACTACACTTGCACGTGGGGGCGCTTGACAAAATGCTTTCTGAAAATCTGTAAAAGAAAATCCCCTTAGCAAAGGTGTGATATTGAAACTATCTCAAGGCTGTGATAATCAGTATTTTGTAAGTAGTTCTCTTACATGATGGCCAAGCATGAAAGCCCCATGAGTCACTCAGAATGTTTTTGACTCATGAATTTGATCTCAATAGAAATATATTTTACCCCGGGCTATTAAAACACAACAGTAACTTATATTTTCTCCAATCCTGGGTTGTATCTTCCTTCCCAGTACCCGTCTCTCTTCTGCTGTCTAGAAATGCTGGCTCTTGATTTCCATGCAGCAGAGTTGCCAATTGAGAAAGGACATTAATCTTGATGCTTAGTAAAAGTGGAAACATATACGTTTTGGATTCTGAAGTTATGGGGTGTAAGATCTTACCAATCTGTTTTTTTTTTTTTTTTCCCCGACTGGGAGAAGAATATAGAACTTTTCTAGAAAACAGATCACACTGTGGGCTGTACTCTTCATTTTGTCAGCTGAAGATAAAGTGTAAAAAAAATAAATAAATAAAAATCAAAGACATTAGGTTATCTGATTTGTTTGTAATCTGCTTTTAGCATAAAAGTTACCCTGCCCTATTCCCAGCATTTTTTCAGAAACAAAATCCTCTCCAAAGTGTAGATAACTTAGAAACAGTGCTTTAAATCTGAGATGAGCAAAGGAGAAGCCTAATTTAACTGGGTTTCCCCACTAGACCTTCCTCCGCGGTGGCTCAAAACAGGCCTCCTTTAATGAGAAAGTTTACCAGGGGAGATGAAACCAGTCAAGAATCAGGATGAAGGACTATGTCCAAGGTGCCGGATGGTTTAATCTTCTGCAAGAACTTCATATCCCTTCAACCCTGGCCGCTGGAGATCAAATGGCAGAGTGTGAACATTAAAACCACGCGGTGAGAATAATGTGTCTCTATTTCATTTCTCTTTCCAGGTTTGAGATTTTTAAGAGCTCTCAGACTGATACAGTTTTCAGAAATTTTGCAGTTTCTGAATATCCTTAAAACAAGGTAAGATGTTCTTATTCACGTTTTTCCCTCGTTCTGGCCCCCATTGCCAAGCTGTAAATATCAGGTGTTTTTGTTTTCATCACCGTAAGGTGAGAGAGTTCTGTTAGTCTCAGAAAGAGTGATCTAACCCAGAGATCTGGAGAAAGCCCGGAGCGAGGCTTGGGTTGCTCTCTTCTGCAGGGCTGGGGACTGTCTGGTAAACAGAGAAACAGCTGTGCACGGGGGGGGAAGGGGACAGTTTTGGGGGCTGTGTGGGTTGCTTGGAAATGGGCCACAGCGTCCTGGAGAGATCGGTGCCCAGTGGATGAGGGATCGAGCAGCTCATTGACTGGGAAGTCCTTGCTCCCGGGTTCTAAATCGCCCCTTTATTACATCACTAAATAAGAAATTGAACCTGAATGTAAAAGCCATGGAAGCAGTGCTCTTTGAGAGGCAATCACAAACCTCATACGGCAAACAGAAAATCATTTCATTTCAAAGTACATTTCAGATGTTCACTTTATAGGCAAGGTAGTCCCTGGGGCTTGCTCTGCGAATTGCCTTTTGGGGAATACCTAAAAACCTCCCGCCGAATGCACCAGGACTACTTCTGTTAACTGTGTTATGGTCTGGAAAACACTACCGGACCAGGAGGAAAAATCCCCCAGAGATCCCTTTCCTGATGACCTGCGGGTTTGCAGAGCTGGCCTGAAACCAGGCTGCCTTGATGAATAAACTAATAAAAGAGGTTAGACGTCCTCTAATGGAGAATAAGTACAGACCATAAATTTCTCTTATAGGAAATTACACTTTAAGGAGCTCACTGCTAATGTTCCATTTCCTCTGAGGTTGACGTGTTTGATAAATGATTAAAAACAGGACACTTCTGGATTCTGTGATTTATAATGGATACACCTGCATTTTGGGGGCCTTGGATTCAGCATCATTTTCCCAGTCGCTGAGGCTGGGACACAGCTTCCCGAACCCGTCCCAGCCAACACGTGTGACAGGCTATTGGCCTCCCTCTCTGGGGTTCCTGTGTTTTGTTTGTTTATTTTGGTTTGTTTTAATTCCATGTCGGTTTCTGTGTGCGTGTGGGATAAATTCGCTTTCTGTTAGCCAAGGTAGAAAGCAAACGAGCACCTACTGCGATCGAAGTCCTGTCTAGTGAGGCCCAACCGCTCTGCACTCTCATGGGGTCAGCATTCACTGATGTGCCATTTAATAGTATGTAATAATACTAACAGAGAGTGAATATTGTTATTCTTCGTATTTCTTCTGAGCGACAGGAAACTTTTTTGGTTCCTTCTCCCTTTTTATGGCTCTTCTGGGCAACGGACTCATATTACTCTTGAAATTAGAAGTATTGATAAGCTAGCAGCCCTCCATGCTTACCTATGTCACAATTGCCCTGCTAAACTATATTTTTTAGGGTAGAACCAGGGCATCCCCAGGGCCAAGTACAGGGAGTGTATTTAAGAGACACTTGTTTTTTCCAGTGGGGAAGGTGTTATGTGGGGTTAACCACACTCCCGAACATGGTATAGGACCCCTCGTTCCCTGGTTTGTGTATACATCATAAATTAGGGGGATTTTAGTTCTATGACACCAGTGTTTTAAGAATGTGCCATTATTCCAAGGAATACGTGGAAAGAAAACTATTCTCATTTTCCTTGCATTCCATATGGATCGTTCTTGGACTTGGGAGAATGATAAGCCAAGTGAATGAAATATCTTGTCCTGGACTTCTATGAAGAGATCCACCAATTTCCCTATTCCTTGGAGAAGCTTCCTCTCCTTTAGGTGCCGGAAATAGCACTATCAGCCCTGGTGATAACTCCACAGTTAGGGTGGTTCATTCTCCCAGTGCACGGGGGAGAGAGCCGCAGCAGCCAGCTGGGGAAAGAGGTGACTATAAGTCGGGAGAGAGTGGCCTTAGGGAGGAGTCACGGGGTGGCAGGCTGCTGGGTGTCTGCTCTCCTGAGGCCCGAACAGCATTTCCCCAGCACCCCATTCCCACTCGGACTCTTTCTATGGTGGAGGGTGTTTTCAGCACAACCCCACAACTTGGATTGTTCCAGTTCCTGTTGCTTATGTGGATGACTCGGTTAATTCAACAAACCTGCATTGAGCGTCCATTTGTACCAGCAGCCAGGCGGATGCCAGGGTAACATCCTGCTATCAGAGCGCGCAAGGGGAGGGAGAGCCAGCAGGACCCGTGGTGGGTTGGTGCTGGGACACAGTCCATGGGGGTCTGGGGGGCTTGGTGGTGAGGCACAGGGGAGAGGACTGAAACCAGGCTTGACATGAGTGTGGGGGAGTCAAGGCTGTTTTCAAGGAAAAGGTATTGTCTCAGGCAAGCTTCCTAGAAAACGAAGTGTCGTCCATGTGGGGCTGGGCTTGGGCAGGTGAGGGTCAGAGAGGGTGGTGCTGACCTCCAATCACAGAAGTTGCAAAAGCACACAAGTGAGAGAAATTGTTCCTTGGCGGGAGCTTTGAGTAGTCCTGTGCACTTGGATACTGGGCGCTTTGTGCTAGGAAAATAAAGATGACATTAAGAGGACAGGCAAGGGCCAGATCCCAGGCAGAGAATAAAACTTGACTTACTTGTAAGAACTCTAGAGGCTTTAGACCAACTCTCTGATCCCATTCTCTCTCCTTCTCTGTGCACCCCCGAGCCCAGATCCTGAAGGCTCTGATGCAGAGAAGTGCAAGCCTTGGTTTTTGTAGGGTTTTGGATACAGAGTGATTTTTTGGTGACTGCCCTGTACTCTGCTGTGTTCACAATGACCTTCTAGGAGGTTGGGTGCATCCCTGGAATCTTCTTTAGGGGGATTTTGTCTGGCTTTCTCGAGTGGCCAATCCCCACCACCGATCTGTGGTGTTAGGTAGGGATAGAGACATTGCAAATGTGATTTGAAATAATGGCTTGAAATTGCAGTTTCATCTTCTGTCCTTTGGCGGCCTTGCTCGGCAAAGAGCAGGAAGAAACAGAGCAGAGAAGTATGTGGGGGGAGAGAGAGAGAATTAAGTGGGCAGCAGAGGAAACCAGAGTGAACAGGATGACAGAGAAAACACAGATGAAAGAAATAAGTCACAGTGATGGGACAGCATCAGGACCATTCCTTACACTGCCAGCCAGTAGGGGGGCCTACCATGCTCCTTGTCTGGAAAATGGCCTATTGAAGGGGACAGGGTCCCCTCTATGCCATTGAGCTTTTGGCGGTGCCTCAGTGGCCCTGCACACTGGCGAGCAAACTCACAGGGGAGAGGACGCATAATTATTCTACACTCAGAGCAAAATAAGGAGCTCGGTTTTAAAGTCTATCATTCCGCATCTCATTTGATGTATACTTGTTGATGATGAAAATGTGGATCATGCAACAGTTGGTTTTAAATGGCAGTGGCCTTACTGATTATTAAAGTAGACTGTGCTCGGGATGCCTGGGTGGCTCAGTCGGTGAAGCGCCCAACTCTTGATTTCAGCTCAGGTCATGATCTCAGGGTTGTGAGATCGAGCCCTGTGTCAGGCTCTGTGCTGGGTGTGGAGACTGCTTGGGATTCTCTCTCTCCCTCTCTCTCTCTGCCCCTCGTCACCCTGTGCTCTCTGTCTCTCTAAAAATAATAATAATTTAGTTTGGAGAACTAAATCACTGTACTACAAATATGACCTTGGCAATGGCTCCAAGGTTAAGTTATTAAAAAAGAGTATTCATTATGGAGATGGCAAGGGGTTGTCCAGGCAGAGGCCACACCGCGAAGGCTCTTATATGTCATGGATTTAACTCAGAGAGTGAGAAGGAATCACTGGAGGGTTTAAGCAGGACAGGAATGTGGTTAGATCTACGTTCCAGAAAGATCTACAAGTCCACCAATTGTATGATGGATTTGAAACATCTAAGACTGGAGACCATTAGACCGGTCAGGACAGTCGTCCAGGCAAGCAGCACCAGGAAATGGCCTTGAGCCATGCAGGTTGGGGTGGAGAGCAGGAAGAGGGGTAGAGAGGTATGGAAAGGGCAGAACTGACAGAACCTGATTTTGCTTACAGTTCAGACCGTTCATCCCAATGTGGTCTTGTCCCGTTGACTTTTCGGGGGTGGATACCTTACATCTGTCCAGCAAAGGCAACAATAAAACAAATGGAGCCACTGACACCTCGCTGTACCCTCAGCCACAAAGGAGGAAAGTAGTGGACAAGCTGAGCAGGGACAGATTTGTCCTTTTTTGTAGAAAGTGGATGACATTTTTCAGTGTTGACCAAAACATGACTTGTTAAATACAATGAGGGCAAAGATGGCATACCCTAGCTCTGGGTTGGTAGCTATACTTTCAGAAAGAGACAGACTTTCTCTCTTCCAGTGTGTACCTGGTCCTGGAAAGGTCTGTGATCTACAGGAACAGAAAGATATCTATGCCTGCCCATAGATAATTCACTGTATCTAGTAATGTAAATTCCTCTAATGGCTATTGAGAACTCATGAGTCGGGGACCCAGAAATGGTAACGGACAACATGAAAATGATTTTCTTTAGATGAGCTAGGTTCTCATGATAAGGTCACAGTTCTTGCCTCCCTCAAGGCATGAGAAAGGGGCTTGAATCTGAATGGTTCCAATCATTCTAACCACTGGGAAGTTCATGTTTGGCTCAGACCCATGGTCTTAGTCACAAACCTATGCCTACTTCCAGTGGCCCTTTTGCCATGCAGAGCACACAGACTTATCCCTGCTACCCTCTCCCGCCTCCCAAGGAGCCGTGTGCAACCTGGTGAGGTTCAAATTTCAAAGTATGGAGAAAGTCCACTGAGAGTTAATCTTGCATCTTTTTCACAGGGCCTTTAGCTGATCGTCTGGTTGTACAGTTTAGTTTGGAGAGCACATTCCTATTACTAGCCCTCTGTACTGATGCTAATGCCAGAAAAATAATCAGATTTCAGTGCTGAATATGGACTCTTTGAGCAACAATGATGAACTGTTCTACACACAGAAAGAATTCCCTTAAGCACTATTAATATCATTATGACAATCGTTTAGAAATTAATCATCATCATATTTAGGCTGTTTATCCAAAGCACCAAGAGACTCAAAGGCTACAATAGTTTTAATATCTCGAGAGGGTTCCACATGGTGATTGGTAGGAAACTGCTTTGTTCAGGTTCCAAGGATCTGGGAGTGCGTAAGCGAATCAACTTGGTATTTAATTATCCTTTCGGAAGATGAACAATACAGTTTGCTCAGCTTACAATGGGGTTAGGTCTGGACGAACCCATTGTAAGTTGGAAATATCCTAAGTCAAAGATGCATTTGATACACTTGACCTCTCCAACATCCTAGCTTAGCCTAGCCTACCTTAAATGTGCTCAGAACACTTAAATTAGCCTACACCTGGGCAAAGTCATCTAACACAAAGCCTATTTCAGAATAAAGGGATGAATAGCTCATGTAATTTATTGAATACTGTACCAGAAGTGAAAACCCGTGGTTGCGTATCAGTTGTTTGCTCTGGGGGGTCGCGTGGATTACTGGGGGCTGCAGCTCACTGCCACTGCCCCGGATCACAAGAGAAATCATGCTGCCTCTCACTAGTCCAGGGAAAGACCGAGATTCAAAACTCAAGATCTAGTGTCTCTGAAGGCATATGGCTTTCACACCAAAAAAAAATGTAAATTGAACCCTTGTGAGTCGGGGACTGTATGTACATGCTTCTCTGAGATACCAGCTACCTGTTCCTCCTCTGCCTCTCCCTCTCCAGTGTTAGCTCACACCTTGGAGGACTCACAAGGTAGAGGTCCGGAGGTTTCGCTGTAGTTTGGCTTCCCATTGAGAAACTAGTTGGGACCGGGACATAGTGATGTTCCAGCTGCAACAATGAGCTGAAGTTCATTGAACTGAAGTTGTCAGAGTTGCTTCTCCTAATGGCTTGTTGGGTGGATGTCTTATATCCATACTTTTATTTCTACTCTGACAGTCTCTGGTTGGGGGGGGGGGGTTGTCCTTCGAGAGCAAGAATGCTCTGAAGTCCAGCGAGTAGGCCTCTGGGGCTGACAGGCTGCTCCAGGGAACAGAAAGGCAAGAATTATGTATCTCTCTGCTCTCAGGGGAGGCTTAGATAGAAGATTTTTTAACATGATTTTGGTCAGTTGGTGATCTCCAGTGACAGTTCCAGAAACTACCAAGAGGTGGTTGCATGACCCACGGAGTGTCAGGAAAAAGGGACAAAGGCCAGGATTGAGCAGATCTGTGCTTGCCCTTGTAAATGCCGGGTCCATCCAGAACTGGCAGAGCCTGGAAACTGCTCATACTGCCGAGCACAGTTGGTGGTGTTACAGGATCCGCCCTCTTTTCTTAGGTAGAGATAGTCCCAGGCCTACTTTGTAGACCTGAGCAATTGTTAGATTCTCAGAGAGCATTTTGGATATTAACCCCATCTGCTGTGGGCAGATGACTTTAATTGTGAGGGACAGAGTCTACTTTGAACCAGCCTTGGTAGTGACTGGGATTCAAGACAGAATTGGACATGTCTGGCTCCAGGGGTTCAAAGTCTCTCATCAGGATTCTGCTTCTCTCTTTATCTCTTTTAGGTGACATTCTCAGGCAGGCTTTCTCCAAGGCAGATGGCCTTCTAGAGCTCCAGACTTACATTTTTTGCACCCGAATCTCAGAAGGAGATATTCTTTCTTTCCCACTCCATTCCTAAAAAATGCCTCTGATAAGCCGTTCTTCACAGCCCTTTAGAGCTGAGAATTCCACCATCGGCCAGTGTGGTTCAGGCCACCCAGGTAGAGTGACAGGTGGGAGACTTTGAGTGACACCCCATCCAGGTCAGAGGCTGAGGACAGGGCTGTCCTTGAGAAAGGGATGTAGGATGAACCCCAGAAAAATAGAAACAGAGCTCTGTACTGCTTCTCCCAATTATTGTGTTAACTAGGATTTGGATCAGACAGGCCTGTTTGGAATATTAACCCCACCACCTGCCAACCATGTCTTCTCAGGCAAGCTGCTTAAGTACACCAAGCCTCAGTTTCCTTGTTTGGTTAGTGGGAACAGTGATAGTACCTGTATCAAAAGGTAGAATGGTAAAGATCTGAAGAAAATGAAGAATCCGACACAATGCCTAGCACATACAATAAGGACTCAGTACATTTGGCGATTTCTATAGGCAACCCATAATCTGGCAACTCTCGAGATGACCAAGAATGATGGAGTAGACATGTTTATTGTTTTTCCGTTTTTGAACCAGAAGGAAGTCATTCCACACATTTCGAAAGATCAGTATCAAACAGATTTTAACATATCTGGCTATTTTTCCCTTGAACTGTTAGAACCAACTCTAGAAAAAACTAAGACCATGGGTTCCTCTGCTCAATTCCATAAAGAAAAGAAGATTGAAGGAAGAGGCAAGCTGGACTCTGGCCTCGTGCCTGTTCTAGAACTGCTGATCTGACCTCCAATGAGGGGCTCCTCCTTCAGCCCCTGGCCTACCCTGGACGGCAGCCCCTTCCTGCCTTCCTCCATGTGGTGACCCCAGGGTAGATGTAGTTACCAGAATTTTCCTTTCCATTCTTTCTTGTGGCAGTTCAAGAGGTTAATCAAGGTGTCTAGAGAGTCTCTGTCCTCATCAGGGCAGCTCTCTCTGACCTTCTCATATCCTGTGCATAGAACACGGGGGCAGACGCAGCTTTGCTTTAGCGATCAAGGAAGACTGACAGACACCAGTCTGTGACAATGTAGTGACCAAGAGGGCAGACTCTGTGGCAAAACTGCCCTGGCTCACATTCCAACCCGGCTGCTTACTGTGTGAGTTTGGGTCTGGGTGACGTCACAGAGTCGTCATGAAGAGTAAAGGAGTTAATACACACGAAGCACTTAGAAGGGTGAGCACGTAGTAAGCACCATAAAAGAATCATGTGAGCCATTACTGTTACTACGCTCTTAAACTCTCAGGATTTAAATCATTGGTTCCCCCTGAGAAAGAAGTAGGAGAGGGCAGAGAACAATCAATCAAGAATGATGGGCTGAACCCTGTGGGGGGCGTTCCGCCAGTATGCGGAGACTGAAAGAGGTAGAAAATAGAGTTTGTTTCTGCAAAATGCAGCCAGGAACATAAGAGACGAACGGCAATCTAAAACAGTGTTACAAAAGATGTCTTAAGACAACGAGATTGATTACCAAGGAGTGGCCGGAAGTAAGAGCCAGGAGGAGTCACTTTGTATCACAGGTGGGGGAGGGGCACTTTGACAAGAACATGGGGATTGAACCAGGCTCCAAAGAAACGGAAGTATTTCCAAAGATGGGAAGGACTGTCTTTGGTGATATAAACAGTCACAGGACACAAGTTTGGCTGTGATGGAGGTTTCAAGAGCTGATGTTGAAGAGGTGGTAGGTAAGCTTGAACCTTCAGCAGGTGTTAAGGATGGAAGGAGTTTGGACATAACATTCTAGTCAACAGGGAGCCTTTGGATATGGAAGTGACCTGCTAACAACAAGGGCGAAGCTAAGAGGGAAGAATGCAGGGGGAGGGGCCAGTTCACTCAGGAGTTATGCATAGAGGCCCTACTATGTGCCAGGGACTTAACTGCACTCATGGGATCCAGACAGACAAGGCCTCTGCTTTCAGGGTGCTTAAATTTTACTGAGTCCCAACTGATCCACTCAAAGAACACTGATAGATGCCGACATTATTAGACAGGAGGTTGTGCGAGAACAGGATGGTCATACAGTCTCAGATTCTCACTGCATAGATGACATATTAATTACAAAGGGAAGTGGGCTGCTTTCGGTGGCAAGATTTGACATTCCCACCTTAACCAACAGACTGGACCTGGTGCTGAGTTCAGATTTCCTGATGTGATGCCAACCCAGGCAGATATTCTTAACAGAACCATTTAAACAGGATCTACTCATGGGGAAACAATGGGAAAAATCCAGAATGTGGGACATTCCATAAGACAGCTGACCTGAGTGCACAGAAAATTAAATGTCCTGGAGAACAAACAGAAAGGGCAGGGGGCAGATGAAAGGAGAGCAAAGCAGGAGTTGGCAAACTCTAGTCCAAGGGCTTATCCAGCTGATTGCCTGTTTTTGTAAATAAAGTTTTATTGGAACAGAGACACATCCATTCTCTTACTGACTTTTATGCTATGGCAACAAAGTAGGATAGCTGCCACAGAGACTGGGACCCGCAAAGTCTAAAAAATTTACCATCTGTCCCTTTATAGGAAAAGTTTCCTGACCCCTGGAATAAAGAAAGCAACACAGTAACCAAATGCAATGCCTGAATCTTGACTGCTTCCTGCAGGGGTGAAAAAATGAAAACATCACTAAGCAATTTCAGGGCAACTGGAGAGATGTAAAGAAAGAGTGTATTTTAGATAACATTCCTGAATTCACGTGCATTTTCTTGGGCATGACGACAGTAGTGTGGTTCTGTCGCACGGTGTCTCTCTTAGGTGTTAAACGCTAAAGTATTTAAGGGTTGTGTCATGATGTCTACAATGTACATGTAAATGATGCAGCCAAAAAAAAAAAAGAATAGAAAAAAGAAAAGAAAAAGAATACAAAGAAACTGTTAAAATATTAATTGATCAATCTAGAAGAAGGGCATATAAGTGTTTATTATACTCTTCTTTCCATTTTTCTGTAGATATAAAAATTTTCAAAATAAAATTTAATTAAAGAAATGTTAAACCCAGTGGAGGTTTAGGGGTCACTTTTAGTGGCCCAGATGTCATTTTTCTATAGGCTCTGGCCCTACCTACCAATGCTGTCTTCCGGGACCTTCCCTTATGATGGAGGAAACACTGGGGAGTAGAGGTGGGGTGCCTGTCCTCTAAAGATTGCTCTCGCTCTGAAAGCAGCCCGAACATGGTCTTCTCTTGTAACTTGGGGATTTTGCTTGTTGTCTCTTTTGCACAGTAATTCCATCAAGCTGGTGAATCTGCTCTCCATATTTATCAGCACATGGCTAACAGCAGCCGGGTTCATCCATTTGGTAAGTATCCTTAACGATGCTTCAGCTCTGGCTTTTCTGCAGTAAGTCCATCCCTGCATCATTTTATTACTTGAAATCTTTCTCCCTGGAGAGAAACTTCAGCCTCTCTGCAGAATGTAGGAGAAGGAGAAGCAACTGCACAATTGTCTGGGTTTTCAACCCTTTTACCCAAAACTAGTTCCAAATGGTGAATGATGTTCGCTTCATTAACCTGTGTTTTTCAGCTCACTGGTCTGGTGGATTTTTCACTCTGTCTGCAGTAACTCCAGCAAGCCACAAGATGGCAGTGCTTCCTCAGCCAACACTTGAAAAGGTCTTAATGACAAGGTTGGAAGTTTGACCCACATCTCTTAATAAACAACAAATCCAGATCCCTCAGTTTCTCTCCACTTCCCCCTTACAAAAAGCCACCTTTGATTCTTTTGCCTGATTATTTGTCAAGTTATTTTGTATCTCCAAAATGTTAATTCTTTTAAATTAATGACTCTTTGAAAGGCTTCCATTATTGGGTCAAGCTCTTCTCACCTCTTCAAGGCTGACATTTATCCCTGCTTTTAGGGACCACAGCTTTTGTTGGAAGTGTGTTTCATACAAACACAAACCGGAAGGAGCCTCATCTCACTCTGAAGCTTTGAGTAAAGGTGCCTTTCCCTTGCTGAGCCTCTATCTCTGTTAAGGGGTGGAGGGTGCATTTAGTTACCTCCCATCATCGGGATTTATGTAATTATCGTGCGAAGGAAGGGGGCCTGGGATGGACGCTGGGGGCTCCCATTCAGTCAGTAGATCTGAGGGCTCCCCACCCCCCCTTTTATGCTGATAGAATTTTTGGCAGAAATCACTCTTAGTAGGTAAGCACCCTAATCACCATACATGGTCTTCAGTGGTCCTGTGAGGTGAGCTGACCTCAACTTACATTTTGTGACGGAGCTGCTGCTCCTCCAGGAAACCTCCATGGAAATGGCATGTCGAGCTCAAGAAGTGATGTGTGAAAGAGGCTAGGTTTTGGAAACTTTCTGCAGAGCAAGAACCAGAAGCTCGGTGGATGGGGGGCCTGGAGACTGGCTGCCACATGGGCCATGCTGGTGGATCACAGGCACTGCCCGTGCCGTGTGCCGCAGGGCTGGGATCCCGGGTAGACCTGGCGATCCAGCCCACATCTCTCCCTCTCCCCTGAGAGCAGTAGCTCCTCTCCTGCCTGCCTCACAGCCTTGTCGGTGGGTCAGATCGATGGGAAGGGGAGGTGTTTTGTAAAGTCGGGCACACTGCACCCCCGGGGAAAAAGGGCTCCCAATTCATCCACTCCCCTTTAAGTATTGCCTCTGGCTGATTCACCAACTGCAGAGTGGAATTGATGCTACAGAGATCAGAAACTCTACGTTGCACAAGCTGAAAATATTTACTATCTGGTCCTTTACTGAGAAAGCTTGCGGACCCTAGGTCTGAGGGGTTGCACAAAAGTACATTGTTCTCATGAGCTCGATTTTTGTGCACTCAGGGAAATTCCTGCCCTTTGCAGGGTAGTGCCATTCTTGACATTCTGCAAAGCCAGGAGAGCAGAGTCAGACTCCGAGAGATGCTGTTTGGGGTTCGAGTGTAAGGTCTGAGTGAGGGAAGCCCACCAAGCCTCACCTTGGTCAAAATGATGAAAAGAGGAGGGCTCCGGTGAGAGAGTCTCGAATTTCTTTGGAGCGCAGGAGCCAGGCCCTCTGAGACTGAGCAGGAACTCACAGAGAAAGGTCAGGGCAGGGCTCTTTGGCTCTTTCCTCGAGGTGAATGCTGTAAAACGTGGAGGGGGGCAATGCCTTCAAACTCAGCTGGCTTCGAATCTTTAACAATGAAGAAGAGAACCGGACTATATTTATCTCTGTTCCTTTCCCCGTCTGCCGCATCAGTCAGGAAGGCATGTGTACGTTTCTACCCCCACTTTCTCCAGTACCCACATGGAGGCTCCGAGTCATCGCTGCGAAACTCACCTGGGGCGGCAGGCACCTGGTGTTAAGCCTGCTAACGCTTTTGTGTTCCTGGTATAGCCTACGTACACAATGTCATCTTTTTTCTCCCCTGTCCCTTTGCTTTAGGTGGAGAATTCCGGGGACCCATGGGAAAATTTCCAAAACAACCAGGCTCTCACATACTGGGAATGTGTCTATTTACTCATGGTCACCATGTCCACGGTTGGCTATGGGGACGTTTACGCAAAAACCACGCTTGGGCGCCTCTTCATGGTCTTCTTCATCCTCGGGGGACTGGTAAAAACTCTTTATTACGATGTTGATTTTTTTTATGGTCATTAATATTTTCTATGATCCGTTTCTTTAAAGCTTTGTATTTTTGATCCTGTGTTTCTGCATTACCAGCAAGTGATTGCCTTAGTGTTACAATCAGGCTAAGTAAATCCAAACGCAATGGTGACCTTTCTGCATATTTCTTTGGTATGTTAGACTTGTTTCCCAGAGACCCAGGCACCCTGCCCTTGTCAGGGTCAGCCTTTTCGCCAGGAGGAAACCTAATTGTCTTAAAGGAAGTGATGCTCAGTTATTAAGTGAGAGTGTCTGTCCCTTAGTAATGTCATTGGGCAGCTGACACTTTGCAGGGACAGCTGCTGTCACCCGACCCGGTCGATGCTGTGGATACTCTAGACAGTTTGCGGTTTCAAGAGCTCCCCCACACCCTTCACGATCCTCCCCTAAACTTCCAACAAACACTGTGGCTGGGGCCTGCCCTGAAGAGTAGGGTCCCCGCAGAGGACGGAAAGCCTGCAGGTCTCACGCAGGTAGACAGCCTTAGCGGAGCCGAGTGTGGTTTTGTCAACAGCGGACTGACTTCCCGCGGCAGCGACCCGTGGGATGCTTCCCTCCCCCTTTCTAAGTCAGAAAGTTTCGCTATTTGCTTTTCTGGTCTTTGCAGATCGTAACGGTCAGTAATGATGTAATTTTCAAGGGGGATTTCTGGCAACACGTGGTCGGTTGCTACATTTTGTCTTTCCAAGTAGCTCATTTGAAATGGAGATTTTTGCCGGGTCCGCGGTAAGCGATAGAAGCCTTCCTCACACGCAGCTTTCGCACATGCGCACCGCACATACATTTATAGGATGCATATACCTCTGTGTTCTGTATGCATACGACATACATACTTTTAAAAAATGTATATAAATGTACATGTGCGTGTGTCCATTAACGCAAGCGCTCCCTCAGCACCAGGGAGGTCCCTGTAGGTAATGAGACCCACTGATCCAGCCACCAGCACAATGTTTGTTGGACAAAACATGGCAGATTTGTGTTTCTCCTTGCTCTTCTTTCCTCCCATGTGATTTCCTAAATTTACCTTTTGTGCTTTTTAGTGATTTTTTTTAAACGGAAAAAGTTTATATTATTTTAATATTCTTTTGGTGTTTATTGTCTTTCATCACGCAAAAAGGCATTGATTCTCCTGTGATTTTGAACTAGAAAGGAAGGTCTTGCCTTGTGGTTGTGTGTGTGTGTGTGTGTGTGTGTGTGTGTGATTTCACCAGCATGCACCCCCTGTACTGTCTTCCCTTCAGCAAGAAAAGCTAGATGTCAGCTTATTTATTTCTGTCTCCCTTGTATTTTTCTTGACTATGATTTGTTGTTGTTGTTGTTGTTGTCCAGGTTGGCTAACGTTCATTTTGTCCTGTGTATTTTCAGGAGTTTGCCCTTTTTGTGCTTTTATTTTTAGAATCCACCCCGTGTTAGTATATGCCTTTGCAATTCTAACCCTTTTGTGTTTTCGGATCTTAGAGCCCACCCCCCCCTTCTGAAAAGGTCACCCCTTTCTTTGGCCTGTCTTTTCAGTCTCTCTTCTGTCTCCTGTCTTCTCCTCAGGCCATGTTTGCCAGCTACGTCCCTGAAATCATAGAATTAATAGGAAACCGCAAGAAATACGGGGGCTCCTATAGTGCGGTTAGTGGAAGAAAGTAAGTATGCCAAGAGGTTTTGCTGCCTCCGCTGTGGTAGAATCCTCTCTGCATGCCATTTTTTTTTTTGGCTCTTGTTTCTTTGTTTCATGCATGTAGGCAATGTTTGCCCGCTACGTGCCCGAAATTGCTGCTCTCATCCTGAATCGGAATAAATTCGGCGGGAGTTTTAACAAACATGGAGGCAGAAAGTAAGTCAGTTGCATCAGAAGAGATGGGGTTGAGTGACTTTCCAGAGCCCCTCTGGCGGTGACGCCTGAATCCCACCCCTCCCCCCTTCCCCCCCAGAAGCTTCTGTGAGGGAAGAGCCACATTCTGTGTCGGGTGTGATGTCAGAGTCACCCCAGGAAGCTGTCACCTGCGGACCGACTACCCGGACCTGGGCTTTCTTCCCCACCCATCTTTCCAAGACACATCCTGCATTTTTCCTGGAAGGGGTCCCTAAGTAACTGGGCCTGTATTATTTTCTGTCCTAATCCCTCCCCAGGAAACCAAGCTCACGCATTCTTTACATCGACTGGCTTAGTGATTACATTCTGGTCCCCCAGACTAGTGTGATGCCATCCTATGGGTTTTGTGTGTCTGTGTGCAGCATTAACATGGGACTGTCCTCCAGCAGGGAAGTCTTAGGGACGGCAAGGTCAAGGTCACCTTGCCTACCATCAAGGCACTGCGGCAGCCAGGAAACCAATTCTCTTTAGCCAGGAGGCACCAAGCTTGTCCTCAGAGGGACTCATTACTCAGCTGAGATTCCTTCTGGGCAAGACAGATTCTGTCTATGGTTTGTCAGGGCACGACATACTATCCTGATGAGTCTTTTCTTTGGCTTCCGTACATCAATGCTTTCTTCTTGGGGACTATTTCATTTTGGGCTCTGATCCTTTTATCAATATCCATATCAATGCGTGGGTTCGTCATCAACCAGAGGGTTGACTGCTCTGTAAACAGCAGGGCCCTAGCATCTCTGTCCTCTACCGGCATACCAGGCAGGGCTGGTGGCAACCATTCTTTACTTTTTTTTTTTTTTAAAGCTTTTTCTTGGGTCCTCAGCTTGGCTGTTTTCGTTTTTGTTTTAACTTCCGTAGAGTAAGAGGCACACAGCTTTAATGTACAGCTCAAGGGATGTGTCCCTATGTACACGCCCAGTAATTACCATCCAGATTGAGATGAGAATATTTTCATCACTCAGGCCCCTTCCCAGTCCTAGAAGCTCCGATCGCAGAACCGAGTGCCCCTCCCCTAATACATTTTCAGGTGAACTCTTGACTAGCCTCTTTTGTTTTTTAAGAGAAAATAAAACCATAGCACTGCCCTTGCCCTTCGCCTGCGCCTTTCCTGACAGTCCTGTTAGATGGAGGAAACCTCGTCTCCTGCTGGTGATCCCAGGGCATCCTGAGCTCAGGTGTCCAGTCCTTCGTTCAGAAAATGAGGAGGTGGAAAAAAAAAAAAGAATCATTTTCTTGAACTACCCACAGGACACCAGTTTCCTTTCAAAGGAACAAAGGACAGTGAGCGAGAGGAGGCCAACTGGCGTCTCTTCCGTGGCGGCAGCACATTCCTCCACCTTCCCTCTAATGGAGCCCTCCTCTTCCTATTATCTTAACAGCCCTGGATGAGATGAGCACCAAGCTGTTCTGATTTCTGGGCCATTGGTTGGATCCAAAAGGCCAGATAAGTCCAGAGATTCCCACTGGTCATTTATTCCATTGCCAAGAGGCAAACAGCTCCTCTGTCCATTTCACCTCTAAGGTGTGAACAGGTCGCCATAAAGCAGAAGGCATTCTGAGGAGCTGGCTCTGTTTATGGCCTCCCACCCCACCAGCTCAGCCAGCATTTCCTTATCACTGCCCCTGAAGAAGCCCATAAAGTCAATTGCCCCGAAGTCTACGTTGAACATATTTCTTGACTCTCACTCCAGGTACAATGTTTTTTCTCGAAATAGTTTCCCTGGTCCAGTGTGGGTGGGCCAGGTGGCTGGTGGCTTTTGTCGGTGGGCACCCCAGAGGGGGCCTCAGAACAGCAGTCTCTCACCCGCACCTGGTCAGATCTGGTCATCTTTTTCGCCTTGGCACTTCCACTCAAACCCTGGAGTGCTGATGACTTCAGATCACAGCCTTCCCCTGGCTTTTGTCCTGCCTCTGTCTCTGTCATCTTTTATCACGGCCTTTTAGCCTGGGTTTTTTTCTCTTTCTTTTTTTCTTCTCCTTTATGAAAATACACACTTTGCTTTTAATGTGCTCTTTGGGTCTCCGATGTCCCCCGACCCTGAGGACAGAGAGTAGGTCCTGTCATCAACACTGGGACCATTCACTTTACTTTACACATTGTTTCCTGGTTCAAAAGCTAATTACTAAGTAGTTTAAAGAAGCCCTTTGGTCACTTAGATCTTTCATCAGAAAATATAAGCTTGGGAAAGGAACGGTAATAAAGGGCCATTAGCACCCTTTGTTTGATGTTGTTTTCCAGTCAGTAGAACAAGATTGATGAAATGTTATGTTTGGCCAAAATTTGAGTTTTCATTTGGAATTCAGTGTTGAGAGAATGGGCTGTCAGAATCAATAAGTTTTCTTTCGCTTGGGATACGGGCATGTGGTAGTAATTAACAATATAAGGTCTTTAGTTGAGCAACCAAGCATGGATTCTGGCAGCAAACATAATGAGAAACTACAGTTGTTCTATTTCTAACGTCAGAAAGTTTCCAGATAAAATTAAATGCATTTGCAAAAAGAAAGCAGCTAAACTTTGTTGAAAGATAGAGTTCAGACTCTTAAAATAGCAGGCTTTGCCCCGTGTTTTTGTGTATGCAAAACTGTATGTGCTAGACTCATGGACACACATATGTACGCATACTCTTCTCCCTAGGATGTCATCAAGTGAATGCCCAGAATGTAATTAAAACATATACATAGTCAAGGAGATTGTTTACGTGTATATATTTTACTCAGAAATAGCCTCTCGAACAATGCATTAACTTGTCAGAGAATTTAAGGTAACTTGTGACCCAAAGCTACAGACACGCACAACTCTGAAATCTAAAGATGAGTTAGAGTAAAAAACAAAAACCAAAAAAGCCAAAAAAACAAAAACACAAAAATTAGGCAGGGAAGTTCTGGGTTTTGTTTAGGCAACACCCAGTTTCAGGATATTGGAGAACGTGGACATTTTGTTGGCACCTCATTTTTGGTTTTCATCTATGTGTTTGGCGTAATGTAAACACTCCACACAGCATCCCCAGAACGTCTTCACCATCAACATGGGGTCAAGGGCCCGGGGTGGCTTTTTCCAACGCTCGTATCGATATTCCTCACTTGACCTCCCACAGGACATGCAGATCCAGAGCCAGTGGTAGATATCGGGACACGTGTGTACGTGGCTGTCGGCTGTTCTCTACTTCATCTTACTATGATGTGCCAGGGCTCCTAAGAATAGGAATTGGGTGTCAGTAACCAGGGGTTCAATGCGAGGCCCACACAGGCAGTCTCTGTGGGTTGGAGGTCTTGAGGACAATTGGCCTCTTGGGCTGAGACCCCAGATCTTATTCAAAAGGGTAGCCCACCTGCAGCCCAGCCTGCCCCCCGGGGGCATTGCCTCCTTCTCCTAACTTCCATGTAAAATCAAAGCTGCTCAGAGGTGGGGGGCAGGAGGGTGAGGCTCCCATGGCCTTTGGGATCCCGGCTTGCTCTCCTTCCTCCCACAGCCCCTGCCGTTTCCCCCAGAGATTTCCTCTCTGTGTGTGACTCAGCCACTCCTGCTTAGTTTATGAGAACTGACAAGATCATGGTCCGGGGTCACATGGCCAAGGGCCATGGAAAATAATCAGCCACAGAGAGGAATCCATCTGCTCTAACTCCCCGTTAGAGGTGGCCAGGCTGGGGAGCCATCCAGACCTTGTGTTTCCCATGATGGGCTTCTGGGGCCCCAAACTGAGACAGTCCTTGGCCAGGTGTTTGGGAGAAGGGACAATGGGGTGGGTTTGGATTATTCTACTGATGTCTGGTAGCCAAATGCTGAGAGGACACAGAGACAGGAGAATGAATAATAGAGGACAAGAAGAAGGCGAGAGGGAGCCAGGAAAGTGAATGAGGTCTACTTGAAGGAAGTAGGGGCTCGTGAGGAGTCTGGGCCCCCCTTCTGGTTGGGGGAACAGTTGTCACAGACTAATCTGGCTCTAGTTCCAATGCAGGAAACCTGTCTGTGGAACTTAAATGCTATGGCTTCCCTTAGAACTTTTCTTTATATGGACAGAGGAGTGCCACATACTTGCAGGTTAGAAGTGAATCACTAAGGCCCAAAACCTTAAGACTGCCTTCTTGGACCGTAGTAATACCTACAAACGTGCATATTTCATAATGCTCACAGCAACCACATAAGGAAAGCATTATCATCTCCCTTTGCAGTGGGTGAGGAAACTAAGGAACAGAGAGGTTATGTGACTTGCCTGACATCACACAGCGAATAAAGGCTAGATTTTATATTTGAACCCAGGGGCGATTTGCTTCACTGGGCCATGCTGCCTCTAGAGATCATCTCCTGAGATCCCTTTCTGTTCTGAACCCCATGGTCCTATGGTTGTATGTTTTCCTCCACCTCTACCCATAAGTGGGGCCATTACACTGTGCACATGATGGAGAGGAAGAGAAATGCATGAATATCACTGTGGGCCTCTCTTCTTCCTTATGCTCACCTATTGCTTCCAAGGGTCCAGGCCCCCCAGGGTCAAGAACCAAAAGATGGGGAGGGGACAAAACCATTTCTTCCTTGATTTTTCTCATTTGGTTAGACTAGAAATGCACTTACCTCTTGTACACTTGTAACAATGAGGGGCTCTCAAGGATGGACAGACGGATTATTGACCAAAATGAGATTTGTGCCTTATTCGTGGGTCTCAACATTTTCAACCCCTTCCTGGGGAGTTCATTTCCTAGGTTACCAGCCATGGTGGTCTGTAGCAATCTACCAGATCACCCCCCCACCCCGGCAGAGCCTACCTGAATGGCATCTTAAGAAGAGCGTTCCCTGCCCTGGCAGACATATCCACCTGTTCCCTTCGGTTCCCTGGCTGGTCTGGGGGTGGTTTCTTAACTGTCAGTGAGAATTAGAATAGTAGGAGCCCCTCCTGGAAAGTCCCATGTTAGATACACTCTCTGGGTTTATCTCAGAGCTTTGGGTGGGAGTGGTAACCTGCAGGAGGCTGGGTCTTCCTGGAGGGAGTTCGGGCAGTCTGCTTTCCACATGGGTTGTCGCCTCTGGATTGTAAGTGGGAGCCCTGAAGCCATAGAGGTTGGCAGAATTTATCATGCATTTCCACTTAAAAATGAAAACAGATACTTTACTATGTTCTTTATGCAGTGGTCATATTTTAAAGAGTATTCAATAATTTAGACAAGAATTTCATGAGCTAAGAAATACTAGAGCATAGTTCACTTCCTGCCTCACTCTCTGTGCCTGTGATCACGTCTACTGGCTCATTTTCAGTCCGCAGATGTTCACCGTGTGCCTCCGTGCCCGGCACGGTGTGGGTTGTGTTGGGTGCCAGGGGTTCAGTGGTGAGCAAGCTCCCTGTGGGACCTGTCCTCATGGGTGCTGCAGTCTCCAGGAAAGTTACAGGCAACGAGCAAGGCTATGACTGCTGAAAATACCAAGTACAAATTTTAATGCATGTGGCAGAAACGAAAACAAAAAAGACTAAAATTCTGTCATAGAGCCAAACAGGGATGACTTATCCTAGAGAAGTCCTGGGAGGTGCCATTTCAGAGGAGGGCGTGGTATAGCCCTTTCCGTGGCTGCGGACCCCAACTTCTGGTGCTCCTAAGCTGAGGAGAGCCAACACCCCAGTTTCAAAATTCATATTACACGAACCCCTCTTACAACCATTGGTCTTTGCTTCTACCTCCATGGGCCTAAGTCTTAAAATCTTGCTTTCCTCTCAGGCTCTGCTTTGCCTGTACAGTCGTCTCCGCTGACTTACTGGGAGAGGGCATCCTTCCCTGGTTTCTTCTTACTGGGTTCTTATTTAGTTCACTGCCTCTTCTCAGATCAGAAATAGTCGCCTCATCTCTCTCCGTGTGTCCTTATTCCTTACTGAGACCACTTTGTATTCCCTCCTGCCTGGCCGACTTAAACTTCCATCTCGTTTTCTCGGCCCCCCTCAAGCTTTGCCCACTGTGGTTCTAGACCACTTTTTGTTTTTAAAGGATTGGGATCTTAAAGGAGCTACTGTGCCCGAGCAGGCATTGCAGCTGACCCTTGAACAACCCGGCTTGAAGTGCATGGGTCCATGTACACGTGCATTGTTTGGGATAAATACAGTACAGTAAACGTGTGTTTTCTCTTATGATTTTCTTGACAACATTTTCTTTTCTCTAGCCTACTTTATTATAAGAATACAGTCTGTAATAACTGTAACATAGAAACTAGGTGTCAATGGACTATGTTCTTGGTAAGTCTTCCGGTCAATAGTAGGCTATTAGTAGTTAAGTTTTCGGGGAGTCAAAAGTTAGATTTTTGACTGTACGAGGGTCGGTGCCCCATGTTGTTCAAACGTCAGTGGTATTTCTTTACAGAGACTCATTAATCTACCCCAGAGTCTATCCTCTCCCCCAAGAGAGCTAGCGTGAGTTCTGCCTTCATCACCGTCCGTTCCTCACGTGATTACCGAGTGCTCGCTACACGCAGGCACTGGGAACAAATGTAGTCACACCCATAGAGGTTTTCAAATATGCCACATCTCTCTTGAGCTATGCATTACATTATTTGGCCACCGAAGTGATTGGGGAGTTCAAACTCAGAGCTTATATCAGCCTCCCCTCTTGGTTCCCAGAGGTGACTGTCTTCCTACAATAACATTTCCATCTCAACTTGTTCTGATAAGGGCTGACTCCAGCACTTGGGAATAGGATGTGGGGTTAATTTGTGTGATGTTGTCTTGGGCCCGGTACCATGAGCCTCCTTTCCTTTCCTGTCTACACACAGCTTGGGCAACACTCCCTCTCCCTTCTGCACAGCCTGATGTGGTGGGTGGGGGGTTACTCCTATGGGGGGTGTTTCCTATAGGATGCCATTTACGATTTCTATATCACAGACATCACTCTGATTGAAATGTGACCGAGGCTTTGCATTTCACACAAACTTCTATCCCTTGACAGGGAAGCCATTCAGCCCTCTCCTTGCATGGCCACGTGATTCGCGGCCTGAACTCCCAGCAATGTTTTCAGATTCCTCGATTTTAAAAGCCATAAATTAGCAAATCATCAACATATCACCAGGAAGGATCATCTGGTAGCCATTCTAGTCAGAAGGAAACACAGGCCCCAATAACTGATCTTCACAAAGATATGAAGAACTGTAGACAGACAGATACAGTAAATAGGAAGACAAACAGATAATTCAAGTTGACAGACCATCTTGGACTGATTAGACATTCTGCTTTGATTAGCATTAAACTTTTGGGGGAGGAAAAAAGAATTGAGATTGCCCTAATACTTTGGAAAAATGACCCCTGGACTACTTCTGAAATTCAGAACCGAGGGGCAGATACCAAAAGCAAGTGTCATTAGATGCTGTATCGTATAATGTAACATGCTAGGTATTCCTTTCTGATGAGAGGGGTCTCGGTGGGTGTGGATGTGGGCGCTTCTTTCTTTGCATCTGCTTTGGATTCTTGTAAGCCACATCTTCAGTCCCTTTCAAACTTGAAGCTCTATTTAAAGAGACTTGGATGCATATTAAATCAATTTCCTGATAATACTAATGGAATGAAGGCTTGTCCCCCCCCTCCCCCCTCCACTTTCTTCCCTTCCACACACTTATCAAAATGTTCCAGCTATTGTTCTGAAAACAAGAATAGAAATGTAGGTGGGAGATGAACTGTGTACCTAAAAAAATAAAAAAAGTCATATTCAAACCTAGACTTTTGCTCTCAGATATTCTTTCTTCCATAAAAAAACCCATTCCAAATATGACTTTTCTAATTATAATCCCCGAAGAGTCTTTCTGCTCCATCTCACGTTCGGTTGGGTGAACGCTCGCTGGGTAGGTTCCGAATCTACAGAACAAACGCCACCCTCCAAGAGCGAGTTGCTGTGTTTTCTGTCTTCCTGCTGTGTCGTTCGTTGGGATAGAAGTCTTTCCAGAGCTGTGCACCGTGCTTCCTAGCAGACTTGGGGTTTGTCCTGCTGATGCTGCAGTCATACACCAGGAAACTTTCTAGCTGTCCAAGCCCATTGTCTCTTTCTATTAAAAGAACTTTAGAGGCTGTTGCAATGTGAGGCTCATGGAAACCTGATTCTGTGTCGCTCAGGGTTCGAGGCTGCACATCTACTCTGAGTGTTGGGAACAATGACCTGCTCCCATCGCAGAACCATGGGATCTGCTCCAGATGTGGGTATCGATTGTCAATAAAAGCAATCTTATATCCCCCCATATACCTTCTTAATTAGGGGACATGGAGGCAGTTCAGAGATAGATTCATGCCCATCTCTGTGGGAGGTTTTGTGACCTTAGCCACTGACCTCAAAGGCAAATGCCAGCTACACTGTAGAACAGATTCAGGGAAGTTCCCATCCCAACATGTTTGCTCGGCTCACAAGTATGTGAGCCCCTGCCGTGTTCCAGTCACTGTGCTAAGTGCTGTGGTTAAAGGGTGAGCAAGAACACGTGTTTCTGCCCTCCTGGAGCTTACCTGAAACTTGGACCAGTCAGAACCACCCAGGGAACAAGTGGCAGCTAAACGGAAGCTTGATTATGTAGGAGCGTCACCCCAGTAGAAAGCTTTTGGGCAGGAGTTTTCTTCAATGAAATGGTGAAGGCTGCAAGCTTTTTAGAGGGAGTGCTTCTAAAAGCAGTTGATAATTCATATTGTTGAAATGTACCCATTGCAGAGTTTGGGGCAAAGGTAACAGCAGGGTCATGTGTGCCTCCAAAAACCTATGGATCTAATGATGGACCCAGTAAAACAGGGATGCAGAGAGACTTGGGAGGGTGGGGAGCTGCTGATGCTACCCCGAGTCCCCTCTTTTTCATCCCTTAAGGTGTCCCCCAGTGGTGTGTTATGCCCCAGCAAGCCCTGGAGCCTGTGGACTCCTCCCAGCTCTTATGTGTGTAAGAGATGCTGGAGGCCAGCTAGAATGTTGGGTCTACTTGCAGTGGATTGGACAGCTAGCAGTGTGTGCTAACTGGACCCACACCTTTGGGTATGGCTGAGGAACAAGGCCAGGATATGTTAACTTGATTGTCTTTATGGGAAGGTAGACCCAACAAGATATGCTCTAGGGCCATGATGCATGATTTACCTGGGGTGTTAACAGGGAGGTGGGGCTTGCTTTGCAAATCAAAGCTAACATACCTCCCCTCTACAAGGGCAAGTAAGAACCGTTTCTTTGCATGGACTTATTTTCCCTCTATTCCACCTTCAGCCCTGAAGGATGTGGTTGACCTTTGCCTGAGTCTTCTCTTCTCTGGGTGCCTCACGTTCAGAAGCAGCGCCACCCAGTGGAGACAGGCAAATCTGCTTTGATCTGCATAGAGGAAAGTGCTGTTCAGTACCCGGATTTCACTGTAAGAGCAGAGCACCATCTAGGATTGGAAGACTCAGGTTGAAGGAAGACTGACTTACCTGAAAATGGCCAAAGGCCACCAAGCCTGCAGTAATGGGATGACTACAACGTGGAAGGGCCAGGGTGTTGGGGAGACACAGTGTTATTTGTGAGAGTTGGGCAGTTATGGAATTGCCTACTTAAGATGGCCGTATAAGTCCTCTTCCAAGAAGGAAGGAAAGGAAGAGGGGAGAGGAAGAAACCAAAACAACACCAGCCTACTGGGTCGTTGTGAAAATTAAGTGAGACACTAACGTGAAGGTAAACAACTCTTCCAGTTAGGGGCTCTTCAGTTATAGACAACAGAAATGGATTCTTGCTAACTCGAGCAGAGAAGGAATTTCTTTGGAAGGTTAGAGTACCTTATGGAATTCAGAGGAAAGCTGATGAGCAAGATCTCAGAAAGGACATGGTTGAGCCAGCCAAGCTGCCCTGGGACCCAGCAAGCAGAAACTCAGGGACGGTCATGACAGGGTTTTGCCGTCAGGGTGGATCCCACCGGGACTTAGTGTCACTCCATTCAAGACTAAGAAGCATTGATTGGCCTGGCTCGGGCAGGGAAACTTGATTCAAGGTTCCAAGACTGTATCCGACTAAAGAGGACTGGCTCCCCAAATTAAAACTGAGGTGCCATTGACAGAAGAGAGGGTGTCTGCTGGACAGGTCAATCTAACCAATAGCTCCTACACTACAGTTCTCAGAATTTATTTATTGATTTTTTTTAAAGATTTATTTATTTTAGAGAGAGAGAGAGAGACATTGAGAGAGTTGGGGTGAGGGGCAAAGGGGGAGAGTCTCAAGCAGACTCCATGCTGAGCCCGGAGCCTGATGCGGGGGCTCAATCTCATGACCCTGAGATCGCAACCTGCGTGGAAACCAAGAGTCAGACGCTTAACCAGTTGCGCCACGCAGGCGCACCTCTGAGTTTATTTTTAAGACTTGGACTGAGGCCCCCTTTAGGCAACAAGCTACAAGAGATGTGTGCTCACCTGTGTTTGTGGTCTGGTTATGGAGCTCTAATTGTGATCTAGGATGATGGAGGCGTAGACACAGACCCCTCTGGTGTGGTTTAGGTCCTGACCTTCTGCATATGGTAAGATGCACCCACTTTGTGCAGAAAGTTCTGGTCTGGTCAGGACAAGTCAGTATTCACTGTTGGCCCTACCAGTGGTCTGTCCTGTGACCTTGGGGCTCTGTTTTACAGAGGTGCCTTTGCTGCACTGTTGGGATCTATTTGCTCAGCCTTCTGCCCCTGTTTAGGGAAACAGCAAAACAGCCTGTCTCTTCCAGAACAGCTCTATTGACAGCTGGATGAGATGATTACTTTATTCTCTTCCTCAATAGGAGGGAGAAGGCATTTCCTTTCTTTGTAATTAGCAAAGTACTAGCTGTGGCCCTGGGTAGGAGATTTTCTTATCTCTAAACCTCCTTGGGCTTTTCGTTTGCTTGTTTTGTTTTTTCATTTGTTTTAACCGGAAATGGCTAAAGCCTGGGTTTGAGGTTGTGACCTTAATACACATTCACAGTTGTTTTGCTTGCATTTTTATCCTCCTTACACGTACTGTTCTCTCACAAGCTCAAAACCTGGTAGTAGATCTGAGGCGGCAGAATCAGCCAATGATCTAATCTGACCATCTCGCGGTTGACTGTTAATTTTCTTCTACACTTACAGTGGTAGAGCGTGGCCAAGACAAGCACACCTTACCAACCAGTCCATTGGTCGGCAGATAGTTCTGGAAAGCTTTGGGGGTCCTGACTGAGGTCCCAAGGTGGGGTAGAAGGATGGGACCCACACAGCCTAAGAGCTAGCTTTTGTTGGCCAAAGGTGAACTCCCCTATGTGGAAGTCAGTTCCTTTGGGACAGGCTCTCAGTACAGGAGGAAGTGGGAAGGCGGGAGTTGGATCAGCCTCCTTCCTTTTGGGCAGTGAGGTCCTGCACCTCAGGGGAAAACCTGGGTAACTGTCACCCTGAAGGACATGACCCAAACCAGGGGAAGCTGTGTGACAAAACAGCCAAAGAAAGTACCACCAGGTGATAATGGAATGTCAAGCCCAGAATCTGCCAAAACCTCAGCTTGCATGAGAGTCTTGGAGAGATAGTTATGTGGACACTGAATGGTTCAAATTCAACCTTGGAGGGGCAACATGAACTTAGAGTGCTGACCACTGTGTGATCTGGGTTGTAGGGTCCCTCGCCACCCGTACCCTGCTTTCTGTAAGATAAAATGCTGCTGAATTCACTTGACAAGTCCTTCTTAAAATTCATTCCCATCAAGCCAGTGGCTACCAATGGGGGGGGGGCAGGTTGGATGGAAAGAGCATGATTAGAAGTCTCAGCAGAAAGACAGAAGAGATTCTAGCATATGTATTTGATATAAATATGATAGTTTTACAGAGACATATAGATCAATATATGCCACGTTTCATCTACCTCTCTGACAAAGGGAGCACAATGTATTCAGGGAAAGCTGTATAGGATTTTCAATTTACCCTGTGTGATTTATTGTGACAGGATAGCTATGGGTTTTTTAAGTTCTTTATACTTGTTCCAGTAAAAATGGATATAGTATCTTTAAAAATAAACAGCCCAGAGCTGTGCCTTTTACATTGTCTTCCTAGAATGAGGCTCTGCTAAAGAGAGATCTGAGACCTCCCTGCCCTAGGGGGAGCGGGGGGGGGGGGGACCACGACCTGATGCAGTCAGATTTGCCTCAGTCCTGCTCTTTGGCTGTTTCGAGGGGATGGGGTGGTGGGGAGGGTGAGCAGGGAACTGAATTAGGAAGTATTGCAGACGTCTAGACGATACGGTGGTGGCGTGAGCTAGAAGGGGCAAAGAGCTGGAACTCGATGGGGGGATCCATCACTGTCTGTGGGTGCAGTCCACTCCGTCTGGGAGTGACTGGCCCCCGTCTACTGATTCCCAGTTCAGGCTCCTTTCAGCAGTATCAGCCTTCCCTTTCTCTAGAAGGCATCAAAGCGAGGGGGTAGGGCAGCTCTTGCTCTGCTACTCACCATGTACTAAATGTCTGGGCCTCAGTTTCCACATTAAAATAATAATGCAGGCACTAGACTGAACATTCTCGAAGGGCCATTCTGATACTAAGATAAACATAAGTCTATGGAGTGGAGCCCATCCCTGTCACGGTTCCCTTTCTCAAGGCTATTGGCTCTAAGCAACACTTCCCAAGACTTCTTAAAATTGTGTAGGTTTTAGTTCTCATTTACTCAACTCAACCTCCATGGGTCTCTGGAGGCCTCATTCACTGGAGACTTGAAGAGTTTGGGGGCCCCCCTCGACACCCTCCTCTTATGCCTCTTGCCCTAGATCACCTCCCCTAAGTCGTCCATTCTGAAAGGCACCAGTGGCACTGAGCTCTAAAACAGGTCCCAGCTCCACAGGGGCATCCTGGCTTCCCTCCGCCATCTCCAGGAAGGAAGTAGAGTGATGGAGGAGAATGCGTGGGATTTCGTTCTAGAGGTGGAGATGCTTAATGATGGGAGAGGTACACCCATATTCATTTAGTGAGGATGTACCCATGAAAAAAGCACTTAGTAGTTTGGTGAACCCTGTTAGAGTTTGTAATAGTCAAGCATTATTCTTATTGTGGTTGTCACACTCATCTACTGATGCCATGTTTGCTCCATGACACACAAGTGTTACCCACCCCTAATTCGGTCCAGCCTGTGTTTACGGAGCCCTGCCTCTAAACCAGGCGTGCTTGCTTACACTGGATGACTAACTCTTTTACACATGCCATCTGCTACTATTCTGGCATTTAAGATGCTTCTTCATGCATCTGAGGGGAATCTTTTAATCCAGCCATTAACATTAGTTTATCCCAAGAAAGATTTGTTTATAGAACTCAACAAAATTAGAAAACAAAGAAGTCCCATCAGATCAGAAATGGTTATTGATTTAGGTTTGTTGGCCATCTTCACAAACCACGTTCCCAGGCCCTATAAAATCCGTCATTAAGAATGCCAATAGTGTAAAGACATTCAAATCCAGAGCCACGTTGGGAACAGTGTTAGTTACCATCATAGTGTAACTTTCCTAAATAGTCTCCATCGTCAATGGATCATTTATCTTTGGGATCCTTAGGCTGGTGAGGCGGTCCTGGGCTGGACATAATATATAATGTCTAAAATGGATATCTGCATCGCTTTGCCATCCCTTGGCTTGCCAGATTGTGTGGCTTCAGTGTCAAAAAACCTGGATTAGAGTTTCTGCCATCACTCAGCCTTTGCTGCCTTGACCACGTGCAGCCAGTATCTAGTGATGCCACCAGCACTGGGATGTTTTAAGTGCAAATCACCTCTTTCCATCACAGTCCCAAAGCTAAGCCTCTCTCCTGGCCCAGTGAGGACCCCTCCAGCATCCCCTCCACTGTGTGACCAGGAGGACATCCTGCTGGCCCAGCCCTGCCTGCCATCAAGGAGCGGAAGCTGAAATACTCCAGCCTCTGCTCTCTGCACCCCATCACCTTCATCTTAGTGAGCATTAGAGCCGGGGACCTGGGTCACATCCCGGGCAAGTCACTTTCTTGCTGTGGGATGTCAGGCGTGCGACTTAAGGAAATTGAGGTTAAGAGAGGTTATCTGCAAAGATGCAGATTGTAGGAACATAGGGTTGTTTGAGGATTAGGTGAGATTCCAGGGGTCCTAGAGCACTTTACATCTGTTACCTACTGATTTATAGATATCACATGAATCCAACCATTTAATACTGCTTACAATGGCCCAGACCCTTTACTAGGCCTTTCACATGTATGATCTATTTAAATAAATCCTCAAGATAACCTCATGAATCAGCCCCTCTGAGACTCTGACTTTATAGTTGTAAAATACAGAGTTGGTACCTTGCCTAAGACTATTCGGTTATTTAGTGTCTGAGCTGAGCTAACACAGGGCTATCAAAGCACGAATCTCACATGTAGGTGCCATGGAAGCTGGCGGAGATATTTGTGGATGAGGATCTTTCTGGCATCCTTCAAATCGTGCACCGTGAACAACCATCACTCTGCATCCAAGGAGGGCAGGCCCCGCTCCCAGTCTTAGAATATTTTCAGTTGTATTTTCAATCACCGAGGATACAACGAATGCTTCTTCTCTTCTCCCAGCAATAACATCCTCCCCCCAACTACTGTCCCTGGAATTTTCAAAAGTCTTGATAGTATTTCTGGAAAACAAATTTTCCCCTTTCACTGTCCATCCCTTGTGCTCCTGCAGGGCCCCCTGTGCTCCCTCAGACAGGCTAGTGGGAGCCGATCTTCCAGGGCAGATGCTGAGTTAAAGAGGTGACTTCTCCCCATCCGTCAACTCTAACTGCATTCAAACATGTTCAATATGTGGGCTTCTTGATAACTTCCACCGCATGGAAAACAAAATGGAGGGAAATGATTATTGGCACAAAAGGGGGAAGTCATAAATCTTCAAATCAGATATAGGACAGATTGGAACAATATGGGTTCTCCAAGGTTGCCGTGATAATGTACCTAATAACTCTCCTTGGGCAAAAAGGCAATCTGCTTTCAATCAATCTCGCTTTTTCTGAGCAAAAATACCAATTATGTTGAAGGAAGATTTTTTTTCTTCCTTTTTGATAAAGGCTGCTCTCCACCCAGAAATCATGCTGTAGCTAAAAGATATATATTCTCAATTGTCTAGAATGGTATTGGACAGCCAGCATCAAATGAGAAAAGTCAATCCTTTTCTCCTCTCCTCTCCTGCCTGCATTTGTCTACTTCTTAAGAGAAGTGAAAGCTACTTAAAGGCTTAAGGGACAATATTGATTGCATTGGAATGTATTTTATATGTACCCAGCACATTTTCAACTAGGAGAACCCTGACTCTTTCTAAGGCTGAATAAATCAGCTGGCGGGGCCTTTGATTCAAGGGTGAGAGGGTGAACTCATCTCCTTCCCTTCCACTTCTCACACATCTGTCCCAGAGATGAATGATTTCAGAACAGGGAGAGGGAATGCTGGCAGATGTTCATTCAGTCCTTTGCGTACAGGATGGAAAGGATGAATGTTCAGGCATTTCCCCGGACCTATCATTGATTCGAGTCCAGGTTTGAAAAATCACCAGGCTTCTACTGATAGAGAACTTTGAGCTTTGCCGTGCCTGGGGCAGGAAGCTGGCCGGGTGGTATTAACCTCTCAGCTCCCTCATCTATTGAATGGGGATAAGGAGCTTGCCCAGGATTACAGACATCCTTGGTGGCAGAACAAGGAATCCAGTCTGGCCTATTCTCATATCCAGGTGAGAGGGAGGGCCCCCACCACACATCTGTCCTGTGGAGGTGCCCATACGTCGGATTCATGCTGGCCTTGTTCACAGTCATGGAAGTCAGCGGGCAGAAAGCATTAGAATTGCCCCCATGTAGCCCCAGATGGCAGATCAAGAGGGAAATCCTGTGTCTTGGTCACTTTCTGAACGCACCTGGCAAATTCAAAATCAGAACTCTTATGCAAAACATGCAAATTCATTTGCAGCCTGTTTTGTCCATATCAATACACATGCGTTACAAGAAATATTTTAAGAGATGACAGGATAAAAATGTATATAATCCAAGCATTCTGTTCACGTCCCTGTTCTGACACACGGTGTATTTCTGGAGGGAGTTAGTCATGTGGGCTTGGGGCACTTGGATGGGTGGCCAAGGGACCTCCCTTAACCTGGCCAGTACTGGCCAGAGAACAAAGTGGTCGTGTTGGAATGTCTCTTCTGAGGCAGCCCACGGGCAGTCTTTCCTCCCCGTGATGGCCGCTGCTTGCCCAGCCACTGAGTACGGCACCGTAACAATAACAGTCCATAATGGTGATATTATTAACTGCATTGTGCATATTATTGATTTACTCTTTGTTCTGCATCATTATCCTTTCACCAATGAGTTTACTGCCTTATTCTCACATACTTAGTCAAGCACCAAATTACAACGAAAGGGCAGGCTCTTGTAATGGCATCTAATGGAACATTGCGTAAGTGATCATCACTTCCTCCCATTATGAGCTGCCTCCAGCCAATGAGCTTTCTGCCTTATTGGAATGTGCACAGAGCAATTATGAGGTGCAAGGGGCCTAGCTATTCTAAATTTTTTCCCATGAAATTACCGTGCTTCCGTGTTCGCCACCTGCCCATGTCTCAGAGCCTGGCCAGGGATTCAGCCTCTGGCCCTAGCAGCCCGAGAGGCACAGGGACCGGGGCTGAGCCCCTTGCTACAGTCTTCTTACTTGAAGCCAGCAGGTTTCCTCTTCACAGTCGGGCCCCAGCTTTGGGTCGTGGGGCTAACGCTTGCACCAAAGGGTTTAGTCCTGATGGAGCATCAGATAGCAAATGTCAGTGGCCACAGGGTAGACAGATTGGTTCAGATTCATCAGATGGGTCCAGAAGCCCAAAGATGTTGGGGGGATTGTTGTCCCAGCAGTTCTGGAAAAGAGGCTCTTCTCCTCAGGGGAAGCCACCATTTCCAGAAACAGAAATTCAGACCTCTCTGGATCAAGGCAAACCGTTCCAGCCTCATCCCTTTCTAGCTTCTCTCCATCTTGAAGTAAAATGCTTTGGCTCTCGTGGAAGTCCCAGGCACCCTAGGGAAGCAGCTATCAGGGGACGCACAGCCTGCGGCACGATCTCCGATTCCATAGGCGTCCCATCCCCATTTAGCCCTGAGTAATGCTCACTTACTGTAAAGTGTTACATGCCCCCATTGTCGGAGAAGTTATGGCGGAAAAATGCAAAATTTCCTTTTTACTGCTTATGGCCAGCAGAGCCCATAACGTGTCAAGCTGCACATTAGCCACCCTGATAAAAGTCCGCTTTCTTACACACAAAATCATCGTTTCAGCAAGATTTGTTATCTCATTACCTGATAAGCTCTATGTCATAAACCAAGACTCATTCGGTAAATCTCTCAAGAGGACGCTTTGTGGGCAGAAAGGGAAAGATATGAATCTGCAAGGGACTTGATAATGCAGCATTTAAGCACAAGCATAATGTCACTTATTGTTAAATGCATAAAACCACTTGGCCAAACGGTTGGGCTTTTAATAGGATTTTGTGCAGCATCAGGTGAGAAGCCATATGCCTTTTCTGCCGAGGAGTCTCTGAACACCTGCCAGCACCGCTGCTTTGCCTCACGGCCCTCTGGGGATGGGAGCTGGGCTTTAATTGAGGCCTCGGGAGGAGACGAGTGCTTCCCTGCAGCTGTGCGCTTCCTCTGTCTTGCCTGGGGTGGGGGCCGGGTCAGCGCGGGGCTGGCCCCATCTAACTGGCTTCTCTTATTCAGGCACATTGTGGTCTGTGGACACATCACTCTGGAGAGTGTTTCCAACTTCCTGAAGGACTTCCTGCACAAGGACCGGGATGATGTCAATGTGGAGATCGTCTTTCTTCACAAGTAAGGGCCCCCTGCTGTTTCAAGACCCTCCACCCAACCCGGCACTCTGAGGAGGACTCCCTGAGCGTCTGTAGGAGTGGTGGTGCGGGGGGGCCACGCTGGGGGGCAGTGCAGAGTTGAATCGGCCACAACCCCTGGTCGCCTCCTTGGAGAGGACAATATGGAACCAATGGAAAGGGAACCAACCCATTAGTTCAGTGGTGAGAACGGCTCCTGCCTCTGTGGAGGCAATTCTGGCAAATGAGAACGAAGTTCATTGTGGGTCAAACACGTCATTACTGTCCCATCAGCTGTCTGGATCGATTCGATCCAGGTGTGTCCACAGTGTCTGGTGTGGAATGATTAGCTGTCTGGTGTGGATTCTTTGCAAGTGCGGGAGTGACAGAGCGGCCAGGCAAGACACAAACGTAAGAGGAAGCAGGGTATAAAGTACTAATAGCAGCTGCAACAACAATTGCCGTTTCTAGAACCCTCAGTGTAGGACTGGTCCCTGTGCTGGTCCCCGTGCATACTATCTCTCCTTTCGTCCACACAGGGAGTCAAAGTACATGCTGTGAACTCCGAGTATTCCATATGAATCTCGCCGAAGAAGTTATTTAACCTCCCCGGGCCTTGGGTTTCACATTCATAAGATAGGGAGATCACCATGGTTTCATTCTACCACTTAGGGAGAATGAAAAGAAATAATCCATGTAAAAAGTATGCAGAGCAGAATCAGGCACACAGTAAGTGCTCAATAAATGTTAGCTGTTATTGTGAAAGGTAAACTATATTAGGTTGATAAGCAACTTAGAAGATAGGTCTTTTTATGTTTGCTGTACAGTTGAGGAAAGAAAGACCTCTCCTTCTGCTCAATGTTGCTGGGATTTTTAAGCTTCGTCTGATCCCCTTTTAGGTAAAAGTTAGTCTGCCACAGGGATAGAGAGTCTGGGGACTTAGGCATGTTGACTTGGGTGGCACTGTCTTCTTCTTTGATGGAAATGGGACAAAGGGAAAAGGGAAAAGGGACAAAGCTTATGAGTTGGCTCCATAGGGGGTTCACTCAATCCTGCTCTGAGATCCCATGGAAGTTGACTTCCCTGTAAGCTTCCTTTTGACATTTGTTTGCAGAATACCAAACTGGGCACCATGTCAGAGCACCAGCATTTTGCTTCTCAGCACTGAATTCTCCAAGTTCTGAAAAGACCAGCCAGGCCACGAGCACAGGAGCAGAACTCACAGATCCAATTCAGTGCTTAGCCTCTCATTACCAGCTGAGGGGCCCGTCCTCTGCAGAGCATTATAGAAGGTTCAAGAGAAGTCGTGTGTGTAGGTTCTGCCCTCGTATTGGTTGGGCATTTCAAGATGAGCACGTGTGTAGCAATTAGAGCTCAACATCTAACCTGCATTCACAGACTGAAGTCAGTTTAGTCAAGAGGCAGAACTGTACCAGGCATTTGCGTCAGGGAGAGACCACCATTTCTTGCATGACCAGGCAGACTTCCCAAGAAGGGCCTGACCATAACGGATCTCAAAGACTGGTGCGATTTGCACAGGCTCTGTTTCTCTCTCACCCACTGCTTGAGTCTGAATCAACAAGCCGGCGGCTAATGCTTCACTTGCTGGGATTCACCTTCGTGTCCCCAGCATCTGTCAGTGTCAGCATTGTAGTAGATGGCCCAGTTAATTAACCTCTTGAAGCTTTGGGTTAATAACATCCCTTCCTTTAGGGTTGTTTTGAGGTTTAAATGAGTTAATACTTGTCAAGTGCTTGGAATGGTGTCTGCCACATAGTAAATGCTCGAAAACATTAACAACTTGTACTAAGTACTTAATGAATGTTAGGCAAGCGTTGACTAACCCAGTTCTTGGTACCTAGTAGGTTCAAACCAACTATCGTCTCCCAGCACCTAGCCTGATACCTTATAGAATAGATATCTTTCATCTCTACAGAAGTAATAAATGGATGAATAGGTCAATCAGTGTTTTAATCCTTGTCCTACAATGGGAAAGGTGTCTGTACAGCTCAGCACTAAGAATGATGAATAGCGTACACATGTATGAGTCAAGAACAGTACCAAGAGTGAGTTAACTCTGTCTGTGGCTGCTCAGAGGTGATGTGTTTTGATCCAGGCCCTGGGGGAAGAGAAGTCCATGTGGCTGAGAAGCAGAGAAGAGACTTTGAGGGAGGAATGGCAGGAGACTCTGCCAGGGGAACCTTTGACTAATCTCTGATGTCACAGCTCAGTCTCTCTATTCATAAAATAGAGACTCCATTCCTAACAAAGTCGAAGACGTTTCGCCTCACAGGTCTCAGACTTTGTAAAGACCACAAGCCTCTTTATTTTACCTTGGTACTGGTTTGGGTTTTCAGTGGCCTGGGGTTTTATTTCTCTTGAGTGTGAGCCTTTTATTTCTGGTAAGAAAGGGGGCTACTTTGCAGGTGAAAGCCTTTTTCTAGGTCTTTCTCTTTGGAAGTCAGAGAGAAAGAAGGCCATGGAAGCAGAAATACCTGAGTCTATTATATTAATGGCTGTTTCTTCTCTCCCTGCCAGCATTTCCCCTAACCTGGAGCTTGAGGCTCTGTTCAAACGACATTTTACTCAGGTGGAATTTTATCAGGGTTCAGTCCTCAATCCACATGATCTTGCAAGAGTGAAGGTAAGAAGGAAGAGGTGACTTCTGCTTTTACTCCATCTGAGAGGGGGATCGACTCTGTGGTGAGGGCATATGCCTCCTAGGATGGCCAAGAGTCCCCTCCACACCCCTAATGAGATAAGTCAAATGCCACCAGCCTTGGCATCACCCTTCCGCTGGTCCCAGAGCTTCATTCCGCTGGCACTTGCTAGACCACTTCCCTCACTTGGGCTAGTCATAAAATGAAAATTATGTTGCCAGTTCCTCCATATCAGCACTCCTCAAGGAAGTAGACCAGTTGTAGGGATTCAGTAGACTCATTTGCAACATAATAATCAAGTAATTCCCATCTTAAATACTTAAGTTGTACTCAGTGTAGCTCTGAAATCTATTATTTACATTGGAAAGGAATATGAAGGATAAAGTATAAATAAAATTCTACCAGGCCGTAAAACATTTTGAGCTTCCCTTTTTTTTTTCTGCCACAAAGACTAAAAGCGCAAACTAAACATGCAGATATCTGATATCATTTGGTAAAGGGCTAATCTTTCATTCCAAAATCTGCTAAGTTAGAATCTTCTTATGAAGCAGACCTGAGGCTTATAAAGGAAAAAGATACAGCAAAGTGGCATCTGCTACTTTGCTCATTTTGTGTAGATTTTGTAAGCACATTCAATATTTGCATGGCAGTGGGTATAGATTAATATTGTGAATCCACTGACATCTAAATGCAAACTGTGGTCACTGCATAATTTAGTAAATAATGTCATTGGCAAACATGAATAAGCAGAAGGATCTGGGTAAATTCTTTGAATATTAAAGAAAACTAGAGACAATTTGTGACATGCCATGGAGGAAACCATGGCCTCCCACCAAAATGCAGGAATGGTCTATTAAGTACAACATATCAAGTGAGACAGATTGCAGACCTGAGCCAGCATGAGAATTCTTACGCTTATAGAGTCTGGTTAATCTTAATATTATCCAGACATGATCCAAGTTATGACTAATGTGAAATCTAATGAGAACTTGGAGAAAATAGTTACTGTTCAAGGACCTAATTTAGATGCAAGTAATTATTAGCATAACGCATCATTCCCTCAAAGGCATAAATCTTATTTTGGCTCGTGTTTAGATAAGTCAGTAGGTTTTGAGGTCATCTGTAACACACCCTTTCATACACATAGATGTGTTGTCTTTCGAATATCTGATTGAATACTAAACAATCCCGAGTTGTTATCTGATTTAGGGCTCTTACTTCCTTCTGTTCCACAGTTAAGATGTGAAAAAGGTCAGATGAAGGACTTTGGAGTTTCAATTTCTGAATCCCCGACTATTCAGCTAACTTGGTAACCTGAGAGAAGGGGTTTAGCTCACCTAACGCCATTTCCCGACTAGAAAAATTAGGATGATGGTGTAGATTCGTTGGTTGGGAAAGGAGGCGGGGGGAGGGGAAATGAAAGGCTTCATTAATTGCTCTTTAAAGAAACCTGGAAAGATTACGTCTAAGTGACTATGCAAAATGAAAAGTGTAATTACCAAGGTACGTGTTGTACCCTCGAACAACAACAAGATGAAATGTTTATACCCTAACAAGAACTTGCAACCTACACTTTTGACAAAAACTATAGTCTCTCAGGATTATTTTTTCTTCCCTTGCAAAGCACCAGATTCCCCAAAAGCTGTCAACAGAGAAAGACGGCAACCAAGCATGGCTATTTATATGTTTGTGTTCTGTGATTTTCCTTTCGGTGTCTTAGATAGAGTCAGCAGATGCGTGCCTCATCCTTGCCAACAAGTACTGCGCTGACCCGGATGCTGAAGACGCCTCCAACATAATGAGGTAACATTGGGGGAAGCCAGGGAAGGCTCTGCGCATGGCACTCTGCGGCCCACTGGCTGCCCTTTTGGGTTCTCTGCAGAGCACCACCTCTGTGGGAACTTCTTTCTCCCATAAGCCACCCTCTACCTTGCCACAAGCATAGGTCCAGGGGGAGCCGAGGCACTGGTGGCTGTGGAGAGCAGTGACACAAGCCATTGTTGACAGGAAGCTTATCCTTGGCAGATGGGAGCCCTGGGGCTCACAACTGGTCTTGGGTGTGAGATGTTTCAGACAGGACTAGGAAAGAGCGATTGAGATGGGTGTAGGCCTGCAGTAAGATACCATTTTCCCTAAGGGGGAGTGGACCTGAAATGACTCCCTAAGGGGGAGTGGGTGATTTTGTCCCCAGAGGACAGTTAGAAATATCTGGAGATGTTCTTGGTTGTCATAACGAGGGGATGCTGCCGCTCACATCCCGGGGGTAGAGGCCAGGGATGCTGTTCAGGATCGTCCAATGCACAGGGCAGTCCCCACAGCAGAGAACTGGCTGGCCGCAAGCGGCAGTAGTGCCAGGCTTGAGAAGCGCCGCGTGTCTGCAGCATGTGGGTGGGTATCCCCCACCAAGCGGGCTCCGCTGATGAGCTCGTTTCAGCCAGTTTCCCAGAATGGAACAGTGTCTTCACTGAAAGCCTTCTCAGTGCTTTTAATACGAAAATGCTCTTCTAAGATAATCTTCTTCAGAGAACTTATCAAACCTATTTGACTCCAGCCCCCCCCCCCACACTTTCTTTACGGAACATCTTTGGGTGGGCGGGGGGCACACTCTGGAGAACACCACCCAGTGCCCTCCTGGAAACGGGCAAAACCCATGGAAAGCTATGACCTGGCCTGACCCTGAAGTGGCTGACCCCCACTCCTTATTCTTTTCTCCTTTCAGAAGAACGCTGTTCTGTGACGATGGAATATGCCAAAAAAGATATTTGGCTCCGGAGAGTTAAAGCCCCTTAGGATTCTTCTCCCCTCCTGTGTCCATTGCAGAGTAGTTAAGAGGGCTAGAAGGGAATCATAAGGAGATGCTTCTGGAGAGAAGAGATGAACTAAGAGAAAGCATTTCCCTCCTACTACATTCCCAAGAACTCTTGCCTAATTGTGAGCAGCCATGGTCCAGCCAGACCGCCCGGCCTCTCCCCACAGCTTGGTTTGCTGTGGCCTGGGAATTCACCTGGGGTGAGGGCTTGGGAAGTTGCATCATCACGATGCTCCCATCTCCCTTCCTTTGCTTCCAATCAGTGGCCCCAAGTGACAGGAGGTGAGGGAACTCCTCTGGTGCATTGGGGATGAGCACATCTTTTCCTCGGCATCTGGTCCCTGTGTCTGGCAAGAGACATCTGGCACAGTGTTCTCTTTCCCCCACGCTTTCCTTTGGCAATATGCTTTCGTGCAGTTGATTTAAGGAAGTTGATGCATGGACTCCTGTCTGCATGGGCTTGCCCTCCTGCAGGGAGGTGGTGGAATGGGGACATGCGTCCACACCTGGGTCCACCCCCTAACTAGTCACAGCTGGAAAGTGACTACAACAGCTCAGCGATGGGTGCTTCAGTGACCCTCTCCCTGGACGAGGATTTCCAACCTTTACCACATTTTTGTGTCATTTGAAATGATAGAAACGTAGCCTTTAAGGAACTAGGCTTCCTGATCTCCAGATTTTCAAGCATAAAAAACAAAAGAAGATAAAGTTGAATGTGTGGACCTCCAGAGAAGTTTGGGGCTAGTGCTTTTTTTTTTCTTCCCAAAGTGAATAATTGAAATGAGTAATAGTTTGGAAATGGGCATTTCTCTTAATTGCAATATTTCATTTGAGCGCGGGCTGCAGTAGGGCCAATATGAAGGCATGCAAGTTATCAGGGTGTTTGGCATGATGCCACCGCATAAAAGTTACAGGACAAAGGTAGCATCAGAAATGTAGTGAAGCCGTCCATTAACCGGAATCAGAACTAAGGCCCAAGCAGCAAAAAGAAACGGAGAGTTCAGGGTTAAAAATTGGGCTCTGTCTTTCCCTTATTTGTATAATCCTCCTTTCTCCTTAGTTTAATGAGACCAATCTGCCCGTTTTGAAATTAAAATGTCAAAGATCCATTCGAAATGAGCTAATGCAGAAAACCCACAAGGCTGTGAACTGAATTCCGGGGGTTGACTGAGGCTCGAAGTCCTTGAGTTATACGCAAGAGCCAACACAACACTTTTTCAAAAATAAAATGAATTCCTTCAAGTGCAAAAGCCCAGGGTGAATTTGTGCAGGAGGAGGCTTCTGTTTGATCCATTTCCTAAATTCACATGTTGCAGCTTTTCAGACAAAACTGCTCCCTGCCTGCCTTCTCTCCATTCTTGCACAAAAAAGGAATGAAGCGTGGAGACGTTTCTTGGTGCGAAGTTTGTGGGGGTGATCCTAATAAACGCGCTGGCATTTCTGGTTAGGCTTGGGAGGTGGGCCGTTCTGTGGAATTCCATTCTTTAGCCTTCCTTGTCATAGAAGGAAATGTGCAATGTCACCTCTGACAGAGTCGGTAATGACAAAAACCATAACTTACACGTGGAGAGAGCTTTTAATGATTTCAAAGCATTTCCACATCTGGTCTTTCATTTGCTGCTCATACCAAAGCCTGTGAAATAAATAAAGCAGGTACCATTGCCCCCAGTGTCCAGATGAGGAAACAGTCACAAAGAGCCCAGGGATTTCCTGAAGGTCACCCAGTTCCTTAGTACAAGACCGGGACTGGAATCCAGGTGTTTCTATTCTTCTACTTGTAGCTCAGTGACTGTCTAAGGGAGCAGAAGCGAGGGGTGGGATGGGGGAGGGCAGTGGTTCATAGGGCGTATAGACTGAGGGCAGTTTGCCTGAGTGGTGGAGGGGTGGGGAATGGAATTTTCTACCAGACTGAGGCCCCTGCCAGGCCTTGGTGTTTATTTCCAACCAGCATGAAAGCCATCATTTAGACACTATTATCTATCGAAGGCTGAGTCATTGATCCCGTCGTAAGAGCCCTGCTCAGAGATCATTTTTGTGAGTGGCCGTGTGTGTGTGTGTGTGACAATTAGTATCATTTGTCAGTCTGCTTGTTTGATTTGTCATTGTTGTCTCAAGTTGTTAACTTGGAGAAGTGGACTCAGAGCAACAGGCTCGTCCCTAAGGTATGTGAGATTGCAAACCTCCCTTGGCCCCATGGGTTGAGCTTGCCTTATTTAGATGTCTATGGAGGCAGTAAGGCCGTGACCCCTGCTCCGGAGCCCCTACCCTAGTACACACAGGTTCACACGCCGACACCAAGGCACCGCAGGACCGCTCTTTTCTTTTCTGCCCAGGGCACAGTCTGTGGTCATTCTGTTGATTTCTTTTTCACACTGTACAGTGATGGACACAGTTGAACTTGGCCCTGTGCCTGCAAGCCCTTTGCATGGGCCTGGCTGCTGGTCCTGCATTCACTCTGTTTGGGTGCAATCAAATTCGTGTTCCCATCAGACCTCAGGAGTAAGGCAGACCTTGCCTCAGCTTTGGTTCTTTCTTTTTCAGAGTAATCTCCATAAAGAACTACCATCCGAAGATAAGAATCATCACTCAGATGCTGCAGTATCACAACAAGGTAGGACAGCGAGAGCCCCAGCCTGTCCCAGGCTCAGAGACGCACAAGTGCGCCCGGTCTCTTTCCTCTCGCTGTACAGCTGCACGTGCACACACATGCACGCACGTGTGCACACACTGCTGTAATCCAAAGGCCTGGAAAAGGGGTGCTGGGTAAAAACCTCCCCGGGGACTTTCTTCAGTGCAAACACCTTGTTTACTGCTGGTCACTGGAAGGAAGCATCTGTTGGACTCCCAGGGTCTGCATATCCATATAGTCTTAGATCTCATTTCAACAACATCCACTTTTTATGTGCTCCACTCACGTCTTCACAGTATCTCCTGACTCCCTGCTATGTGGTCAGTGCGCTACCTGAGCTCCCTAACCGCCCCCCCCCGCCGGGGTATAAGTGAAGGAGTCCTTCCTTGTGGCAGTCCAGGGGTGGACAGTGTCGCAGGCAAGAGATAGGGCTTTTCTACCAGAGACTGGGTGACGTGGCGGAGCAGAGCACGTGCGGGGTGGAGAGTGTGGAACACGACGTTCTCAAATCCAAGAGGTGAACTGGCTTGGTTGAATTCAGGAAGAAAGTTGCTCTCCAGAGATAAAACATAAAGGAATTTTCCTTGTGTTCTCTTTTCCAAGGGAATTGGAAAGAAAACAAACGGTGGAGCCTGTGTTGTTTCCCTTGTGATTACTTCTCAGTCTCTCATTCAAAGACACTGCTCCTTCATGCGGCCTGTCGCTGAACTCCCAGGGAAACAGCTTTGGGGGAGGGAAGGTGGCACCTTTCTCTGTTCGATATGGAACCAGTTATTCCCCGTAATGAGGCTAGGAAACCCCGGGCTGCTCAGTACCTGGAACCAGGTGTCCTGTCTGAACGCAATAGCTCCCTGCTGGGTTATGAGTGAGCGTGTGTCCCATCTTAGAGGCCATATTCCCTACGAAATAGGCAGTCAGGTGACCCAGAGAAGACCCAGTTCTGCCAAATGCACCAGTGCCATGCCATTATTTCTTAATTGCTGGCAAGTGCTGCCCCATTTTGCTGTGTGGAGGCCCATCAGAGGCCCTTGTGGACTGGGGCCTGCTGTCGGCAACTGGCCTACCACTCGGGTCTGCTGCCCACTGCCCAGCCCTCGGCAGGTGGTTCTGCTGCAGTGCGTGTTGCCCTCCAGCCAGTGGGCTTGGTGGTGGGCACCAAGGTCCCATTGTCCTGTTCGTCTCTGGAAAACCCAAGGACACGGAAGAGACAAAGTGAGGATATCAGGGCCCCACGAGCATCAGTCTGGAGAAGTTTCTTGACAGCAGCCCCTGTAGGTGGAGGTGAATTTTATTAGCCAGGCTGTGCCTGGTGACAGCTCCTTAGGCAATAAACTCTTCTTTCATTTATGATTTAAATTTCATTTAGTGTGGGAGTGCTTTAAGCTGTTGTTTAGGTTTTTGGCTGAATTTAGATGGAATAGGGAAATTAATGTTGTATGTTTAGAAAGGGCTGTCAGTTCCTTTTTTTTTTCCCTTCCAATGAGTACTGATGCTGTCTCTTCAAGAAATTCAGGAGGGTTTCAGCTGTGATCTCCGTCAAACTCCAAGTAGCTCAATGGACCCAAGATCTGGATGGAACCTGGTCAGTACTCACATGCCCATAGCAAGCTGAATGTCTTTCACAAACCTTTTCATGGTAATTACTCAGGAACAATGATGAAGGCATCAACCGGCCCATGCCAGTTTGCTGAAAACACATTTTTGTTTAGAACCGCCCCCATTTTGAGGGGTTTCAGAGTCAGGCAAAAATCATGTGTGAGACTTTGCCCCTGTAAGATGAGTAAGGGTACAAGGGATGGAGTGACTTTGGCACAGGGCATTTTTCTCCATCATTTCATTTCTCTCTTCTAGAGGGAGCAAAATGTCCACTGGTCATTGTCATTTCATTCCTCATGGAATTGCAAATGAACCCTTGTCACCCTGCCTTTTTTATGCTATTCGTGAGATGCTCCCACCTTCTCTTTAATCTTGTTTTTCTTCCCATTGCCTTACTATATTATTTTTCTTCCTCTCTCTATACTTTCTCTTCACCCATGACTATATGCCCAGAGATCTCCACCCACTAAAACTTGTTTTCTTGAAAGAACCTGGTGTATGTGTGTAAACTTTTGTTACAGTCAACATACTTCAAGTGATAGTTAATTCCGTAATTGGATATGGGACTTAAAATATAAAAAATTCTCAATTCCCTGTGCTCTGATGATGCTGATATTCCAGGGCCTAGAGGGATGTAGGCAAGCTGCCTACTTTCTCTCGGTGTAAAACTGGTCCTGAGTTTGTCATCACAGTAATCTCAGACATTTGTGGCATATTTTTTGGTTTTAAAGGAGCTTGACATCCATTATCACATTTAGTCCTCATTTGACCATCTGTGCATGCTAGTATCCCAGTGTGACGTCAGACTGGGAGTCTATACTCTCTCAGACAAAGCAGCTCTGGTGGGTACAACTCATGGTCCCTTGGCAGGCAGTGAGCTAAGGACAGAATGACTAACTGTCACCTTCTCTTTAAATAGAGCCACACCGCACTGAACCAACCTGTGGTTCCTCACAGTAGGCCTTTTAGGAGGACTGATGTTCTCTAAAGTGGATCTGATTTCGTGGAGAGAAACACTCAGCCCAGCCATCTCTGAACACAGAAAGAAGATAGTACAGGGCACTCATTTCTGATTTGAGTGTAAATGTCTTGAAGCTTTTCAAGGAAAGAACAGTTTATGATATCTTAGAAAAGTGTCACTTCTGATGACTTAGCTATTAATGGATTTTTTATTTTCCAAACAGATTTCTAGAAAAAGAGGTCTTTGTCTGGGACCTGGAAGCCAAGTCCCAATGGCCCAATGGTGATGCAAGTTCTTTGAGCTTTCTCACTAAAAACCCTTGCACGCTTGGGCAGTAGTGTTAAAGTGTTTTCTCTGAAATGACTTTTGGTCCTTATGGTGGCTTCCTCAAAGTTGTATGTATAGGCAGGGCTGGAACTGGGACTAGAATTGGCCTCTCCTGGTTTCCCAGGAGAGCCTATTTTCACATTTCTTCTTCTTGAGATGAGGAGTGGTCCAGTGGCTGATCAAAGGGAGATCTGGTCCACTACACCAGCTTTATCAGGCCTCATTCTCCAGATCCAGCATTTGCCTCTAGACTCCTGTGCAGTTATGCTGGCATCTTCCACTGGACCCCAATGTCCCTCAAATGAAGGACAGAGTTGCCAGAAACAGAAGATTCGAGTTCCTGGTGAAATTTCTTCTCTTCATCTCATGCACACAGATGTTCCTCCTAGCCTTTGGTACATCCCTCCCTGCTCCCTGCCCCAGAGTTAGGGAAGATATGATGGCCTATAAGAAGAGGCCATATGGAAGCCTGAGAAATGCAACAAACTTGACTTTCCCATGTAATAACATGTAAAATATGTCTAAGGAACTCAAACCAGATTGGGACATGGGGGACCCAAGGCCCAAAAGCCTGGACTTCAAACCTTCAAAAACCTGGCACATGGGGATATGAGAAACTCTCCGGAAAAGGCTTTGTTTGTTTGTTTGCTTGCTTGCTTGAAAGTGCCAAGAAGGGGGCGCCTGGGTGACTCAGTCGTTAAGCGTCTGCCTTCGGCTCAGGGCGTGATCCCGGAGTCCTGGGATCGAGCCCCACATCGGGCTCCTCCGCTGGGAGCCTGCTTCTGTCTCTCCCACTCCCCCTGCTTGTGTTCCCTCTCTTGCTGGCTGTCTCTTTCTCTCTCTGTCAAATAAATAAATAAAATCTTTAAAAAAAAAAATGTAAGTGCCAAGAAGGTTATGTGACCTTCAGATCTCCTTTCACACTCAGTGATTTTCTTGTTCATTACTTAGATCTCATTTCTCCTTACTCTTGGCAGATGACACAAAGGCAAATGAGTATTTCTCCACTGAGACTGGTGTTTCTCTATGGTGCCAATAAAGGAGGAAGGTGGCCTTTGCGAGCCAGTGAAGAGTAGGGAGAGAAAGGGGGTGAAGGGCAAGGCTATCCACTGGAATCAAGCCTATGATGTGAGAAGGTCTCTAATAACTCAGCTTGACAGAAAATACCATCCACTGTGGCCCACACACCAAACTTTTTAAACCATGCTCTCATTAGGGAGGATACAGTCTTCTCTCCCAGGACTCACTGCTGACTTAGGACTTATGAGACTGTCCCAGGACTTTGCAAGAAGGAATTTCACAAGAGTGGTATTTCTGAAAGCAAAGCAAGGAGCCATTAGACTTGCTGTTTGTTTCCATAATGGTGTCTTCCATCTCTTCTAGTAAGCACAACTGTAGTGTATTATCCTGACAGGGAAGGAAAGCCTTCTGGGTGCTCCTGGTGTTTGCTTGTACCTGGAGAGAAATAGCCATTTCAGGGCCATAAAGTCTTGGCATCCGCGGTGGCTTAGCAGGGCTCTCCGCTTCAACCTCAAATGCAAAGCAAACGGTCTTTCTGTTATGACTTGGAAAAACACTTATGCGTTTTTGGGACAAAGACCTTGCATTTTGGGAGGTAGCTTTCTCCATTTATTAGACAAATTACATCCTTAGAAAGTTCCTTTATAAAAGAAGCCAAAAAACTGCTTTCTTGTAACGTATACCAGTCAGTCCTAATTCTGGCCCCTGGAACAAAGCGAGACAAGCCTAATCTCTCTTCATTACAGCAGCACCTGAGGTATTCAGAGGTAACCATCCTGTCTCTGTGAGGGCGTGGCCCTTCTTCAGGCCAAACACTGCTGGCTCTCTTTAACTGTTTCTCAGAAGATGTTTTCCAGAACCCCCACCTCTCCTTGTGCTTGTCATTTTTTCTGGAAGTTATTCAATTTATCAGTTTCCCTCTTTAAATCTGACTATTACAACTGGATCAAGTACTCTGGAACCAGCCTGACCAGTTCACAACAGAATGAAACATTCGTTTCCCTTGATCTGGAGACCATTTCTAACAAGCAAGCATTGGTTTTCTTTGTAATCTGTCACATGGTTGGCCGCTTTTTGGGGTTTGAGTTACCCACACACTTAAGTTTTTTTTTCTTCTTTCCCCTCAGCTCTACTGCCAAGTTAGGTCTTCTCATTTTGAATTTATACAATTCATTTTTTTTTTTCACCTAAAATGCTGTGCTTGACATTAAAGCCTTTAAAATCTTTCCTGGTTGGTTTTCTGCCCATTTTCCCAACGCAGGAGAAGTTTTTGAATCTTGATTCCTTCATCCAACGTGTGATCTCTGACTCTCTGCTTCATGCCACTTAAAACTAATCAGATGAGCATGTGTCTGGGTCCTTATCTTGGGGTGTGACCTAACTGTTGAATAGGATCAGTCCATCTGCAAGGGATTGTAATATGTCCACACTGTGAATTGCCTGATGATTTAGGTCAGTGCTTCTCAAAGTGTGGTCCCCAGATCAGCAGCTCAGCAGCCCCTCGAACTTACTAGAAATGCAAATTCTCCAGCTTCACCCCGCACCCTACTAGATCAGAAACTCTGAAGAAGGGGCCGGCGATATGTGTATCAACCCACCAGGGGCTTCTGAGGCCCACTCAGGCTTGGGGGCCACTGACCTGGAGTTTTGGAGATACAGATAGAAAAGGATTCTAAAACACACAGGCGTCTGCCAGTCTGCGTCTGTTTGAGGAGCCAGTTTATGCACACCCTAGCCAGACATCCTAGTAGCGTGGGCCGATGTGTCTGTGACAAGAGGAAATTCCCTCTGGACTCTGCTTAGCCACATGGCAAACCCAAGGGGAAGACCTGGGTTTGGGAGGCACAGGAGCGATGTTCTGGACAGACCATTGAAGACTGAAGTCTGCTGAATAGGAGAGTCGAATGAAACAGCAAACAGCAGGCTCAGGCGAGGGAAAGAAAGGATGAGTCTGAATGCCTCCGAGCAGTCGGGCAGTGCGGCATTTCCCAGAGGAGATCTGCAACAATTGAACATTTAGCAACCTACGGTCTCATACCTTGCTTCTGCTTCCACAGGCCCATCTGCTAAACATCCCGAGCTGGAATTGGAAAGAGGGGGATGATGCAATCTGCCTCGCAGAGCTGAAGCTGGGGTTCATAGCCCAGAGCTGCCTGGCTCAAGGCCTCTCCACCATGCTCGCCAACCTCTTCTCCATGAGGTCATTCATAAAGGTAACGTCTTGTCCTATTAGAGCCCATTAGCCCCGGATTCAGTTTGTCGTGGGGTTGAGTAGAGAGCACAGCTTAAACTCAAAACAGATCGACGAGCTTTAACCACTTTGGTTAAGGAGAAATTCCTTGTTACAGATTTGGGCACGAGGCCAACTTCTTTCAAAATTATGTTTTTATTTTTATTTGGCACATCCACGGCCATTAAATGATTGTTCAAAGCACAATCCTCTCTTTTTTTTAGATAAACCACATGTTTATCTATCAACAAAGCCTCCGCTGTTAAAACAAAAATATGATTTATATACATTCCATATGGCACCAGAGCGCCTAAAGAAAAGAATTATCATTTTGCTTTTTTACATCAAGTGGCTGGTGGACCTCTCACTGTGCGGATAAATGCAGACCATGTGTTTGTGCTGAAGCCCAAACCCCAACAACATAATTCATTTATTTATTTCTGCACAATCAAGGAGGCCAGCAGGGCTGACATGCCATGGTTATTTGAATGGAGAGTGAAACGAGGGACCGATCCCTCAGCAGCGGCGCCCCGGACGCCGTGAGACAGGCAGCCTGGCTCTGCTCGTCTCCTCGTCAGCCGGCTCACCCCACAGAGCTGACTGCACAGCCACCCCAGCGTCTCCGGCGTGGCCCCTGCCTGCTGCACCAACCCAGGCAACGAAAGACCCCACTCTGTCCTCACAGGCCAGGCCGGGACATTTGCCAGGCCAGGCCCGTTTCCGGGACATTGGGTTAAGAGAGCTTTTGGAGCGCATTGGGTAATGATAACACCAGTCCTCATCCTTGGATTGTTCCTAGCCTAGACCGTCAAGGAGGCAGACCAGGACGGTAAAACCTGCCCACTTTGGGCCTTTCTGGCTTGGCACTGGTGGCCCTTAGCTCAGTATCTGGGCTTCCATTCCCCTTCCTGCATGAGTAGTGATGGAGGTGGGAAATTCATGAGTTACCAGGAGGTCCCACAAGGGGTACCAGAAGCTCTGGCATCCAAGGAGTGAGACCTCCAGCCCTTGGCTGCCATTACTGCTGTGTGTGGCACTGGTGGCCCGTTGTTTGGGGGAGTCGGGGCGATGGCCCTGGAGGCAGTGGGAAGGATGGGTGGGAAGAGTGGGGCTACAGGCGATGGACCGACTCCATGCGCATGCACACTCTGGGCATCCCCAGCCTTGTGATTAGAGCGGGGCTTTTCTCTAGGTCCTTACCCTCTGTACCCACCTAATTTACGTTACTTAGGCAACTCATAGATAATAATCCTTTAAGTAAAAGGACAAATTGTTTTGGAGTCCATCACTTTAGCAAAGGATGCCTTGATCGAAAAATTCCTTCAGCTCACTGTGTACCCAAAGACCTCAACTCCACAGAACTCCAGGCTCAGACCCAGCTCACAAATAAGGACATGGTGTGTGTGTGTGTGTGTGTGTGTGTGTGTGTGTGTGTGTGTGTGTTTAATGGCTTCTTTAATCCAGGCTGCTGTTCCCCTGCCTGGATGAAACTGAATGCAGGCAAAATGGAGTTGGCAGGGGGGGTGGTCTGTGTGGCTGGACTGAGAGGCGTGCCCCAAAGCCAGATGTAGCCTTGTGTCTCCCACGGCTCTTGTGTTCAACACAAGGAACCCAGACCCCAGGATAAAAGACTGTCACCAAGAGAGCTCTTCTGGCTCGTTCAACCAAGCTCTGGTGGTTTCCTCCAGCAGGGAGTTACCCACAGGCCCAGGCATGAGGTCTGAGACCTGGGCTCAGCTTCCCTGTGTTGATGTAACACGGTCTTGGCAGGGCCCTACCGCACATGGGGCACTTGACATGCGTATGTTTTGATTTTGTGGTGCCTGCATGGAAACTGGAGCTGCCTGTCAAGAAAATTAATAAAATGGATGTGACGCTGATTCCTCAGTGTTATTACCAGCAGGGAGAAAGAACTTCTGTCCAACTTTCCTCAGGACCCTGAAGGGCCTCACCTCTGGAGCCAAGGACGTCCCCTTCAGCCCAACGAATCCCACTGCCAAGTTCCTATTTAGGCAGAGCCTGTGGCAGAGGCCTGGCTGGGCCCTGGTGTAACTGAAAACACATTTCCCTCCTAGGGTTGTGTTACTGTGTTATTTCTGCCCGGGGCCAGCTCCTCCGTGTTCAGAGGTAGCTCTCTGAACATGGCCTCTTGACATTCAGGTGGTCTTTGTGTTGGAATTTGCGAAGGCACATGACCTGGAAATAGCAAGGTTTCCCTGCATCTATTGTTTTCATTTAAAGTAAGGACAGCCTGAAGCATGTGTTCCCCATTCTGTGGCGTCATCCTGGTGCACTGACCCTCCAGATCCCCGATCCTTGTCTCTTTCAGGTCAGAATAAACGCCCTGAGGATGCTCTCCTTGGCATGTTTTATATATTATCTCCCATTCCAGAGGTCACAAAACCTACACTTATTTTTATTGGGTGGGGGGCAGACGTAAAAGGGAATCTAGAAATGGATGATTGTAGACAGAAATTGCTTCCTTCCCCAGTGTCCCCCATGTCCTCTGGCAGAGAATTCATTAGCACTTCCACAGGGACAGGTGGGCCTTGAGGATGGAGGGAGGTGGGATGAGGCTTTGGCAGATTTCATCCCTTGAGAACACTTAGCGTTTCAGGAAGCCGGAGGTGGAGTGTGCGCTCAGCCTCTCCCTTGCCCGGGGCAGGTACAATGTCTGTGTCTTGGTTCACAGAATACATTGCCCTCTGTATATATATCGTAGGCAGAAGCACAGTGGCTGCCCACCGGCCCTTTAGTATCCATGAGACCAAAAACCAAGGCTGCAAGTGAGGATAACAAAGCTCAGCAAGAGACAGGGGCTCCTTGTATGCGGGGTTCCAAAGGCCCCAGCCCAGTGGTACCAGGAAAATACGGGGAGCACTTGTGTATCCCCTGAGCAATATCACTTTCAAAGTCCCTTACCCTAGGGCCTCATCGCCCCCTTAAAGCCTACCTCCCATGTTGACTATGTCATCTCTGAATTGATCTAAACTTTGGGAGCATCCAGATTTTTAGCCCACATCTTTGAAGCTAATGAATTCAAGTGTGCTAACTACTGTTAAAGACTTTTTCCTGGCTCTTCCTATTTAATTTGCTCCGTTTAACCTTCAAGGCATGCCCTCTGCAGTTTCTGGTGTGCAGGGGTTTGTTTAACAAATCCATGCTAACCCGATAGCCAGTAACTCCATGAAAGAGGTGCATTGCTAAGGGCAGGCTAAACATTTTCTCCAGCAGCACCCAGTTTTTGCCCCGAGTTCCTCTAAGGAGGGAAGGTGATCGTCCTGTTTCCTGTGACGTGTCTGTGTCTACACGATCAGCCAGGTCTGGAATATCCTGTGTCTTTACCGCTATCTGATCTCCACCCACCTGTCAGGTTCAAGTGAGAATCTTCCTGAGATCTTCTGTGAAGACCAAGACAATGAACTGATTTATTTAGCCTATCTGCCGTTGTCTCCCCCCTGAGTCCCTGAATAAGTGGCCACACTTATCCTCCACTTGGCTTCCTCCCTTGGATGTATTTTAAGATCCACTGATTTTTTTTTTTTTCTTCTTCTTGGTTTTAGCGTGTAATACTTAAGTTTCTCTTCAGCATATGTGGTTTCAAGTTGGGGCTTGACCTGCCACCTTATGAATTGTGCTATTATTCTTACTAGGATTAGCTGTCCTTGGACATGATAAATTGTGTGTGTGGGTGTTGTGTATAATTTAGAGAGTGATTAACTCTTAACATTTCTTCTCAGTCTGTACTGAGTCTTCAAAATTTAGCAGATTTAAATTATTCTCAGGATTGCTGACTATTTTAACACACACACGCACACATCCTGGAACATGGCATGGACTCCATAATTATTCTGGGGGAAATGTTACTTGATATTGATCACAACAAGGTCTTCTCTGTCACCTTTTCTATTTCTGAGTGAAGAAGCCATAGGAAAATCATGTCTGTGTTATTCAGAGTGTATCTTGGTGGACGTTGCTGGACATGAAAACTATTTGTTCGTTATTGATATTACCGCATTACGATGAACTTTCAGCAATACCTCGTCATAGCACTACTCGTAGGCAAGGGAATCATTTTAATATCTTTATTTTGGGTTATGTTTATGTGCCTCTGTGTGTTTTTTATATGCATGTATAAAAACAATATGGTTTAGGAGCTGGGAATATAAATCAAGACTCTAATAACAGCTGAGCTACCCTGGGTTCTAAATCTGTGCCAAGTCCTGTGCTAAGTGCTTTATAGACATCAGTCATTTAGTTCTCACAGTGACTGTACCCATCACGGGCACCACTATTATACCCACTTTCCAGTGGCAGACGCTGTGGGTTATGAGAAGTTCAGCAACCTGCATGAGGACAGAACGCCTGGACAAGCAAACTGGTTCCAGGTCTTTGAGTACACCAGGAGGAAATATGGCAGGGGATGCCTGGGTGGCGCAGTCAGTTAAGTGTCTGCCTTCGGCTCAGGTCATGATCCCAGGGTCCTGGGACTGAGCCCTGGGTCAGGCTCCCTGCTCAGCTGGGGAGTCTGCTTCTCCCTCTGCCTCTGCCTGCTGTTCCCCCTGCTTGTGCTTGTTTTCTCTCTCTCTCTTTCTCAAATAAATTAATAAATAAAATATTTTAAGGGCGCCTGGGTGGATCAGTCGTTAAGCGTCTGCCTTTGGTGCAGGTCATGATCCCAGGGTCCTGGGATCAAGTCCCGCATCGGGCTCCATGCTCCGCGGGGAGCCTGCTTCTCCCTCTCCCACTCCCTCTGCTTGTGTTCCCTCTCTCGCTGTCTCTCTCTCTGTCAAATAAATAAATAAAATCTTTTAAATATATTTTAAAATAAGAGGAACTACGGTAAATGGTAAGGGGGAAGCTTAGCTAGTGCCAGCATCTTAGCTTTCTGTAGTTTAGAGACATGGTTGCTTTGATAGAGATTCCCTGGGCACCTACTGTATGCCAGACAGGGTGCTGAGCACACTGTCGTCCTCATGGCTAGGAGGCACTCATAAGCTTCAGGAAGCTTCTGTTATGACTGGGATGTATGGGCACACTTTTGCAAGATGCATTCTCTGAGTCTTGTTGGCCTTTCTCTCTGGCCAGCTCTGTAAGGGCAGAAATCACTGCATCAAGATATGTGAACCTAGGCTGGGATGAGTCAGGGTAGGGAAATGACCCAGGCTTTCCAGAAGGAAGTGACATTACTTGCTGCTGTATTTGGGGGGTAAAGCTAAGTGGCTTCAGTAGGGGCTTCTGGGAGAAAATAGACAGTTCTTATTGGCTGATGGGTATAAACTCTGCAGACCTGAGGTGTTCATCCAGGGGAGGGAGACACACTAGAAAAGGGCTCAACCCTGTGTGGAGTGGGAGGGAGGTGGGTGACGGGATTTCTGAAAGGGGGCCAGGGCTGCAACTGAGAAGGCTGAGGTCAAGGTGGCTTTCTACTTCTGGGAGGGGATGCTGATGGTGTCAGAGTAGAGGGTTTCTCTGGCAAAGTAAATCCACAGAGTGTAAGTTAGATAGTGAGAGGCAGCTGTAGCCTATTGCATACCCATGGGTGATGTCATTCCGATCACAAATGGTGTCATGAGAGTGGACTTCTGCAGATATGCTCACCAGTGGAGAGCAGCTCCCAATACAAATACACTCACTTGCCATAATCTTATTTATTCTTATAAGTCCTAGATAGATAGATTCCCAAGTTTATATCTCCATCCAGAACCTCTCTCCGAAGCCAGTAGCATCTATCTAACGGCCACTCAACATCTCTATTTGAGTGTCTCATCTCATCTGAGGCCCGACGTATCAAGAATTGAATTCCTGTTCTTTGTCTGGAAACCTGGTCTCCTCCCATTGCACTACTGGTGATGCCATTCTTCCCATTGCTCAAACTAAAATATTTGGACCATCCCTAGCTTCTTTCTTTTTCTCACGCACCACCACGTTCAATCCAGCAGGAAATCCTCTCGGTTTGACTTTCCAAATATGGCTAGGATCTGAGTGCTTCCTTACCACTTCCTCTCTTCCTGTCAGATCCAAACCACCATCGTCTGTCTCCTCGAGCATTACACCAGTCCCCTAACTGGCCTGCCTGCTCTGCTTTTATCCCTTTCCCACTCCAGTCTCTCCTCAGTAAAGCATCCAGAACAATCCTTTGCAAGCATGAACCAGATCCTGTCACCCCTCTGCATAAACGTCTCCATGGCATCCTATCTCACCAGAATAAAGTCTTTACAAAGGTCTATAGGTCCTAAGCAATCCTCACTGGCCTCATCTCGTAAGTGCTCTTCTATTCCTTGCTGTTAGCCACACCCCCTTTGGCTAGTCTTCGGGGTTCCACACGTGCTATTCCTTTGGCTGAAACACTTTTCCCGTAGTAGCTTTATCATTTCCCTCTATCAGATCCTCTGTGTCTTTGCTTAGTGTTCATTTCTCAGTGAAGCCCTTCTCTTCAACATTAGAATTGCGTTTTTGAAAGGGCTTAAAAACAAATTTTTATTTGAAGTATGATATACAAACATTAAAGTGTGCATGTACTAAATGGGCGGCTTATTAAATATTCGCAAGCTCAGAACTCCCTTTTAACCGGGACCCAGATGAAGAAGCCATACGTTATCAGTACCTCAGGAACCCGTTTACTTAAATATCAGTGTATGTGTGGGGCTGTTTCTGGGCTCTCTTGGGGAGAACTGACATCTTCACAGTGTTGAGTTCTCCAGTCTAATGTGGCATATCTCTAATAAAGGGATGCTTTGCCGTTCAGCAGTTTTCCTGGCAAATGCAGGAGAATCAAGAAGAAGCAGCTAAGCTCGTACATTTCTCTGGGGCTTCCCAGGGTCCCTGCTGGGAGGAGATGTCCCACTTCACCACATTCTCCAGCAAGGATTTAAAGGTTCTCCTTGACTTCATGGGGTGAAGGAAGTTTCCACAGGTAAACACATCAGAATAACATTTTCAAGATTTACATCACTCTCTGCTCCACAACTCCTGTGTCTATGTCCTTAGCCATGTTCCCGGCTTTGTTTTCTCAACATGGCTTCGTGGCCTTGTTTATCGCCTCCTTTCCCTGAGACAGTGTCAGCACTGTGAAGCCTGGGGCTCCTTGCTGAATGCCCAGTGCCTGGAGCAGCACTCAATCCACAGTAGGTCCTCAATATAAATGTCTGTTGGATAAATAAATGAATAAGTTGGCCCCAGCCTCGCCTGGTCAGCCTTTACCACACAGACAGCTGGGTGGGGCCAGGACCATAGTTACAATCTGGGGTGATTTTGATGCTGAAAACTTCTTCCATTGCTACTGTAGGTAGTTCTTTTGCCAAATTAAAGAGCTTGGGCTCCACGTGGAAACTTGAAATACAGATCTTGGCAAGGATGCATGGTGGCTGGTTACATTTGGTTATAAACCGTTTCGACTGCCAGAAAATCCAGTCAGTGTGTTACTTAAATTCACAAATCAAAATAAACACCCATGCATTGAAATGAATTTGCTAAGTCTCAGTATCCCATTTGGGTCAACATCATTGTGCATCTTCTTTTTACCTCCGTGACTCTCATCAGATCAGCGGCCCTCCCTGCCTCCCCCAACGCCATTCATCCTGCTCCAGATGACGAACGCCCACCTGAAAGAGCAACTTGCCTGAAAATGATTTCAAATGAAGAGAGAATTAATCCATGAACTATTAACAGGGATTCCGTTCCCCTCTGGCCCTGGTAATTTCTAGAACATTGAATTAAAGAGTTCTTAGACCTTTACAAATTCTCAAGGCAAACATTATTAGCAAAGAGAAGCCCATACAGCATGTTAGAAGATTGCCAGAAAATGTCAATGGAATTTCTGAATAAAATAAAAGAGGCTTAAGCTCCCCCTCCCCATTTTCTCCCCTTTTCCCTCCCTTCCTCCCCCTAACATGATTAGAAAGTCATTTCATGTGTCTTATATGTTTGGTCAATCAAGGGCAAACGTACATGATTGATGGTGACAGGGAACACATTTAACTCATTACTCTTTACTTTGCAGCAAAATGATTTGTGTAAACTGTCTGCCTAGCATTAAAGGTAAAACAAACTTAGAAACCCCAAAATGTTAAATTTTTGTCTAATATTTTCCTTTTGGTTTTATAGCCGTAATCACATATGGATTCTTTTATTTGGCTCTTGGCACAGACTGAACAAAAGGGGAAGGCAGCACCGAAAAATTACATAAAGAACACTCAGAGCCATAGAAGCTGCAGTGGCCAGGACTTACCATGAACACCGGGAGGAGCTGCCACTCACCCCGGCCCTTATCAGCTGGCAGGATATTGTCAATAATGTGAAATAAGGCCCTCCAGACCAAGTTGCAAACATCAAAACTCTCTCTTTTGGAGATTATCAGCCTTTAATTAATTGCACGCATTTCTGACTACACATGGGCCTTCACAGGCTGCGTCCTCCTGGCCTCCCCCACTTTCAGTGTTCTAATTACAGGTGCCGCCCACTGTTGGTGATTTTTCAAGCAAAAGTCTCAAAATGCTATTAAACCATGAGGAATAAATCTCAGATTCCTTTGTTAAATCTTTTTGTAATCATTGCCCTCAAGTGATTCCAAGTATAAATCAATGCCCAGAGCACGGAGGAGGAACCTAGCATTTTGAGGCAGTTGCTCAACATATCTAGGGAATGCAAAGCTTAGAACCACCATTGATTTGATACAGTGGGTATTTCGTCAAGAACTTTAAGATTATAGTAGTATCCTAAGTTTGCATAGCACTGTATAGTTTATAAGATATACATTTTTACTTAAATTATTTTTTGCTTGACCAGATACGCAAGCATTTCAGTGGATATCATTTGGCAAATGTGCCTGATGCGAAGGAGCTGGTATTGCGGACCCTCCCTCGTGTATAGAGGAGGAAGAAGTAGGGAAAGGGGAAACAGGAGGAGGACTGACTTCTAGTTGTGCAGCTGGATGGAAAATGGTAGAACAAGGGCCAGAACTCCACTAGATCATTGGGTTCTCAGCTCGGTGCTTTCTCTGCTATTACACATTGCTTCCCTGAGAGAAATGTCTTGATAGAGACATTGCTTGGTTTTGTATTCAAATCAATACCTTCTAAGAACAGAAATCACTTTGCAGTATTTGTAAAAGTAGCACTCTCAGTTTCCCCAACCATGCCAATCTACATGATATAAAAATGAAGATTTTTTCAAAGGTAGGAAATACCTAGGTCTGCCCCATTCCCTCCGTGGTGCTTTGGTCTTTTTCAGACCAAGGCAGTACTGTCCTCCCTAGACCTTAATGCCTTGTTATGTGAGAGATTTTGTTGCCCAAGTGCTGTGGCGGAGCGGGGGAGGGAGAGGATGACTGGTTTGTTGAGGGAGGAGCTAGTGGGTCAGCGTGCAGTGTGGTGATTTCCAGCACAGAGGTGGTTATCAGTAAAGAGGGCATGAGGTCCGGAAGGGTTAAAAGTGCTGACAAGAGGAAGAAAGCAAAATTTCTAAGGGGGAAAAAGTATAGTTAATCTTAACCTTCAAAGGCTCCTTCTGATCAAAGTAAAAGTATTTAAATAAGTCAAACCATTTGGGCACAGGGGTGGGGCTCTGAATGGATGTCCTCGAGATTGGTACGTAAATCCACCTGCATTTATCCAGCCTTTCTTCTGGCCAATTTCCATTACAGGAAAATGGTTATTAAAGTACGTGGTCCCGCTAAGATTTAGAAGTAATTTTAATTGTCCAGCTATCTTGTTCTTTAATTTTATCCTTTAGATTAACTTACAGTAAATTACAGTGTGTGTGTATGTGTGTGTACACAGCTCTATACATTTGAACACATATCTTGAGTCATGCCACCACTACCAGAATCAGGTTACAGAACAGTTTCAATATTCCCCAAATTCCCTCCCCATACCCCTAACTCCTGACAATCATCGATCTGTTCTCTGTCACTATCGTTATGTCATTTTGAATGTGTTGTGAATAGAATCATACAGGATGTAACCATTTGAGACTGGTGTTTTCCATTCAATATAATTCCCTTGATTCATCCAGGTTATTGTATCAACATTTGATTCTTCTTTTTCTGAATAGCATGGCATTTTCTAGATGAGCCACAGTTTGCTTATCCATTCATTCCTTTATCTTTTTATTTTTTACATTTTTAAGTGGGGTCCATGCATGGAGCCCAACATGGGGCTTGAACTCATGACCCTGAGATCAAGACCTGAGCTGAGATCTAGAGTTGGACGCTTTACTGACTGAGCCGCCCAGGTGCCCCTGTTTATCCATTCATTCCTTTAATGGCATTTAGGTTGCTTCCAGTTTGGAGAGATGATGAATAGAGTTGACCTAAGCATTTGTGTAGAAGTTTGGGTGGGCATGAAGTTTCAGTTTCTCTAGAGGAAATCCCTAGAAGTGGGATTGTTGGATTAGAGGGTAAGCATGTTTACCTTTAAAAGAAATTGCCAAAGGGTTTTCCAGAATGGTTGTACCCTTTGTCATTCCTACCAGCCCTGTGTGAGAGTTCCTGTTTCTCTGCATCCTTGTCTGCACTTGGTATTATCAGTATTTTTATTTTAGCCATTCTAGTGGGTGTGTGGGGTATCTCGTTGTGGTTTTAATATGTATTTCCCTAATGACTAATGATGTTGAACATCTCTTCATCTGCTAATTTGTCATCTGTCTGTCCTTTTTGGTCAAGTCTTTGGCCCATGTTTAAAAACAGGCTTTATTTTTTTAAGCAGTTTTATGTTTCTAGGAAAATTAAGTAGAAGTACAGAGATTTCCTATATATCCCCTGCCCCACACATGCATCCCCCATTACTGACATCTCCCACCAGAAATTGTACATTTGTTACAACTGATGAACCTTCCTCCTCACTGATCCCTGGCTAACATGGATGTTTTGTGTGTCTCCATAGTTTTGCCTTTTCCAGAGTGTTACATAGTTGGAATCATATAGTATATAACCTTTTCTGATTGGCCTCTTTCACTTAGTAATATGCTTTTGACATTCTTATATGGCTTTTCATGGCTTAATAGCTCATTTCTTGTTAGTGCTGAATAATATTCCATTGTTTGGATGTACCATAATTTATTCATCCATTCACCTAAGGACATCTTGGTTGCTTCCAAGTTTTGGCAATTATGAATAAAGCTGCTATAAACATCCATGTGCAGGTTTTTATAGGGACATAAATGTTCAACTCTTTTGGGTAAATACCAAGGAGAGCAATTTGTGGATTGTATGGCAAAAATACGTTTAATTTTGTAAGAAGCCACCAAACTGTCTTCCGAAGTGGCTGTACCATTTTGTGTTCCCACCAGCAATGAATGAGAGTTTCTCTTGCTCCACATCCTTGCTAGCATTGGGTGTTATATCAGTGTTTGGCCCATTTTTTAAATTGGGTTGTTTGTTTTTTACTGTTGAATTTAAGAGTTTGTTATATATTCTGGATATCTTGATAGATTTGTAAATATTTTCCCCCAGTCTGTGTCTTGAGTTTGCATTTTCTTAACACTGTCTTTCCTGGATGAAACTTTTTAATTTTGAAGATTTTAGGGGTTTTCTCTAAATGTTAAATTTGGAGTTTCCACATGACCCAACAATTCCACTCCTAGGTGTCTAAGAGCAATGAAACCGTGTGTATTAATTTTCCATGTTCGCTATAGCAAATTACCAAAAAAGTTAGTTGCTTAAAACAACGTAAACGTTTTTCTCTTCCTTTTCTAGAGGTCAAAAATCTGAAATCAGTTTGACTGGGCTAAACTCAGGGTGTTGGCAGGGCTGGTTCCTTCTGGAGGCTCTAGAGGAGCGTGTGTTTCCTTGCATTTTCTAGTTTACAGAGGCTGCCTGCATTTCTTGGCTTGTGACTCCTTCCTCACATCCCTCTAGCATTTGCTTCCAATGTCCCATTTCCTACTTCCTTTCCTTTCATCAAATTCCCACCTGCCTCCTTTTTATAAGAACACTTGACATTACAATTAGGGTCATCTTAGATAAAATAGAATAACCTCCCATCCCAAGATCCTTAAACTTAATCTCATCTGCAAAGTCCTTTTTACCATGCAAGGTAACATTCACAAGTTCCAGGTATATCTTTGGGGGCCATTATTCAGTCTACCATAGTCTGCTCTTTGGCCTTAAAAATCTGTATCTATTCCACGTGCGAAATACATTCATCCACATTTTTATTTGTTTTTTTAAAATTTTTAAATATTTTTAAAAAAATTATTTACTTATTAGAGAGAGAGAGTGAGAGAGCGAGCATGAGTGGGGGGAGGGGCAGAGGGAAAGGGAGACAAGCAGAGTCCCCACAAAGTGGGGCTTAATCCCAGGACCCTGAGATCATGACCCAAGTGAAATCAAGAGTCGGATGCTCAACTGACTGAGCCACCCAGGAGCTCCCACCCCATATTTTTAAAAGTTTCAATCCTTCATCATTGAGTCAAGTTCAGAACCCCATCTAAATATCATCAACTCAAAAGTCCCAAATTTTATCATTAAAATTAATATGGATTAGACTCTGGGTATGATCCATTCTGGGGAAAAATTCCTTTTCATCTGCAGATCTGCAAAGCAAGAAGACAAGCATTCTGCCTCCAAAATATAATGATAGAACAAACGTAGGATAACACTTATAGGCGTTGTCATTACGAAGGGAAGAATATGGAAGGAAGAAAGGCTCTACCAGCCCCAATTACCTTCAAAATCCAATCAGACAAATTCTGTTAGGTTTCACATCTGGGAATAATCCTCTGGCTTAAAACTGGCCTTAGCTAATGTGATTCCTCCAAGTGTATTCTTTTCAAAATCACTTTGGCTATTCTAGTGTTTTCACCTTTTCATATAAATTTTAGGATCAACTTGTTGTCTATATCTACAAAAAATCCCATTGGTATTTTGATAGGAATTCTCTTAAACATAGAGACCAATTTGGGGGAACATTGGCATCCATGAACATGGATTCCAATCCATGAACATTGTCTTTCCATTATTAGGTAGTCTTTAACTTCTCTCATCAATGATTTGTAGTTTTCAGCAAACAGATTCTGTACATTTTTATTAGATTTATACATAATTATAATTTTTTGGAGCTACTGTAAATGGCATCTAAAAAAATTCAGTTTGCAATTGTTCAGTGGTGGTATGTAAAGTACACATTATTTTGCTATTATGAACTGTATCCTACAATCATATTGCACTAACACTTCTTGCAGGATGTTGAGTAGGATGAGTGAGAGTGGACAGCTTTGATTTTTCCCCAGTCCTAGGGGGAAAATATCCACTGTTTTGCCATTATGTATAATGCTAGCTATAGGTGTTTTGCAGATGCCCTTATTCTGAGATCGTGGGAGTTCTTTTCCATTCATAATTTGATGAGAGTTTTTTTTTATCATGAATATTGAATTTTGCTGAATGCTTTGTCTGCATCAATTGACGTAATCATGTTATTTTTTTCTTCAGACTGTTAATATGGCGAATTACATTAACTGATTTGAGAATATTGAACCAGCCACTGTGCATTCCAAGATAAACCCCACTTGGTCATGGTGTGATGTATTTGCTAATATTTTTATGAAGATGTTTTGTGTATGTGTTGTGAGTAGATACTGTTCCATACATTTTCTAATACTGTCTCTGTCTTGTCTTAATATCAGGGTAATGGTTGACTTCATAAAACAAGTTGAGAAGCTTTTCCCTTTTTTTATTTTCTGGAAGGATTTAGAAATTGGTGCAATTTTTTCTTTAAATGTTTAGTTGAATTCACTAGTGAAAACATCTGGGCCTGAATTTCTTTTTCCAAAGGTTTTTAAAGACTAATTCAATTTCTTTAATAGTTATAGCTCTATTCAGGTTATTTATTTAATATTGGGTGAGTTGTGGCAATTTGAGGTTTAGAGGAATGAATCTAATTTATCTGATTTACTCAATTTATGTGCAAAGAGTTGTTCATAGTTTTCCGTTTAACATCTACAGGGTCTGTAGTAATATCTTCTCTCTCGTTCCTGATTTTGTAATTTGTGTCTTTTTTTCTATTTGTCAGTCTTACTACATATAAATTTTGCTGGTCTTTTCAAAGAATCTGCTTTTGGTTTTATTATTTTTCTGTTTGTCTGCTTGCTTTGGGCTTATCTTAGTTTTCTAGCTTCTTAAGATGAAGCTTAGGTTATTGATTTGAGACTCTTTTTTTAAAATATAAAAAAACATTTAATGCTATATAGTTCCTTCTAAGCACTGCTTTAACTACATTCCACAAATTTTGATATAGGTATTTTCTTTCAGTTAGAAATATTTTTCAATTTTACTTGAGACTTCTTCTTTAACCTATGGATTATTTAAATGTACATTGCTTAATTTTCAAGTATTTGGATATATTCCTCTTATTTTGATATTATTGATTTGTGGTCTGATTCCATCATGGTTAAAGGACCTACTTTGTATGATTTCAATTCCTTTAAATTTGTTAAGGTATGTTTTATATGATCTATCTTGGTGAATGTTCCATGTGAGGTTATAAAGAATGTATATTCTGCTATTTTGTGTAGAGTGTTCTATGAACATCAAGCATTAATTAGTGCCACTTGGTGGATGGTGTTGCTCAGTCCTTCTATACCCTTGCAGATTTTATGTCACATTACAGAAGAGTGCTGAAGTCTCCACCTATAATAGGGATTTGTCTATTTTAGTTCTATCAGGTCTTGCTTTGTGTATTTTGAAACTTGTTAAATGCAGGTACATTTACATTCTTGCTTTTTTTTTTTTTTTTTTTTGTCAATCGGCCCTTTTTATCATTATATATTGTCCCTAATATTCTCGGTAATTCACTTTTTCTGAAGTCTAGTAGACTTCAGATCTGATGTTAATAGACCCATTCAAGCTAGCTAGCTTTCTTTTCTTTCCCTTTTCTTTCTTTCTTTCTTTCTTTCTTTCTTTCTTTCTTTCTTTCTTTCTTTCATCTTTTTTCTTTCTTTTCTTTCCTTTTCTCTCTTTCTCCTTCCTTCCTTCCTTCCTTCCATCCATCCGTGAGATTCTCCTGGTTATTCATAAGCCAAATAATTTTTGTTGTATCCTAGACATTTCGATTATTTTATTTTGAAACTTTGGGTTTTGTTTTAATCTTTCAAAAAATGTGATAATTTTATTTTGACATGTAATCTCCCTCTTTGATTTTAGGCTGTGTATTCTGACCAGGCTTCTGTGGGTAGTGATTCCAGTGTCAGCTGAGGTTTCAAAGTATTGGCAGCGCTATTTGGATCTGTCCCACATCGGCCTCAGACTGGGTGGTAGTCTATACTATAGTTTGTTCTCAAAGTCTATATATGCTGTGTAGGGCCAGCTCCATCTATGCCCAGCTCAGGGTAAGCCCAGGAGTTCATAAACAATTCTAAGAGGCTACTTTCCCAAGTCTTCTTTCTCTGTGATCACCAAGGAACTGTCAGCTCCCACGGGGCCTTCCTTTTTATCCTCTGACCAGAAAACTGGGGCTTTAGTTACCCTGCTTACTATATATTTCCTGCTTCTGTGCGCCTTCGTGGGGCAAGCCAATGGGACGACAAATACAAAAAGCAACAGGGCTTTGCCCCACTATCTTGGAACCTCAGATCCTTCATCCAGTGAAGGTTCTCCTACATCCCGTAATCTCCTTCCAGTTCCCATTGCCAGCCATGCTATTGCCGCCACTGGATGCCTTAGGGGTACAGGTACAAGAAAATAGTAGAAAAGAAAACGAGAAAAAAGGGAGAACATGATTTCTCCCATTCTTTCTGAGTGTTAGCAGTTCCTCCTACCGGTCTTTGAGCCAGAACAGGAGCTTCTCTTGGAGCTTTCTCGGCCCGTATCCTGGTCTTCACTTATAGGTTCTGAGGTCAAGCTAAAGAATAAAAAGGAAAAATGTAGTAAACTCACTGCCAGTTTGGTGGTACCTCCAATTCTGGTCAATTCTGCCTGCTACTGTTCACTTCTCATAGTGTTCAAATGGCTGCTCCATGCATTCTGTCAGCTTTGATAGATGCATTCAGTGAAATGTACAGGGTAGAGTGAACTTACCCCATCTTATCCAGAACCAAAAACCCAGATATTGCTTTACATTGTCTTTTACAGCCAGACCCAGGAGATTATTGCCTCTAGGACAGTGTTGTCATCGTCAGGTCCTTTTAGCATATTCAGTGATCCTTCTCATTGGAGTGGGTTTGAGATTATCCACCTTTCCATCAGGGGCTGTAAATAACACAATGTGGCAAGCCACATTACAGAGAAATCCTGTCCCTCTCCTGGCAGAACAATAGGAGGTGGCTATTTCAACTTCAAACTCATTTGGCTGATTTAGAGAAACTTTGGGACAACAGTAAGATGACACTGAGATCAATTTAGGTGTCAGTCTGCCATCTTGAAAAATGGTGTGCAATAAAACCTTTCAACTGGGTATATTTTTTTTAGTTTTTATCATTAATGCCGCATGTATTTCATGGTAACAAGAGTGGTTCGGGCCCACTTATTAGGGTTTGAAGTTCTAGGAAATATGGGTGCCCTGCCTCAGTGCTGTGCTTTATGTACCGAAGAGGATGGGAAGTAGGGTGGGAAGAAGATGGAATTAATTGATGTATGTGAATAAAAGATAGCACTTCTTCCCTTTCCCCCATATTGTGTCTGTAGATAGGGTATCTCTGCCCATGGAGAAATAACATCTGTATCTGTGCCCACTGATCTTGGTTTGCAAAGACTCTTTGCTGACAGTCTACCAAGAGAAGTCTCTGTTTATTGCTAGCCTTCATATTTATGGCATTGCTTTTTAGGACAATGGATGAACCAGTTTCTCCTTTCTCTAGACTGTGACAAAGTATTATTTTAAAAGGAGCTTCTTGTTGGTTTCTTGTTTTAGCTAAAGTCTGGCAGTGAGAAGACCATTTCTTTCAGTGGTTGGGTATTTTTTCTTCTTGAATAAACTAGTATGGGAAGAACCAATGAAACGATATCTGCTGTCCCTTTCAGAATTCAGATTAAGTGTTAGACTTGATTAGCCAAAGATGTTGGATGGTGTCTCCCTATCCATATACACCCATGGACCAAATTTGCCAACGCAGCCCTCACTCTGCCTGCTCTCTCTCACTTGTGAAATGTGAAGGGACGTGCATAGCTGTGTAGTGAGCAGAGGGCTGGGTAGGGAGAGAATTGTAAGACTTCGACTTAGGTCATAATTTGTTATAAGACCTTGGACTGCTAACTCAACCTTTCTGAGCTTCATATTCACCTACTGTAAAAAGTAGAAGAGTGTAGAGGATTATTGGAATGATTGCCAGTGTGTTAAATGTTAAAGCCCCTAACCCCTTCCTTCTTTCTTAGGAGTGGGTCATACTGTTTGGGTTTCTATTTGCAATGAGACTTGGGACTGGGTTAGGATTTAGTCACTGATGGAAGAAGATAGAGGAACGAGCCTAATATAGACCAATCTCTAGGGTGGCATAAAGGTATCCTTTCCTATCTTGCTTACATTTCTGTGTTGCCAACAACTTTGTAAATGACTGATGTTGCGGGAGAGGTCTCTGGACTCTTTGTAGGGAGATACAGGGTTAGCAGATTTTTCTGCCTGAATACATTTTCTAGGCCAGCAGCATTGTTCATCAGTCTAAATAACACTGCTTCCTTCAACCCTCTTAACCTGCCCATCAAAAACCCCACCCCCACACCCCTGTGCTAGAAGATTTTACAGGTGAAAGCTGGGTGCATCTGTCTGGCTTTTCTCAGGCCTCTGCGCTAGATGGAGATTCACTGACTCTTCTTTCTTATACATAATGAAAGCCCAACTAGCTGGGCAGCCTTGCGCAGCACAGAGCCCTGCAGTGGAGTGACCTACAGGAGAACAGCTGTGTTACAGTGGGTAACCTGGGGAGAGCTCAGAGAGAGTAGCAGCCTCCCAGCTTGTGTCTGGGGGCTTGAAATGTACTGTCAGTTTGACCTTGCTCATGAGACCAGTGAACTTAGAGGTACAGAGAACTCTCCCTGCCCAAACAGGATCATCGCAAGGTGATACCAATTGCAAGATGAGGCCAGCCTAGCAGTTTTTTGGGAATAATGAACTATAATGAGTGCTAACATCTTCCTAGAAATACAACCAGGAGGAAACATGCCTTCCAGAACTCTTCTCGGAGGCATAAACTTTGCAGTTGGAAGGAATACTTTGGTAAACTATTTGGAGGGGAAGGGATAGGCTCCCTTTCCCCAAATAACAACAGATATTTTTAACTTGCCTTGTAAACGGGAGAATCCAGGGGTGTCTGGGTGGCTCAGTCAGTTGGGCGTCCAACTCTTGGTTTCAGCTCAGGTCATGATCTCGGGGTCATAGGATCGAGCCCTGCATCTGGCTCCACGCTCAGCACAGAGTCTGCTTGCCCTCTGCCTCCCTCCCCCCCACTTGTGCTCTCTCTCTCTCTCTCTCAAATAAACTCATAAACAAATCAAGAAAGAAAGAAAGAAAGAAAGAAAGAAAGAAAGAAAGAAAGAAAGAAAGGTTGGATCCAATAACTGCAAGGCATTTTTTTTGATGAGGGAAGTATGCAAAATTGAGGCCAGGATTGAATTATGAGGACAGTAGAGGCTGAGGACTCTGACCAGCAGACATTCTTCTCTCTTATCTGCCCACCAGTTGCTCAGCCTTTCCTCCAAATATGAGTTGAACAAGTATTTAAAAAAATTTTTTTTGAACAAGCACCATTAATTGGTATGCCCATCCTGTGGACCAAGGATGTGTCAAGTATCAGTTCAAAATCAGTCTAGGAGGCAAGACCAGAAATAAGGAGCAATGCCCTTTGCTGGGGAGAAGGATGAGAAATAAGAGTAGCGTGTAGGGATTCCCCAGTTGAGGGATGTAGGCAAAAGCCAAGTCCAGGGACAAGAAGGAGCTAACCCAGTCTACCCATCAGGATCTGGCTGACTTGGGGCTTCTTTCAGAAGGCCAGGCAGGGTCTTCCTCCATTAGCTTAAAGATAATGCTGACACATGACCCTTCTCCTATTTTAGGAGACCATCATTTCCTCCAAACACCTACTTCCGTCTTATCATATCTACTCAGAGTGAACTTGCTGGCCACTAGGAAAGGTGGGAGGGGGGTGTTGGGAGGACCTCCAGAGAACACTGCTATCTTTTAGGGACACACTCAAGCTGCTCAGTTTTACTCCTCTATCCAGAGGATCATTTGATAGTCAGTGATGTTTCAGGCTTTTCTAGGAGCAGCTAAGCAATAGGAAGCCATGACTCATGAAGCTAACATCTAAGTAATTGGCCTGTGTTTCATTGTGTGAGCAGGAGAGGTGTCTTCATTATCACCATCATCACCATCATTATCGCTGTCACCATCACCACCATCATGATCATTATCACTGTCACCATCATCATCACCATCACCTTCACCTTCATCACCATCATCACCATCATCACCATCACCCTTTCACCGCATCACCATCACCATCATCATCACTCATTACTTAAAATGATAGCCGACATTTGTAGAACTCTACAAGGTACACACTCAAATGCCATCTTTCAGTATGATTAAACCACAGTAACACTTGACACATTTGCCAGGCACTACGTCGGCCAGGCACTGTTTGGGTTTCTCCTAGGAGGTAGGTGCTATTGTTGCTCTCATTGTGCAGGTGAGGGGATTGAGGCTTGGAGAGGTTGTTCAGCTTAGCTCAGGCACACAGGGAGGCTAGGATTTGAACCCAGAGTCTGCACGTGCTTTGATACTTTCTACACCCCTACACTACTGAAGATCTTGCCCCTCCCCTTAAAAGGAAACTGCTAACCCAGCTAAATGCCTCAGCAATTTATAGGCTGCCCACTTTCAATCTCTGAACCAAATGTCTTTTTGATGAGGCCTAAAATCCACTCTAGGAAGCCACAGAGGGGAATTTCCGAAGTCATTTCTGACTTCCTGTGAAAATACTCTGTAGCTGGCAAGAGATTTTCCAGATAACAATGAATACACAATAAAGCGGGTGCCTCTGCCTTGGGTACCTGGCTCACAAATAACCCATTTGGCTTCCCAATCACCGTGATATCTAAAACTAGCAGAATTTATGCTTGCGGCTGGAATGGCTCTGTTCAGCCAGAAAGCAAAAGTTTATGGCCGAACCCTTTGCTCTGAAATGAAATCTAGTCTCTTTGGCTCGACTTTATTAGGCCGTATTGTACAGAGATAGGGGACATAAGTATTCAGAATCTGCTGTCAGTAAAACAGGACGGAGTAGGCAGATGTGTTCGTCCTCACGCTCAACACTGTGTCCTAAAATGGGGACGTTGAATAGAAATTAAGGATACAAATCAGGGCCATTTTTTGAAACTTTCTTTTTAATTGAATTAAATATAGCCATTTTACTGTTCTGTCTTTACACAGCCCATATTGAAATGGAGACTAAACTGTCATTGGGGTCACTGAATCAATGGAGAGAGACTAAGTAGATAAATCTGGACCCCTGAAATATTGTTCAGACTAATTACCACAACGACCCAAACACTTGGGTACTCAGTGCTTAATTATGTTGAAGCATCTCTGTAACGGGCTCTAGTATTTAGTGACACTCCTGGAAAGCACTCATCTTCATCCCTCCTTTAAATCCTTTGGACTGTGATGGATTCTCCTTAATCTCTGGTTCTCAAAGGCATGACGGAGAGTACTTGTTTTCTGTTCTTCGCTGTCTTTGGGAATAGCTGTTTTCTACTCAAAGTGTGGTTCATGTTTGGGCAGTATCACTGTGGTCTGGGAGCCTGTTGGAAGTGCAGAATCTTAGCCCCCACCCAGGACTAAGACGTCGGAAACCATATTTCACTAAGACCCTTGCATGACTTATGTGCACCTCGGAGTTTGGGGAACACTGGACTCAGAGCCTCAGAAGACTTTTCTTAAGTAAACCTTCGAAGTGCCCACTGGTGAGAAATTATCCCGAGTGACAGCAGGAATAAATGCAGTGGGATTCTCACTGAACTATCTAAAATACTGAAGATCCTGCAAAGGCATAAGTGACACTCTAGTGGTTTGTCTCTTCAAAAGCAGGCTCATAGTTCCTGTGATGAATTGAATGCTTTTCTTTTCTAGCTCCCTTCCTATTCATCCCAAAATAAATAAATAGATAGATAAATAACCAACCAACCAACCAACAAACCCACAGTTGTTTTTGCCTCAATTTTAGAGTTTGTGAGTAATGGAGTTGCCAGATGTAGCCTTTGCTGGGCTCAGTCTGTGTCCTGTTGAATTGTTGTTTGACTCTACACTGGACACCAAGAAAGTGAAGGCAAGGGGAAGCCAGAAGGCTGAGTCCCGCAGGGAAGACAGTGTGGTCAGAGACAAGGCTGAACAGGGGGCTGCCTTCCTCAGGAATGGCGGTGGGATTCGCAGCTCATAGGAGGAAGGACTGCAGTCAGATTGGAGGCAGTATACCAGCTCTTGAGAATTCCTTCTTTCGAATTCAAGCCTCCAAGTGATTGGATTTAGAATTTAGAAAACCATGAGCCACTTGTTAAGTAGCCCAAGATGTTTTGTGATGACAAAATTTTCCAGAAAAATATCTGTCCTCGTAAGAAGTTTTCTGGGAAGTTGAAAAATGACCCAATTCTACCTGCTCCCTATTAGAACCCAAGAATACAGGCATTTTCAGCATTTGGAGGCATGAATTGGTTCATTTCATGGTGCAACATTGAATGCTGTGATGTTATCAGTGCTTACTTGTGATTAGATGCTCGGGAAAATGGCTAGTTTCTCTGTGTCTCTTTCTCTAGTTTTCTCTTGCTTAGTTCAATTCAGCAGATATTAATTAAACACCTCTTATACAGGCAGCATAGAGGGTACTTTGTTGCTTTTTCTGGAAGATACAAAGTTGAGTGCATAATGGAGGGGCTCATGTTCCAAATTCCACTTGGCTGTAGCTGTGATCAGATGTCAGAGGACTCCAATACTACGATGGTAGCTAATGATAGTTAACATATGCCAGGTAGTGGGCCAGGTAGTGTCCTCATCATTCTATATTCATCACCTCAATTTGCCCTCCCATCCCCCCAGAGGTGGGCTCAGGTAGTTTTCCCAATAAGACGAAGAAGAGCACGTCGAGCTGGGGAAATAAGGAACTGCCTCACCAGTGAGGGGGCAACTGATGTAAACTTTATCGAAAGAATTCGATTTGACAACTGAAAAATAGAGAGATATTATAGAGATATATATTTCTGACAGAAGGATCAAGGGAAACAGTGACGGGAAATCACAGGGAAAGCTTTTAGATTAGCATTGCCTAGCTCCGTGAGCTGCTCCCTGAAATAAAGGATTGTGTGACGAAATACCGTGTCCCTTCCCCCTACCCCCCCGGAGGTTTACAACTCCTATTAACATGTTAAGATTCTAGCCATCGCACTAAAAAAATGCCCAGTTTTGCTTTATTGAATCCAATCCTTCTCAAAAGTATTTCATCCATTCCAAGATGATCGAGCTATTGCTTGTGTGCCTTGCGCTGTCCCAGGCACTGAAGATTCAGGTAGAATTTTCTGCCCTCAAAGTAACCTACATTTTCATGGGGGACCCTCTCTCCACTCGGTAAATTCGAGGTATAACACCTCTTAGTAAGTTCTGATGAGCTGACCTGGGAAATCTTAGTTGAGAGTACTTCTACTTTGCTGAAGCTTGGGGGAAATTGTGGGAAGTTAGCTTTTTAAGATAGAGCGAGGCCAGCACATCTGTTAGTGCAGTCTGTGGAGGGGTGCTGTGAACTATTGGCCAAGAGAAAGTTCTTAGGAACTTTCAGAGCAATTTGATAGATTAATTTTTTATTGGTGGCATTTAATGAGAAAAATTTTGGACTTGTACTTTGCATGCCTTGTCTTTTCTTCTTCTTTTTTTAGAATTCATTTTTGCTGGATTTTGTAGAAGTTTGAGTCTGCAAAACAGTGGATATTAGAAATAAAAACAAAACCCAGGTCGGTCCCCTACCTCAGATGGATTGAGAAGCTCCGTCCTGGATAATCCTGCATGCTGGGGGCTGAATCAGCCTCCTGAGGATTGCTCAGCAGGCGTCTGCTTGAGAACATTTACTTCCTGCGTGCTCTACCCAGATTAGAATTCTTTTAGTGATATTTTAAGAACCTTATTATTTGAAGCGTAAATGAGGATGTTCTTAACCATTCAAGATTGCAAAACCAAAGTCCTATTTGGACAGAGAGTGAACAGGCCAACCTTTAACAGGGCCTGACATCTCTTAAGCATAAATACCTTTTCTACACTGGAGAGAAAAATAGGGAGAGACTAGAGAAGCCTTTTACATAGTGAAAGAAAATACCAATTTCCAGCCACATAAGCAATACTTTCTTAAATCATTTCTAAATAATAATGCTTTCAAAAAGTTCTCATGTTACTCTTTACACAAACCCTTCCTTTAGCTTCGGTCCCTCTGGCACTCTTGGTGTCTTCAGAATAATCTGGCCTGGGGGTAACACAGTGGGGAAAATGTCATATATTCTTACACCTTTGCATGTGGTGTGGTCTGTTAATCTCTCTCAGAATACCTCATGTGGGCTAATTTTTTTTCTCATAATGCCTGATGGAAGAAATCTCTTTTGTTAGGTCTGCAGCCCACCAGTCTGGGACTAAGAGGTTTGGCTCACATCCGCCCAAAATTAATTTTTGGAGTTGTTTATTTATTCGTTCACTGCTGAAGCAACCAGTTATCTGGCATTCCATCAAATCCAAATTAATTTGTTTTAATTGACATTGTCCTAAGCCTTTGGACGAGTCTGAAATCCTTTCGTCCTGTTCTCACATTCTGGAGAATGCAATCTGAAATAGGCCATAATTGTGGAATGCCAGATCGTTATGGAGTCCCTGAAATCCAATGCTGCTCTCAGAAGGGCAGCCGACCTGACTCCACGTCCAAGAAGTACAGCGTTGAAGTGCAATTTGGCACAGAGAAGAAATACATTCTGAAAGGGTGCAAATCACCATTCATGCCCCATCTCCTCTGCTTCTCTCCTTTGGTTTCAACTTTATCACCAGTTTGCTTCACCCCCAGAAAGCTGTAGCAGAATGCAGCACGGCATTCTCTGTTCTGGCACCTGCGAAGATCTTAATTCCATGAGTTGATTTTAGGATTTGTCATTATACTAAAGAATGTTGAGAAAGGGAGGGTGAAAGAGATAGCCATGTGCCCATTGATAAAAACCGGGGCAAGTGTGTTAAGATTGGAACATAGAGGAAATGAGGAGAGAATCCAGAGAGCCCAATGATAAAGCCTCCTTAACACTCAATTGTCCTTAACATTGTGCTTTCCAGCAAGAAATGATTAGATGCAACATTAAATCAGATTTTTCTCAGTGACAGAGCATGATCTTGAGGAATGGGGGTAAATGACCCCACACATTTTAATGACCACCCATACACTCATCAGCCTGGAGACCATAAATGCTGATCCCATGTTTATTATTGTAGTCAAGGGCTTGACACTTCCTGTGGGTGTTTTCTTTTTCTTTTTCTTGTAGGAATAAATATGTTTTTATGGGATCTAAGGCACATCAATCAATTTATGTCACTGCACTCTGTTTTAGACTGTCACATCATAAAGGACAGTGACAAAGTATTATGTGATTTATATGTACAAATGTTCATTCAGATGTGGTCGGTTAGTTCTTTTAGAGGCAGTTTTATGATTTAAAATTGTGCATCCTTTAGAGGAAAAATACTAACTTTGAAGTTGGATAGATTAAAAAATAGTAATGCAATAAATACCTGCTAATACACTAATCTCTTACTACCAGTGCTGGGCAATGTTAGTGCGTCTGTTGCAACTCACCTCTTCTTCTTTTTTTTTTTTTTAAGAATTATTTATTTAAGAGAGAGAAAGAGCACATGCATGCACACATGTGAGAGTGGTGGGGGGGAGGGCAGAGGGAGAGGGAGAGAGAGAATCTCAGGCAGACTCCCCACTGAGCACGGAACACATTATGGGGCTTGATTTCAAGAATCATGAGATCACAACCTGAGCCAAAATGAAGAGTTGGATGCTCAGCTGACTGCGCCCCTCAGGCCCCCCAACGACTTACCTCTTCTTAGTGTAGCTATTAGCATAATGGTCATTGGTTTTTATAATTTCCTTTTAGTTCATTACTTTTGATGTGCATAATATAAATATATTTAGATTAAAACAGTGTACTTGCTTTCAATTAAATAAGAATTGGCGTATGATAATCTCTGGAATTATTTACATGACTTCAGAGGTAGGGATAGACATTAGCAAAATTATTTGACTAGAATCACCAGAGTTATTCAGACTCTTTGCTGGAAACAGAAATCACCATGGTTGTCGCATACCCCAGCCAGGATGGCTGATTTTTCACATTCACTGGGCTGTTAGCATTAGAGAAACACAGTTTCACTCTAATCAGAGAAAGCATAAAAAATAAAAGGTGTCATTACCGACCCACCATTAGTAACACATGCAGAATCTAGAATCCAGAAGGTGTTACTTCCTTTGGAGCCAAGGCTCATGTTTCCAGTTGGAAGGTGCCCTTTGATGGTAGAGCCGGCTGCCCACGAACCGGTGTACAACCATTTTTGGGGGGGGTTGGACTAGACTGGTTGAAAAATTAGATAATGGAGAGAGCATAAATAAGCCGACGAGAAGTGCAGACGAGCCAGCCGAATGGCTCAATTTCCGTTCTCACTGAAGATTCTGTGAGTATTTGATGAATAAGGAGCTGCAGCACATCACCTGCTCGTCTTTGCTCTTCTAAAACAGCTGGAGTTTGATGTGGCAGCCAAAGGAGAGATTGCTGCCTTGGGAAACGCCTTGCCTTTGACTGATTGCTGAATGGCTGGCAGATTAATTTTGGCACCTTTCCTTAAGTCATTTTGGTCCCATTCCTTCATTTTTCTGCTGGGAAGTGTGTACATTACATTACAGTTAAAAATACCTGCACAACACAAATGTGGAGAATGGCATGTACTGTTTTTGGAAAGAAGTTGTAGGCTGGGATGGTTCCATTTTGTGACATAGAAAGGATGCTGCCATGCTCTGGTAGGAGGCCCGTGCTCTCAGTGCAACTCAAAACTAGTGTTACTCCTCATGGACCTCTCACAAGGTCACAGGCTCCAAGGTTTAAGATTTTGAGTCCTTGGTGAGCTTTGATTCTAGTCTTTCCCCTTTGTGCAGCAAATCCTCCCTGCCCACCCCCCCAAATCCTAGCACCACTCCTTCCTTATGTATTTACCCTGTCGTCTCTTGCAAGAGGTGACCAGGTGGGTAACCTGTCTGTTTATCCTCTGCGAAAGGGAAATTATAATGACAATAACTTGCCCCACCCTTTCTAGATTCCTTTGTTCACTGTCATCTTCTCTTGTGTGAAGCACAAATGTTTTCAACTCAACATATTTTATACTTACTTTTCTGTTGTTAAGAATGCATTTCAGGGGCTCTGGGTGGCTCAGTTGGTTGTGTCTGACTTTCGATTTCAGCTCAGGTCTCAATCTCAGGGTCCTGAGTTCAAGCCCCATGTTGGGCTCCACACTGGGCATGGAGCCTACTTAAAAAAAGGGGGGGCAGGGAGCCTGGGTGGCTCAGCCGTTAAGCGTCTACCTTCGGCTCAGGTCATGATCCCAGGGTCCTGGGATCGAGCCCCACATCAGGCTCCCTGCTTGGCAGGAAGCCTGCTTCTCCCTCTCCCACTTCCCCTGCTTGTGTTACCTCTCTCGCTGTCTCTCTCTCTGTCAAATAAATAAATAAAATCTTAAAAAAAAAAAAGAAAAGAAAAGAAAGAATACATTTCATTACTGCTGACAAAGGAAAAAGGAATATACACTTTCATTCTTGCTTTTTCAAAGTTAAGTTAAAGAGGCCATGTTTGAGACTTAGGTCAACCTTGGTAAGAAGTGATGGATGGTTTGAGCCTTGCTTTGGGATAAAGATTAGCTTGGCTGGCTGAGCCCACAGTGTGCCACTGTGTCCGGGGTCACGGGCTGGGGCTCATTTCCTGGTTCTCCTGATGTCATTGGCCTGTTCTTGTCATCCATCTGTCCCAAATTGTCGTTCTTGCCTTTAAGGATTAAAAGGTCTTAGTGTTAATTATAATCACTGACTCTTCTGCTCTTACAATTATAGATACGGGTTTAATTTTTTTAATTGTGGTAAAATGAATATAACCTAAAATTTAGCATTTTAACCATTTTTAAGTTTGTGTGTAAAGGTATGCGTAGCACCTTTATCAGATTCCTCAAAAGCATGTTGACTTATCTGTATAGAAACAGTGTTAAAGATATGGGAAATTGGGGCACCTGGGTGGCTCAGTTGGTTAAGCATCTGACTTTGGCTCAGGTCATGATCTCGGGGTCCTGGGATCAAACTCCGTGTGGGGCTCTGCTCTCAGGAGGAGTCTGCTTCACCCTCTCCCTCTGCCCCTCCCCCCACTTATGTGTAAGTGCGATCTCTCTCTCTCTCTCTCTCAAATAAATAAATAAGATCCTTTAAAAAAATGTGGCAACTTAAAAGGTTGTAACAATGAATTGAAACCAATCAGTATTTAAACAGTCCATTTGGTGCTACTGTATCTAGCATTGTGGATGCCATCTGAGAATCTACATATGGATGGAGAAGAGGCCTTTTGCTTTCCAGAAAAGTTCTGTATATATTTCCAGTTATTTTGATATTGAGTTCCTTAGGCATTCTAGGTCTGCCACAGAGACAAAACTTGCAGGAAAAAAATATGGAAAAAAATCAGTAAAAGTCGGGTATATCTGGTCAGATATATCGTAGCCAGACATATCTGGTGCTTCTTCCAGCAAAGAGAAAAATATGGGAAAATAAATACCAGTTTGAGTAATATTTAATCAACAGCTAGAATAGGTCCTGAGATACTGAATGTGCTCAATAAATATTTGCTGAATGAATGAATGAATATTTGCCATGTTCAAAACAAACATGAATAATATTGTTACCCTGCAAAATTTTGTTTCTACTTAGTAAAAATTGTTTAATGATTAACCAACAATAAAATTTAGTTGAAAGAGTAGTTCTGTTAGGACACACAGGCATGAAAATACTGACCACAGCTAAAAGAACCATATTAAAACTATATTAACTGAGGAATACAACCACCAATCAATAAAAATTGAGAAAAAGGTTCATATTTTCATTGTTTCTGAAAATCAGTTGTAATTAAATTAACCACATAAACAGCACATTATAAAGGGAATGTCTCTGCTAAAAGAATAGGCTGAATTCTTCCACTGCAAAAATACTATTTTCCCATAAAGCTCTACCATGAGGATTTATAATTGGCAATTTCTCATCTAAGTATCCTATTTACCAATAAAACAAATTAACGTACTATAATGTCCCAAATATTCTATATTTCAGATTATTGAAAAGCAGACTAGGCTTTCTTCAAATTAGTTAGAATTCATGACCTTTGCTTATGAAGTCAGAAATATCTTTTATTTGAAAAAAAAAAGTTGAACTCTTAGGATTCAGGGAAATTAAAAAATTTATGCTTAGTTAAACACATTGCAGTTAATTTTTAAAATCATACAGTTTAGCAGTAGAAATGGTTGAGTGCCTTTTTTTTAAAGACCCCACTCCGGGGAAGACCAATTTGTAGATAAACAACCCATACCCAGAAGCATTGCATAGCTAATGTCTAATGTGTGGGAGTAGGTTAGAAGCAGCTCAAACTAATGAGGTTAACCCACATACTCTAATCATCCAGGCTTGCACAAAGCAGACAAATAGCACAGAAGCAGGGAGCATTCAGTTTATTTCTAAATGATTCCTGCCTTCTTTGTATTCCAGAGTGGCACCAAGTAGATGGTCAGTGTTCATTCCCACTGTTTCCAAGTCTCCTTCAACTTCCAGCATCGCATTCCCCTAGTTAATTGACTATGGGGCCATAGGCAAGATGAGTTTTAATTCAACATCAGCACAAGACATTGTAAAAAGTCACTTCCTGTTGGCTGGGAAGCTGCCTCTCATCTCCCTCCCCCCGCCTTATGCAGCCTCCTAGTAGAGGTGTATGTAGGAGGCTGCAGCCTCCCAGGGACCACACAGCCTGCCTGCCTTGGGAATCCTGAGATCCCTGAGCTCCCAGAGGGGCTTGGCGTTCTTGTTGTTATTCACTTTATAATTTTTAAAGATCAATTCCAATGTAAAATCCTTCCAGAAGTGTTTAGCCTGAAGAGGGTTGTTGGGAAAACAAGTTGAGCTTGATTAATTAGAAAAAAACCCCACACATTTTAATGAAATCTGGAGTAAGACCTCTCTGAAACTACATTTTACTTTTTGTGATACCTAGGGTGTAGCTGGAAAAGTCTTTTTTTCCCCAAAGTAGAAATATATGTATTGTTTTACACACACACACACACACACACACGAAGCCTTCAGATAACAGAAATCTATAGAGAAGAGTGTCATTCTACCACTCAGATAACAATGGTTAGTGTTTTCGTATAAAGTTTTCTAGTTTTTCTATGGCTTTACAAGCATTCAGATAATTATAGGGTACTTTTTTTAGCAGGGTCAGACTATAAATGCTATTTAGTAATGTGCCTTTTTATATAATGAACAGATACACGTTTTCACCATAATCTTTAATTGTTTCTTTGTGTTCCATTAAAAAATGTACCATTTGTGGTTATTTCCAATTTTTCATTAAAAGGATGTTCTTCCACAAATGGCTTTGTATATGTATCTGTCTGTTTCTTTACTAGGAATACTTGAAATGGACTTGTGCAAAGGAACATGAACTTTAAATTTTTTTTTGTTAACAATTGCAAAATTTCTCTCTAGAAAAGTTGTATCGATTTACCCGCCTGCCAGTATTGTGGGTGAGTGCCCACACCTCCACAACCTGGAAATCATGCAGGTTAGGAATCAGGGGTGCTTTAGAGGCGCTGTCCTACTATTCTATGTTCTTAGGGTCGTGGCCAGCTTCACATAGGTGATGTGGTTATATTCCTGGTTGCTGAAGATGATAACCATCACATAACTAGGGCATTCATTCGTTGGCCAGATGGTAAACTCTGGTTTCCCTTTTATGGTGTACTGTCATATCTTAAACCTCTGTGTTCTTCTCTCTTAGATTGAGGAAGACACGTGGCAGAAATACTACTTGGAAGGAGTCTCCAATGAAATGTACACAGAATATCTCTCCAGTGCCTTCGTGGGTCTGTCCTTCCCTACTGTTTGTGAGTAAGTGACCATTCACCATGTGCTCTTTGGCCCTCAGGGATGTGTAAGGTGGCCCTTGCAGGGAAGACACCTCACCTCTGCCCAGCACAGTCGGGGTACCCAACAATTACCGAGGGTATCCTGTGTGCTCTGTCTTGTGTGGTCAGCAGGAAGGTGGGTCATAGCGTGGTCCCTGCTTGGGGGATTTCTGCTGGCGCTGCTTTTCCCCGCAGCTCTGGGAACCTTATTCTTAGATCCATCATTTGCACTAAATTATGAACTACATTTTTCCTGCATGTCTTGAATTAGTCTTCTGCCACGTAAACACAGTTATGAAGGGTGGTAGGAACCCATGTCTCTGATTTTACAAGGATGAAAACAAATCTTGCTAGCTCCTTGATGAAAGGAATTTTAATATTTTTCAGTCAAGCCAGATCATAGAGACATCGGAGAAGCCATTATTTGAAGTGCATTTTTGATTTGCTGAGGAAATGTGGAACAAAATGTGTGGAAGAAAGCCTTGAGACAGCCCTTAGGAATTTAGCTCTCGAAATGGACAACTGTCATGTTATGCCAATGAGAAGGCTTAGCTTCTCCTTCTGTTGGCTCAGCAGGAGGGATTTGAGCAAGAGGCAGCCCCAGCCTGCCATGGCCCCTCCAAGTAGAATAGGCGACCATCTAACGGATATGACCTCAAGAGTTCCAAGGGCTCTAGACCCCGAGAAACTTCCATTATGATGATGCCTCAGATTTCCCACTTAGAATCTCACATGTTGGGTGTAAGTCAAACAGGGGCTTTGTCCCCTATGAAAGCACAGACTCCCTAGGAATGCTGAAACATTAAGCTTGATCCATTGACACTTCAGCAAAAGATTTGATAACCTCAGTCTCACTGATGAAGACCGGGAAGAAATAGGGGAATCTGGGAACGCATTGGGCTGAGGAAGAAAAGCTGTTCCCTTGAGCTGTCTGGGTGCCTACAAACAAAACCCACCTTCTGGAAAGGGAGGTCTGAAGACAGTAGTCCTGGGGGCACTTGGGCTCCTCTGTCTTAGAGCTTTCTGTTCTGTGCATAGCACAGAGGGGACAGAGCGCCTGGGAGTTTGGTGTTTACCTGGAGACTCCTGTCAGCGAACACAGCAGGTATACTCTGTCTGTCTCTGGGCCCAGACCCTAAGCAATCCAAAATGGTCTGGCTGTTTACTGAAATTTCTCACCCTGTCTCTAAGCGAAAGTTTAAACACTAAATGGACTGGAAAAGTGAATAGGTAATTGATTCGGAAGGAGTTATTTTCTGAAAATGGATGCCCTATTGTAACTCCCATGTGCTCCTTTCTTTGAGAGCTATTTCTCTTTCTGCCACAGAAAGAAGTTAACCATTCAAAGGCATTGGGTCCTGGAACATTGATGCTGTCCCAGGGGATTTTCTCCACCTTGGAGTTTGGCCTGCCTGGGATACAAAGCCCGGGAGAATTCAGGACTTTTAATAGAAGCCGGTTTTATTTTTAAAAAGTAAACAACAGTTGAGCCCTCCTATATGAGGTAGGGGTGGTCTGAGCACATTGCAAAGGCACCGATGCCCGGAGGAGTTCTATGGCACTAGGGGTATTAGCAGGGGAGTGCGTGAAGATGCCCTCCTTGGCTGTTGATTTTCCCTGGCTTGCCTGGTGTTTATATCTACCCTCAGAAACCTGCATTCCCACTGCTTCTCTTATTCTGCTCCTGGGAACCAAGTCAGTTCATTTTAAGACTGTTAACCTGGAAGGTTAGAACCACGCCCCCTAGAAGCTGTAACTGGGATACCCACAAGGTACATTTGACTCACATTTGCCCTACGCGGTATTTAATGTCTTAAAAGTAACTTGCCAATATTTCAAAATAGTGGTAATTCACATAAAATCTAGATGTCTGACATCTCTTGAATATCTGATGAGCCAACACAGGACTTGCATTTCTACCAGATGCTAACTGGCTCCAGTTTGTTAGAAGGAAAGGTTTAGTGCAGGTCCTCCCCTCTCTGGTGTCTTAAACCAGGCCAGATTTGCATTAATATCCTGGGCCTGGCCCCACAGACACGCGAGTTTGCCAACCCCAACTCACAGGGTGGTGTGAAACCTCATTGCCCTTCGGAGCTGGACACCAGTGGCTGCTGTAAATATGTCCCTTGATTGATTTTCTTGTTTAGAACATGATGTGAGCAGGAGAGAATCTTTCAGACACACCTTGTTGTCAGAGAATTTAATATTTGTTCAGCACGGCTTCTGGAATACAAAAATCCCAACTTCTGATGTGAGTGAGAACGTGTTCGACTTAGTGCTATTATTCGTTCAGCACAATGGTACAGCAGAGGTAGGAATAATCAATAAAGAAAGGACATTTAATAAGATTTAGGAACATCCCAAAACATTGAAGCTCTCCTCAAGCATTTGATTATCTGGAGGCTTAATTATCTGTGTTTTCTACTTTAAATTAAAGAAAAGCCATAACTCAAAGTTACCAGCAGTTTAATGATAACACTCTTCAATTCAGGTTAATTAAAGCACAGCCGTAATTAGAGTGTAGTGTTGTATATCACCGGGCTGGCGCATAAGTATTTTCATTACAGTAAGAATTGGCTATTCAATTTGAAGATGACAAAAAGGACGCCAAAATATATTTTAAGCTGGTTCACGTAGAAGAAAAAAGAATTGGGGAATATTCTGGGTATAATAAAGCACAGATAAAATATACAGATTTTCAGAGCAGTTTCTGTAATTATGCACCGCATTAAAACAATATGCAGCCAATAACGTCTTAAAGCATGAAAAGAAATAAATTTGCTCTTCCCCTGGGCTGGCAGAGTGCCCCCTTGCAGGGTGAGATCACTGCACGGGAGAGCCTGGAGTTTTCACAGAAGCTGAGAGAGGAGCTTTTTTTTTTTTTTTTTAAGATTTTATTTGAAGATTTCATTTATCTATTTATTTGAGAGAGAGAGAGAGAGAGAGAGAGTGCGAGTGGGGTGGGAGGAGCAGAGGGAGAGGGAGAGAGAGAATCTTAAGCAGTTCCACGCCCAGTGAGGAGCTCAGTCTCACGACCCTGAGATCATGACCTGAGCCGAAACCAGGAGTTGGATGCTTAACTGACTGAGCCACCCGGGGCCCAGGAGAGCTAGTTTATGAAAAGATAAGGCAGCAGGATCCATGGTTGACATTTGAAGTCATTTCCCCAGAGAACGGAATGGGGGGAAGGAGAAGCAGGAGGGACAAAAAGCCCCCACAAGGCCAGCTTTTTACAAACAAGTGGAGGAATGCTCTCTCCTGTCCAGTTGGGACCCACCAGCTATGTCCTTGGACTTCTCTGCACCAGCCTTTTGGCTTCACTGGGTGTATCAGCAGAAGATGCAGCTTTGTTCCAAAACCAGTCACTCATGGGGACAGAATACAGTATTATTTCTAAATATGTCATTTACATTTTCTCATTTTATCTGCACAGTGATCTTCTGGTTTATATTAATATCACTGTCCCTGGCTTATCCTGACGGGGACACTGAGACTCAGAGGATGTTGGTGCCTCTCCAAAGCCACCTAGCACCCAAGTGACGGAGCTGGGTTCTGATGCTGGGCCTGTGTAATTGAGAGCAGCTTGGGGTAGCTGCTGGATGAAAGCTGGCTAATTAAGAGTCTCCTGGGGAGTTTACTAAATGGAGAGGTTTCTAGGCTCCATCTCTCGATTTCAGTATCTGGGGGAAGTGCCCCCCAAATGTATACTTTTTACAAGCAAGTCGGGTGATTCCGATACAAGGTCTGATGACTGGGACCCCACCCCCTCCCGCTACCACCACCACTTACCTCATCCCTCCACACCATGGGCTGGACTAAACTCCTCATTCCCCACTTTGGGCTCAGTCCCTGGAATGTTTCTCTCCGATTTTAGCCTTATCAAATTACAAGTGGGCCACATGTCACAAGATAATGGTAAGATTGGGGCCTTTGTGTGAGCTTCCTTGCCGTCTTTCCTGCTTCATGTGGGTATTCTGCAATGTCCGGGGAGATAGGATGAGTCTACACGTCAGCACAGCAGGCAGACCACTGACTGCTCTGCCCCCTTCCCATGCCTAATCCAAGTCAGCATAGGAAGAAGGCATCGGGGTACTGAGCCCTGTAATGCTGAAAGCCATTGCAGGCTGGAGTGATCAGCGCTAAGTGCAGAGAAGCCCAGGGAAACCAGTATAAGTCAGAATACAACCCTCGAAGATGCCGCTTCGTCTTGTTGGCAACCGTGGTGGGTAGGTCCTGGACCTTCTCCGGGATGTCCTGAGGGTGTTCCTTTTAAGAGCCAGCAACTTCTGAGCATCTTCTTTTCATTTTGCACAGCTGCCTTGCCCCTGGGTTTGTGTGACAGTGTGATCAAGGCCGAGGAGCTTTGGGATCTGAAAGAGAAGTTTTCTGAACACCAGAAAACCACCTGCTCACTTTCCCTCCCACTCCCCACCATCCCCAGGGAAGCAAGTGACTGTGGAGGGTGAGAGGGGCCAACACCAAGCCTGCAGGAAGCAAGGAGCTGGGGTATGAGGCTGTGTTTGCCTCTAAAGGGTCTTGTTTTTTTTTTTTTTTAAAGATTTTATTTATTTATTTGACAGAGATAGAGATAGTCAGCGAGAGAGGGAACACAAGCAGGGGGAGTGGGAGAGGAAGAAGCAGGCTCATAGCAGAGGAGCCTGATGTGGGGCTCGATCCCATAACGCCGGGATCACGCCCTGAGCCGAAGGCAGACGCTTAACCGCTGTGCCACCCAGGCGCCCCTAAAGGGTCTTGTTTTTGCACGGATCCCATAGTAGGATGCTGACCTGTGGAATTGCAAAGGCCCAGGTTCAAACCCCCGTTTCGGCCACTTAGTGGATATGTCATTTGGGACAAGATAATTGATTTCTGCATACCTCCTTCCTTTGATAGTGACCAGTTGCCTGACTTTGGACTTGAAATAGAAATATTACTTATCTCTCAATACTAGGTAATATCCTTTTCACTTCTCCCACTTCTCCACTTCCCACCGTCAGTCCTGTCCCATCCAATACAATGTAAGCAACAAGAAAGAAAGGGACACCTTGTGGCATTTCCAGGTTATATTTATTCTTACCCTTTAGAAAAGTCCTGCCCGTCAGTCAGTCACCAGCCAGTCAATCAACTAGATATGTAATGAACTTAGGATACTTGCACCATTGTGCCAGGCATGGTGCCATCTCGAGAGGAACCTGCAGTTAGATCTAATAAAGTATATGCATTAAAAAATTAATAGCAATACTTGTAACGACAAATAAAGAACTCTGTTTCCCTACAGTGGCTGCCTTCAGACAGTTTGCAGTCTGGCTAAGGAAAATAATACCCACCCTCAGGGAGAACTAAGCACCCATAAGTGCTTGATGGATGAGAGTTTGACGGGTGCACATACTAGAGGACAGAGGCTGAGACTTATGGGGGGAGAAAGAGCTCCCTGTAGGCTGGAGGTGACCAGGAGAGGCTTTCTGGAAGAGATGACATTTGAACTGCACAGTGTGAGGAGATTGGATTCAGAGAAGGAATAACGAGGGAAGAGGGAATTCTCGGTACTAGGCAATCAGGAGACTGGGAGCCACATGCCACTCTCTCCACACCCGGATCTCTGAGATTTTCCAAGGAGAGCAAACTGATTTCTCCTTTAGATGGGAGGAGACAAATCAGATTTCTCATGACATGTGATGTTTTCAGGGGAAAACAGCGATAGTGTTTTTATCATAAGAACTAGTAATCGTGAGGCTGTACCCCTCTGCCTCCAGATGAGAAAGTGAGGGCAGAGGGGAGAGGAGAGAGGTGGAGAAGGAGGAGCGGGAGGAAACCACAGTTTCTGAGCTTGAGTTGCCTCAAGAATGCCATGTACCGGGGCCTGAATCCAGTCCAGTCCAGTTGGAAATGGGACGCTAGCGGCTTGATTTGATGTTCGGTACGCATAACACACACACAGTTTGCATTTTGTCTGACTACTAAATAATAGCAAAGCTTACGAAAATGCACTTATTCATGCTTTGGGCAAATGCTAATTGTCCATATCAAAGAATATAATTATTTCTAAATTCAAGTGTCTTAGGCGTGCTAGTGGAGATGTTGTGCGTGTGTATGGGTTTGAGGGTGGGGGTGCTGAAGCCTTCCCCACTCCACCTCTATCAAAGCTATTGGGAAATGAGATCTGAACAACATCTCCATGAGCATTTTAAATCACTTCCTTTTTTCTTGCTCCTGAGTCTTATAAATCCTGCTGTTTCAAATTTCCTTTAAGTAGATGTTTCCATTTCAAGAGCCTATCATTTTAAATCAAAGTTCCTAAATGTGAATCCTTTTCATTCTAGCCCCTACATCCTAAAGATCTGGTTTCCCAGTGCACGGTATTTACATCTGCATCTATTCTGATTACGTGCATCAGCCTGACATGGCCAGGGTCCCTCTGGATAACGGAAGAGGGGCCCCAATTTGGGGAGGGGAGCTGAGTTTGGAGGGCACAGTGTGGGCTGTCTCTTCTCTCCTCACCCCTCACTCCTGGGTGACCCAACTTCAGCAGTCCCCAACCACACCTTCGCATACCCTTCTTGAACACATTCGAAGGGGCAGACTCCACGAAGGGTTTCTCTGTTTAATTCATATCGGCAAGCAATCTTTCTAGTCAAGGGGGCTGATTTAATGGCAAGAACAATTTATGTCCCTCTGGGTAGGTAGAAACAGTTGGACTCTAATTCTTAAGAGCCTTTGTTCAGGAACATCTGGGTTGAAACTACTGTAGTTAACAGATGATGCTAGCAGTAAAAAAAAAAAAAAAAATAGGCATTATATAATGTCATTGTCAAATTTGGTAGACCTCTACTTAATAATTATCAAGAAAGCAATCTAACTTGTTATTACAACAGTTTTATTGCAGATTGCTGGTTTAAGACCTTTTTGTGACAAGTGGCATTTTTTTTCTGGAAAAAATTCATTTCTGTTCCCCTGTAATTATTTTCACAACCAGCAACGACTTCCTGCTTTGGACATATTGGGACATTTTATTTTAGAAACCAAGAATTAAATTGCTGCTAACTGTTTATCACATTGCAAAGGCTTTCTTGGTTCTTTCTTATACCCTCCCTCACCCTAAGTCCCTTTCTTACCCCGCCCCAGTCCTATATATGCGGAGACACTGAGTAAAGCCCTAAGAAGGACTCTAAGAATGGATGAGCAAAGCCCATTTTGCTTTACCAAAAACAATGGTGTTGATGATACAAGTAAATATTTCATCTCAGGACATCAGTTCTGAGTAGTCTGACGACAGGTTCTGGGGAGTGAACCCAAGCTGTGAGAGTCCCAAGGACAAACTGCTGTCTGGATCTTAGAATTGCATTTGCATTTCGGCATATTGATTCGAGGCCAATGTTAGGTTCCCAGAGCGTATCACTGCTATTATTTCTTTTGACATCCCTCTTTTCCCAATCTCTCTACTTCTCATGAACAAGTTAAGAGGCATCTTGTTTCATGATTTGATACTCAGCTCCCAAGCCTTCTCTGCTTAGACTTTCTTAGTTGACTACTTTTTTTTTTTTTTAAAAGATTTTATTTGTTTATTCGACAGAGATAGAGACAGCCAACGAGAGAGGGAACACAAGCAGGGGGAGTGGGAGAGGAAGAAGCAGGCTCATAGCAGAGGAGCCTGATGCGGGGCTCGATCCCATAACGCCGGGATCACGCCCTGAGCCGAAGGCAGACGCTCAACCGCTGTGCCACCCAGGCGCCCCTTAGCTGACTACTTTATCTCTTAATGTGTGCTTCCAACAACTCGAGAGATTCTGCTCTTCATTCATTCCGCATTTATTTAATCAGCATGTATTGAATGCTTACTCTTTGTACTTTGCAAAAGGCCAGGGAGACAAACCATGTGTCTTGCCCCAAAGAAGCTCAACTAGCCAGGCAGAGAGACAAGTCAGCAAGTGCTTACACACAGACCTGCACCCTGTTCACTGGCCTTGGTCTGTTCTGACCTCCTCGTACTTCTGCTGCAGCCTTAAGCCCTGTTCCCTGGACATTGGCTAACTCTCTGTGGCAGGGTCTAACAGAAAACTGTGATTTTTAGTGGAGGGGGGACATAGTGCAAGATTTGTGTTTTGTGGACGTGCAGAAGGTACTCGTTACAGCAGGGATTAAAAACTTAGGGGCCTCTATGGGGCGCCTGGGTGGCTCAGTCTTAAGCGTCTGCCTTCGGCTCAGGGCGTGATCCCAGAGTCCTGGGATGGAGCGCCATATCGGGCTCCTCCATTGGGAGCCTGCTTCTTCCTCTCCCACTCCCCTTGCCTGTGTTCCCTCTCTCGCTGGCTGTCTTTCTGTCAAATAAATAAATAAAAACAAACAAACAAACAAACAAAAAAACGAACAACTTAAGGTGCCTCTAGGCGGCAGGAGTGAGCCACCAAGAGTGAAGATGGAAGAGGTCGGATACCTGGAGAGTGCTGGGGACTGTAGCTTATTGGAGAGGATGTGTCACATGCAGAGGGGTCCGTGCTTCAAAGCTCCAGTTCCTTTCAGCCGGATAGAATGTGGCTCCAGTGTGGGCATTTATGATTTACCAAGGAAAGCTGAAAAGCTTGTTTTTATATGAAATCACCAGTTAGTATCTAATTCTGGGTTTTTAGCAATGCTATACTGACCAAGGCTCCATGCTGGGCTTCTGGCCACCACCTCATTTCCTTTGTTCTTATAAGAAGCATTTGTGCAGCACACTGCACTGAGATTTCATTTCCACTTTGGGCCTTTCTTCCCAAAAGTTATTTGACCTGGAGCGAGTTGCCCCTCTTTGGACCTCAGTTTGTCATCTCTAGGAGAAGGGCAGCCCCAACAAGTCTTGAAGGGCCCGAATCCGATAATCCACGGTTGTGGTCCTGTTTGCATATAATCGCCTTGTGGACATTACTCTGTCCTTCTCCTGTCCACCCCTTTGGCCAGTGAGTAAAGGTGGGCTTTGGGTCAAAGAGCTTCTTAAAAAGAGGCTTCTATAAAGCAGTGCAGATTCATCTTAGATATGGATTTGGAAGTTATGAAAGAGGACTCAAAGATCTCCTGGTCCACTGTGCTGGTTAAAGAGTGTGCACAAGGCTGTGTAGATTGTACTGAGTTTCCTGCATTAGAAAGCTCCTCTCATTTTCTATCGAGTTGGTAAATGGCATTGTAGTACCTAGGAACACATAATTTACCATTACTGTGGACTGCTTCTTTGCTTCTACCAACAGGATCAGGTCGTTAAAAGCAATTAAGATCCATGATCCATGAACCACAGAGTCCCAGATCAGAGTGGCCAGTCACTCATAGGATATCAGCATATTGGCCTCTTCATGATCTGTGCTAAATTAAGATCGGCCTTCTCCTTGAGATTTTGGCAGTTAGTTGCTGTTTACATTAGAAAGTGGTTACCTAATCTGGTAATTTGGTTCAACAAATATTGCATAAGCCATCTGATATTTTAAACAATTCAAGCTCCAGGAGTAACAGCCCCATAAAGGGTGTGTGTTAGCAGTGCTCTATGGAACATAAATTAAGAAGAGCATTTTTCCAGCTGTAGTTGGATACTTGGGTTGGTGTTTCAGCAAACTGCATAATCAGCACAAAGCCCAGGTCATTAGAGTCTGCTGGCAGGAATCAGCAAACCTGCAAATCACCAGGAGAGCCCAAATGCGCCTAGATGAAGTGGTCCTTTGAAATCTGTCTGTTGAAAGCAATACGGGAGACCATGATCTCACATGTAGGAGTGAGCAATTGGTCATATTTCCACTGGAGAGCATGAGGCCTTCACCAACCTCATTGCTTTTCAATTTGCATCCAGCTAAAGGCCTCCCATTTCACTTAGAATAAACTGCAGACTGGCAGACTTGTTACTGTGGCCAGCAGTCCTCCCAGACTTGCTCCTGCCTAGCTCCCTGCCCTAATCACTGTCACTTGTGGCTTTGCTCACTCAACTGCAGTCTAGTTAACCTTGTTGCTGATCTTCAGACACCCTGAGTTCCTTCCTGTCTCAGGACCCTTGCACTTGCTGCTTCCACTCCCTGGAAAGATTTTTCTCCAGATCCTCTCATTGTCTGCCTCTTCTCCTCACCTCCTGTGTTCTGTGCTCTAGCTTACCTTTTCTGAATGGTCCTCCTGGACCATTGCAGATAATAGTGCTTCCCAGTTACTCTGTTTTGTTTGGTTGGTTTTGGTTTTTTGGTTTTTTTTTATTGGAGGATAGTTATCACACTATGCTGCATTAGTTTTAGGAGCACAAATTAATGATTGGACAATTCTGTATGTGATGCTATATTTACCACAAGTGGAGCTGCCATCTGTCATCACACATCGCTATGACAATACCATTGACTGTACTCTCTGTGCATCACTCAGTCCATAACTAGAAGCCTTTACCTCCTACTCCCCTTCACCCATGTTGCCCAATGCCCTCCCCCCTTCCCTCTGGCAACCATCAGTTTGTTTTCTGTATTTATGGGTCTTCCCAGTTACTCTTTGTCCTCTTAGGTTGTTTTGTTTTCTGCATAGTGCTGGAAATTTATTCTTTATTCACTTGTATATTTGCTTATTATCTATCTCTCCCAGCACAAAAGAGGCTTCCCTGGAGTTAAAGATGTATATCCTGCCAGATGCTAGCTGGGGACCGTGGGCAAGTTACATGGGGGCTTTCTGAGCCTCAGGTCCATCGCCTGTGATATAGAGATACCAGTAGAAGTCGGAATAACTGGGGCCATCTCTCCCTCTCAGGGATGTTGAGGGGATTCAATGAGAGCACCAGCAAAGCCCCACCCCCGTGACCCGGTGCATCTTCCCCCCTGCAGTACTGCATAACCCACTCACTTCTCAACCTGTCAGTCTGCCAATGTTTCATTATCCAAAAAGTTTTTAAAACATATGCTCATTATAGAAACTTGTCACATATAATGTATGTAATTCTTTTGTGGGTGTGCTTTTATGAGTCTATAAATCTATGTTTTCACCTAATTATGTCACATTATTTGCACATTTGTATCTGTATAATATTATTTGTTAATTTTATACCTTGAAATATCCTTCAAAAAGTCATTCTGAATGCTAAAACTATATTGTACCATACTTTACTGAACCATTGCTTTATTATTGGACATTTAGGTTGCTTTTTTTTTGTTTTTACTCTGTATAAATATTACTACCTTGAACACCTTTATGCATAAATACCTCACTGGACCTTTTATTATTTTCTTAGAACCCCTGTAAGTGGAAAAAGTGCATTTTTTTTTAAAATTTTTTTTTTATTTATTTATTCGACAGAGATAGAGACAGCCAGCGAGAGAGGGAACACAAGCAGGGGGAGTGGGAGAGGAAGAAGCAGGCTCATAGCGGAGGAGCCTGATGTGGGGCTCAATCCCATAACTCCGGGATCACGCCCTGAGCCGAAGGCAGACGCTTAACCGCTGTGCCACCCAGGCGCCCCAAAAAGTGCATTTTTTGAGCTTCTGTGTCTGTGGTTCCCTGGGCATTACTATAGGGAATGCCGCATAAGTCCCGAACTCTTAAAGGAGCCACGCTGGCTGAGGAGATGACGGTCAGGCACAGATAGCACTAGGGAGCAGGCAGTTGAGGACGGGCTGAAGGAGGTTGTGGCAGACAAGGAGGTGGAGGAGTCCTGGGGACGGCAAGTGGAAGGGTGGCGGGGGCTACAGAATTGCTGCACAGAAGCCTGGATTTGATGGGGGCTTGGGAGGAAGTGTCGGGAAAAGAGAAGGCTATTGGGGTAGGAATCACCTCAGTGAAGACATGGAGGCAGGAACGAGCCAGCCTCAGAGCGGGCTGGGCAGCGGGCGAGAGCACTGGGCAGGTGAGGTGAGGCGGCTCGGATGGGGCCAGGAGTGACGGTGCCACGGTCATGTGCTGGGCAGTTACACGGAGGCTAAGGATTATTACCATCATTCCGAGCAGACAGGGGTCTGCTCAGAACAACAATATGAGCCATTTGTACAAAAGACCGAAATGGAATCCAAATAACAGGTCCAGCTGCTCCAAATACCTCCCTCCCCCTGCAGTTAACATTTTACTACCCGACTGAGTAACTAATGAATCTGGCCCAGCATAAATCCCCGGGCACAAATCCCTGCTTGGGGTCTGTGTCTAGACATCCAGACCTGAGTGCAATTTGCACTTTGAACATTCAGCGCCTTATCACTTGCGAGAAATCAGGTTTGATGGGGAAGATGGGGAGGTGTCGCGCCCACCCCCTCCCTTTGGCACAGTGACTGTGGAATGAGGGTCCCCGGGATAATGAGCGCATCAGGCGATGGAGAGGTCGTAACCGTGTTTGTTATGTGGCTCTGGACGTTCGGAAGCACTGACAGGGAGTTTCTCCATCTCGTTGCAGGCTGTGTTTTGTGAAGCTCAAGCTCCTGATGATAGCCATTGAGTACAAGTCCGCCAACCGAGAGAGCCGGTGAGTTCACCCCAGTCCAGCGGCTGGCTGACATTTACGAGATGGTGAGAGTGCTCTCAGAGCGCTCGGTCCCCCCGCTTCTTTCTTACACGTTAGTGATGTGCTTGGACCCCTGATGGGACACATCTCTGACCCTCGGGCACATCTTGGGGCATGCCCAACCAGATACCGCCGCTTCTATCGCAGACCCACCTAGGACCCCAAGCCCCACTGGGCATTCAGAAAGGGTTTCTCCAGAGGATAGGGATGAGGCATCCAGGTCTCCACCTGACCGTGCTAACTTACACTTTTCACCCTCTCTGCACAAAACCAGGGACAGGCCCCGTCTTCAAACCCCTGTTTACTGCCATGAGCACGAAGCAGGTGGATTGTGGCCTCCTTCACAGCAGAGATGGGGCAGGGCCGTGATGGGACACACCAGCTCTCTTGATAGCCAAATTACAAGCAGCCTATTGTGTACCATATGTGCTTTTCCCGGTGCAACTGAAATCCAGGTGGCAGAATATCAGCTTCATGTAAATTAGTCAGGAGAGTGGGCTCAGAGGCAGGAGCCCTCTTTATTTATTTATTTTGCACTTAATTATGGGCAGATCAGACTGATGAGGGACTGGGTCTGGTTGAAATAGATAACAGTCCAGTCAATATATGAGTTCAAGCTGGAAGAAGGAAGCATCCCGTTAACAGGGAAGTTTGTCGATGCAGGACTATATGCATTACAGATAAAATAGAGATGATTTTTTTCGCTCCCCAATTGTTATCAATGGGTTTGGAAGAAAGAGCTCATTGAGAAATGCAGGGGCCTTTGTCCTCTAAGATGACATCCAAGTTTGTTCCTAGCTATGGTAAGTCAGTCTTCCTGTGGCTGCCGAAGTGTAGAGTACAGGCCCCCTCCAACCTGTGCTAATATGTTGAGTGCAGGGCAAGACTAGGAGGTACCTGCTATCATCATCTAAGGAGTTATCATTATCTGGATGAATGACTCAATAAAGCCAGACTTCCAAATGTAAAGTCTGTGTCTCTGATAAACAAAACAAAACACAAAACCAAAAAACACTGGATTGTAAGCGAGTTAATCCAGTGTTCTCTGTTACCTTAACTACCGGATCAGATTGCTCACAAGGTCAAGCTGATCAAAGGCTAAGCTCTTTGGAAAATCCAGATCAATCAAGAGGAAATAAAAATGGTAGATTTGGTGGCCACGTGTAAACCATGGCCATGGCAGTTAATAATTATGTATAGATACAGTTTTCTTTTTTGTGTTGGCAAAATAAAGAATATTATGTGCGAAAGAATGGGAACCAGAATCCTGGCTCTTTGATGTTCAACAGATAAAGTGGGTGTTTCTGGGATTATTGCTTTCCCACATGGTGGCCAGTAGTCACCTGTGCCTGTGGAGGGGGAAACATGTATCCTGGGTTTTTGCCAACGATATTCTTCATGTTGCCACGTCAGTAAATCTATGTAATTCAGCCTTCTTTCTTTATCACTTTCGTGCATCTCTCAGAAAAGTGCCATGGTATGGGTGGTACTAGTGCGAATAGTGCCTTTTGACCATCCTGGTATAATTCCATGGCAGGAGTCTGCCCCCTGAACCTTGACCAGTCATCTCCCACCTGCCACCTTTTGGTCACAAGGAGGGAGAGAAAAAGCCTGTTAATGGTTCAGTGTGAATCTCCTGTCACTATTCTAAGAAAAATGACTAAGAGCTTTCCCTGAAGACGAAGTCTTTTCTTTGATGGACCCTCCAATGAACTCACAAATCTGAAATGTTTTCAACAAAGCCATATTTATAGATACAGATTTTTAGGTGTTTTTTTTTTTTCCTTTTAGAAAAGAGCACAAAGAACTTGTTTGGCTTTGTTTTTGGCTTTCTGTGTGCCGTTGCCAACTTTAATCCTCTCATGTGGCTTGGTCTCATTGTGGAAGCACATTGGTTCTTGTGGAAAAAGGTGTGTTGGAGGGAATGTGGATCATGCCTCCGACAAAACACCGATCTTCTCAAACACAATATCCGTGCTAAAAAGAATCGCGTTTTTGACCCTTTCCGAGATAAGAATTTTGATTTTTTTCCTTCATTGAAGAATTTTGCATTTCCTTCCCTCTCCCATTTTCTAAGTGGCTGGGTGTTAGAATTCGGAGAACCCAGCTTCTCCTCTCCCACCCCCTTGCCTGTGTTGAACTATCTCCTCGTTGTTTTACCCCATGACGCTGTTTTTCCATGCTCTGCTGAAAAACCTTGTTTTCACATGCATCCTTCAAATAATTTGAAACAAAGGTTTTGTTCCTTCTTTCCTTCTGGTGTCAGTCAATTTATTATCAAATTGTTTGATTTTAAATTCTTTTCTTGTCGTTTTGCAGAAGCCGAAAGCGGTATGCGCTCTTCGTTAACCTTCCTCCCAACCCCCACCCGCTATCTTCACTGCTAACCACAGGACTAACCATTTGCCAAGAATTCAGGAAGATAGAGATTATATATATGTATACACATACATATAATCTCATTCCCTTGTCTAGTATATATGTATATATTGACATATATACATATATTTATAGTTAAACCCCTCTCCAGCTAGAGCACATCAGCACTGAAAGTAGCATATTGCTTTCCTTGATTCTTTTGGATGACGCACTAACTTCTTTGCAGGAGACCTAAACACCCAACAGGTACAATCCCTGTGTTCGGTCATGGCACCAATGACGGGAACCAGTGCCGTCAACGTTGGGAAGGAGGTGCTCCTCTCCAGCCCCTGGTGTCTGTTTCTGTCCTGTCCTGATGTGTCTTGGTGTCCACCAGACTCTGTGGTGCCGTCTGTCTGCATACCACTTCCACATTCCCAGTGCTTCCTCCTGCCCGCGTCCGCTTTCCCGTTTGTAGAGCAGGATTCGTGTCCTTTTATCCACAAAACAGAGACCAAGCTCAACTAACACTCAACTTTTTTTATTTCCTTACACTTATTTTGTTGATAACATCTTGCATATTTTATTTCTTGGGCAGTACTCGTTACAGACTTAGGACACTGCTACCGAATGGCCAGACTATCACATTGATTTAGTGCCTGAGTACTGTTTATTGAGATGACCTCATGGCTTTATTTCTTCCCTAGTGTGCTTGGGCACATTTCTTTATGTGAAGTGTCTCCGCTTTCACCGTGTGACATCACCCTGTTTTGCTGCTGTTTTCTGTTGCATGATGCATGACCAAATCCTCATTGATAGCATTTTCTTTTAATTTTTTTAGTTAATATTTCCAGTGTAGTTTTTCAATAATGTGTTCTCTAAAACAGTATTGTTGAAAACATAAGATTGAGATGCCTTTGTGTTCATCTTCTCAAGAGTTGTTTCTCTCCGTGGTTGGAATCACTGTCACGTGTTCGTGTTTGTAATTTGTGTGTGTGTGTGTGTGTGTGTGTGTGTGTGTGTGTGTGTGGTGTGGGAATCTTTGTCGGGAACTCTTTCCAAAGTCCGATTCTTCTGTGATTTTTGGAGTAGACGTGTGACAATAGAGGTGGCTTCCTGTCAGTTTGGTATTATTGATATGATCCAACTGCGAGAAGTTACTGCAACACTTTGCATCTTCAAAGGTCCACAGTGGTCGCACCTCTGCTGTTGGCTTTTGGCCTTTGAGTCCTTTTATCTTGTGGTGGAGGCATGTTGTGACGTAGCATGACTCGTTGTAAAGTGTACCGCAAAGTGACATGGCTTGCTCCCAGAGCCAAATAGCCGCCATTGTCCTTCCCAAATGAACTATCTCTTCCCCATCCCCTCTGGCTACTGTTTTCTGTTTGTGCCAAATATATTTCTAAATGCCATTTCTCAAATCATTGTGATGGGTTCAGGCTAAACAATTCCTTGCCCATCTCATTGGCGGACCGCAGTGGCAGGCATTTGAGTCTGACCGACTGGGAGCAATCTTTACTACGCTGTCTCTGCGTGAGCGGACTGAACTCAAGTCTATTGAAGCATGGAATACACACTGTGTCTCCTACCTATGTTCTCGAAGTAGAAGTGTGTGTGTCTAGTTGTGTGGGACTCCAGCAGCATATATTTGAAGGCCCAGAAAAAATGAAAAGTTCCAGAAAGGCAATAAGATTTGAGATTTGGGGTTTCTGTCAGCTGTGCCCTAACACAGCCCATACACTGCAGGGCAGTCGTGCTCCTGAGAGGGGAAACAATTGGCTCAAAGTCCCACCCCATAGAAATCATACATGACCATGTGTGGTCAAAGAGGCCACTCCCCAGTGGCGTGATTCATCTGGGCACGGCATGAACTGAAGTCTTAGATGGTTCTTATTCCCTTGCTTTAGTTAATGAAGTCCCATTAGCTTGCTAGACACAGATATAATTATCATGTTATCAAGTACAAACTCTATGCTCATGTGACTGATAATTTTGTCATTGTTCGGGGAATGGTACATTACACCTACCAAAAATTGGGGGGTGGGGGAGGAGAAATACACACCTGTCATATTTACCCATAACGGATAAAAGATTCCCTTAAAAAATATGGTTCGGTTGGACTATTCATCATTGGTTGTCTCCAAAAACAGCAAACAAGTAAAGTTTATGATGATAGAAGAAGGAATAAGTAGATGTTTCCTAGTTGTTATGCATAAGTGGTGGAGAGAAGGAATAAATCATTTTGCCCCGTCAAGCCCCACATCTCCAACTTGACTAAAGTTTAGCAAGACATGTACAATGAAATGCATTGTAGCTTGAGGCCTGGAACTCCCCTCCCAGAGGAACCTGACAGGGATATTTCTCTGTTGAACTGAACCCTGCTAGCCAGTTCTATGTTCTGGTGTTTTCGTTTGGAAACCTATTTCAACTCCAAGTGAATGGTGCTTTCAATATTGAAATCAATTCCTCCTACTTCCCAGGTGGCTAGCTGTTTATGTATTTGTATATTTACATTTTTGTGCTTAGTGTATCTGGGAGGTTGTTAGCTCATTTGCCAATCCCCTAGAAAAGGTGCGGTGGCTTCTTTAGTAGGCCTGACTGAGAAGAATTGCCCCTCGGTCTTTGAAAGAACAGTTGAGACTACCTTTCTCCTTACTAGAGAGGAAAAGGAACACTTTTGGAGCCGAGACCCATGATTTTTATTTTTCATTCATTCCACAAATAGTTCAAAAGTGCCTATTGCATACAGGGCTCTAAGCTGGCTACTATGAGAAAATTATTTACAAAAAATAAATAAAAAATGATCATGCTTTTCACTCCTCTTTTTCAACTGTGGGTTCCCCACAGAAAATATGTATGTGTTTCCTTTTAGTGGGCGAGGAGCCAAAGAATCAGTCTTGATACAAAAGTAGTCTGAGAGCCAAAGAAAAAGAGAGAGCAAGAATCCTTGGGGAAGGAGCTACATAAGCCCTTTGCCTCCAGCTGCCACTGAACGTTTTCTGTTGAAATTAGCAAGGTCATAGAAGAAAGAGGATAATTTATATGTTCCTTGAAATGAGGGAAAGTCCATCTCTGCCAAGAAGATGTCCCTATTAGAATTCTGCTAATTGATGTATAGACTTTTGCTTAGAGATTTTCTTGATTCTTCACATGACACATCTTGAAGTTTATCTCTGATAAACTAGTGAATTAGACAAAATTGGAGCCAAGGACTGATTTAATGTGATACACAAGGAGGGAGACTTCTGGAAGTCATAAGAACAAAACAGACTTAACGTTGGATATTCTTTTAAGAGATCAAAGACCTTTGGGAAGATATACATATGCCCAGCAGGAGGTCAATAACATATTCTGAGGGTAGTAGGCACTTCTCTGGGGAAAAAATTACTTCTGTCTAGGATCCTTATCTTTTTTATATTTTCAAAAAGAGGAGGATTAACATTTTATTTAAATTTTCTAGATTTGGAATGTGTATAGGAGACTTAACGTCTACAGTATTAAAGAGAGTAACACGTTTCCTCAAAGAGTCTTTGAAACCTTGTACCCTTACATAGAGAGTATAATATGCAGTGGGCCCTGGAATCAGGGCCACATGTTTCCCTAAGCAAACCCTTAAATACATGAGCGGAATCTAGCACAGTGAAGATTCTTATGTATCTAGATTTCTTTCCTTCATTATTCTCAAGATCTGGGCTGTTTCTTTCAATTCCCACCCAGAAGGCTGCCTTAGCCTGATCTGGATGTAAAGAGATGATTTAAAGCCTCTTACTCCTCGTTAAGCCCTCTGCAAAAGAGAACGAGAAGGCACCCTGGAATTCACGTGGGCAGTGATGTCCTTGGGGGTGCTGAAGTTTTGAGGAACAGAGAGACACTCAACTCTGCAGCCAAAAGCCAGTCCAAATTAGCCCATCTCCAGATGTTGTAGAGGGCTGTAATGTTTTGGATACGGCGATCAGTAGAAAGGTCTTTCAAATGCCAATAGGGGGCCTCTTGGTAATTTATTTGCACCAAGGACAAAATGGAGAGCTGAGACCACGTGAGGGATTGTTTGCGTCTCATTTAGTTGTTTTAATAACCATGCTTACTTTTATTAGTGACCATGCATGCAGGATCTACTATGTGGCAGTCGCTCAGCACATAGTATGTACTTGAATTCTCTTAGTGACACCATAAGCTAGAGATTATTCACTCCATTTCACAGAGGAGGAGAGCGAGGCTGAGGGGCACCCACATGCCCCAGGCCAGGGTCTGAACTTCTAGACCTGACACATGCACCTGCTCGCTTAACTGGCCCTGGCAGAGAAACAGATTCGAACACAAATCTGCCTTCCATCAGCGCCCCAGATCTTTCCCCTCCACCGCACTAGCTTGACGAAAGCAGGCTCGCGGGCTATAATAAATGATCTCAACCTGCTGTCTCTGGAATGACAATCCCAAATTCTCATTGTAAGCCAATTCTTGTTCACTGTTGATAAAGAACAGAGGAAATGAAAAGAAACTTTAGGAAGCTTGCTATCACTGTCTTCCTCCCATGACACAGTGGGCTTGATCACTGGAGTGCAATTAATGAAGCACATAATGTGAAAAAGGATTCTGTGCAAGGCTTGTTTTGCACATATATGTCACCAAGACATTGATGAGTGTCAAATTTCCCCTTTTGAAGTGCATCGTTGAAATCATGATAGGATTTTTTTTTTCACTCAGAAGCTTTTTTTTTTACGCTCTTATATAAGTACATATCAAAATGTAGATTTTTCCAGCTTTAAGGAACTAGCTTCCTTAGACACCATACAGACCCAGAATTTTCCATGTATGTCCTTGTACATTATTCTGAAATGTACAGTTCTTCACCCTGTACCTTCGTCTTATTATGAACGGGATATTTTGATAAGAAGACCTGTGATCCATTCCATGGGGCCAGCTAAAGAAAATCTAATTCCATTGAAAACGAAATCCACTTTTGGCCCTTTTTTCAGTAATAGATAATGAAAGTAACAATAACCAATACGCACTGAGCCTTTAGTGCATCATCTTGCTTAATCCTCTGAAGAAAGACTCTGATCATCATCCTCATTGTAGGTGAGGGTATTGAATTTGAGGGAGATTTAGTAATTTGCCCAAAGCCAGACAGCTACTAAAAGGGGATCCTGGAATTTGGGCGCAGTTTCTGATTGCGGAGACAGGGCATACAAGTACCGCCTTACAGCAAAGGGGGTAAGAAAGTGTGCAGAGTCCAGAATTCTGCTTTTCTACGACACCACATTTAATTGGCTTTGAAAAAGGAGTCCACCTAAACTGTATAAGCTCTGACCCTTTTCGCCTCATGATCATGAGAAGTCAGAGGGCTGTTAAACCGATGTAAAGAATTGGCAGGGGGGTAATTAGGAGGTGCCTGTCCAGGGCCGCTGCCCATTGCAAGCTGTTGCTATTAGTGTGGTCTGCTGCTTCCTGATTTGTGAAGAATCTCATTGTTGCCTGTGGTTCCAGGCAACAGACCAATCATTGTGGTCCCTGTCTATTATTTAGTGTTAATAACAGTGATGACACAGGATTGGTTTCCTTCTGTCAGGTCTCGTTATGGGTAATAGTGGATGTTCTTGCGACCACAAACAATTATTTTGCCATAATGATCCACTCTGAGTCCTCCCGGCAGAACAAAAGTTCACCTGGGTCCTTCCTGTATTGCTACAGACGCATCACTCTGTTGTGGCCACAGCACTTTCCTGAAACAGTTTTGCCAGCAGTAAAAAAATTACATGTTAATTACCATCCTCCATTTTTATTGTCTTAGGCAGTTGAGGACTTCCTTTAACCTGATTCCAAGCATCTATTACCTTAAAGCCAGCTTTTCAGATCAGAGAACACCTCTGTTGTATCTATGGCTGCATCCAGAATACCTAAATTCCCTGTCCATTAAGCCCACAGCCTTTTAGTCTCTTTATAATACATTCCTGCATTCTGTTCTTGATCTACAGCAAATTAAACTTGTTTGTTTCACCCATTTATTAGATTCGGATACATATATCTCTTTTGTCAGTGCAAACACAACTTGGTCAGCTAATCTATTTATAACACTTTGAAATAGGACAGTGTCTATTTAAGTCCGTACTTCCCTGCAAGGGGAAGTTTTTTTAAGGGATAATTTGCATTTGTTTTATAATTACAGTTTGCCCCTATCAGGATGTACCAGACACACACTTATTCAAACGCTCCCATGCATTTTGGTAAAAGCAGACTGGAATCGTTTCCAACTGCTGGCATTTTTCTTTTTCACTGTTTGGGTCGATCCAAGTCATTCTACATAGGCTGCACTCGGGAGTCCACTTACATGTCTTTACCAACGTCGTGCAGATGTGATATTTGCTTCTGCATTGGTTACGGGTGTCGTGTACCATTCCCTGCAGTAATACATGTATATGTGTATGTTTCTGGATGCATATAGGGGTCCCATTAATGCTCTGTCATCTAATGGAAAATTGTTATAGCAATAGCTTTATTAGACCAATAACATTCACTGTTGACCATCAACAGAAGTTTCCGGAGGGCTACATATCAGATCAGAAGCCCGTGGTGGCAACCCCATTATACACCCCCAGCCCTGAAACCTAGATGTGCTTTGATTTCTGCAACTGGGAGTATGCCCACCTGGGAACTGAGCAGCAGAGCTTCATGATGGCATTGTCCACTTAAATATCTGGGACTGTGGACATCAAGCTCCAGACAACATCTTTGGGAAAAGCATTAGACTAGTGGGCCCCCTATAAAATTAACAGTACAGTGTAGCCTTCAAGGTTTTATTCAGAACATGACCTCACAAATATGTCTTCTTTGTTTGTTTTTGTTCACTGAGCAGTATATTAATTAATCCTGGAAACCATCTTAAGATCCAAGAAGGTACTTTAGGATTTTTCATCGCAAGCGATGCCAAAGAAGTTAAAAGGTAAGAGTTCATATTTATCTGCCTTCCTTTCTGACCCGGCCACAGACTTCTTAGATCCACCATGATGGGAATGCTTTCAATATGTATAGGGCCCTAACCCCAAAACTTCTTAACGTGTCCATGGGTATCAGTGGTGTCAAGTCTTAGGAAGAAGAGACTGCTTTCAAATGCTTCCATGAACTTCTCTTCATGTAATTGATTTCACATCTTTGAATGAGAGTAATAACGTTTTTGAACTGGGAGGGCCTAGTTCACTGCTCCTTCATTTTGCAAGGGAGGAAACTGAGTCCCAGAGAATTGAAGTGATTGTTCAGGGTCATCCTGATTCTTGATGACTCAGAACAACACAACAGAGGACAACTGGTTCCTTGTCTAGTACTCTTGACCTAATATCCAGGCAAATGTACTCGAGTATTAGCAGCTTTCTAATCTAAGTACCAAATGGAATCTCAAAAGGTTTGGATTAATTTCAGATGAAATATTCAATTATTTATGGCCTTCTAGGTAAGTAGTTGAAGTTGTCAGGTTCAATTCTTAAGCCTCTGAGGTGTAGCCCAGGATTTCATTGACCTCAATGTTTTATGACACGTTTGTTAGTATCCTTAAACCTGTTTAAGCAGCTCAGGAATCATAGGGCTCTTTGGAGAACACCATGGAATATTGTTATATTTGAGTCTATCCTATGAACTATGAAAAACTTATTAGCAGAAAATGTGGCTCCAACAGTCAGGTCACTCACTTTAACAATTATGTTACTTAAAATATTTCAAATAAATGATTAATTGCGAAAGGTCTATAATTATTTATGGAAGCCTATTGTTTTCATGCAATGAGTTCCCACTCAAAGCCAGGCCTGTGCTAAGTGTTCCACGTTCATTTTTGCTAGTCCTCAGAATAACCTCATAAGGTGAGTCTTCTAAAACCATCAGGGCTTTGGTTTCCTCATCTGTAAAGTTGAGATAAATGATTTGTCCGAGGTTATACAGCACATAAGCAAGTGGCAGAGCCCAGATTGGAAATGGTCTTTCCCTTTCCCAAACCCACACTTTCTTACCAAATTTATAAGCCAGTTCTTATGTAGAGTTTAATATGTGCAGCCCTGATTTAAGTACCAGGTACCATGAACTCAACGTCATCCTCTCAACAGCCTTGTGGGATAGGTAGCGTTACTATTTTCATTTTCCACATGAGGAGACTGAGGTGCAGATCGGTGAACTAACTTGCCCAAAGCCCCACTGCTAGTGAGTAGTAAAGCCAGGCAGTCCAGTGCCAGAGCTTACCTTCTTAATTATCTGCCAAGAGGTGAGCCTGACATGCTGAGCACAGAGCTAGCATAATTGACAGCTGATGCCTATTAAGTTTTTCCTCTCCATCCACTCCTACAAACTAACCATACTAGTTATAAAAGCTTTTAGGGGGGAAAAATGGGGTGGAGAAGCAAAACAACAATAATAACAACAACAAAACAAAACAAAACCCCCCCCCACAAAAACAAAACCAAAAAAAAAAAAAAAAAAGAAAACAAACAACAAAAAAGCCAAAAAACACAAACAAAACCAAAAAAGCAACAACAAAAAAGAAAAATTCTTTAAACTGAGCTATCTAAAAGCTTAAATTTACTAATACAAATTGGGAAAGAATTGCTATTATTCAGATGGGGACAGAAAATCTTCTTATCCAGTTCACGGATCTGACTGTTCTTCAGGAGTACCTTGAGAACTGGGTTCACCTGAGCGGAAGGGGGGATGAATGGGATGGAAGACCCCTCCACCCCCACCGGGTCCCCTGGAACAGAAGGTTGTGCTCACATCTAGACTGCGAGACACACCAGCCGCGTCTCAACCCCATGTACAGGGGAGCTGGGGAGCACAGCGGCGCCGTAGATCACGTGTACCTCCCAGAGAGCAAATAGAACATGAAGCTCCCATTTGTGTAATTCTATTTCCTATTGCATCTCTCGCTAATGAATGTCACAAATACCAGGCAGTCCAAAAAACAAATTACCTCCTGTATTAGGGAGTGCAATATGTCTCATTTCAGTGCTTTATGGTATTCACATATACATGCTGACACAATCAGCTACAACAGCAGCCTGTAATTTTCCGTCGTGTGTGATGTGTCGGAGCAAATGCTGTCAGTTAGGGGATTTCAAATAGATGAAGACTGCAGAAAACCACAGAAAGGGCCTTGGAGATTTGAATGAAACGAAACAAGTTTTGTAAAAATGAAAAAGCTGATTCTGATGATCCAGGATTGAGTGTGTACCTCTCCTACAAAAAAGCAACCAAAGAAGTTAACGGATTTTAGCTCACAGAAACTTTCAGATGCCGTGTTTTAGGAAAAGAGGAGTGAAAGCATCCATTCCAGTCTTAGAAAGGTCACTTTGGGGTGAACATTCGGTCTTTTGTCCCCTGTTCCTTGCCACTAAATGTTTTCCTTTTCAAATGACCTTGGCCCACAGTCTTTGATGTAGGAGTCACAAAATGGTGCCCCATTGACTCAGTTTGGCTTGCAGACAGAATTCATTTGATTCACAATTTTAACAAATAAATGAGTTCCCAAGAGGAAGACATCATCATCTTTTATTGTAAAATCCCTATTCCTGGTTTCTCCTGAAAAACTTGCAGATCTAGCATTACTGGGCAATATTCTCACACTCATTCACCCATCAAATGTCTTCAGGTCACTCACTTTCTAGAATATTCTGTACCAGGTGCCAGAGAAGCAGTAGTGAACAACGAAGTCCTTGCTCTCAGAGGCTCATGTTCTAGGGGGAAGAGAATTGCAGTTTTGATTATTTATGGGACATTAACCAAAGAATTAATGCAGTTGGGTCACCGATCTAGATTGGGCGTAAGTGAAGGCTGCTCCGAAGGAGCCACATTTGAGCAGAGATGGAGGTGATGGGAAAGAGCCCATCATACAAGGATCAGAAGGGAAGAGGAGACAAGGTGGGGACAATGTTGTGTGCAGGGAGCCCAGGGAAGGAAAGTGTGTCTGAGGGAGTAGTGTGGGATGACGAGGTAAAAGAGAAAGGCCGGGCTGGCTCCCGTAAGACTTGATAGAGGGGTTGGGTTGTTATAAAATGGAGTCATTGATGGTTTTAAGCTGGGGGTATTGTAGTCTGATTACCTTATTGAAAGGTCTCTCCCCTCCATTATAAAGAATGGGATGTAGTGCAATAGGGGAGGGGCCCAGAGACGGGAGACTGCATAGTGTAAGCGAGGGGCAGTAACGTGGGCTAGGCTGGTGAGTGGAGGTGCAGAGAAGGGAGACTGATTCAGAATATATTTTATTAGAGGATCTATAGGGCCCACTGGTGGACTGCAGGTAAGAAGTGAGGGGGAAAAAGAGGAATCAAGAATGAAGCCTAGACTTGGAGCTTATGCAATTGGGTGGATAGGGGTTCCCCACCTTACTGAGATGGGGAAAGCTAGAAGAGGAGCAAGTTTGGGGTGTAGGAAATTAAGACTTCTATTTGGCTATGTTAAGTAGGCGATATGTAACTGAACATACACATAAAGATGGTCATAAAGGCAGTTAGAGCTAAGATTCTGGAGTTTGGGGGGAAAGATGAAGGCTGGAGGTGTCAGTTTGGGTGCCGTATCAGGGAGGGTCCTGGCCAGAAACAGATGACATACCTAAATGAGAAAAGAGAGGAGAGTTTTATGAAGGGACCATATAAAGTTGTGGGCAGAGAGTTAAGGAGAACCGACAGGGGATGGCAAAGCACCCCAGAGCTAGCAACAGAGGTGAGCCATTCTCAGCCCTGAATCTACAGAGTCCAGGGGAAGGAGAGCTATCAGAACCTGAGAGAGAGGTTGTAGCGTACGAAAGGCTGCCTGGCAGGAGCTGAGTCCTCTGTAGTGTGGAGATGTGGCCACCACCAATTCATGACCCAGCAGGGAGGAACTCTCCCTTCCCATCCTCCAGTCTCCTGCTGGCTCTTCCCATTGGCCGAACACAACAGGAAACCAGAGGACAAGGAGACCCTAAAGACCAGCTTTCCAGGGTATGGATCTGGTCTTCTTGATGGTGCGTGTGTTAAGGTCACCAGCCAAGGGCCACTTGGGGAAGGGGTGGGGTGAGCAGAAGAGGAAGTGGGAAGGAGAGCAGAGAGGATTGAGGTGGAAGGAGGGCATATGCAGTAGGCCTGAGGGGTGTGAAAAGTGCTCTGGAATCCATGGCCGTGGATTTGAAGTGAGATCAGGCAGCAGAGTTGTGTTCCCTCTCCTGAGCTCAGCTGCTCAGGTGCAGGTGTGCAGTAAAGTGGGGGCTTTGCCAGGTAAGTATGAGAGAGACAGAGATGTGTGGGGAAGAGCATGGTGCTTGCAAAGAAGTGCCACTTGGCAAAACTCAGCTGGAGCTTAGATACTGTGCTCCTTCTGGGTGGGGGAGGTGTCTCCAGGACTGCAGACCAGAGACCCCACCCCCACTCACCCCCCCCACCCCCGCCCCGCTCCCTGGCCCCATCTCACTCGTTAACTTTACCTTTATTTTCAGAATCTAGCTTTAATTCATGAAGTAATCCACTTGATCTTCTCAACGATCTACTCAGACTTATCACTATTTCATCATCTCTTTATTAGAGATGTCTTTAAGACCTTGAGCTCTGGAACTAGGCTGTGTGGACTTGAATCCTGGCTCTGTGTGACCTTGGACAGGTCATAGAACCTCCCTGTGCTTCAGTTTCCTTATCTATAAAACAGAGATAATAATCATTACTCCTTCAAAGGGTTGTTTGAGGATCAAATTCATTAATTCTTAGAAAGTGCTTAGAATAGCTCCTGGCCTATAGTCTGTGCTCTATAAATGTTCCCTGTTATTGTTATTGTTACTATATGTAGGAGCATCAAGTGGGGGAGAAAATGGTGGAAACAAAATGGCTTCCTCCATTCCCCTTTCTTAGTCACATTGCCACTCAGAGCAAATAGTCAGCTACCTTTTTTCTTTTCTTTTCTCTTCTTTTTTCTTTTCTTTTCTTTTTTCTTTTTTCTTTTTTTCTTTTTTGCAAGATGGATGAACACTGGTATTTAAAGAAATAGTGATTGAGAAGCTAGGGCAGAAAGAGCATTGGGCTTAGATTTAGAAGTCCTGGGGCCGGCCAAGCCCAGCACAGGATGACTTTGGGCAGGTTGTGACAACCTCCTCAATTTACAGATGAGGACACTGAGTCTTGGGGACCTCCAAAATCTCTTCCAGATCCCAAAGTCTTAATATTGGTTTCCCCCTGATGCCAATCATGTGCAAGTCCTGTGAAAACATGAAGGAACCTAGGAATAGAACAGTCAAGAGTTGTGTTTCTTTCTTTTTAATCTTGGTCAAGGGAAGACCATGTTTATCCCTGGCATTCAATTTCACGTTGGGAGTGGTGAAGCCAAGGATTTTGTTAGTCCCCATACCCAGAGCTTGTAAGGTTGTTCCAGTGAATTTTATCCCAGTAATCCCTTGTCCCGAAAGGATATAGGCCTCCAGTGCTGTTCTAGGTCCTATGCGTTCTGTGCTTGAATGATCTTGTTTTGTCTCATCCAGAATATCTTTGACACAGGCGATATGCTTGGTAATCACAGCTTGACACTTTAGTTAGTCGAGGAGGTTTTCTTGTTGGTTGCTTCCACTGGGTACCCAACCCTCGAGTGCTCTCTGCCCACCCCGTTGCAGTGCTCAGCTGAGCTGTGCTTTACCATGAGAAGAAAACCTCCATTTATTACATGTTCTCTGGGCTGGAGAGTGTGGGAATTGGTTCTTCCAGTTTGAGACCAAATATGGGCTATGAAATGCCAGAAGAAATTTGACAGAGGACCCCTTTGACTCACCACTTTTGTCTTTCCCTGCCCATCTTCCTCCTTAACCTCTCTCACTTTGGAAAGAAATGTGCTTTCCAAGTGACAAGGCTAATGTGTTTATTTGACGGTGGAACTTGATCCTTGTGGCCCCTTCGATAAATATCTGACCAGACGGCGAGGGTTTCGCGGACGGATTCAACTTCCCCACCAAGGGCCTGGGGCTGGTTGCCCGCGTGTTCTGAAGAGCAGCACTGAATGCTGTGCTCAGAAACGAAAGACGAGCCAGTAGACCCAGGCTGTCCCATCGGCAGCCATTCCCCCAGTTCCTTTTCAAAGGAAAGTTTATTAAAAGAAGCACTAACTCAAATTGCAGAATCCTGTGTTTGAAATAAAAGGTCTTGCAACAAACATTTCCGTCCGTAAACGTCTAAACCTTTCAAAAGATGAAAGGAAATTAGTGCTGGCGTGTTTCATTAATTTGGCATCACGGCGGAGGAAATGTGGTGCTCGTTTCATTCGGGCGGATTATGAAACGTGTCAGTTTTTCCATTCTCTTTCTCCAGGGCATTTTTTTACTGCAAGGCCTGTCATGATGACATCACAGATCCCAAAAGAATAAAAAAATGCGGCTGCAAACGGCGTAAGTAGTGTTTCTTTCCCCCTCCCCCTTCCCTTTCCCCAATTCTGTTTCCCTTCTCCTTTTCCTATTAAAGAAACACTAAACATCAAGAGGTTTCTTGAATATGTTTATGTTTCACCCAGCAGTTTAAAGAGACATGAAAAAATGCCTGTCCTCACTTTATTAGAGCAGAGGATGAAAAATCACCACCATCAACACCTTTGAGTGAACCTAGTGCCTACCCCTCACCTCTGGACCCTGAAGGGAGGCTGTGTCCACTTGAATGTAGTCAGATGGTGTATGAAAAGGAGGACAGCTAAGACCAAGGAGGAGGGAAGATTTTTGCATAGTGATTTCCAGCGGATGTGGGACCACCAAGTGTGAAGAGGGTTATACTAGGGCTGAAAGGGAAACTGAGTCCGAAGACGCTGTCGCCCAAATGGGAGCTGATTCTCTTTCCATTTGGGACTGCGGCAAGGTTTGATACCAAGATCCCGAGTTTTCCCTTGTAGTACCCTCAGGCTGGCCCAGGAAGAGAACGTGGCCATTACCAATCAGCTTTATTTGCCATTGCTCCAATAACCAACCTCAAACACCATTATTGCTCCTTGGGGTAGACCCGATCGGGCTCATTAGCTTCTGGCGTATCCTGTCTCAAATCTCTTCCAAAGCAGCTTGTCAATAGGACCTCTTGAGAAAGATATGGTAAGTCAGGAAAGTTGAATCATGAGCTCCCGAGAAACCAGGACTTAAAGTAGGCGTGCCTCGAGAAGGCCATGCCTCTTGCAGCAGTTGCGTTGCATTGCCTAATAGAAATTGTTCACGGCCCTAAAGAAAACAATAATAATGATGCCTTCCTTCCTATGGTGACTTGGTGTTTTTAGACCTCCTTATTTATGATCATTATTTTCTTTGATCCTCACCCTAACCCTGGGTAATTGTCAGGGGATGTTATTAATTCCATTTTACAAAAAGAGGAAAGTAAGTCTCCAAGTTTAGTGGGAGGATGAGATTGCTAAGAGTCACGCAGACCCACCAGACAGGGGTTTAGTCTCACCCACAGGCCTTCCCATGCTGTGCACTTAGTGCTCTAATCATTTTTGCAAGAGAGAAGGGCAAGGCAATGACCTTGGGTGTGATGAGTAGAGCACAGTTATGAAAGATTGCCCCATAAAATACTTTTTCAAAAGCGGAAACCAGATAGAAAAGCACTATTCCTGGGATATGCCAACCAAAGCAAGGGCTTTTTTCACTGCATTCCCGAAGGGGGACACAGTAACCCCAAACCAGTAAGATATAAATATTACTCTGCTGGGGCGTGAAGACGCTCGGTCTCTTAGGCAAATCCCCATGGGAGCATTCTTGGTCCAGAGCAGTTTCTGTAGAAATCCTCAGGCTGGTTCCCAAGTTTGGGGCAGCTTAGGCCCATTGTTTTGCTTTCTCTGCTGACTGAATACACATGGCTCCATTCCCCCCAGCTCTGACACCTTACTAAGATGAACATTTATCAAGGTCACAGTCAAAGAGATGCTAAGTTCTTGAGGTCTAAGAATTCTCTGATTCTGATAACCTAAGGGGAGCATCTAAGGGTGTGTAAGGCCCAGAACAAACCCACTGCACTTCCAAGCCCCCTGAGTCATTGACACAAAAGGCCATCCTTATCAGGCCATCTAACCCAGCCCTTCTTGGTTGGTTGTGAACACAGAAACACAGCTTGGCTGACCAGGCATCCCCCAGATCATTTCCATCAGAGGAACACAGTACCCCAAAGTGGAAGGAAATGAGAGTAACAAATACAAAAGGGTCAACTCCTTTCTAGGAAGCTCTTGTAGCAGAGGGGTTGGGAAATGCAGGAGAGTGCCAAGGCCAATTATTCATGACCAGATATCTGCCAAAGAACCTGGTCCCGTGGGGTACCACTGAAATTGACTTATTGATTAGCCATCCACATATTGCTGAGTACTTTCTTTGTGCCACGTGGATTTTTGGTGCTAGGGATAGAGGGGTGAACAAGGTAACATCACTGTTCTCCTGAAGCCTTCACTTTAATGAATGGAGACAAAAAATGATCATAGAAACCATTAAATGCAGATAGAGGAGGCTGCCTGAGGGTATGGGGAACTTGTCAGGATTCTGCTTTAGCCAGAAAGGTCTGGAAGGCCTGTCTTGGAAGGTGATATTGAAGCTGAGACCCTGTCCAGGTTGGCTGAAGAGCAGGGGCAAAGGTCAAGAGGCAGGAATAAGTTTGAAGTGTTGGAAGGAAGGAAGGAAAGAAGGAAAGGCCAGTGGGGCTGGTGGGACTGGGAAGAGAGTGGAATGAAACAAGGTCAGAGAGGAAGGCAGGGGGTAGTCCTATAACTGATACAGCCATTGGGAGATTTTGAGCAAGGACACAACATCATCAGTTCCTGTATTAGATGGTCTCCGTGGTGACTGGAGAGAGAACAGCCTCCAGGCAGGCAAAGGTAGAAGGTGGAATAATGGAGAGAAAGTGTTTCTGACCCCTGCTCTGATACTAGAATGTTCCTCCTAGGCACTGCAGTGGAACTCAGCAGAAAGCTTTTAAGTCCCTAGGGATGAGGAAAAGGCCTCTAAGATATTGTTCCACTCTGGTTCCAGGCAAGCAAACAACGGCTGACTTTAACTTCATCCTAGAGGGAGAGGCACATAATTACTTGAAATAATTTTATTCTCTTCCTTCCCCTTAAAGCTGGTTCAGCCAGTGAAGGGTGTGATCTCTCACCATGCATGGCATGGATTGCCATGGAAGGCCTGTCTCCCAAAGCCAAGCCAGTGTGATAGGGGTCTTGCCCCTGTCTGTCTGTACTCCCTTCCCTCTTGGGCTCTTCATCTCATAGAGGCCTCTGGCTGTGAGGTTAATGTTTGATAACAATCAAAATTGTCCAAATATTGCTCTTCCTGATTAAAAGGCCACAGCAGCCTGTGTTATAGATGGCAGGATGCAGATGTGCATGTGTAAGGGTGGTCAGAATAAAGTGAATTATTAAACACGAACCTCCCCATGCATACCAGGGAAGTCAGGAAATTGGGGAAGATAGGTTTTGGTTGCAAAGAAACTTTCATTAGAAGGAGCTAGAACTGTGACTAATGCATTGGGGGCGGGGGGGTTCCTGTGCCTCAGAGTGCACATTGCCCGCGCCCTAAGTCAGAGAGGGCAGCTCACTCACACAGTCATTCATCCAAACCTTTTAGGCCAGGTGTTGATAATTCACCCTAGACTGATAGACCTCCATGAGAGCAGAGCTGATGACAGTCATTGGTCTTTATCCGTACCTTCCTAACCCTCCCCTCCCAACCTCGCTCTTCTCCTTCCACCCCCACCCCCACCTCCCCATTCACTTTGAACATTTCATGCCATACTGTCTGGAGAAATATCGAGTGTGGACGTTCCATTTCTGGAAATCCTGTGGTAGTATAGTTTAACTTTTGCATTTCTTTCCATTTCTTCATAGCATTCCATCAAGGAAGAGAGTCAAATTCAGCTGTCTGGCCAAGGAGCAAGCTCTCAGAATCTACTATTTACCCATTTTCTTCTTCTGTGTAACAAACCTGGTCTAATGATTTACATTTTTCCCCCCAGCCTGTAAAAGTTTGCCAAAGGGTGGACTCCCAGGGGACAAGTCATGTCTGAATTGATGTGTTTGAAGGAATTTTCTTGAACTTCTAATCATTGACATATTTTTGATTTATTTTTTTTCTCTTTGCTGCCTTGGAATACGGCCCCTACTCTATTTTAACTGCACACTGGTAGTGATATATTGTGAGTAAAACGGGTTCCCAGTAGCCCGGAGTCCAGTTCCCTCTGTCTTTCTCTAGAAGAGATACTTCTTTTATTTTCTGTATAGTTTCAGTTTCTTTTTTTCTTTTGGTATTTATGTTGCATGTAGCAGTGACATCATGCCCCAACTCCCTCATCCAACATGGTCTACAGAGTAGCCTGGAGCTGGAGACCCCCCAAGAGCAGGGAACCCGCCCCCCCCACTCCGTTCATCTTCCCACCCCCCAGCCTCTTGCCAGCTTCTGGCACTGTCTTATTTTTCCATCTGAAAATAAGACCTTGACCACAGTGTTTCTCTCGAAGGCCTTGTCTTGGGACCTTTAGGGGACGCTGAGTAGGCTGAGGTAATTACCACTATGGTTGTAGATGCCTCATCAACTGGGGGTCATTGTCATGCTTGCCTTTGATAAATTAGACCTGATTTCTGCTACTGAGCTTGAATTCCTACCCTGAAGGAGACACATATGCTACATATATATTCCTGGGTTGTGATATATATATGATATGTACCAGTACTTTATATGTAAAAATGAACATTTTTATATATAAGCATAGAGATATTTTATAGAGAGAACGATGTATTTATTACAACGTATGTACCTCTCTATGCAAGAAAGTGCTTTCTAGAGGATTAATTGAACGCCAAACTTTGGGATTGTAAGTATCTTAAGCCACCTTACTGGAGATAAGTATTTCCACAGTGGTAATTATTTCCTGCAGCCTATGAAGTTCCCTTGCTTTAAAATAAAGTCTTGCTTTCAATCAGAACCCACTAGGACATACCCAGTTCGGCTGTGGGTGTTAGTCAGGCATCTTGGAAGATCCATTTACTTGTTGCAGGCGGAAAAGATGGCTCAAGGACAATGTTCCATTTCGTTAGTGAGCTATGGAGAGGTCCCAACAAGCAACCGTTAAGTCTCTGAGCCCCTAACTTACTCACAGAGTAGGACCCCTCTCACCCAACAAGATGTGGCCGTTTCAGGGCCAGTGTTTCTGTGTGTGACTCCGAGCAACGCTGCCTTCAGTGGCCCCAGCCGTGAGCGTCGTCGGGTCTCTACGCATGTACGTGAGACTCCACTGAAAACGAGACCCACCCCGCAGACCAGTTCAGTCCAGCGGTCCTGGCATCTGGAGATATCGCCGCACTCAGAATTCTCCTCGCCTTTGCACCATGCAAGGGGGTCATCTGATTCTGGCTGCTCTTCGGAGTTGGAGGCTACAGACTGCTCAGTGTACAAACAGAACACTTCAGTGACGTCTTCAGTCCGTCACGCAACGCTGCGGAAATGGAAGCTCTGTGGCTCCCTTTATCAGCAGAACGCCTGGAAGGATGGCTTGAGGGCATGTGCCACTTTCACACCTGCAGAGGTGCCTCCTGTACCTCGTGATCCTTCAGAATCAGACAGAAAAGGGGATGTCAATCCCCAAACAACGCTGGTGCCAAATTCCTCTGCTTTCCACAGCCGTGGCGTGGTGCAGAGGGCAGGGTCAACTAGTTCTGTGTACTTAGTGCCACTGACATTAACTAGCTTCTTCTTTCCCCTCTTTCTGTTCTTGGAAAACCCACCTGGAAGATCCTTCTTCTCCCTGCAGAAGCTACGAGGAGGAATTTTGCTAAGTGAAGAAAGACATCATTCCTCATTTACAGGACTGGAAAGAATGCTCTCTGATGCCCAGCGTCCCATCAAACTAATGTCTCAACTCTGTACCTCGGTGGACTCTTTTGTTCCATGGATGCTTCTAGTTCTAATTTTAGTTCTGCTGAGCACATGAAGAGCATTTTCAGGGTTCGGGCTTGGAATTCATCCTTCCTTCCCTGGATTGATTTTAAACATGTCATTGCTATCTAAAAAGTATCCTTGAACTGAAAAGGCGGATTATTTTCTTCTTCCATGCTAGTCTGCCTTTGAATTTGCTCCATTTGAACCTAGAATACTTTTTCTCCAGCAGTTGGAAAACTCCACCTGAGCCTCTCAGTCCAGCGCTGCTTTTCCTGCCCCTTCCAACCCACCCTGGAAATTAAGATTCTGCAGTTGGAAATTGGCTGGCAATTTGGTTGCTGATGCAGGAGGCAGATGGTGCTGAGCACAGGATGGAGTCCAACTCCCTCTTCATTCCAGGCTTGGCTCGGAAGGGCTAACCGGCAGAGAACTGGAGTGTGACAGCTGATTGTCAGTTTAATGCAAGGAAAGAGCAGTAACGGAGCCACGTCCACATCAGCCACTTCTCTACAGGTTTCTTTTCTTGCGATCATGACCCTTGAAAATAGAGGAAAAGTGGTCCTAGAGTAGGTCTGAGAAATCCCCCATTTTTAAACACTTACGAGTAAACAGATAGCTTTGATGATGTCCATTAGGGAAATACTTTTATTTCATCTCTACAATTAGCACTAGGAAGTCATAATGGAAATATTGGATAAATACCACTTCATTGTGGTGAAGGAAAGCACATAAAAGCTTCTTCTCAAATTGTAAAAGGGCTAAGACAGAGTTCTTTGGAGGAAGGTGAGACCCAGGGTCTCATTCTTGGCAACCACTTAACCTCTTTGAATTGGTGGCACCGGTCCAAGAACAAGAACCTTGCGATGTGGGCCAAAGAGAAAACAGAGTCCCCGGAGGCTTATATTTCTGCTTTCCCAGAGTTAAGCTGGCCTATGGGGCCAATTAATTGAGCATAAAGTTCCAAAAGCCCTAAGATGGAATGACAAGTAGCTACAGTGTTCACACCTACCAGAGACACACTCTTGTCTGTTTCCTGTCTCAGGACCCTTAGCAGGGCTTTGAGGGGACCCAGCCAGCTGCTGCGGAGGTGGTCCCACTGCTGGCCGTGGCGGCAGAGCCAACATGTTTTCAAGTTGCCACTCTTGAACCAACTCCTAGAATTCACCGCTGCCCCCTAAACACCCCCTGTGAATTGTAAGAACCACTGAACTGAAATGACACTGCACACAGGGTCCCCTTTCTGCTCCCGTATAGAGAAAGGCCGCTAGTTCAGGTAGTCTGTTGACTAGCTGCCCTTCCGCACGGATCCACTAGATGTCCTCATAGTTCTACTTTGCATTACCGTTGAAATCCTGGGGAAAATTCCCTTTTCTGAGGCTTGGGGTTTGGGAGGAGAGCGTGGATAACTATGTGAAAAAGAAAATCAGCAAACACCAAAGGTGAGAGGGCACTTTATGTGTCCAGGGAGTAGATTAAGAAACTTATTTCTGGTTTAAATAAATACTGAAACTTTCAAAGTCGCTCTTTGAAACCTAACCTTGAGAGTTTTAAGTGGCACTCTGATATCTGAAATTAACCTTCTAACCTACACCAGCTCTAGAAAAGGAAACAGTCATGGGGAAATGGAAATAAAACACCAGCGGTTCTGAATTTCTGTGATTTGCTAAAACAAAACTGGAGGATTAGGAAGCCAGAGAGAGTTGAAGGGGACAAGGGGTGGTGTTTTCCAAATCAGGAGAGCAACGACTTAATTTTGATATAATTTTATTTTACAACTTGAGAGTATAATTTTACACACAGTGTCCACATCCTCTGGAACAGCTACCACCATGCGGGCAAATGCTCAAGCGTTTTTAGTTCAAGCCCTTGTTCATGACTCATCTAAGGGCCCAGAGGAGGGCTCTTCTTGGCTGGGACACACATCCTTCAAGCCTGATGAATCGCTCCACCAGAAGGGAGGTCAGATGGGCCTTACCTTTTAAGAGGGTGGGCCCGGAAGTGTAGAGGTGAAGACATCTTGGGGGTGGGGGTGTCAGTGAAAATGGACTATTCCAGAAGTAGAGCGAGAGAGCCGCCCTCCCAGTCGGTGGCATCTTGGTCTAGACGTTGTAATTCACAAAGGTTTGTCAACACGTGGGGCTCAATCATTTTTAACTGTTTCTGTCTTGTCTTTGAGCCTCTCATTGATCATTCTTGCTGGTTTTTTTTGTGGTGGTGCTTGTTTGTCTTTTGAGATTTCTATTTTGTATTTGGTGTGAGTGTAAAAACGATGACTGGGGAGGAATGACGAGTAATAGCATGTTTGCTTTTTTATGCATATGCTGCTTTGGAATGTGACTGCTTATAATTAACATTTAATCTTCTTATAGCAAATGGTTTTTGCTGCTTCGATTACCAGTTTCAGCCTGTTCCTGCATGCTAACAATATGAAATTTTAGAACAATGCATGGTCTCCAGAACAGCCAGCAATAACCGTTGTAAACAGTTCCTGAGAGGCACTGGGTTGAAGTTGTGTTTCCTCCTGAAGCCCCTTATCAAGTACGAGGTTTAAAATCACCCATTATGATGGGCTTACCTCTGACAGAATCGTTTCAAAAGTTATTCCGCCTCATCCTCCCTCCCCTTGTCCTTAAAGACAATATATATGGAAGAACTCTCTTTGCCTATAAATGTGTCAGATTCTATTGTATATGAACCCAAAATGGCAGTATGGAAATGAAAACCAGGGACTGTTGCTAATGAGAAGCATAGCATTTCAGATTTTGTTGGGCTTCTCTTCTGCTACGGCATTTGATTAAGTTTTTTTCAAAACAATTTATTTACAGTGAAACAAAAATTCTTTCTGTTTCCCTCCTCTGTGTAAATAACAAATATTTCCAGTAAAAGAACCGAGCCAAAAATAAGTGAGTGGTCTACAAGTTGTCCATCAGATGTGGATGCATGTAAAATAATTTTATTTTTGTGTCTTCAGCTGAAGACTTTCCCCTTTCTTGACTCCAACCACGACCATTTGGGGTGTCTGGGCATTCATGCCGTGCCTTCTAAAGTCTTCCAATACAAATGCTATAGTGGAACTTTTCTTTCTTTTTTTTTCTTTTTCTTTTCTTTTTTCTTTACTTTTTTTTTTTTTTTCTTTTGATAAAAGCTCAGCTCAGGAATGATGAACCACGCATTGAAGAGGGCTGGGGCTGCATGATGATCTGAACGACCAGCTAGCTAGGATGCTAAAAGACCATGTCACTAAAAATGGGAGCCAAGTTTACAGGAACGGATCTCTCATTCATTTCCCCCAGTGCCTGTTCTTCACAATCATAACGTTACCCCTGCTTGACAAATATACTGTATGGCAAGTCATAAAGGTCTTAGAACAGGACTTGACCCATTTGAGAGATTTAAACCCCTCTTCCTGGTGACTGTAACATTCAAAGAGGGCAGAACCACAAGCCATATTTTAAAGTAAGAGTGCAACCATTCTCCACAAAGAAAAAGAAAGAGGGGGAAAAATGACTTTTAAAATGGAAGGTGTGGGCGCAGGGAATAACACCTCTCCGGTTCAGGCTTACTATTCGGCTGTGAGGCTTGGAATAAATACGAGTTCTTCTGCAATCCTGTGAGAGAAGCAGGCCGGTTCATGCTAAGTGATAAGCAAACACGTTTGCCTGTTGTAGCATCAAAATGGGCACAAAAAAGCTCCTCGTACTGAAATATAAATTGGCTTGAAGGATAAGGGTGATGTGTCTTGAGAACCACTAGGGTGATGTCCGGAGAGTTTTGTAGGTCAGCACTCAAGATGGATCCCCAGGCAGGCCAGATCCTACGATACCAGCTTTAGAAGAGCTATCAGTGCTGCACGCAAATACAAATAAGATGTTTTACGTCGGACCTAACCTCTTATTCATGCTTTATAATCTCTAATCTATTCTGGCCAATATTTTGTGTATAAGAAAAAATCATGATTAACCAATAGCCCGATGGCTTTCTGAATTTTCGTTGGGTGGGGAGAGAAAAGCAAATGGGATTTTCAGATTCTCCCAGCTTTAAGCAGAAAATACACCCATGAGTAGCTAAATGCATTCCAATAGACCAACATCTCATATGCTTTTGGTGATTTCTTATTTGTGAACTGCCTTTAATGTCAAATACGCAGCGTTAGCCTTGAGTAGCTGCATTTCTTATATGGACAGATTTGGATATTTGTTCTGTCAAGAGTACATTTAAATTCCTGTAGGCATCATGTAAACTCACTCTGGGGGAGTTCAGCAGAGGCATCCTCAGATTCTATATTAACATGTAATCGTTTCACATCTAATTTGATGAAAGCTTGTCCTAGGCTCTGCCTAATGCCCAGAAATGGATGGAAATTAGAAAGCCTACATATTAGATATTTTGCATCTTGCAAAAACCATTTATTGTACCAAATAAGCAATTAATTGATTGGCTGTGTGTATATTTTGACCTCCTGTATTAATTGCGCCAGGGGAAAAATGTTGGTTACATTTTTGCTGTCTCTAACGTGCTCTTCTTCTCATCCAAGAACCCGATTGTAATCAGCCATGCCCGCTTCCTGTAGTCACCTGCTTTACCTAGGGGAGAAAAATAATACACAACAGCCTTGGGGGACGATAAAGGCAATTTATATTTTCGCTGCTTTTTTTTGATGTACAACCAAACTGTTACCAGCAGTCACTCTGCATTTTTTTTTTTCTGGGTCAAGACTGTTAATGTGAACTAAGACCTGTGTTAAATCCCTTTAGCTCCCTTCTAGCTGCCTTGCTGTGTGTGACCTTGCCATTAACTACCGCTCTTCCTCTCCTCCATCCAACCACATGGTGATAGCCAAGATGTCCATCTACAAGAGAATGAGACGGGCATGTTGTTTTGATTGCGGACGTTCTGAGCGTGACTGCTCGTGCATGTCAGGCCGTGTGCGTGCTAACATGGACACCCTTGAGAGAACCTTCCCACTTTCTTCTGTCTCTGTTAATGATTGCTCCACCAGTTTCCGTGCCTGTAAGTTTGACCCCGACACACGGAGTTCCGTGTCTGTGCTGTCTGTGGTATCATCCCTGTCTTGTGTTGTGTGCCCTGTGGTTCTTGTGAGTCCGTCCGGCTGATGTTTTCTTCCCAGTGTGACCTTGTATGTGGTGATGGATATGTCGTCCTCGCTGCCTGTGTCCCCGTGTACCTGCTAGGGAAGGCCTCCCTTCCCATCCTGTGACCTCGTTGCGCTTCGGGTAATGGCGTGCGGGACTGTGATATTAGAGTCTAGTGATAGTCTCCCTCTTTCTCCTTTAAACAAATATAAATGGAAATTAGTGTGACAGCAAATCAAATACTGTCTTAATACAAAGATGTGTGGAAATGCATATCTTAATAGTTGGGTCAAGGCTATACATTGGATTGGGTTGCAGGGAGGAAGGAGAGGGAACAAGTAGAGAGAACAAGCCAACTCTACCATTAAATTGCCTTTAGTGAGCTTAGATAGTTTCCAAAATACAACAGGGTTAAGATGAATGTGGATTTCTTTCTTCTTTTATTTTTTAAACCTTGTCTTTATAACCTGTATCTCATTCCTTCAGTGCCGGATTGTGTCCTATGTTCTGGAAAAGAGTATTCTATCTGTAACCCTATATCGACTGGTGCACTCTGGGGCTTCCCTCAGAAAGCTGACTGATTCAAAGGATCATTTTTCCCAACGTAGAATCTCCCACTTAACTAAGGTCTCCTGTAGCAATTGTGATTCCAAATAATGACAAAAGCCATAAGCCATGAGCTGCCATGACCCCCCAGAGTCCACTGCACGGGACTTCGAGGTCAGTCTTCCATGTCACCCACAAGGTCAGGGATGTTAAAGAACCAGTCAAGGTGTAGCAGCTGGCAGCTGGCAGAGCTGACACACACCAGATTCCTGGGACCTCCCTCCTCCTTGTCGGCAGCGTCTATTTCGCGGGTGCGGTACTGATGGTTCAAGGGTGCTGTTACTGGAAGCTCCAGCGTGCACACTGAGGTGCTGGGATGTCAGATGTCCTCTAAGGGCAGAAGAGGCCGTGTTTCCACGTGAAGACTGATCCCAGTCTTCCAGCATGGCTCTCACCTTATTTTCACATTTTTGGTAGCATGAGAGGTAGAAGACAGTTCTTTGTTCTGTGCTTCCTCCCTTCTTCTTGAAAGCACCTGGCACATTTATTGGTAACCGCATTGCCACCTGGGCCCTCCCCTTTTCAGTGCCTGGGGCTGGATGAACTACACTTTCACCAGCAGGAGTTCATTCACACTGGCACAGGGGGTGGGGGAAAGGGGAAGGGCAGTTTGCTCTTGAGCGTTTATTCCCTTAGAGAACTTGCTGATTGACCTGTGCTGGTGACGAAGGTGGTCCCAGCATGAGGTGCTTGTGGGACAGTGATCTATAGAGGCTCCCAGGGCTGAGGGAGCCTTGACGTCACCATACGCAGTGGAGTGGTAGGCCGTGCCACGTGCTGGCGTTTGAACACGCTGTTCAAGTCTGATGCACGATCTGTGCGTCCAGCTGTTTTAGGGTCACCTGGAAAAGTTGTATCTGGGACCAGAGAATCATCCTTTCTTCTTCATAGTTCACTCTTCTTCCAGAACAGTGCCAAGAAACAGGATTTGTTTTTAAAAGTGATATCTAAAAGAGGTTGTATCGAGAGGGATTTTGGGTTGTCCCAACCACATTTGCCTAAAATTCTAGGAAGGAAGTCCCTTTCGGATCTTTTGTACGGGTGCCCAGTGTGAACATTTATGCTTTTATTCTCATTGTGAGAATTCTTGCTGGTTCCTGTGATGCTGCAAGGTGAACTTGATCGCAACCGTACAAGGAACTTGTTTGTCTAAGGCATCCTGCAAGACACTAGGTTCAAAGACAGGAGCTGGGGGGAGGGGGAAGAGCAAAGTGGTGAGCTATGGTGGCATAGTTTGGTCACATCTTTGATTGATGGCAGGGAACATAACCACCAGCCACCGGGGTTACCCATCTGCCTAAGGCACAACTTCTTCTGTTTTCAGATAACCACTAGGCTCTAAAACCTTGGCCAGGGATTCAGTGGAGAAAAGGAAGGAGCCATTCGGGCTGTATGTGGTCGTGTCTTGGCAAGAGCCGCCCATAGCAATCACAGTAACATGTGTGTCCCCTGTGTGAGGCCTATGATACCCAGTGTGTGTAATTTCCATTTCATCCAGGAGAAACCATAATTGGAGGGATTTCTCAGTCTGCAATTTAATCCAAGCATTGATGGAGGCCAAGAGAAGAAAAACTTAGGGTTGGATTGTCCCATCCTCTCGGAAACATCCTGTGCGTGAGACTGTTGTCCTTCCCTACCCTCCCAAATCAGCCCCACCGTGGAAAACATGGAGCTTTGGGCTGTATGTTGAAGCCTTAACTGGTACTGACAGCTCGGGGGTGGGGGGGGGGGGGCGTCACCTCCTCCGTTTCATCAGTCGCCCCGCCGTCCTCACGCCATCAAACAAAAGCAGATTTCATCCACCCCTGTGTGAGTCCTCTCACCTTTGACCATTAATAATAAGTTAGAAAAATCCATTCCAATCTGAGCCCCTTCATGCACCCACGTAAGCCCTTCTTCTCCAATTAAAAAATGTCTATCTTTATGCAGAATTCCACTGGCAGAGCTCCAATAGCAATCCCTGGGCTTCCCTTGCTGGTGGTGGGGTTGGGTGGTGCCCATTTGACAGAGCTGGTTGACTCAAAGAGCAGTGGTGAGAGTGGGCTTTTCATTAAATATGAGCAGATGTGAAATGTAGAGGGTTTGACAATTAGAAATGGCAGGAGAAGGGCCCTTGAATCAAAGTGAGGTCAGATGGGCGGATCAGATTACTTCTCTTACATTCTTTAGTTGTTCTGAAAATCATTTTGAATTAGTGTCAGCAGAGCCATGATGGGTTTTGCCCTTTGTCTTTAATGCTAGGGCCGTATTGTTTCCCAAGACACTCATTAAAGGTCATTATATTATTATGGAGCTTGCTTTGGTCGCAGTTTCCCGGTTGAGCCAGTACGCTTTGGCGACGGCCTAATTCATTTCTCTCTTGCCTTTAGTCTCCCTCCTTGCTATTTTTTTTTTCTCATAAGGGGAAAGATTTCCGTTTTCAAGGGACGTTAAATTGAAACACAAGTCCCATTATGTGTTTTCTGAAGTGGGAAGAAAAGTAGCCAGTTCCCAGAGGAGTAGTAATATATTAAAAGTGTTCACACAGTTTTAAAAATCTGCCTTCTAACAGTGGGGCCTGCTGTTCAGGGCACCTCTCCTTGGAGGTGCGGCCCTTTACCGAGGATCGGTCGTTGCAAAGTCACGTTCTCTTCTGACAATTGTCTTCTTTTGAACTCAAGAGATGTAAGGTCAGACTGTGCAGACAGAAAGCTCTTCAGGGAAGAAGGACTCCTTTAGAAAAGCAGTGTCAGAAAAGTAAAACACATAGTGACCAGTAAGGATTCATCAAAGACTATGTTTTTGGCAAGACTGGATTAATCCTTCCATGTGGTAGGCTGGAGTCGGTACACAAAGCTTCATTTTCTGATCGTCCTGGTTTTGTTTCTACGCTAGATGATCGTGGGCGGGGGTACCAGCTCTCCGAAAAGACACGAAGATGATATGGGCCCAGGCATTTTGCAAGTAGCCATGTTCTAGGACCATCAGATACTTTAAAAAAATGATGTCTAGCAGCATACACACATAAATAGAGATGTAGGTTCTAATCCGTTCCACTTTGCCTCCATAGAATTTTATAAAATAGTGCTTTTTCTCTGTTCAGAATTTTTTCATGTTGTTTCAGTCTTGCCTGATATCTGATCGCTCAGTCTAATAGAAAGGGACAGTGAAAGTTTGAAGCAGCAACAACGTAGGACCCTATTGATTCAAACCTGCCGAGACCTGTGTGACATGATACCGGCCGCAAACCTTCAGCAGCCCTGGCATGAACAAATTAATCACGTGCTGGAAGAAACACAGATCTTTAGACTTGCACTTGGAAATAGTCTTAGCTCAAGTACATGTGCGATCACTCACACCATCCTTTCAATTTACTAATAGTTTAAACCTGCACAGTTACATACACCCTTTTGCAAACGACTGTAGCTAATTTTAAATGGCGCGTGACTTTTATTTTGGGTATAAATCTAATACGAGGAGGCATTCAACTCCAATGGTTAAGTTGAGAGGAGCAGTCCGATACCATTAGGTTGAAGGGACACATACCAAAATCAGTTTAGTGTAATCTTGAGTCTTGTCAGATAATAAACAAAAATCAGCTTATCCCGAGTAGCCTCTGGTTTGTACAGGCAGAGAATTAACATTGTCAATAGAACTAAAGTCACTCGAGTGAACTAATGGCATTTTGAAGTACATAAAATCAGATACGAGGGCAAGGGGTGTAAATAGCTCTACGAAAATGTCTATAACAGGACACACCCTATACTGACAGTCTCCACTGCCTGTTAAAGAGGGATTTGAGTTAATAAGCTGTATTTAAAAATCAACAGCCTATCATTATCTGATTCCTTTTATGTGTAGTTTTGGGTGACTTCCTCAAACTCCCCCCAAATGGTATTTGTTTATTTTACCCCTGGGCCCTGAAACCAAAGACTCTTCCCGCCACGACAATCAGTGATAGAAAGATAGAAAAAGGAGAGCCAAAGGAAACTCAGCTTAAATCAATGTCATCATCGTTTTCCATGCATTCTGTAAGCCCCTTCGTTCTGGGTCTGCAATTTCTCCCATTTTTCTTGCGCATGCTGGTTACGATCTGTCTTTCTGTCTCTTCCTCCCCCTCCCTCTCTTCTTTCCTGCATCCATGACAGCAAATACTCTAGCAGCCTTCGGATTCCACTCTAGCTCTTCGCTAGCCCTGGCCCACGCTCCCTGAATTGGCCTGCACTTCATCGCAGGACATGAAAACAGGAAGGCAAGTGGGGCCAGACAGCCATTTAATCATTCCGAGAGACTAACGATGTACCCAGGAGGGCATCTTTGGGCACTTTTGTTGGTAGTGGGGAAGATTACGGAAGCCAATGCCTTTCACTTGATTCTATGGGAGGCACATTTAGCAAAGGGTTGACTGGAAATATGCCTTCCACGAGCTTACACGGTGGTCAGCTCATTAAATCAGCATTGTAAGGCCAAAATCATGCATGGGCAAAATTTCCTTTGGCAAGAATCCCTTGAAATGCCTATCTCTAAAGGTTTTCACTCATACTAAATAGCTGCTTTCTTCAGCTTAGTGTCAGGTGAAGTAGTTGACTTGTACTTGGGGACCTCGTTGTGCTCCCCCCGCCAAAAAAGTTTATTCTTTACGATAAATATTGCTATGAAGAGCCACCTCGTTGAGATGAAAAGGGACCATCTGGGCAAAAGGCAGCCAACTTTTCACAAGAAATCCTTTGAAACAGAGTTAGGAGACAAGAAGTAGAAAGGTCAGAAGGAGGAAAGACAGAAGGGTCCCTTGCGAGTACCTCTGTCACTTGGACACCTCCCTTCCCAGGAGTACGACACTTTAATAAGTGCCTCGGCTCTTCAAGGACAAACTAGAAAAGACGTTGGCATGCCACAAGTAGGCTGAGCAGAGGTCCCTCTGCAAGGTGACATGGAAATTATGTTTGCATTTTTACTCTGGACTGTGGCTGGTTGTCACGATACTCAGCCTGACAGTTCCTACCACCGGGCACCAGAGTCTCCATCTTACCTCCATGGCAGAGGACGGATGTGGCCAGTTAGCTCTCCGTCTCCCCCCTTCCTCCACTATCTCAGGCGACAGATGCCAGGGCCAGTCCGCCTTTCACTTGAGCTCTCTTGTCAAGACTCTGCCTTGAGCCCAAATCCTGACCTTTACTGTATGAAATAAAGTACTGATGAACAAGCAGAGGTTTGAATTAGAGCAGGCTTGGAGCAAATGTCAAGTCCATCTCTGCCTCCCTCCTCCACCTGCACCAGGAGCCTGGATTAGACCCAGTCTGGAGTTTGCAGTGCCTTAGGCTTTATGGGTCTGGGGAGACATAACTTATTAACAAAGAGTTATTAAATTTTTATCAATTTTACAACACAATGTAAATGCCTCCTATGAATCTACATTGTATTCATTATCATTTAAAACGTTAATTAAGTCAAAGTTGCATTTAATTTCTCTCTAAATGGGCCTCTGGGAAGAGGCTTTTAGAAACATCTGTGGGAGCGTGCGGCTCGTGGAGACAGGGAATCCCCCAGCCGGCGTTCAGGATAGCCCCCTGAGTTGATTGCCATCGCGTGTCTTTGGTTAATTTGTTGTGATGCGTTTGGGCATCGTCTCAAATTAGTATCAGACCAATAATGGTGTAAAGTCACTGGTGAGAGTCTTCTGGGGCGGCAGCATGGGCTCCACCGCGTCCTGCCTTCAAGTCCCATCCAGATGGAAATGAGCACTGGAAGTGCAGCCCCCCTGGTCTCAGTCATGCCCTGGGATTCGCCCTCCTCCTCGGATGGTGCCCATCGCTTCACTCGGATGCTTCCTTCATCTGAGATGGACCTTTGTCATCTGGCCCAACCAATTCAAGACGTTTGCCAGCACGCTCGTAGGAAAGATTGTAGAGTGTGGGATCTTTGACTCGCATTTAAGCCTAGAAGCAGTGAGCCTCATGGGAGCCCTTTTCAGAATGGAGCGGATGTGGAGATTATGAACAGGTCAGACGCATCGGTGAGGAGGGAAGGGTGAGGCTCGCTAAGATTTGCTGAAAAATCCCTTTCCCTTTTTGAGGAGTGGTTGATGTTTTTGTCTTATCTGAGTAAAGGCCCATTCTCCAGGCAGGTCTATTATTACATTGGTCCTCCATCGCGCAGAACCCGAGGCTTCTTCACGTGGTGGTGGTAGGTGGCTAGTGCTTAACTCAGATTCCCATGGAGACTAGATCTCGTGTAGTGTCTGCTCTGTGTACACGGTGCTCTGCCAACATAGCAAGGGTGTGTGTGTGTGCGCGCGCCTGTACGTGTGTGTGTATGTTGTTCAGCTTAACGCATAGCCTTTTCTGCACTGCAGACACGATATCCTTTACGACTTTGATCCTCATTTTGAGTAGTAGCAGTTCTTTGCGGTGGAGGCAGCTGTAAACTGAGGCACCCGTAAACTGTGCCTTTTACACATGAGACAACAGCTGGGGCTGCGATTCCAGAACAAGCTGGATGGCTCCATGGGCTGTGGAGCACGTTGAGTTACTCAGATACGTACAAGGTTGAACCGCTGGCCACTCACCCTGTTTGGCTGGAGCCTAAGGCCTGTGCGCAGGGAGAGGAACCCTGAAGGGGTTTTGTTCTTAATCTGCAATACGATGGAATGCATTCCAGGTGTTTGATCAGGAAAGGGACCCCAGAGGCTTTGTTTCAGGAGGAAGAAGGGGCTGGCCTGGTGAGGCCGTTGGGCGACTCCCCTCTGAGGGTGGGGAAGACCAGCCAGGGGAGTCTGTGGTCAGAGGAGGCCCAGGGAGCTGCTCTGAAGAGCCCTGGGAAGGAAGGCGTGAGCCACAGCCCCCGGGACTCTGCCGCTGAAGCATGTTATCCACATGCAGATCCGAGAAGTTCGAATCTTTTTAAAGAACGTTTAATTAATGGCTCTGAAGCAGTTGAGCTGCGGTAGTTCAGTTTCTTGAGCGCCATTCCCCCAGCTGACCCAGCCATTCTTGTGATCCCTGTTTGGGCTCTGTGGAGTTTTCCTCAAACCGAGGGGAATTTGAAGCCTCAGCTGGGACTCGAGACCTATCAGGCTGCATCCATTATCCCCAGTCTTGGGGTCTCTTCCGTCTATTTTCTTTTTCTAACCCCCATTTCTTCTTCCTCCCTCGTCAGCCTCCCCATTTCCAGTAAGACTCCCATCTTGAATGTGTTGATGGGGACAGAGGCGGGCAGCTCCCAGCTGCTGCCATGAATGCTCTTGGCCCAGACTGGGCAGCAGAAACCAGTGGGCACCACCAGCAGGGACATGGGACCAGCCCCGAGGGTCTCGGCTCAAGCTGCCCATGGTAGCTGCAGCTAGAGTTCATGAAAATTATTTTTCAAATCCCCGTGTCTGGCAATGAGACTTTTCTCCTCCTGTCTTTCTCAGGGAGACAGCATGTCTCCTTACATCGATGGAGGAAAAAAATAATAAAGTACTTCACATCCCATTCACTGAAAATCCACTGTAGTTTCCAACCACTTATCCTACTCCAGTGGAAATACAAAACACATTTCCTGTGAAGTACTGCCACACAGAGTCTGAGGAAGTCACATGGCATGTCTAAGTACCATGGCACAATTTTCTTTTCCTTTTTATTTCTCTGTGCACAAGACCTTTGTGTTCGTTGTGACTGTACATTGGCCATCTGTGGCTGTAGGATTTGTACACACCATTGACCTTAAAGGGTCATTAAAATGGCATGGAAAAGCAGTAGCGTCCTGGGCTCCCGGATAGTGCTGGGGCATGCGTGCTGAGAATGCCAACTTCTGGAAGTGGAATGAGGCAGAGAGTGCTCACCCAGTCAGCTGTGTGTTGTTTTTCCTCTCTCAGGGGCTTTCTCCCAAACCAGTTTGTTGAGTTTCGTAGATAATCAGGGAATCCTCCATCCCGACATTTACTTACAAGGGTGTTCTGCTTCCCCAGCCAGCCATTTTCCCGAGAGGAAACTGTGCAGAAACAAGTCCAGCATCGTCATACCCGCACATTTAAAATCCCAGAGAGCACTGAAGAGATCTTTTTGTAAATAGTTAGACAGTGCCTGGTTTGGAGGGAGATTCCAAACATACCCACAGATTCTTGTTCTGGGGAGACTTTCTTCTGACGTCCAGCTCAGACAAACTGGGGGAAGGGTCTGGAGACTCAGAGACGTTTCTTCTCAAGAGTGTCTCGCTTTGAGATCATCCACAGAAGGAGCCATCCTCCCACAAACAAGGGAAACAGCAATAGACAAACTCCCTTGACCTCTTCTGGTAAACCCGAAGGCCCCCATTCTATCCCCTTGAGTATGACAGGGCGAATACTACCAAGTATTCCTAGAGAAAACTCTATGCAGACCCTGAAGCAGATCTACCCTAGGGATGGTCAGTGGCACTGAGAGACGTTTAAGCAAGTGAGAAAGACTGCTTCCTGGAGCAGGAGCCACCCAAGATCCACCAACAGAGCATAGAGAGGCGTCTGTAGACCAGAGCGTGGGCCGTCTTCTGGGAGTGGAGCTGACTGCCTGCATTAAAGTGATCTCCACCTGGGCCAATGGCAGCTTTCTGGGCCGGAGCCTGTTGGATTGCACTCAGTCAAGAAAGGACACAGGGGCTGCCTTCCTTCCCTCCAAGGTCAGAAATGCAGCATGCTGGCATCCTTGGCCGGGCTTCCTGTGTTGGCAAGAATACCTGAGTAGGAAATGGCCTGAAGGATTCCAGTTCAGTAAATATTTGATGAGTGAAAGAATGAATAAATGAAGGGATTCTCAACCATCAGTTGAAGGAATAGATGGTGTGCCAGAAGCAGGACTGCCCAGATCTGTGAAGTTTCCTAAAACTCTCTAAACAACTTCTAACAATGTACACACACACACACCCATTTATATATGATACCAGAAGATTAAAAGGGGGAAATATAGCAAGAAAATCAAGGACATAATGGATGGCTCTTGAAAATGATCAACTAGCAGGTACAATCCATGTTCTTCGTGAAGGTTAAATATTGGGAAAGAAGATCTAGAAGCGATTAAATCCGATCCAGATTAAAAAAGATCTAGACAGAATTAAATCACAGTAGGCAAAACCCTACCAAAGCATCAAGTGAGGAGAGAGAGGGATACCACCGCATGAAGCATACATGTGTATGTAGGGCATTTGTCCTAGAAAATCAAGGACTTGTGACATTTGCATTTAATAAGCCTGATCGCTTTCCTGTGAGGGTGGCACAAAAAATGCTAATGCATCGGGTAAGGGCCAGTATGAGGACAGGTGCCGGGTTGCAGAGGGCTGTGACCATTTGCACATGGCCGTGTCAGCCCGCCCAAATGTGGAGAAAGATTTCAGGCCACTCATGACTATTAGGATCATTGACTCTGACTTAAGGTAGGCAGATCGAATCCAACATCACCCAAGTGGCAATTCTTCCCACCTCAAGGTGTCCAAAGGCTGAGTGTGTCTCATGGCAATTTCCTATTAAGTGTCATTATTCTGTTTATTCTGCTCGAGGCAAGGAGGGGGCAGAGAGCTTTCCAGATCGCTCACAGAGCTCTCAGGCTGCACCAAGCATTCATTCTCTTACCTTTGAGTGGCTTTGAATTGCTCTCTGCATTTTGTCAAGGTTGATCTGGCCATTTCTTCAGTGCAGATGAGTAAATTTCCACATATGGCCTGTAACATGTCCAACTGAGAGAACACAGCCAGCGGGGATGTTTCAAAGCCAAAGCCCTGAACAGGTGTTGCTGGAAAAGGAGGTATGATGACCTGCAGAGAAGAGAGACCCTGTGAAAATGACCAAACAAAGCTCGCTAGGGATGCAGACGGGCTAGAAGAAGGAGCTCAGATCATGTGGCCCAGAGGTCTTGGGAGATGGACGTGAAACGTGCAAGGGGCTAGTTGCTGGAAGGGCCATGCCTTCACAGACTTCTTCAATGAAGATGAAGATGGATATCCAATAGGCAGACATCTCCTGTCTTTTCTCAGCTATCTAGTTGGGGATTCCCAAGCCATTCATCTCACTGTGCAGTGAGCTAAGTGATTCTCCTTGGCAATTAAAGCCTGAAATTCTAGGGAACCTCAGAGTAGGGAAAGGGAGGGAAGCAGGGGTTTTTGTATGTCTTCTGGGGACTTTGGAAATAATTCCTGGATCAGTCATGTTTTGATATGTTCATCAAAAGGGTGCTCAGTGCATGCCAATTGCTATAATAAGAGTAATGGCTTGCACATGTATGATTCTTTATTCTTCACATTTCATCTAAGCGAACCCAGGATAAACATCAGCCCTTACTACTGGGGGACTTTGGGCAAGCTTCTGGACTTCTCTATCCCTTAGTTTCCCCATCTGTAAACTGGAGGTAATAATGGGACGTATCTCACAGAGCACCTGTGACTTTGATCTCATCATTCCTCATCTTATTGAAACTGCCTTATGACTTTTCCATCTCTACCATGGGCATGGACAGTGCATTCTAGGAAGATGGAAGGAATGCTGGAGAGCAAACAAGATGGGAACAGATGGTGGGGAGAGATGACATTTCTTTCCTTTCAAATTCTATCAGAATTTCTTTTCCCGATTCTTGATCTCAACTCATCTTTGAGGTCTGGTTGGTGTTAAGACTTCACATCATCACCTTTCCTAAATTGCTTTATAAATAGTCAGGCTCTGCTTCTTGTTGATTTTCTCATTAGTGAGATTAGTGTGAGAATTGGGGCCAAATGGGGCCCGAATCCTTTACCCATGCCCTGCTTTCCTCCTAAGCTCTGGAATGTTACCAGCATGGTAGTTTTGCTTGAGATCAAATCAGGGCAACATAGGAACTGTCATTTTTCATTTGCTGGGGCCCTTTGATCCCATTTGGGGTTTATTTGTTTCAAGTGAAAAATATGGCCCCTATTGCATACATCTATCCTGTAGAGTACTTTTTTATTTTTTTCTGTTAGAGATCAAATCAGAGTTGTAAGTTGTGTGGTCATTAGTTATCACCACCAGATTTCACAGCCTACACTTTATTTCTGTTCTTACAAAATCACCAGTCTTCTCTGCTGCATAACGATCACTTGCGGGGAAGTACATACAATATGCCTTTCGTGGGTGCTTGGGTGTTAATTTATATCACAGTTTCCTTTGCAGATATAATCAGAGTCACCTATCACATTCCTGTTTCTTCCTCTTATTGTGTTCCTTTGCTATCGCGTTTGTGTGATCTTTTTCTGAAAAATGACAGGTAGTGTTTCTCTGCTCACTGTATCAGTGACTTATATTCTCCACGACTTCTCTATTGTCATTTTAAAAATAGAGCATTTTATAGATGTAATCTTAGTTATTTATAACTCAGATTTTGTTATATGAGAAAATTTCCTAAATGACACCTGGGTTTAGGTCCATTTTTTAAAGGAAGGGAAAAAATACTCACAGCAAAAATATTTTCCTCTAAATTGTAAATGAAGGAAAAGCTCTCAGTTAGTAAGATTATAATGCATTTCCCCGATTTCTTACTACATCGAAATGCATGAACATTATTTTTATGTAAGTGATCAAGTTGTGTTGTTTAATAACACATTGTTAGAGGAAAAAGAGCTATCCCTTTCAATTTATTTGGATATTTACTGGGTGACTTACAGTGCTTTACATATTAGAATTGGTTTGTCAACAATTAACATTCTAGGTTTTTATATAACCCATACTTCAGGTAATAGAGGATTATTAAACTGCAACCAGTGTGTTAGAAATCTGCCGACTGGTAATAAAATTCTTATGTATAACAGCAGCTGAGAAATACTGCTGTATATTTATGCATAGATTACAAGATAGATGATGGCCGGCAAACCACAGAAGGGCTTGAAAGGCCAATCAACCAGCAGGTGGCGCTGCTTTTCTAGAAATGAAACCCGTTACCTGGATGTAGCCTGGGTAGCCCCCCCGTATAGGCTTTCAGCTTTTTCTTTTCCAGATATTCCTTTATTTCCCCAGAATGAATTTCTAAAAGTGAATTTGCGTGTTTGTTTAGTGAGGAGATAAACCTTCACTAAGACAACACCTTTCCAATGCTAAGATTTCTTTAAATCCAACTAGCATGATTTAATGCTCATTTGGAACAAATCCTAGTTCAATAGATGTTATTGTTTTTAAAAGGTAACCACTCAATGTCAGATTCTTACCTCTAAGACTGGATTACCTCCACCACCTGATTATTATGTGGCAGGTCCCCGCTTTTCTTTAATACGTATTTGAACAAATTAATTCCCTGGTCTTCGTTCCACACCAGGATAATGAGGGACGTTTTTATAAAGGTGGTTTAGGTACTGGACTGGAGTGCTATGCAAGAGTAATTTTAACACGATGCCCTTTCATCAAGAATTACTTTAGAATCCAAGTTAACCAAATAATGTTGCTTTCTCACTGGGCCGAAGCTTAATTTCTGACAATTGGGATTGGAGGTTTTAGGTTGTTGTTTTAGAATAAAGTTGTCCACACAAAGGCCGATCAGCTCGTCAGTTTGGGCATCAATGAAGCAAAACAACAAACGTACAAGGAAAACTATTTTCTTGGTTCTTTTGTCCACACACAACCTATTTTCGTTTTTTTGAAAGACAAAACTATGCTTTTTTTCCTTTTTTTTTAACCTACACTATTCCTTTTATACAGGGTGTTGGGATGTCCCTCCTGGACAGGAGAGGAGACAATGGATTTATTGGGGTTAGGCAAGGGAAGAATTAAAATACATCCCAGGATGACTCATTTGTTTGTTCATTGTATTCATTATTAAGTGCTACCTATCAGACTACAGAGAACTTTGAATGCAAGTATATTTTTTTGTTTTCTTTTTTAAAATTTTGAAACCACTAATTTGGGAAAGCCAATTAGTATTTTCTCTTCCTCTTTTTAAAAATAATCTCTAGCCCCCCAACCTGGGACTTCAATTCAAGACCCTGAGACTAAGAGTCGTGCGCTCCACTGACAGCCAGCTAGTTGCCCCAAGAGTTTTCTCTTTTGAGTTTATAAATCTTTTTGGCATACTAGTCTAAGGGGTGCAGGTCAAGGGTCCAGACAACATTATGTACATTCTTCTTTTATTCACTTCTATGCTTTTGACAGAGAAAATGCTGAAATGTTATTGGTTAAGTAAAACCAAGGAATATAGAGTTGACGGAAACATGTCCTTCTCAATGAATCCACTCGAAAGCTCTAGTTTTGTTGACAATGTTTTCTGAACTGTTGACTGCAATCAGTGTTCTCGTTCAAGTCAAACCCTGATGATTTTCCTCCCAGTTCCTTTTAGATGGGACAGGATCCTCTCGAATAGCTGAAGATGGGAGATACTGTGCCAGAGTAAAGGTCGGATCGACCTGGCCAGGCTCTGAGGAAGCAGCCTTGTGAGTTTCACAGGACCCCTTTCCAAGGCATTAAATAGCTTTATTTTTCTGTCAGATACACTCTCCAGAGTCAAAACGAGACCTCCAAGGGAACTGGACTCTTGCCAGGGGCCTCCTTCTCGTGTTTAGTTTCATGCACACACGTGTGTATCTTATCTTGGACCCTTCTAATTTTTAAGTGGGCAGCAAAAAAGGAGGCTGAGAGAGGGGCTTTTGATAGACCCTGCCTAGATGTAAACCACCCACTGCCCTCTCGGAGTCTGAGTATTTAAACTGAAGAAAACATAACTTCCAGAAGATTCCAATTAGCATCTAATATTCACAATTCTGTCATTTGGAATTTAAAGCCTTACGCTCTCTGTCCCTTATACCCCTAACTATATCTTCAGATAAGTCAGCCTGCTTTAGCCAAACTGATTTTCTTATAGTTCCTTAGCTTAGGACCTTCCCAACTCCTCGCCTTTGTCCAAGCTGTCCCCTCCACCAGGCACACCCTTCCCACCGGTGCTGCCACCATTGAGCTGCTTCTGCGTCGTGGCTTCTGTGCCCTGAGTGTTCCAGGCCCCATGTTCGGTTCGGATGGAATGTAGCTGAACAAGGCCAACAGCTCTGTCCACCCCACCCTTGTTTCAAGTCTGACTTTTTTTCCTGATCACACTCTATCTTCTAGCATTCATCGTACGAGGCATTTCTTTTAAAGTCCTCATCTGAGGTTACCATGCAGCACATTTGTACCACGATTTCATGTAATTATATATATATAATGCAGTTGTCTCTCCAGCTAGACCTGAGGTTCTCTCCTGTTGTGCATCTTTAAAACGAGAAAAAGAAAAGGCAACGCCCAGCTTCAGCCCCAACTCTCATGAGTTTTGTTGAATAGGGTCTGAGGTGGGACTCAAGCACTAGTGTTGTGTAAAGTTTTCCAGTTCATTTTGTTGAAAGGTAGGACTGAGAACCACTGAGCTAGGCCACACGTTTCTTGGATCAGGAATTCTGCTTTCCTATTCTGTAGCACTTTGCGGTTGAGTCGGGTAGGAATGTTGGATCATAATTTTTGGCTGGAGAGTTTTGAGGCCTTCTGTCCATGGCTGGTTCCTGTGATATCTGTCAAGTAACAGAAGAGAGCATTAAGCCCAGAACCATTGCAAATCAGAGCAGAAAAGGCCCTTATACTTAATGAATGCTAATCCTCTAGGAGGGGAGGGGTCTTTCCAAGGCCATGCCTTTGATCCAAGCTGGGACAAACTTGGGCTCCTCTTTGTGCTTCTTCCCTTTGCACCATCATCCCCTTTCTGGCAACTAGGATCTATTTCTTAGGAACCTTACCAGGGGCTCAGCACTATGAGAGATTGAGAGATGTGTAAACTACAGTAAAGGAGCTTATAAGTCTAGTTGGGGAATAGGACATATTGAAATGGAAAACAAGTTATAATGCCAAAAAATAAGGAGATGTCAGAGGGGTGTGAGATGAGAAATGCCAAGGAATTTGTAAAGAAAGGAGGGATTCTATCTTATGAGAGTTGCCTGAGAAGGCTTCCTGGAGGAGGCAGGCTAACCTATTTCTTGAAGGATGGACAGAGTAGGTAGGTGAAAAGATGACCTGTGGGAAGGAATAGTGGAAGAGTCACTGCCCCTCTGCCCCATTGCTCTCCTGACCCCCACCATTGCCCACATGCATGCCCCCATCCTGTGACCTCCCACCAGAAATTCAAGGGAAAGAGCCCCTCGCAACCAGACAGTGCGAATTTCCTGTAATTTAGAGGGAACAGTGAGGTTTCTCCACGTGTCCATCTGACTTTCATTTGTTATTGCTCTGACTGGTCCCAGCCTTCTCCAGTTGAGGCCCATTTAAACATTTTCTGGCTTTTTTTGTTTTTATGACACTTGGCATAGCCTAATTATTTTGACCTGAGCAGCTCACTGGGGCCATATGAAATACAGGACAAAGGTGACAGCCAAACCAAAGCAGAGGTTGGGGGGTGGGTATTGAGTCTCACCCTGTCCTAGTGCACAGACGGCAGATCAGTTGCTCCAGGCAGAGGAGAGAGCATGAACCCATCTGAACAGAACCAAGTCAAAAGAGCAGAGTGGCATTGTGGAGGAGGACCTGATGGCCGAGAGCTCTAATTACTTGGATTATTCAAAGCCAAGGTAATAATGATGGGTAAGATTTATCCTGAGCTTGCCAGGAATTCTTCTAAGCACTTTTTAGATTTTCAGTCCATTCTCATAACAACCCTATGGGGAAGGTACTCTGAGTATTCCCATTTTACAGGTGAGCAAACTGAGGTTAGGTAAGTTGCCAGTACCTGGGTTTGGACCCAGCGGTGTGGCTGTAAGGCCTGTGTTAGCTGGTACTCTTTCTTGCAGCTCAATATGAGTTGACGTATGTAGAAGGATCTCCCATACCGTATAATGCTTCTCTCAAGGATAGCACACTTGAGTGTCATTGGAGCCAGGGCCAGAGATGTGACATAGGGATGCCTGCCCTGTGGCTGGGGTACAGCAGGCAGGACTGGGGTGTTTTACCAACTGGTGAGCTCGCACCCTATGAGACACTTCACCCTCCTGGAACAGAAGCCCAGTCTTCTGCAAGATTTTCAAACAGAAGTTAGTAATGCATGTTTTTATGGACAAGCTGCAGACTTAAAGATTGTCCTACACACAAAATCCCGTGGAGCAGCGGAGTGGTGCCAAGCAGAGCACATCCAGACGGTTTTTGGTCCTCAGGCTGTCAGCATGTGGTCCCTGATTATCTCCCTTAACCCCCCAGCATCCCCAAATCCAGTGTCCACGTGTGTCCAGCAGGGATAACAGCAGATCTTGTGACATGGAGGTGTTGAGTAACTCGTCTGAGATCAGAGCTCTAACAAGGGTCAGAGGTGGGACTTAGTAGGCAGGTGGCCCGACTAGAAACTTGTTTCCTTGTGCTACTCTCACGAGCAGAAGTCCGACAGCAATTGGTCGGGATTAGAAGTCAGCAGACCTGGGTCCTGGCTCTGCGTCTGCATATTACTGTAGCCTTGAGCCCAAAAGAGTGAGACCCCTTCCAACCCTGTCCTGCATTCTGTACCTTGTTCTCTGTTGACCAGAAAGGGGCCTACCATGCAAAAGCATTTTAAAATGTTGCACAGGATATGTCTGAGGATAAATTATAGGAGAATGCAGATAATGACTTTATAGTTCAAGAGCATCTGTAGAAGGTGACTATGCCCTTAAGAAGTATACTAAATGCTGTGTTTAGTGTAAAATCACAATCCAGACTGGTCCTTACCTCCCAAGGTTAAAAACATACAGTATTTCTAAAGTGTTCTGGCAGAACATTCTTCATCGGGCCATGGAGTGTACCTAGCTTGCACTAAAAACCCATGCATTTTGCCTTTATCTGAGTTTCAGAGAAAGTATCAGTGCAACCATCTGGAATACATATTAGAATTCTAGGTGGCTCTTGACACAGCCGGCTCAATGGAAGATACGGTGTTTATGGGTGAACCAGTAATATTAATGATATTAATAATCATGATGGTCCTTACCTGCATAACATCTTATGGTTTAGGAAACAATTTCATATACCCACAATTAGACACTAGGCTGGTCTTCATATAGAATTATTGGGGCAAACATTAATTTTTAAAACGTAAACAGTGAAGTGAAAATGGAAATGAAATGTGGACATTTGCTGCCAGTCATATTTGCTTGAAACTGTTTTGGAGGAGGAAAAACAAAAAGAAGGAAGGTAACATCTGAATCAAAACATATAAGCAAATAAAAACTTTTACCCCAAAGTGAAAATGTAAATCAACATTGTGTTACCCAGGAGAATTTGATGTGAAGTGTGAAATTAAGTCCAAGAGAGACCTGACCCCTTCTCTCTGTTCTGTTTCTCACCCCAGGCAGGTGGCAAATCTCAGATTCCTGAGGCAGCACGATCTTTTCTCCACTCCTTTGGATGTCTGACAATTTGTAAATCCACAAGGAAACCTTTCTTGCAAGGGTCTTCCTTAACAATCTCATGCAAACAGCATGAAGTGATCAAAAGAATAACTCTTGTTTTATATTTGCCTTGCCCACTTCTGAACAAGGGAGTGTATAGACACACATGCAGATACAAGCTAAGCTAATGTCCTTGTAATGACAGGCAGGCTGGCAGAACCAGCAGGTTCTTGAGAACACTCTGGAGAAATGGGCAGGGCACGGCCAGGGCTTGAGTAAGAAGAGTGAAGCCCTTGCCTTGGGCTCCAAATTTAAGGGGGCACCAGAAACCTCAGTGGTCAAGATAAGAGAGAGTTTCATGCAAAATTTTTAAAACTCAAAATGCAAAAAAAAAAAAAAAAAAAAAAATCCACGATGAATAAAATGTCAGAATTTTAAATAAAGACAGGACAAATAGCAGTTTTAATGCTGGCGTTTACATACCGAATAAGCACAACAAAAAACTGGCAGCGCTTTCCATGTGCCAGGAGCTGTGTTCAGTAGTACGCAGTCATTTACTCTTGGTACATTTCGGAGGGACCTGATCTATCCGACGGTAAATCCAAATCTATTCGATAATAAACCATGTTAGAGGAAGAGTTCCTTTACGGGCTTCATAAACTCCATTACAGTCCATTTTGTCTTTGTTAAACATACGAGTTGAAAATTACAATCCCTTTTTTCATTATGATCATTTTAGACACACAGCTCAAAAAGATCGGCATTAACTTAAAAAAAATGTATTAGCATGCCGTGTCTACGAAGTGCTCTTGTTTTCTGGGCTCTAGCTGATGATTTTATTAAGTATCCTGAAGGAGGGGAAAAAATCAAAGATAATTATAAATTTATAAATACATAATTCATCAGCATAAAGTGATTTTTAATGGGATGGATGCAGAATTATCTATTTCCTCATGAAAATAACAGAGATGTGCTGATTAAGCCCCTAATCTACTCTATGTGAAATTCTAACCAAACTGATGGGGCGCATTTTCTTTTCCGAGACTACCTTTGATAAGAAATGCATTACAAACTCATCAGTTTGGCTTCCTGTTAACAAAGAGACAGCAGCCGTCTGGATCATTCTAGATTCACAGTGAAACTGCCACACCATGTATCCTCCAACTAGAGCCGTGCAAGTTTGACAAGGGGCAGATGAATCCGGGAGTTATTGCGCAGGGGTTTAAATCTATGCGGCAGCTGACGGTTGAAATAATCATCTATATATCGCTCTGAGCTAGCTGGGGAAAGGTTGAAGCTGTATATTTTCCACATATCTAGTCTAATGGTTAATCTGTTGTCTTGTGCGGGCTCTCTCACGGTGGACTTGCGGCACATGCTGACAGCTTCAAGAAATTGCTCGTGGTAGACGTGGTTTGCCTTGATTCTCAAAGTGCGGGGTGGATGAATCTGACTTCCCTTGAGTTGGAAGATGGGAAACTCACCCGACTGGTTTCCCCAAATGCCAGGGGACCTGCCGGACCCCTAGCGGGTTGGATAGTAGGGATAGTTGCATAGCTAAGCTACCTCTACCCCTCCCAACTTCCCCAAAGCTGTGCACTTGACGTGGGCTCCACGTGTGTTCCTTTTGTTGCTTCCCTGTCTTGGCAGATTGGGAAGAACATTGTCCTTTTCAAAATCTGAATGGCTAGAAAAATATGAGAAGATAAATGAGAGCAGAGATCAGCAAACTTTTTCTATCAAGGGCCAGCTACTGAATATCTCATGCTTTGCAGGCCACTAGGTCTCAACAGCAATGACTCAACTGTGTTGTACAGTGAAAACGGCCATAGACAATAGGTAAATGAACAACTGTGGCCATGTTCCAATAAAACTTTATTTATAGCCATCAGAATTTGAGTTTCCTATCATTTTAATGTGTTACGAAATATTATTCTTAGATTTTTTTCACCCAATCATTTAAAAATGTAAAAACAGTTTTAGCTTATGGAGTATACAAAAACATGTTCCAGACTGTGGTTTGCTGACCCTGGAACTTGAGAAATATAAGGAGAAAGAAAGCAGCTCTTGGTACCAGGGACTTGGCAAGTCCCCAAATCCATACTCTGAAACTCATCCCCCACAAACAGGTATTGCACATGCCAGGGCTACAGAAAAGAGTCAGATACACTTTTTGGCTTCAAAGCTGTTAGTATCTCGTTGGTATCAGAGTAAGAAACAGGGAGGGTAGGAAAGGAAAGTTGAGAAGGGGCTGTTTTGTTGGACTCCTGTATTTTTCCCCCAGTTTGATTCAAAGTAAAAGTTATCTTCCATCTCCTACTGCCTTCCCAATCTCCAAACTCCATTGCAATAATTCAAGGAAATTCTTGCATTTCTCATGTTAGTCATGTATTTGCTCTTAGAATTCCATTGTTTATCTTTGCGTCTCATCTCTGAGAAGCTAATATCTAGTCTTTGCTTGAGACTTTTCTTTGCCCTTGAGATGATAGAAACAATCTGTTCTAAGAAAAAAAGAGCCAGAGGCAACCAGATCTCCAAAAGGAATTTTCTACCTAATACCGAGCAGAGCATTGGGCAAGTTATTACAGCAGGTCAAGTTTTTAGCGAAGATATATGAGCTGAGATTCTAGATACAGGGGACCTTGATGAATGTTGGACTCCTACCAGGATGCATATAGAACATGAAGCTTACAGTTTGAGATGGGGGGTGGCGTGGGTTCCGTAGGTAACATCTAATCCACCCTGTTTGGCTTCAGAGGATCCATTAGGCCTGCAGTGTTTCCATAGAGAACATTGCAGCCCAGGTCATGTGGGTTCTGTTAGTATATTTATATAGTATTTTTTTCTCTCTCCCATGTAGAAGCTGAATTCTTTCATTACTGTGTGTTGATGGACTCAGACTTACACAATTCAGGTTTCCCAGCAGTGAATAGAGCCAGAAATACACCCTGTGATTAACTTCTACATAACCTATTGTTCCTTAAAGTCTCCCCCCCCATCCTCCTATTAGCTCTACAAAAGCCAGAAATGAAAAAGCTGCAACAAACCTCCCCTCCCTGCCCCATCAGCCTACCTGGGGGCACTTGCCCCTGTGCCCGGGATCCGGCCCACAGGGCCACTTACAGATACCGTCCATCCTCCTGTTACATAATGGCAGGCTGCTGTTATTTTCAACCCCATCCTCTAGGTGTTGCAAATAAATGTCTTTCCTATTTCTCAGCTAGAAGTTATGAAATTGCTTTTGAGAAGCAGCATTCTTCATCTTTTCAGTATCTGTGTATTAACATTCTCCATGATCTTTCAAAAATAGGTTTATTGGTTGGTCTTATCAATAACACTGCAAAGTGTTCACCAGTCTGCTGGGGGATGTATGTGATCCCAAGGTTTTCAGACCAGAAGCTCTCATTTCAAGGATATCACCCACTTTAACTCCCCCACGTTCTGATGTTGAGCTGCTCATGACCCTGTAGGCATAGAACTTGGCTCCGATGCCTGCCTCACTGTGTCCTTGCCTCCTTAGCTGCTCAGCCTCGCTCATGTCATGGCACACGTCATGTCCCACTTATGGGATTCATCCTGAACCAACAGTCAGGTGCTCCTTTATAACAATTATAAAACCAAACTCACAGTATGGATTATTCATTTGGCATGTGTTGTTCTTGTTGTTGTTTTCCTTCATTGCTTCTGGAAGCATCTACACCTTCTCACCCATGCGGTTCGTATGACAGGCACCTAGGGTTCTGATAGTCTATGATGACAAGACAGGAGATGTCCCTCCAGAAAGTGGGCACCATTCTGCGCTCCCATCCAGAGACTGCTCTTTCGTGGCTACGTTATAAGACCTTGAGAGTTCAGAAAGCCCAGATTTTCTGGTGAACATCTTAGGTTTTCCATCATATTAGAGAGAGAGGTTGGGCCAGCTTGGGAGTTTTGTCCATTGTGAATTGCATATTGGGAAAAGACTGTATTACTATGACTTACATGATTTTTCTTGGGGAGAAAGCCTGGTAAACCCACAAAAAATAGGAAGCACACTGTGATATCCCTAGCCTGGCAACCTCACCCTCTCTTCTTACCTTCAGTTTTGGTAAAACAAGATTCTCATCCCAAAAGATGGAAAACACGCACCCACTTTTCTTTTTTATCACTCATGATACAAGGAGACGCTATACCCCCTTCCTTCTTAGGAGTGGCAAACCCATGACGTTTAACACAAGTTAGGCGGCAATCACAACCAAGCTGACAAAGCCTGCTGTGTGAGATGAAAATGTTACTTTAACATTGAGGATTGATGACTTGGAATATAATGATTATTCAGTAGGATGCATTCTAGCAGACTTCAGGAAATAATGGAACTGGTCTTGCTGCTAAACTGAGTTTTGGTGTCTGTGTATGTCATAGGGAGAAGGGTACTCTGTAGGTTTTTGGAAATTATTGCACAAACAAGATTGTTTTCTGACATATTATCCCTTCTGACATTGATGACAAAAACACAGCAAAAAGAATTTCAAGAAGCCATCAGGGTAAAAGAAAACCACAGTTGAGCTGTGAGGAAGAAACTCCCCTTTTCATGTAAAGCTATAATTCTATTCGATGATAAAACTCGTTTGGAACTTCCCTAATGAAAAATTTCGCCGAGGATTCATTTCCATTTTCTTTTCTCGTTATTGTTTGGCAGTCAAGGTTGCAGCTAGATCGCGCTATCCCAAAGGCCCATTTGAGTTCAAGGACACAACTCACAATCCTCGGCTTGTGGCCGAGCCAGGTGAAGGAGTTCGGGAGCCCGCCCCTCTTTTAACAACCGCACCCTTCAGCATTCTATCTTAACATGCTGAGCTCGGTTGAAGAAGACAGATGTACTGTTGTCGATTTCAGCATGCATTCAGCTTCTTGGGCAGCAAAATACCAAAGGGAAAAGCCATAGCAAACAAGAAATAACAATTGAAATGAGCCTGCCTCCAATCCAGCAGCTTGCTCAAGACTTTCGTCGGAAGCCCTGTTAGCTAGATGCCTTTGCGTTCAAGCCACTTTGCATGCTGCTCACTCTGAGTGATTCCAGTGTGAATATGACATTACTAATGACCTGCTAAGTGTGTGCAGATGTGGGTTTCTCCAGATGTGGTGATTCATAACATAATGGAGATAGCCAGTTGACTCATGTTTATGGGTTGTTTGCCTTTTATTGTATTTCCGAGGTTATTTGCTTTGAACTGTTTTTTAACTCCAGCCAACAAATTCACCTTTAAGTGTCAAAGGGCGTCATCCCCCCAAACCCTGTGGAGGAAACGGGGAAGAGGGAATGTGCCCCAGGCTGGACCTGAGCGCTGCGTCCATCACATGTCAGCACTGGGCTCTTTGGAAAAGCTGAAAGTTGGAATCCTTGCCCCGTTTTATGCAAAAGGCCCACAAAGAGGCATTGGTAACACTGACACGGTGTTTGCAAGCTGGCGAGGCCAATAAAGAAAGGGATTTCTTTTTAAAAAAAAAAAATCCAGTGAAATATATGATCATCTTGAAATAAGCCCAGAGCTCTGGCCAGTGTTTCTGGAGGATGTTGCCTTGCTTTTGCCTGAAAACAGAATGCCGATGAAAAGTCGAGTAAAATGTTGTTACAGATGTTCGACTCTGCATTAAGGCTGTTGGAATTACCACCACATCTTAAATCAATTCCCAGAACATTGTCTGGAGGTTATGTCATTGAAATAATGAATCCTCTTTAGTCAAGTATAAGCAAACATGTTAAAACATCATTGTAACTTTAAATTAAACTCTAGCGCAAACCAAGGGATCTGAAGCCTCATTAGACTTGCCTGACATTTTTCTAGCACTGAGTCTTCCCCAACTGTAAAACTGTTAGATTCAGAGCCTATTAGACAAGTGAGCACTGGGAAGTTACAACAGCACATTAAGTGTTATACTTAGGGATGTGCAAAAACAAGCCCTTGAATTTTATAAGTACTCGGAGACTGGATGGAGTTCAGCTCCTATAAAAATTCCACATTGGATTCCTGGACTTGTTTGTGTATTAAAGAGGCCGGTAAGTCAGGTTCCTTTCAAAGATCGTATCTTCACGCGCTTCCACAAGATGATGAGAGTGAAAATGCCGGAGACGGGGGTATATTGTAATTAGCCAAAAAGCAGGCTAAGTAGGAGCCCGTAAATGTGCATTGGCACGAGGTAGTGGCCAATTACCTCAATACATTTGTCTTTCATGAAAGTAAGTAAATTTCAGTCTCCCTTTTAATTCAATTTTTATTCCTTTCATGTAGTCACAGAAGCCATGAAATGAAAATTGTATTTTATAGCTTAACTAAAAGTTTTTCTAGATTTGCTTTCCTTAAATATGCAGAAATTGATAGAATCCATATAAAGGATAATAATTAAATATGGTTTATAACCTACTTATGAGAAAGAAGTTATCACTGCTTCTCTCGTGGGATCTAAGCCATAGGTAATGGTCTCCATTACACAACGTTCATATATTTAAGCTGAAGACATCCCCCCCCATTTCTTCAGGGAACAGATCTGCATTTCCAGGCCTGTGAGTGCAGGAGGAAACCTTTGAACGTGAGTTTCATTTAAGAGAACAAATCCCGGTTTAAATGCAGTATGATTATGATGGATGATCTTTCTGAGTTGCAATGAAAATAAATAGTTTCCCTGCATGGAAGGAGGCATAACTTTAGCACTAGAACAAAGTGTCTCCCTGGAGCTGGGTAACAGGTATTAACTTACCCGTCTCCCATGTGAAGATCACTGCAGGTAAACAAACAGTGACAAGGGGCAAGGATAATGAGCACTTAGCCAAAGAGAGTTGTTTATTGTAGGTCCAGTGCAAATGGGGAGACGATAGTTAAGCAAAAGAATCCAACAGAACTGCCAATGAGTGGGACTTCTGTTCAGGACCTTACTAAAATGGACTCACTGAATAAATTGGACAAAACCATGGCAACATCTGGTGGCCTTGAATAAAGCTAGTCATAGTAGCCTAGGTTGGGTAAAAGACCTTTCTGGGTATGTCACTCTAACCCCGAGGAGGCCCGTGTGACAGAGAAGAGAACTTTCACCCCAACTAGACCCACTTACGTGCATACACGTTATCCAACCTGTCCTGTGACTCAACTAATCTAGGTCACCCTAAGCACAGTACAGCAATTGCAAGTGGTCCATATTAAAAGGTGAACTCGTATTATGGGTGGAATCAGTGCAAGACTTTCTACCCCGTCCTTACATGGGGAAAATGCAAAAGTATACTTATACACACACCTCTCTCTCTCTCTCTCTCTCTCTCTCTCTGTCTTTCTCTCTCTCCCTTTCTCTTTCACTCACTGCCTTTCTACCCCATTATTAACCTGGGATGCTGGCCCCCTGTCCTGTGAAAGGAAGATGAATTCAGGTCAAACTCAGAGTGCCTGTTTGCTTGCCGAGAGATGCATATCAACTCTAAGTGATTTTTTTCAATACCATTTATGTGGCTTGTATTTATTTCCTTTAATCTTTTAAGTGCTGTTTAGTTTCTGTGTGATTTGCTGTGGATGCTCATTTCTGATAAGATGCGATATCCTCCCAGCCACATAGTTCCTGCCTGGAGCCCTAAGTGACTGATAGGGTCGCAGCCCTGAGCCTGGGCCTCAGGGGGGATGGGGCAGGGGAGCAGCTGGTAGAGTGAGTGGGCTGTGGCCATTTGTAGGTGCTTTCTTGCCTTCATTGCTTCTGGAATCACTCTCACCTCAAACTGCATTCTTGTTCCCTTTCCATGTGTCAGCCAGAATATAGACAACCCCAGACTAACAGTGGAATAGGGAAATGTACCAAGTGGGGTACTTTGAAGCAGGTTTGGAAGATAGTTGGATTATCAGAATCCCTTGGAACCATGTATCGTAACATACTAAATTTATTTAGGGCTTTCAGGGAAGTACCATATAATGCATGTCCTGATATGGGTCTTCCTGGGCAATGTCAAGTAGCTGCGATGGCATTCCCCGCCTCCCCCTCTAAGACTTACACCATTAACATATGTCAAGCTTCTTTTGATATCATCACTGCTAATATTTCTCTTCTTAGCTTTAAGGTGACTGCCGTGCATTCCGGGTTTCAAGGGTGCTTCCTCCCAGTCTGTGTTGCAGTCAACTCTAAGAATCCAAGGATCCTATGTTTTTCCTTCTTGACATTACAGCTTTAGCCTGAATTGTGGGGGTGGGGAGAGGAGGGCTAGAATTTTGCCACCGATGCCCTTGGGTGACAGGCTGGGTGCGCATCTGCTAGTTATGAAGCGGCTCTCTTAAAAGGAAGCATGATGCAAGCTAATACATCTCTAAAGCTTATTAGTGGGTGTCTTTGGGCAAAAGCAGTAGAGTGTGCTGTGCTGTTTGTGAGCGAAACTTCACATTGCTTAGCGATCTGTGTGGTTGAGACATTTGGAAAACAGCCTTTGGTTTCCAACGCCCTCGGCTGCCCTCCCTCCCTGCCCCCTACCACATCAGCAGAGATATCACTCAGTGGCAACCTCCTCCTTCATTCGGGTGCTCTTCTCCGGCCTGGTTCTCCAACCTCACAGCCCCGTCTTAATGAGTGGAGAAAGGATCCCACGTGCATGCCCCCCACATGCTCTCCCTCTAGGGAGCTGCAGGGACCAGAGCTGAGATGGGCTAGGGACCCTTGAGCCAGCAGGCACCAATGTTCCCAGTCCTGACCGATTGAAACATTGGCTGCCAAGGCCTCAGATCCTTGCCTCTCTCCAAGGCCCTTCCTCTGGCGTGCAAGGATTAGGCACCAGCTAAACTGGTTCGTTTGTACGATCAGCTGACTGGCAGCTCTTCTGCTGCTGTTTCCCATACGACTTTACTTCTGATTGTGGTTTGGAAAAACCCATTCTATTACTCAGCAAAGTAACTAAAATTAACTCTAAGAATAATGATTGAGTGTTCCAATATATACATATATATGTATATTTTTTATATACAGATAAATCATGATTTCTTTTCTTTCTTATGGCAGGGCGCTTACAAACTGGTATAGTCTGTTTCAAGTGCATGTTCAAAAGCTGGAGTGCTAAGAGGTGATGAGTTCACCTTTTCTAAGCCGGCCTCTTTGACTAACACATTTGGTCTTTGTCACTGGGTCCTAAAAGACAGCCATGAGTTCCTAGTGAGTGACTGAGCCGTGAGTGTGTGTCCTTTGATATCTTGCCTGTATCTCTCAGTCTGCCCTCAAACTGTTCATAATCTCATGAGCTGCCTGTCTTTCCAGTTGAAGATGAACAGCCATCAACACTGTCCCCCAAAAAAAAGCAGCGGAACGGAGGCATGCGGAACTCACCAAGCTCCTCGCCCAAGCTGATGAGGTAAGAAGAGGGGCCACGTGGGCCACAGGCCACGCGGGGCGCAGGCCACGCGGGGCGCCTCGCCTCACCTCGCCTCTCCGCCTCTCCTCTCCTCTCCTCTCCTCTCCTCTCCTCTCCTCTCCTCTCCTCTTCTCTCCTCTCCTCTCCTCTCCTCTCCTTCCCTCCGGGTCCCCTCCCCGCCCTGCCCAGGCCCAGAGCCTCCCCTCCCCCGGCAAGCACCAGGCGGGGGAGGGGACCGATCGTTAGGTGGCTTCTTAAAGGCTGGAGTATTTATTCTGTCAGCTTGTCAGCAGTTAATGATAGAGCTGAAAAAATTCTGTCATGAAAAACAGTTTGAAAAGCTGTTTGAAAAATACATAGGCTTTAAAGTCTTAGCTGTCACCATGTCCTGTCTATGTGTAGTTCCTAAACAGCAGTGGCACTAATGACGACGGCAACCAATCAGAGGGACGCGTGTGGTTAGTTCGCCTCCGGCGAGTCTCTTTCTGCTGGAGTCCCTCCGAGGACTGTTTTCTGTACTTAAGGCCATATGTGAGATGTATCATCACAATCAAAAATGAACCTGAAGATTACCTTCCTTTTATCCTGTCGATTGAAATCAAATTTCTGTTAATTGATTTTGACTGATAAAAAAGTCTAATAATCTGTGGACTTGCCAAAGCAAAGTTCAAAAGTAATCCAGTTCTGCGCAGGCTAAAAGCAATATTAATTATGAAATACAGCGCGTGTGTACTCTCTCTCTGGCTCTCCTTCCTTCCCTCTTTCCTTCCCTCCTTCCCTCCCTCCTGCCTCCTTCCCTTCCTCTTCCCCTCACTTTTCCCTCTTCCCCCTTCCCACCTTCCTTCCTTCCTTTCTTTCCTTCCTTCCTTTCTACCTTGACTATGGCTTCCTCTTGGAAATGGCAAACGAAACCAAATTTCAACAGAGTTCTGCAGGTTTCTCTTCGGGGCCTCTTCATCTTCCGTTTCCCCTGGTTGTTTTTGATTCATCTGCCAATCCCAGTGCTTATTTCCTCTAACACCCTAACTCTCTAGCCCCTCAGTGATGAAACAAGAGTGGCCCTAAATGATCACTGCCATGGAAACACCTGCCATCTTGATGCTTGATGTTTCTTTCTTCTCTTCTTTTCTCGCTTTTTCTTTTTCTTTTCTTTTCTTTTCTTTTCTTTTCTTTTCTTTTTTTTTTTCAACATTGGCTGCTCTCCTTCCTTTGATTACTGAAATAAAATTATGGCCATTTCCCCCTGTTCTTCCCTCTCTCCACACATTCGCATCTCCCTGGCCCTCCACGGCCACCCTTCTAGGACGCAGATGGGGCGGTCCCTCTCCCTGCGGTCGAGGAAACAGGTTCCTATGGAGGGTTCCCCCAGCCCTGTGTCCTTTTCCGTTATGATCATCTCTTCCTGTTAGACGTTTCCTTTTTTTTTTTTTTTAATGTTTTTTATTATATTATGTTAGTCACCATACAGTACATCCCTGGTTTCCGGTGTAAAGTTCGATGATTCATTAGTTGCATATAACACCCAGTGCACCATGCAATACGTGCCCTCCTTACTACCTAACCATCACCAGCCTATCCCATCCCCCACTCCCCTCCCCTCTGAAGCCCTCAGTTTGTTTCTCAGAGTCCATAGTCTCTCATGCTTCATTCCCCCTTCTGATTACCCCCCCTTTCTTTATCCCTTTCTTCCCCTACCGATCTTCCTAGACGTTTCCTGAACAGTGCTCTGCCTGCCCCTTCGCTCAGTCTTGCTGGGGTGTTGCTGATTTACATGCTTGTTTACAGTTTATGAGGAGGAATAAAATACACCAACTGCCAAGCTTCTCATTTTTATGATGCCAGTTGTCATGCTAGCATTCATTTCCTGTTTACTCACCTTTAGGTAATCGCCTTATCTAATGCTAATAGTTTTATCCATTTAAAGTAGAGAAAAGCCCAGGCGCTTTCTTTTGCCTAAATTTAGAGAAGCAAATAAATAAATAAAGAGAAGTCTGAAAAATCTGAAACCTTTGGAGCCAAATTCCCTGTCCCTGTTTGCTATGTAAAGTATGGCTCATTTCTTTGATCTTGAGTAATAATAATTCTGAGGCGTTATACTGTTTTCATATGCTTCAAAGCTGTGTCAAAGTTTTGCTGCTTAAGGGTACTTCTTTATTCTGTTGGCTCTTGGGTACCGAGATGACAGGTCTTCTGTACGAGGTGGAAGCTTTTTTAAGTCGTTGCCTTCAGCAAAACATCAAATTACCAAATCCAGGGTAACATACTTCTACACAAATGCCTTTCCTGTAGATATATTATACCATATATATTAAATACTTTAGTGTTACACGCTACATTTTATGTGCAATAGAAAGTGATGGTTTGAGGTAGCCTTGGGGGGACTTTTTTTCCACAAGCAGAAAAAGCTAGTGTATACCGTATCAAGCATGGTTTTTACAGGACTTTCTGCCCAAAGGCCTTTGTAAATAAGTAATGATCAACAGATTGGCTGTGGGTTTTTGAAAAGCATGCCTATGTCAGTTTGCATGATGGGGGAGAATTTTCAAAGTGGGTCTTGCTTTCATTGCCTGTTGGAGAGGGGCTGAGGGAGCAGTCATCCCGGGCTGGAGCTGTCTGCTCCGTGGTACATCAGAATTGCTAAACATGGGTCAGGCGGTGAGCTGAAGCTCGCCAAGCTACAGAACTCGGGTTTCTGGTGTTGGTGCCTTTGCGCTGCTCTTTGGCCGCAGTTACTGCTTTACCCCACCTGCCCACAGCGGTCTCGACTGCAGCTCGGTGGGCACGGGCGGTCCCAAGTCAGAGGGTCTCCGATGCTCCTCCTTCACCGTGACCTTCCATGCCCCAGGTGCTCGGCATCGTCTTCCGCTGTGGAAGCAAAGACAGGGTACTGAGCCCACCATTTCTCTTCACTTCCGGCATGTGAATGAAGAACCCAGGGGCAGTTTCGTTTGGTTTGAATGTCTGGCACGGGCAGGGAGGCAGCCAGGACCTAATTTTGTTATGCCTCTCTTGTTGATTGAGAAGAAAGAGAGGGGCTCATGTGGTCTCTTGTGGCTTCTCCAGGTCACCCCACCTCTTCCAATACTCCCTTTCGACTCTGCAGAAGATAGGACTCTCAGGTCCTATTCTTCTGACCTGAAAAATTCATAAAGGAAGCTAATGACTTATCTGAAGTGGGTTTTTCGACATGAGTTTGTGGCTTTGCTTGTTGGAGCAGAATCAATCATTCGGAATGTGGAAAGCTTTTCGTGGCCTATGGGCAGTGATAGGAGTAGCTCCAAGAGAAACCTGAGAGCCCAGGACGGGCTAGGATAGGCTTTAATTTACCGCTGCGGCTTCCTCAAATAAAACCGGCTCTGGCGCCAGGGGTTCCTGCAAGCCACCTGCAAGCCACCTGCCAGCGTGAAGTGCTGCCGGGACTGCACTAATGGTCTTGGTCTCCCCTTTGTTCTGGGATCAGGCTCACCCCGGTTTTTCAGTGTCACTTAGCTCTCTGCACCACCATTAGGCAAACAGCCTCGTTTCGTGTGTCTGGATCCTGACGCACTAGGTTTTTTAGTCGCCTGACAGAAGACAGCTCTCGCGGCCCGACTGAGCCGAATGGCAGGCATCTGTGCTCCAAGCCAGCGAGTCTTGTGTCAGAACAGATAACCTTTGGCTTCCCAAACACTCCAGGAGGAGTACGCCACGGAGTTTCCCAGATTCTTGTTATTTGCCTTCCTTGTCGATCTTTTAACATGGAATGATCTAAGGAACCTCTCTTCGTTTCCCTTTCAAGTCACCAAGAGCCCATGGCCCCCTGCTTCCCGCTAGTGAGTCTGCGCCTTGGGAGGATGGCTGTGTTTTCCTCCCATTGCAAGGCTGTGGAAGGCAAGAACATTGTCTCTGGATAACCAGGTCGAGGGTTCCTAATCTGGGGGTCTCGCACATCCAATGAAAGCTCTCTAGAAAGTCTCTCTGGGGGAAAAAAAAAAGCACACTAGGCACCATTTTGACTACAATTGAAGCAGGTTCATGGATTCCCTCCATGCTTACAATCGTATTCCGTTCTTTCCACGGCCAACTTCAAGGAGTTGTAGTCACACACGCTGGTGGATACTAAGAATATTTCTCCAGCGGGTAGACAGCAGAGAGTCAATGTCTGGACTCTCACACTGCAGCCTCAGATGGGATCCAGAACGGCTGTGCATTTCGGCTGCCTGTTGCGATTCCTTTTCTCAGATTAATTCTCACTTAGCAAACGCTTTTTGAAAGCCTGCTGTATTTGGGGCTGTAGAAAGTCTTTGAGGAGCGTAAAGTAAGATGGGTTAGAGTGGGTCTCTGTCTTCAAAACGATCACAGTTTAATGTAGGAGACGGGCAAACATATATGGCAAAACAGAGTAGAAACAGCTTGGAGATGTACTAGCACAGGCTGTGAGAACAGAGAGAGCCGCCATTACTTCTGGTTTGGGAGGCTGAGGCTGCTTTGTGAAGGAACTTTCATTTAAATCTAGCCCTGGATGATGAGGCGAATTCTCTAGTAATATCAATGCCTACCCTTGTTCATTGTTTACTGGGGGCCAGGCATCATTCCAAGAGCATTATGCCTGTGAACTCACTGAATCTAACTCCAACTCCACGAGTGGGGATTACATTTTCCCCCATTTTACAGATGAAGAAGTTGAGTAACAGAGATGGAAAGTCTAGTGGATCTAGTGAGTCTTACCCAATGAGGAAGATTTGAACCCAGGTGGTTTAGCTTCCCAGCCCATATTATTAACTCTTTCACTGTTCTGTCCAATGGAGGAAGTAGGGAGAGTGCTCAGGCCATAGTAAGGGGCTTGGTGTGGCTAGAGCAAGGGGTCCTTGGAGAGACATAAGTAGAGGTGGAAATAATGAAAGTATTCTTGTACCCACTCATGAAGGCCTTTGCCTGTCATAGGCACTAGGAAACCCTTGCAAGTTCTTGAGGAGACAGTGTTTTGGGAAGATCACTGGTGACAGTATAAGGAGAGGCGTAGAAACAACCCTCCATCAGGGAAGACACACATTATATAAATAGAGAGGTGTGAGAAGGCCCAACCAGCCCCAGCCTCCGCCAAGGTCCTTTGGGTGCCAAAACACTCAGGGTCTGTTGTAGGATAGTGGTCCAGAAGTGGGCCACAGTCTTCCCAAGAAGGACACATGGCATTCCTGACATCAGTCCATGTTACACCGGTGTCTCTAAGACCTAGGAAACTTGAAGTCAAATAGAAGGCCCATGAACCATGAGGATTCATGCAGGATGTGTTGGGTAGACAGTTTACCAAAGAGATGTCACAAGACCCAGAAAATATTAGAGATTGGCTGGTTTCCTTAATAGGAGGGGAAATAGGATTTGAGGAAAACCGATTAGCCTCTTGGGCATTTACTGATCATTAAGTGAAATAAACTCATCTGCTTGTTAAGACCCATCCTTCTCTTTTGACTCATACCTTCCATGGGGTCTTTTTGTTAGGACTGCCAACTTGAAAGGTTCTAGTAATAGAAAATGGCAAGATGTCCTGAGCCCCGTCAGAGTAGGGGACAGAACGCCACTCTCGAAGCGCCTTCCAACTGGGCAGAATAAAGAAGGAAGGCAGGGACAGCTTAACTAAGTAAATTCACCTCTGAATGCACAAACAAATAGCAAATGACAGGCCCCCACAGGACTGGAGAAGAGAGAAATAGTGGGGCTCATCATACCAGGGCTTGGGGTGGATTTGACACAGGTCTCTGGACAAGTTGCACACTCAGCAGGGGATCATTAGCCCGTCCTCTCCTTTCAAGAGCATCTTGCACGCTCTCCTCGAGGACCGAAGAACATGTCAGCCCTCCCAGGTTGTCTCCCAGACATAAAGGCAGTAATTTCCTTCTTCCTTTTAGAATGGTGGTTGCCTAACCAGGATGATGTATGAGGTGGCCGTAGTTCTTCACTGTTTACTTGTTAGGCAGGAAAAAAGATGAAAGTAGATAGAGAAATTGAAAGGGACTCTGGTTGCGGCAGAGTGGCTAGAGCCTGGCCTGAAGGTTTTGTCAAGGTGGCTCTAGGGATGGCCATTTGGTGGGAGATGGGGGTGGGGTGGGGAAATGGGGGCAGCTGTGTCTCGGGAGAGATGCTGAAAGGATGAGTGAAGGTAGGAGCCAGAACCAAAAACCAGTATCCTTCCAACATAATAGGAAATAATATTCGTCTGGAAATGAAATGCGCCCCAGAATGAGGCAGATTATTTATGGTGCTGAAGACCCAAATGTGAGCCCCTTTGAGGAGACTACCTGAGACCGTCTTCAGCCCAGCCAAAGACTCACTTGCAAGGCCCTTCCCTCTTGAGCATTGCTTTCACGGACTGAGTTACTGGCTGCCGTATTGTCTTTCATGGAGTAGAAGAGGAAATGAGGAGAAAGGAGGGTAGAAAACTGAATTATAAGTGTATTTTACAAGAATTAATATTTCATTTGCCTTTTAAAAAATTATTTGATTTATTTATTTCAGAGACAGAGAGAGAGCACGAGCAGGGGGAGGGGCAGAGAGAGAGGGAGAAGCAGACTCCCCGCTGAGCAGGGAGCCCGATGCAGGGCTCGATTCCAGGACCCTGGGATCATGACCTGAGCCGAAGGCAGATGCTTCACCGACCAAACCACGCAGGCGTCCCTAATTTGCCTTTTTATGTTTGTTTATTTGCTGATGAACTCACAGGAGTGGAGTCAGCAAGAGAGAGGCATTAGCGTGGCATCCAGGTTGGGAGCCCCATCAGGTGTTGACACAACCGTTCAGGTTCTGGAGAGTCACACAGAGACAGTCAGGGTAGGCAACTTGGATATGCTTTTGTCATCAGCCCTCTAATTCTCCATTTGGATGGGGGGCAGGACTAGGGTGAGCCCTAGGAGGGGCCTCCTAAATTCTGCACCTACACCCTTCACTTGCATCACTCTGGCCCTGGCCTTGCTCGAGAGAATCCTAGCCTTTCGGCTTGTGGGTTGCAAACAGTTGCTAGCTCGGGTAGAATTGACTCAAACCATATAGTTTCTCCATCCGGACAACACGTTATAGCAATGGTTCTCAAACTTCAGTATGCATAAAATCATCTAGAGCTGCTTGTTAAAACAGCTCGATTCAGTAGGTCTGGGCTGGGCTTGAGAATTCACATTTCTCTCAAGCTCCCAGGTGCTGCTGATACAGCTGGTATGGGGCCACACCTTGAGAACTACTGCTTCCGTGAGTCAGAGCAGCAAATGAAACTCGATGTCATAGGGGCCCTTTTTGCAGAAATGTTCAGACTTGACAACGGAACACTAACTAGTTGCTTCATTAAGAACACCTGTCTTGACCACCGTTGACCATCAAACATAAGTCTTCCCTGCTGACCAGCGACGGCAGCGGCTCCAGGCACACTCCAGACGGCCCGACCTATTAAAGTCCTATTTTCAGAGTCTCTCTTTAGATCAAGATGCCCTATTTCAAATATAGTCCCTATAAAGTGTTAAACTGTGCAAGAGCCTTGGTGCTCCACAAACAAATTGCCTCAAGATAACAGAGGTGAACGAGCTATCACTGGGCATATTTTCAGGTCTCCATAAAAGGTCTGGTGAATTTCCGTTGACTGGGTTAAGAGTCAAGAGATTAGAGTCAGAGACTAGAGATCGTTTGTCAGCTCCTCTCATTAGTTGGTTGTTTATTGAGGATATACTCTGTCCTCTGCTGGATTCTGGAAATTCACCAGCGAGTATGATAGGCGTTCCTTGCCCTCAAGAAACTCAACATCTAATGAATGAGACAAAAATGCAAATTATTATCTCAGAAGGAGCATCTCTCACTTCTGTAGGAGCTCCGAGGAAGGGCAAACGGCTCCCGTCTCTGGTTATGGGGAAGACAGCTTCAGAAGGAACATTTGGAACAAAGCACAAGGCCTCAAAAATATCCCCGTAGCCCAGCAGTGGTGTTGACATGATAGCTATACTCCATAGCATTAGTCTTTGCCACTGCGACAAAGCCCGCCAAGGGCTGAGAAGTTCTCCCACATTTTATCTGGCCTCCAGTGTCGCAGGGAGACCACTGCAGGGTGGGCCTCAACCTAATGGGGATGCTCGGAAGGACAGGAGAGGTCTTACGAGATGAGAAATGAGGCCCCAAAGCTCACACAGAGGATGCAATTCAAAAATCATGTTGTAACTTTCCTCTTTACACTTTTTTTTTTTGGTCTCGTTTACTTGTACTTTAATGTAAATTTCTGAAGGCCAGTGTTGAACCTACTGCCACAGAAAAACTGGGATTTGCTGTATTTGCCTGTAAGGGGAACTGTGCTCTTTAAAATATAATACTGGCTTCCCCATCGCAGGTTTGCTAGAAAAGGGATTTGTGTTTTTGCTTTAGGCACTTGTCTTCAAGGCAAGCTTTTTGTGTTTCTGCTCAGGCAGGGCATTTAGTTCACGTCTTCAGATTAATTGATGGCAAGTGGCATTCCTTGCTCTGCAAATCCTCAAAACAATGATCTTTTATTCTTTATTTGAAGTCAGGCATGCTTAATTTCAAGCTGTGGACTTTGGAGGTGTGAGCTCAGATTCAAGAAGCATAGATATGAAAAATTTAACTCACTGGGGCCCCTTGGTTGCTATAAAAATGTGGGTATTCCTGAACGGAGCCTTTAGATATCGGAACATGGCAAAAGCTCTCCCCGGCTTAATTGATTATTGAGGCTCTCCTTAGCACATTGTCCTGACAAAGGCTCATGGGGTAATTTCCTACTGATTATTCACACAAGCTGTGCATTTCATGAATGCCCCCCAGCCCCGTGCTGGTCTGCCTGTCTTTGCAGGTCCGGACACTGGGGTTCAGGGCTCTGCAGTGGAGAATGAATGAAATCCAGCTGCCTCCTGCAAATGGGAGGGGGCAGGATGGGGCCAAGCAGCATTGGCTTCCAGTCAAGACTTGGTCGTCAAACCTTGCCTATCCTCTCACTGGCTGTGCTGCCATGTTACTTAACCACTCTCTTTCCCAACCACTCAGATGGCTAATAAGAGTAGAAATTACCTGGAGCACTGGGTGATATATGCAAGTAATGAATCGTGGAACTTTACGTCAAAAACCAGGGATGTACTATATGGTGACTAATATAATAAAAAAATATTATTTAAAAAAAGAAATTACCTGCAAGTGTTACAGTCATGAGTAGATCATAAAAGGGAGGTAAAAGTTTCAGCCTTGCAACATTTGTAACAATTCAACTCATGGTGGCTATCCATTCATAATAGCAATGGTAGCAGAAATAATTGTAGTAACCCTATGTTTGTATTATTGAACTGCTCTGCCTTTACTGTCTCCTTTCATAAGAGCTACAAATACATGAGTGGGCTTTTAGCAAAGTATAAAGAACGATAATAATAGTAATGGTAGTTGACACTTGTTGAGGGCACGCTCTGTGTCAGGTTCTATGCTAGGGGCATGACGGGCTTTGTTCATGTAACCCCTACATGGGAATCCATTAAGTAATGATGGTGATTAACACTCTCATTTTACAGATGAAGAAATTGAGGCAAGGCACAAGGTAGCAAGTAGTAGATGAGCCAAGACTTGCAGACAGATACTTGGGTGTGGAGCCACTGTACTATGTCGTCACTGAGGAAATAGGTTGTTTCCTGTCCTCAGTGATGTCCACCCCCAAAACATCCCCTTTGCAGAAAGACTCTTGGTTGAAATGAATAAATTAACTGGTGCCCAGGCTTCCTCTTTACTTTGAATTGGGTTGTCATAGGTATCGATCCAAAAATGTGGATGCAAGTTAAAGACTAGAGAGAAGTGCCCTCTTGGGCAAAGCACATCTCATTGTGTATGTATGTTGGGGTGAGGTGGTGCTGGGGGGGGGGGATTCGTCCAAACTCTTTGATTAAGATATTGTGTATTTCTGGTCTATTTCTGTGTATTCCAAAACTGGTGGCAGGATGTTTTTTCTCCCTGAAACAAATAGGTGAGACTGAGGAGCAAGAAGGGCAGCTGGGGTCCCTTCTAGAGACCGATACCTGGTACATTGTGCCCATTTGTCAAGGTGGACTGTTGTATGAGTTTCCTGGGGTGGCCATAATAAAGTAGCATATATAGGGTGTCTTAATCAATAGGAATTGATTTTTCTCACAGTTGGGATGTTGGAAGTCCAAGATCAAGGTGCCAGCAGGATTGGTTTCTTCTGAGTTGGTGAAGGAAGGCTCTGTTCCAGGTCTCCCGCCTTGGTTTCTAGATGGCTATCTTATCCCTGTGTCTTCACATGTCTCTATATGTCTGTATCTAAATTTCCTCTTCTTCTAAGTTCAGCAGCCATATTGAATTAGGGCCCATCCTAAAGATCTCTTTTTAATTTAATTACCTCTTTAAAGACTATATCGTCCAATCGCATCCTGAAGTACTGAGAGTTAAGACTTGAATGTACAGACTTTGTGCGGGACAGAATTATGCTCATTTAGCAGCTATGCAGCAGATAGACCTCACCTCACAGTGTTTCTGGTACCTTAAAATAATGCATGTACATAGGCTCAGTTGTAAATGAAAAATGAGCCTTGAATCAATCACAGTGCATTTTAGAGGAGTTGAGATTACTTTGTGAGTTGAGGAAATGCGTAAAATAATTAATATAGGAAAGACAATATCAGTATTTCTCCTTAGTTCCAACTAAGTGGTCTTTGAGGAATTGTCTGAGAATGTTGAATGTGGCTCTCTTAATCATTTTGTAAACAAATGATGCTGGGGTGCTTTGTTCAGGGAGGTTTCTGGTGGACTTCCTTTCCAGGTACAACAAACTGGATCTTCTCCTGGGCCTCCCCTGACCACAGCAACGTTGGTTGTACTCAGTGGAAAATGCTCAAACTTTCTTTTATTGATGTGAACTCCATCAACCTCAATTTAGAAGCAGGAGTTGCTGTGGCCGACTGGCTCTTCACTGTTCACCTGTGTCAGAGACCTCTGCAGTTTAAGCCAGTCTAAACCACTTGAAATCACTACAGAAATAGACATGGTAAAGAAATTCATCCAGTCTGGCCTAAAGTAGTTATGGACCCTCGTGTTGTTGGAATGAATCATGTTCTAAGCTTCCTTCCAGATGGTAGAACCGGTGGATGAGGAATACTCATGGTCTTTCATGGAACACTAAAGTCTTCAGTCTTTATTTCTTCTTATCTCCCATCTTTGCTCCAACAACAACCTTTCTTCAGTTACTTAGTGTCCTCTGGCCTTTGATGCCTAGCAGTGGCCCATTTTTTTCAGAATCCTTCTAGCCACCTCTTTCTCAGTGAGAGAACAGTGCTTCAAACCTTGAATGTCTTCTAGGTTCACCCAACATTTATAATGAAATCTCTGTATCCTAGCTTTTCTAGAATGTCTCAAATGATGAGAAATCCACTACCTTGGGAAACATGTCTTTTTTTTTTAAACCCCTTCCATTTTTATAACAGTCTTTGTGTTTGGAAGCTTGATTTTTTGTTCTATCTAAATTCCACACATGGTTCCTAGCCTGCTCTCAATCAGTCACATGCAATCAGTGGATTCCATCTTGTATTTGATGACCACCATTGCACATCGGAGGACAGCTAGTGTTCCTGGCCTGAGTTTTCTGTACCTCAGGTTGGACAATACTATAGCTAACATCACCAACCATCGTTTGGGGTGCCATCCTTAGACTCATGTGGGCCTCAAGTTTCTGAGTGGATCCTAATGGCTGCTAGTGGATCGACACTAAAATACACTGAGATTGTGCCTCACCTTTCAGGCATCAGATGAAATGTTCCCTTCTCTGGGCAGCCTTCCTTAATGTTACTCAAATACCAGGCAATTAACAGCTTCTTTCTTGGTATTCTCATGCCACCTGGTATGCTATAACACTCATCACACTGTATCACAACTATTGATTGACATTTTCTGTCTCTTGCTATATTATGACCCTCTCTTTGACTAGGGACTGCATCTTAATCATCAGGGTAGCCTCCATTCCTGGATCAAAACAGAAAATTTGTGTTTATTGGTTGCTTTGAAGATTCAAGAAATCAAAGTTCAAAATCTAGCTACCGTGGCTGGTCAGAAAAGGAAATATTTTTTCTTTGGAGAGATTTTTAATGGTCCTCGGCTCATTCCTTTGAGGACAATCCTGGGTAATACATTTAAATTGTCCAGACGAGGGTGAGAGGCACGTAGGGAGTACAGAGTGCAGCATGGCATACCACTGAGACTCTCAGATGCTTCTGGATATTCCAATGCCAATCGTGGTTTGTAACCCTTGTGTCAAATTAAACCTGAAACTAATATAGCATTGTATGTCCACTTAAAGACTTAAAGAACAAATAAGATTTTTTTTAAAAACGAAATTATACCTGCTTTCCCCAGAACTTCATCCCAGTTAGTGAAGCTTGACATTAGAAAACTTTTTCCTCTTATTGAGGAATAACTGATCATCAGGCTTATTTATTTACTTTTCTAAGAGTAGGGTTGGAGGCATTCGGGGCAGGTTTCAGACCTTCTTGAGATAATACTCCCTCTCTCACCAATAAACTGGGCCAGAGAATTTGAAGCTGGCTCTATTTCTTCAGGGAAAATTTATTAAGATCCTCTTGCAACTAAAATACATTCTTCTAGGGCTGGGAAGAGTTCATTCTGTTCATTTTCCGAAATCTCTTCTCTTTGGTGCTTTCTGTCCACCTACCTGTCGCAGACAGATATCTATAAAAACTATTACAGATTCTTCAAGGATGAAAAAAAAATCAAAAGTTGTTCTTGCCCTGATCTGTGACCAGGTCTTAGGAGCAACTGCCTTTTTATTTTAGCATTTTTGACCGAGTTCGGGATTTGAAAGGTGGCCTGGTGGTTTACACCGTAAGACCTCCCAACAGCTCAGCTACTGAGATGCTATTCCAAGGTGGATTGTTCTTCTCCTTTGAAGATTAGATGTGACAGTTCCTATCGTAATCTAGCATGTTTGTTGAGGATAACTTGGCAGGATAGCCTCACACGGTATTTGTCATTTGGTATCGCCTAAAAGCGAATTCTCAGGACTAAATAAATACAGTGAGAATTTTCCCATCTTGTGGGGGTGGAGTGAGTATTGGAGGGGGAGGATGTTCGTGATACATATCCTGATATCCCGAAAGCTTAATTCTAGGTCTGTGGATCATGTAGGAGAGCTTCCTGTCCCACTTTCTATGCAGTGGACATACACATGAGAAGTATCAGAGAAATATCAGAGGGAGAAATACTAAAAACTAAACAGTCACCCACTGATGCTTAAAATAGACAATTTAAAGGGTAAAAATCACTTTATAATAAGCTTTTGGAATTGGAACCTATTTATATTTCTACCTTGAATTGGTGATATTTTTAGGGAAGCTCGCTCTCGGGCAAGGACAGCTAGGTGTGTATGCCTGGGACACTGTCCTAATTATATGCAGTCAATGTTGTGGGAACCTACACGACCTCCCCAAAACCGAGATGTGGAATCACTCTCAGAGATGGAACCTGGACAGTGGATATGGCCCAAGATGTAGGAGTATGTCTCTTATGCCGTGAGCCTGTCAGGCCTGCCTGGTTTTATTGTAGTTCCTGAGGTTGTCGGTGAGGCTCTACCAACCCACTGGAGCCGAAGCCTCTGGAGCGGCAGCTTTCCTTCCCACCAGTAAACAAGGCAAGACAGTGAATTCAAGACAAGTTTATTAAGATGCGTCTGAGCTTGAGCTCTCGTCCCAGGAAGGCTGCAGTTGGGAGGTGCAGTAGGGGTGGGGGAGACCGTCATTGGGCGGTGAGTGCAAATACAGTTGTCAAGGCAAGGAGAGAGGGTGTTGTTTAGTATTGAAATCATGTATTCCAGATGTGGGCATTTGGTAGTCAATCTGCTCTGAAGTGACATGCTGCTGAATCTTTAAAGGGCTTCAGCCGGGGAGAGCAAAATCTGATTGGGCAAATTGCTAAAATATTTAAAGTGCAGCCTGTTAAAGCTTTTACTGCGAAGAGCATCACGTCAGAAGTTGTAGTCAGAAAGAGCAAGTAATTGGCTTTCCATCCTCATGCCAGTCAGTCAGCATGAGGCTCTATTCCTATTCCTTCCTCTTCATTGCCAATGCTAATAACAACCCTTTGGTTTGAGTGAGTGTGTGTGTGTGTGTGTGTGTGTGTATGCATGCACACACTGGGGAGACTGGGGAGCTGGTAAAATGAGAATAGGAGGGAGAGGTGTCCATGAAAAGAGGCTAAATCCAGAAAATGACATGAAAGCCATTTTAGAGAAATGGGAACAGGAGGGAAAGGCAGAATTACTCGTTCATAAAGGTCGCCTGCCTTTCCAGGTGGTGGTGGTGGTTGGGGCAGTTGTCTTTCAAAGAATGGGTTCGACAAGCAAAAGAATGGCCTTGACAAGCAAAAGAATGGCCTTCAGTGACAGCCACTTCCTGTGCATCTTTCAAGTCCTCTGAGATGTAACTCAGGGGGCACTTTCCATTTATAATTTATTGCATTTTCCACTTAAGTTTTCTTGTCCTTTTCTCCCCAGGCATGACCCCTTGTTAATTCCTGGCAATGATCAGATTGACAACATGGACTCCAACGTGAAGAAGTACGACTCTACTGGCATGTTTCACTGGTGTGCACCCAAGGAGATAGAGAAAGTCATCCTGGTGAGTGGTGGGCCACAGAATCTGCACCATCCACTTTGGTTCCAAACGACCATTGCTAGGAATGAGGTTTCCCTAACCAGCTGGTGGGAAAATATATTCCCTGGTCCTAACTATTTTTGATCATTAAAATTTGGGACACAGATTGAAGCAACTAGAACCCTCAATGGAATATGAACAAAGGATGGAATTTTTAACCTCTGAATATTTATTGGCTTGTTACAATATGGGGCAGGTATGTGCTGTGTGCAAGGCATCATGGGAAGTGGTAGGTACATAATTCCTATGGATGTGGCTCTGCTTGACCTCTTTACACTTCAGTTCTCTTGTTTGTAAGAAGATGAGATGAGACTGACCCTAACTCCTAGGTTGTAGTGAAGAGTAAAACCCAAAGGGGACTCAATGAAGTTACTTATTATTATTATTATTATTATTATTATTATTATTAAATGCCAGGAAGAGATGTGAATGCTACCAATAAAATAAACAGTATTACTTGTTTATAACAATGTCTCATCTTCTTCTAGATAATAACCTTGCATATTCGGGATCCTTCCAACACATGATGCAAAATGCATTTGCTGATGATGACAATGATGAGCCATGGGTCCACCTCGGGCAGGTGGGGGCTCAGAGCCCTGTTTCGTGGTTGGGTCATCTCGGTAGCAGCAGTAGGCTTCTTCCGGTCTCTCATAGGAATGTCAGCCTAGATAACAATCCATTCTACTCTGCGGACTTGTCCTGTTAACGGCTTTAGGTTTTAATGCCCACATCGGGTTCCCTATGGTTTATTGTCCTACTAATCCATGAAAAATGGATTAATAATCAGGAAGGTCAGATGCCTTCTCATCGCAGATTGCTGTGTCCTGCTTCTTTGTGTCAGCCAGGAAAATCCTATCATTTCTGGTGTCATGGCCGCCCTTCTTAGAAAGGGGCTGCCCCAGTTCCTCAGAATGGCTTTGTACTCTAATTCACTAGATTTTTCCCTGTGTTTTATCTGAATGTGTGTATGTGTGTGTTTTCTCGGTTTAATTATAATCAAGCAATTAAGAGCCAATACAGGGTTGTGCTAGAGGCTGTCTTGGAGGTGTGAACGTTGTAGACAAAAGCACAGAAAGTCAGAATTCTCAAGAAACAGCTATTGTCCAATTTAGAGGAGCGCAAATGGTGCTAATCACGAAGGTACTCTGTGTATTTACATTCTGATGTATTCACTGCGCTTTTGCCCTGTTGATCCAAACTCAGACTGGCGTTACCCATCTGTGGCAGGTAAAGGCCTGGGTATCATATCTGGAATTCAGGGTTTTAATGGCTTGCCTAAATTCCTGAAGAGGGTATGGCTAATTGACATCCAAACAAAGTCCCTCTGGCATGAAAGAGTTTAGGGAAGTGAGTTACTGCTTCTGTCATCTGAAAAATAACATCATTTAATGAAACATTTATAACAGGCCATTTATGTGCTAGGCGCTGCTCTTGTGGCTAGGGGGGACAGCCCCTGACAATGACTGCTGTCATAGAGCTTATGTTCTAGAGGAGGTAAAGAGAAGATCTCCAGGTAAACAAATGAATATAGAGAAGCATTTCAGATGCCGATACAGTGCCATGAAGACAATCAAGGAGGGCCATGGGCTAGAAAGGGACCAGGAGGTGTTATTTAGACAGTGTGGGTCCAAGAAGCCCTCTCCAAAGTCCCATTGGAGCAGAGATGAGAATACTCAGAAGAGCCAGCTGTGTGAAGATGCTTTGGGGTTGCATGGACCCCCTGGGTGCAGGACACTAACTGCTCTGGGGGATAGAAAATATGAAGTGGCCTCAGTCTTGAGGAAATGATCATCTAATTAGAAGACATAAAATATAACCAAATATAACCAATATATAGCTAAGTGTTCTGAGGCACAAAATGCAATTCAAATCTAGGGGAGCAGGACTAGGATGTATCTAAGTGGCCAGGAAAGTCTTACTGGATGCAAACAGATTTTGCTTTGAAGGGTTTAAGGCCATTAAGACCCAGTTTGGGTTAGGCCTTCAAGGATGTATTGGAAGCACAAGATAGTTGCTCTAGTGGGTCTTAAGCCTGGCAGAATCAGACTCTCCGGGAACTGGGATCTCGACAAGATTCTGCAGGTGATGTTATTATGGCCCGTCAAAGGAGTGGTGTTTCGGTCCCCAGAGCTAAGCTCCTGTGGTCAGGCCCTTTGCTAACTGGAGCCTTACCCACCTCCCCATGTAGATTTCCAGTCCCCGCTCTGGACCCAGTTTGTATTCCTCAGATTCATTGAAGAGAGCTAGACGCCCAGGTGACCTGGCCAATTAAAAGCGATTAGAAGCCCCATCACAGCATGTTACAGACTGGTTGATGATGCTCTGCTGGGGTATGTAGGCACTCGGACTTCCAAGCAGCCAAGATAACTAACTCTAGGTCTTCTCCGTGAAACGGTGATGTGGGATGTTGACTTCCCAGTGGGTCCTCCTTGGTCACTGTTTCTAAGACATATCTTACAGCCCCTGTCTTAGGTGTTCCTGTGCTATTGCAGAGGGAAACTGATAATGGTGACAGCCCCTGCTTTATTCTAATGATCAGGGAGTGAAAGCTAGCTTCTCCTTCTCCTTGGGGGTTACTGTAATAACCCTGACATTGTCGTGAATTGTAATATTGGCATTTAAACAATCAATACGCCAGTCAACTCTAGGGATTAAATCAAGCAGAGTTTGATATGTGCGGTGGACATTAATATGCCTCCCCGAAAACATTGTAAGCCACGTGGGGCCATCCAGGCATGCAGTGGGTGGATCAGGAGGAAGGAAGACAAGAATGTGAGGTATTGGACCAGAAGAAGGAGAGGAAAAAGGCCCACTAAGTGGCCTCTTGTGTTACTCTCTTCACTAACACAGTGAGCAAAAGGGTGGCAGTGGCTAACCATTTGCATGGGAAGCTGGGGTCCTCCATTCACTGGGGTGATTTTATTCATTCATTTGAGATCAACCCTAGGCTTGGGGGAAGACATGGGCTTATTGCTCTTGCTGATTGATCTCTAGATCCTTTTAATTGTTCTTTGGGAGTCTTCCTCTGATGACTTACCCAGGTGGGCCTCTCCAGGAATGTCCCTGGAAACCACAAAGCAGCAGTGGACAAGGGTCAGCAAACTCTTTTTACAAAGGGTCATGTAATAAATAATTTAGATCTTGCTGGCCATATGGTCTCTGTCACAGCTAATCAGCTCTGCTGTTGTAATGTAAAAGCAGCCATAAGCAATACCGAAATAAATAAGATTGGCTGTGTTGCCATAAAATTTTATTGGAATTTGAATTTTATGTAATTTTCACATATTATGAAATCTTCTTTTTTTTTTCCCAACCATTTTAACATGTAAAAACCAATCTTGCCTTACTGGCCATGGCCAAACAATAGCAGGGTGTAGATGAGATTTGGCCTGTGGGCCATAGTTTGTCAGTCCCTGGCTTAGGATATTATGTTCTACCTACCGATGTAATGATGTAGTGTGAAATCCCATTGGTGAGTCCAGAACTCACAACTCAAACTTCTCAAGCTGAGACTAGCATGGATCTTACCATTTTATCATCATTTCAGCAAGAGACCCAGAAAAGGCAGCTTCTTTTATCAACAATTTCATGGAAACTAAGATTTCTCTTTCTAAACAACATAAATATTGCTATTCCCTCTTATTCCCCCCCCCCCAGCCCACCATTAAAAATCACCAGGAAAGACCACCAGCTCATATGTATCATGGCATAACTTTCTTCAGTCTTTGTCAAAGAAGGTCGTGTTCTGTGTGGATTTATGTTTATATATACTTATTCCACCAGTATAATGCATATACACATACTCAGATTATAAATATATATGGCATGTCTGTAACACTGATAAAATAAAAATAAAAGCACATAGTAAGCACTCAACAAATGTTTGTCTTTATGAAAGGGATTTGTTTTTAATCCTTACCACAACCCATGAGGTCTTTTCTCCAATGCTGGTGCTCTTCTCCCTGTTGCAGACTCGAAGTGAAGCCGCCATGACTGTCCTGAGTGGCCACGTCGTAGTCTGCATCTTTGGTGACGTCAGCTCAGCCCTGATTGGCCTCCGGAACCTGGTGATGCCACTCCGTGCCAGCAACTTTCATTACCACGAGCTCAAACACATCGTGTTTGTGGGCTCCATTGAGTACCTCAAGCGGGAATGGGAGACGCTTCATAACTTCCCCAAAGTGTCCATATTGCCTGTAAGTCCAAGGTCACATTAGTGATGCTTTTTCCTTCTTCTCCTTCACAAAAGAAAATCCCAGATGGATATAATAGTTGTAGCTTTGATCGTGTGTCTGCTTCTTCATCTGGTTATGGGCCTGAGGACTCAGCCCTTCCCCTCTGCTCTGTCTAGGAATAGCTAAACCCTGGGAGACCTTATTAAAAGGAATTTGCAGCCAAGTTCAGCTGCTCGTCGAGCATGAAGTTAGACTGGTGTCAAATGCATTACCATATCAGTGTCTCCACACTCTCTCTCTTGCCTACCCAAGCCTAGTGCTTGGAGGTATTATGATGCTTATAGCAGAATTTACTTACGGAACTACTTCTATCATTTTATTTATGACATTATTAATGCTTCTGTAAATCTTGATTGTGCCACTTTCTGTTATTTACCAAGTAAATTTAACAGAGTTCTTTATTCTTGCTGTATAGAAGGCCAACCCCTTCTGCTGGCCACTCCCTGCCTCCCATTCATTTAGAAGCCTAGCGGTGTTTTCGTGGGCTCGTGTGTGTGTGTGCACATGTGTGCATGGGATATTCTTAATTTAAAAAAATGCTAGGACTCAAATCTAAAAGGAACAGTTTGAGACGCCATAATTTAGTGTAAGGATGTGGGATATATGATCTGGGAGTCATCTAATCACTTCCTAATCATTAATCAATGTATTTTTCATAAACTTTTAACCAAATACGGATTTAGTAAACTAGTACACTGATGTATTGAACACATGTAGTTAAAAATAGTCACCTGAAGATAAAAAATCTTCTTATGCATAGAAGAACATAAGCAGATATATACCTTGCTAATTGCAGTCATGATAGATTTGATTATGTATTTCCACCATTGTCTTCCTACACGTGCTTTTCCACGTGGTCCCCTGGGGACACGTGGACTGGGGTGTAAAAGTATTTTGTAAAGAGCTTATTATTTTGCTGGGCTGCATGAGTCTGTGTGTGTGTGTAGATGCACGTGTGTGGTGTATGTGTGAAGCGCTGGGTGTGTGTGTAATGTTCGGTGTCTGTGTGCACGCCGTATGTGCGTGCCGTGTGTCTATGTGTGTGTGTTTCCTTCTGTGTACCTCTCCCTACGTGCACTCGCCAGTTGGTACGCGTATGAATAAGCTCTCATGTTTGCAGGGCCTTTTTAAACCGTCCAAAATTTAGCACAGTCAAGCACGATGTATTTGTACAAAATGGGCCTTCATCTTCGTCTTCACACATTTCGTTGTTTAAACGGTGCCCCACATCTGGAGCCGCCCACAGAAACATGGCGTTTCTATGTAGGCCATTTGTATTTCTTGAGTTTTGAAATCATGTGTATACAACTGTGCAGGGATTGTCTTATATCACAATTACGGCTGGATTCCCTACAAGGTGAAAATTAAAAGAATATGGATGTAGGCAATTGAGGCTTATGCACTGGCAAAATGATTCAGGAAGTTGGTCAGACATAATTATTTTGTACCAAGAGATCCCTGGAAAAGAGGGATTCTTCTCCTCTCAAAAGATACTTCTCTGGAGCCTGGAACAAGTGGCTTCCCGGCCCCACGGCACTAAATGCCTCTTCCTCCATCATATCACTTTGCAGCAGTATTTTGGGGGCTGAGAGCAGAATCATGACTCTCCCTGAGTCATAAAAGGCAGTTGATGGTCTCAATCTGGGCAGCCAAGTTCCGTCAGCTCAAAGCCCCTTGTCCAGGAAGGACAATGCGAGGAAGGCATTCAGGGATAGCTGGCGGTTGGCAGACCCTCTCCCTATACAGTCAGTGAGTTGGAAGCAACTCAGATCTCCATGTAGGCAAAGCAGAAGCTGGATTCAGGCTGGGGAACTAAGTATGTGAACTCCAAAATGAGGCCATATGGCCCCTGGGGAGCCCTGACATGGGAAGGCCTGATCAGTTCTGCTGTGATCCCTCCCAGGGACCCAGAGCATGTGGAGGTCACACCTCTCTCCTGTAACACTAATCCTTTCATTTCACCTGAGCTTGCCTTCTCTACCTCTCTGTCATTACCTCCTTGTTCTGTTTTTTATTTTCCCCCACTGCTTTTTGTTGTTATGGGATTAAAAAAAAATCTGTTTACTGGCTTATTTATTTTTAATTACACCGATAATATACAAATACATTCTTGTTATAAAATATTCAAACAAGACAGAAGTATGTAAAGTCAAAAACAAACTTCTTCCTTTACCCCCAGTCTTATTCTCCTCCCTAGAGGTAATTACTATTATTAGTTTAGTGTATATTTTTCTTGAAATTTCTCTCTGAATGTACATGCATTTATAAGTATATTCATTAATATATAGTTTTATTTTGTGGGTTTCTTTTTACATAAATGAAATCATACTTTTTGAATTATCTAGAACCTGGTTTTTTGTGGGGTTCCCCTCCCCCCCACTTATCCCACTATTTTAGAGATCCTTCCAAGGCTACGCCTACGTGGAGAACTGTTTTGTTCTCTTTACCTGCTGCATAGACTTCCTTTGAATGTATGTCCAGTGGTGTATTCAACCATCCCTATATTGTTGGTCAATTAGGCGATTTTCTTGTTTTTTGTTTTTGTTCTGTTAGGGAGGGCAGGAGGGAGTGCAGAGGGAGAGGGAAAAAGAGAATCTTAAACAGGCTCCATGCTTGGTGCAGAGTCAGGTATGGGGCTCAATCTCATGACCCAGAGATCATGACCTGAGCTGAAACTGAGAGCTGGATCCTTAACTGACTGAGCCACCCAGGCAACTCTCTTGCTTTTTTTTTTTTTTTTTTTTTTTTTTGTGCTGAAAATATGCAATAAAATTATATGGCTTGAAGCTTAACCCCTTTCCCCCTCCCCTTTGCAAGATGCACATTCCTTCCAACCCTCCCACCTCCTCCAGGTTGAGCAGCGCCATCAGCGCCCCCCAACCCCCATCACACCGTGCTCACTGGCTATTTCCCTGTGGCTGCACTGGAAATTCTAGTTGGAGCTGCTGCTTTTGCCCAAGACAGAAGTGACCTGCTATTAAATAAACAGGCATTTGAAACCCACCCCCTTGTTATGTTCTGAAAGCCAGAGGTTGCTACAGGACAGTTTCTTAAATCAAGACAATTTCCAGGCAGGAAGAAGATGTAGGACCCTGGCATTATTCCTCTGCCTCGTTTGCTAGCAACGGCTTGATTGAGTGTGGAGAGCAGGCCTGAAAGGCCGCCATCAGCACTGACTACCCTTTAGATTAGCACACAGCTCCTATTCCCTTGAATGTAGTTAGGCCAGCTTAATGTCAAGGCATAAAAAAGATACTTGTTAAATAATTTCCCAAAGCTCTGGCTCAATCTTTAATTTGTTTTTATTTTTTCCCCCCTCTTTCCCTCTCGTCCCTCGGTCTCACTTTTGCTGCTTCTTTTTTTTTCTTTCCTCTATGCCAAAGGGTACGCCATTAAGTCGGGCTGATTTAAGGGCCGTCAACATCAACCTCTGTGACATGTGCGTTATCCTGTCAGCCAATCAGAATAATATTGATGATACTTCGCTGCAGGACAAGGAATGCATCTTGGCGTCACTCAACATCAAATCTATGCAGTTTGATGACAGCATCGGGGTCTTGCAAGCTAATTCCCAAGGTAAGGACAGCCTGTAATACTTCTCTGCTGTGCCTACAGGGGACAAGGGCTGGCAAGAGGGATATCCTTCACTCAGTAATTCAAAGAGGCTCACATCAGCCTGCCTGGCAGTGAAACCCGCGGTCGCTGGGATGGCTTTCAAAGGGGCATCTGCTGCTGCTTCTTACCATCGCGGGAAGCAGGCTTGAGACCTGAACACCCACACTCAGAATAGGCTGCCATCCCGGAGAGGAAAGCAGCCTAAATTGCCACCCCCTCAGTCTTCCCAAACAGCAGCTTGATGACCGGGGTCACCTGCTTAATGTCAGGCACCGGAAAGATGCTGCGGGAACAATTCCTAATGTGTCTCTCCAGTATGTATTTTTGCCATTGACGTACGTTACGCTTTGCCATTGTTATTGCTGCGCGGGGGTGTTCAGCTTTACCCTGTTCTATGCTGACCTACGGATGGTGACCGCTGGACAGTGGGGACGCTACAGACATGAGAAGTCATTTAGGAAGAAGGGATGCTCATCAGGCCACACGTCCTCGACAGGAGGCACGACAGTTAAATGACGCACCTCTGCCTTCTCTGCTCTGCCCCCATCTTCCTTGTCATTTTCTCTGGGCTCCTGGGCAGATAGCTGCTAGTCAAGGTGTCACCTAGACGTCGCAGAGAGGCAGCCCAGCCAAACCTCGTCACAAACCGCCTCACTATTCAGGGCCGCGGCAGGGTGGGATGCGAGGCCTCAGCGCAGGCTTGCCGCGAACCGCAGGGTCATTGCCGTCAGTGCTCCACCAGACGGGTGGCCCTGGGGGTCCGGGGGGGGGGGCCTGAAGCCCATGATTCCAGGACCGAAGGTGGAGGGAGCACGGCCCGTGAGAACTAGCGTGGCCGGGGTGGGGGGCGCCATCTTACCGACGGGAGAGCGCAGCTCCGTCCTGCTGCCCAGCCATGGCCTTCTGTCAGCGCAGCTCAGCACCACCGCCTTCCCACAGCGGCTCAACAGCGCAGCAAAGCTGGGAGCAGCCGTTCCCAGAATCCTCTTCTCTGCACAGTTTGGGGCCGGCACCTGCCAAGGAGAGCGGGGCGCAGGGATGAGATCTGAAATTTGGAAAAGGCAAAGAGGCCTGGGTTCTTTGGAGGCAGCGGCAGCCCAACCCTGAGCAGACGCGAGGTTGAAAGCAGCTCTTCGGGGAGCTTTCTGAGCATCACCGGCTTTGCTGCTAGGGACTGGGGGGTGCAGTGGCCTTTGTGTTGCCTTGAGGCCTGCAGCAGGGGAAACTTCCACCTCGTGTTGAAGTGAAACGGCCAGTGGTGGCCTCTTCGACTTTTGTTCCTACAGCCCTTCTGATGGTTGCGTCAACATCTAATTTTCTTCATACTTGGAGTAGAGTGGCTTCCAGTCGTTTTTTGTTGTTGTCATTGTTGTTTTGTTTCTTTTTTTTTTTAATTCAAGTTAGTTAACTTTGAGTGTAGTATTGGTTTCAGGGGTAGAATTTAATGATTCATCACTTTACATATAACACCCAGTGCTCATCCCAGCAAGTGCCCTCCTTAATGGCTGTCACCCAGTTACCCCATCCCCCACCCCCGTCCCCTCCAACAAACGTCAGTTTGTTCTCTTAACTATAGAGTCTCTAATGGTTTGCCTCTCTCTCTGTTTTTATCTTACTTTATTTTTCCTTCCCTTCCCCTGTGTTCAACTCCACATGAGTGAAATCATATATTTGTCTTTCTCTGACTGACTTATTTTGCTTAGCATAATGCACTCTAGTTTCATCCACGTTGTTACAAATGGCAAGATTTCATTCTTTTTGATGGCTGAGTGATATTCCGTTGCATATATACTGCTTCTTCTTTATCCATTTATCAGTCGATGGACATTTGGGTTCTTCCCATAATTTGGCTATTGTTGATAATGCTGCTATAAATATTGGGGTGCAGGTGCCCCTTTGAATCAGCACTTTTGTATACTTCGAATAAATACCTAGTAAAGCAATTGCTGGGTCATAGGGCAGCTCAATTTTTAGCTTTTTGAGGAACCTCCATACTGTTTTCCAGAACAGCTGCACCAGCTTGCATTCCCACCAACAGCGTACGAGAGTTCTCCTTTCTCCGCATCCTTGCCAACATCTGTTGTTTCTTGAGTTGTTCATTTTAGCCATTCTGACTGGTATGAGGTGGTCTATCTCATTGTGGTTCTGATTTGTATTTCCCTGATGATGAATGATGTGGAGCATTTTTTTCATGTATCTGTTAGGAGTGGCTTGAGATAACCCTGACTGATATAGTCTGAAGCCTGGGTTTTACCTCTCCACGCCACCGTCCCCTCCCTCTCCCCCAAATCTAAATCTTGGTATCCACTTGCCCAGCTGGGCTGCAGGGAAGAGCAACATGTCAAAGTTCTGAAAGAGAGTCTCACCTACCCCGCTGTGTACTGGCGAGCCAGAGCCTGCCTCCTGCCCTCCCTGCCTATGCAGGGAGCACAGGCGACAGAGGATATGAGGAGACAGGAAGCTGACCTTCTAGGAAGTGGAAGAGGCAAGCCACCATTTGGTTCCTGCCTTTAAGTACTTGTTCTAATGTGTGTCCTCCTAACTCTGCCCCAGCCTGGGCATCCCCCAAGGGGCTTGTTAGAGATGCAGCATCTCATGCCCACCCCAAACCTCCTGGGTCCGAATCTGCATTCTAACGGGGTCCCCAGGTGACTCGTGTGCACTGCTTTAAGGCATAATAATCTGCACGCTAACAAAACCCGGTCCAGTGAACACGCTGACCGACCCGATCAGACGCTCCTCTTCTCCTGGCAGGAGCTAGCAAGGAGAATGGAAAGAAGTGGAAGCAGGAGAAGCACTCCCTTCGGGGAGCGGTGGTGGGAGGGGGAGATGGAACTGAGCGGGGGGGCAGGAAAATACATGTCTGTTTTCTCCCAATTCAATAGCTGTGATTGTCAAGTCCCAAGGATCAGAATCTCAATGCACGATTGAGTTATGTGTGCATCTGATGTGGGTGTTCCTTCCAGCTCTCAGAAGCCAGATCCCAACCTCTCAGATCCTATATGATGGCCAAACTGGTAAAAATGTGTCCCCTCCCCTCTGCACATACCCAATTCTCAAAAGCCTTCCCTTTTCTGTTTTCGACATAAGAATAAGCCAGGAAAATAGGTTTTGGTAGGAGAGAAAGAAGAAAGGGAAAGGGAGCTTATTTTTCTTGCAAAAAAAAAAAAAAAAGAGAGAGAGAGAAGGGCACTCCTTCTTTTGTACACCACCCCCCAAACACACACACACACACACACACACACACACACACGCCAAAAGAAGACAGAGGATGTATCTTAGGGCTTGTGGGAATTTTCAGACTCTTGGTCCACAGTGGAGCCTGCAAGCAGTCCGTTCTGTTTTCAGTGAGAGACTGCCAGAACTATAGACACACTGAGCCCACATTTCCCCTTGTTTTCTTACTCTGTGTGCTCTTCTCTTGTCCTTGGTTTCTAACACTCTCCTCTGGGGACACTCTGACTTTCCAAAGCAGTGGCCATCAGCACAGGAAGTGACTTTCTCTCTGATGGGCAAGTGCCCTGGGTTCACCTTGGGCTGCTCATTGTGCAGCCCACTCCTTGGTTTCGTCCTAGCCCATGGGGCTCGAGGGACAAACTAGGTCTCCCCACCACTGTTCCTCCTTGAGACCCTCTGGACCTGCTGGAATGCTCCTTGGTCTCAGATGTTCTCACTACCCTTCATCTGGGCATTTGTCACCACCACAGTGCAGGTGAGTTGGAATTACAGGGTACAAATGATTTCGTGTTCCTCTTTCCATCGGGGGAAGCAATTCTAACTTCCCCTCCGTGATAATGACAGATTTCTGGCCACTGCTACTCCGCTTTCATCGCAATTTATTCTGTACTCCTTATGAAACCTCATCCTTTTGCTTTGTCTTGAGGGCTACATGAACATCTCTCCAGAACTCACCAGGATGGAAATGTGGACTCAGGACAAAGCAAAGTGTGTGCTTTGGGGCCAAAATACCCATGCATTTTTATGGCAAGTTTTTCTAACATGATACAGTGTAACATGAAAAGCGCGTCTTAATGTTGAGGAGATAGAGTCTTTGTTGAGACTTGCGTTCAGACACTTGCCACTCTGCATTGCTTCGTCTCCGAGACCAACAAAACCTCTTTTCCCTCTTCTCTATTCACAATACCTTTTGGTGTCACTGTTCCAGCCCACATGGTGTCAGAACTGGCCCAGCCTAGGGATTCTGGACCAGACGCTTTCTGAAAGATCTGAGATGTGATGCCTGGTTGTCAAAAACAATTACAGAGAAAGGTGGTATACCCCAAGCTGGATGGTATATCCAATGTGACAGCTGGGTCTATGAGATGCAGTTTTAATATACAGCAGGCAAGACTGCAGTGACAATTATATAAAGCAGGTGAAGCTGCTTCTTGCTGGTCAGCAAACATCAGCTCAGAACCACTTTACAGCTCTTTACCAGCAACTAAGTGCCTTTATTTACAGAGCGCCTGTCACTTCCCTTTGGCTGGAGAGCTGGTGTATTATTTAGCACGCATTCATCTGGGGAAAACATTTCAATTTAAATCAACTGGTACAACAGTGGCTCTTGCCAGACTGTTTCCCTGTGGTTCTAAAAGATGAGAACTGAGTGCGATCTTGAAAGGGGAGGGTGAACAGAGGAAGGAAGGTCCGTTCTCAGAGAGCCGCTTGAGTCAGTACCTGAAAAGAGGGAGCGTGTGATTGAGTTTCCTTTTGTGCTTTTGTATTGCATTATGAAATGAGCATCTTCGAATTTCTTCCTGGTTAACCTTCTAGTGAGGGTAGCTCTTGAGAGAAAGAGAGAGGAATAAATGAGTGCCCGCTATACCTCAGGCACGATAGAAGTCCAGAACACAAAGATGACTTGGATTTAGCCAATCACTATCCTTGAGGGCTCAGATGAATGGAGGAGGTGCCCCCATAAACGATTACAGTGCAGTGAGACAAGGATGAGGCTAGAAATACAAGAGCACATAAGGCTCCTCGTTTTATATATTTTAAGGAGTTGAGAAAGCTTCCAAGAAGAGGTGACATTGTGAGTTGAATGCATGCGGCTGTTGAACATTTGAAATGGGGCTAGTGTGACTGAGGAGCTGCTTTTTTTCCCTTTTATTTAATAAGTTTAAATTTAAATACAGGCATGTGGCTGGTGGCCACCTTATTGGACAGGGCAGGTCTAGAGCATAGGCTTATAGCCTTGTTAAGGGCTGGGGTGTTAGGAAGATGATGATTAAATCCATCTTTTAAAAAGATAACAGGCAAGGATATGAGCATGGTTTAGATGTGGAAAGAGATGGCAGCATGAGCTATGTAGGGAGACAGTTGCAGTAGACATCAAGGGATGGATGAGTGCTGACAGGACAGCTGTAGTGATATCAGTCACAAGGGCAAGGCCGAAATTGAGGTGGATTTGAAATAGGAAAGATAGCCAGCCCATTGAGGGCCAGTTGGGTGGGAAGGAGGTGTGAATGAGCAGCAATGAGGAGTTGGTAATGAGTTTCGAGGTTGGCTACTGGGTGGATATAAAAGTGATTAAATAACCTGAGGACTCAAGAGGAGAAATAGGCTTGTGGCAGATGGTAAAGAATTTGGTCCTGGTCCATCTGAGTTGAAAGTAGGATATCTAATAAGATATCTAACGAGAAATACAAACATGCAGCTACCAGGATAAAATCAGGTTTGAAGGTACAGACTTGGAAATCATTGGTGATGGACAAGGTATAGGCCTTGAGTGTGGCTATTTCCCAGGGAGAGAAGGCAGAGCAACTAAGAGAAAAGGGCCAAACCTGGAACCTTGGAGATGTCAACACTGAAGGGACAAACAGAGGATGAGAATCCAGTGAAAGGGGCTGAGGGCAAAAATTTAAGGAAATAGGAGCAGATGCTGTCAAAGGTAAAAGGGAAGAGAGTTGAGTAAATTCCAGAAAGCAGTTTAGAATGTATCCTAAATATTTGTTGTATGTGCATTCGAAACATGTGTTTCCTTGATTAGACTGTGGGTTCTTTGAGACACAAGGACTCTTCTTTTGCTCATCTCCATTCCCCAGTGCCTCAAGCCCAGGAGCTGACAGAGTTGACATGCCATAAGAATGTGTTGGGCTGGACTGATTTGAAAGGAAGCAATGATTAGCACTGTCAGATACTACAAAAAAGTCAAATAGATGAGGTCCTAAAAAAGGCAATGGCACATTTGACCCTCAAGAAGTTGTTGATGACCTTGGCAAGAATAGTTGAATAACTTGTTGCCAGTAGGAGCTGGCAATCAGGGGTCTGAAGCATTAATGGGAGGTGAGAATTTAAGACCGTATATTACTCCTTCAAGGGCTGATAGGGAGAGAGATAGGATATTTCAGAGGATCTTGTCAAAGAACAGATATCCTGTTTGTTTTTAGAATGTGGAGAAATACACCATATTTGTTGGCTACAGGAAACTGAGGTGACACCACATAGAGAGGGAAAGTTTGAAGCTTTAGGAGAGGGCTGTTAAATGATAGAGAGAGGAACAGAGACAAGTCGGAGAAGATGATGTAGCCTTGAAAAGGAGAAGGAATGACTCCCGTCCCTCTGAGACGGAAGGCTAGATGGCGAAGATGAAGCTGGAGGCAACTCAGTCTGGTGGTTCTGCTTCCTTCATGGAAGCGGCCAGTTTGGTTTTCCCTGGAGATCTAAGGGGCCAGGACAGTTGGGATGGGGGACTGATGGTGACAAAGTTTCAGAGCAGACATTGCAGTAAACATGTAAGGGAGATGCCTGGAGCGAGGTGAGAGCATGAGTGGGCACTGGTGAGGGCCAGCCGGCGTTGGATTTACGTTGGTGCCGTGATGCTGGTCAACACAGCTCTGCGATTTTCTCTGAAGTTCTTGGCAGAAACAACAAAAATCATACAAAATGGTTTTCATCTGGGATGGAGATTCAGAGGAGGTGAAGGATTCCATGGAGCTGTTGAGAGTATATGAAAATGAGTGGCTACCAGGTCTAAGATGGTAGCTGGACAAGTCAAACCAGTGTTGGGGCTTATAGACCAAGAGGCCAAAACAAAGCAGGAAATAAATCCCCATGAGGTCAAAGAATAGGGTGTGAGGCAAAGGCATGGGAGAGCTGAAGTGTGAGAGGTTTGATCTGACAGAGGAATGTGTGATGAGCTTGGAGAATGAAATATTCCTTGCAGAGCCAGAACAGAGCTTGGTGGCACGACGCTGAAAACCATTCATCCACCGGCAGCACCAGCGCCAACAAGAGCTGTGGTAATAATATTAATGCTCATGAACGTTTGCCGCCATTCTGGGGTAGGCATTTTGCCAAGTGAGATGATACATGTTTCTTAGATCGCTAGTTTTCACCCTGGGCTACACATTGTAATCATCTGAGAAACTTCTAAAAAATATTGCTGCTGGGTCACACCTCAGCCACTGTGGTTTAACTGGCCTGGGGTACAACCTGGCCATGAGGAGTTTTATAAACTCCCAGATGATGCCATGTGTGGCCAGGGTTAAGATCCACTGCCTGAGTGGTCCTCAGAGGAGAGCTATGTGGTAAGGAGGTTGCCATTTTGATTGGAAAGAAGCGAAAACTAGGCCTTGAGGAGTGAAGTAATGGTTTTAGCTGGGGTCTCCTCATCTCCCAGGGATCCCAAATGGTAAACTATTTTACTTCTTTAGGACAGTGCTGTTGGCTTAGTTCATTGGTCTGCCTTCTTTCTTTCCTATTTTCTGGATTGTCATCAGCTTCCTGAGACTAAAAAGCATTAAGTGGAGAGAAAGGGGGTAGGGGAGGTGCTGGAGACCAGGCTCTGGTTTCTACCAACTGGCTCTATCTGCCGTCTTGACTCTGTCACGTGTCTCATGGTGATAAGTGAAAGATATTAGTTACCCAGTGGACAGGCCTTCCTCCTGGCCACAGCTTTGGAGAGAGACAGACGCGCAGAGATCCAGCACCACGCTGTTACCAAAAAGCAACATTGCTCACCCCAGAGCCAGCCTTATGCTCCCCTGGCGAGCTTGGGTTTCTTTAAGAAGACGGAGCATGTGTGGTTTGACCTCAGCGTTAAATTTGGATGTTGGTGTTAAGGTTCCTCTGTGGTTCCGTTTCCTGTTACATGTTCTGCATTCCTCAGATTCATGCTACCTGTCCTGAAGGTATCAATCCAATTCCGCAAACCCTTATTAAGTAGCTGTTGTGTGCCCAGACTGTGCATGCCAGGCATTGCTGGGGAGACGGGTGCATGAAGCACATTCCCTGTCCTGGCACCCTCCTCTGCAAATGTGTAGCTCTGCTTCCAAAGGCCGGTCTATTCCCAGGAAAGAGTTACAGTCTATGGAGGCTAACATGGGACAGGAAGAGAAAGAGAGTGGCTTGAGAGACTCTTTGAAAATGTATAGTATTTCAGCAGGTGGAAACAGATAGAGCTGGCTGCAGTCAGAGAGAATAGAAGTAAGGGGCAGGGGGACCTGGAGACGTGTTCGGGTGACAGTGATGAGTACAATTGGGCTGGAATACAGGGTATGTGTAAGACAGCAGGGACACCCGAGGTAGAAATTTGGGTTAGGCATTGAGGGATTTTTTAAAATTTTGAGTTATGAAGCTATAAATATTTCAGTAGGCACTGGGGAGCTACAGCAGGTTTCAGAGCAGGAGAGTGATGGGATTGGACCTGAGCTTCAGAGACATTGATCTGGCAGCCCTGTGAAGCATTGTTTGGAGGGGGGAAAAAAGAGGATGCCCGGGTGTGTGTAGGAACAGTGGTTATCCAGGAAACCAGGAACCTTGAACCGGAAAAAGAAGGGAATGTTATTTTACTGTGAGACAGAGTAGATGTAAAGCAGATTGCGTGATCGTGAGCTTCCTTCTCAGTGACAGAAGACAGCGATGCGCTCACGGGAAGAGGCCTCAGCACGGAGGGTCTGGCTGCGGGAGAACGTGGTGTTGCTGAGGTTGGGTTCTAGCCAGGGTACAAATCTATGTAGATTTGGCAGAAAATCAGGGGGCCATGAAAGGCAGATGGGTGGAGATGAACTCCTGCATGCAGGAGAGGGTCCCAGCTAACAGTCCCCCCCGCCCCGTGCTCATGCTCTACGAGTGGAGAAGAGCCTCGGGGAGAGGTCCGAGGAGAGAGAGGTGAAAGGCAGAAGGATGAGGAGCATCTTAGAAAGGACAGAGGGAAACATTGGTAGAAGCTAAGGATCCATCCACAAGCCGAGCTGGGCTCCCAGCTTTCCAAGGGACAGAGGAACATATGTCCAAAACCCGGAATGAATGTCCCCTGGCTGCTTTTCCTCACCCCTCTAGGTTTCTTTTTTTATATTCTATACCTCCCTATAGCCACCAGGTTAAAAAAATATATAGTGGCTTACACAAACCCACCACTAGGTACACACGCATGTATGTGTGTGCATACCAGCACACATACGTGCAGACACACACACACACCACGGTTCCTCCAGCCTTCTGTGACCCTCAGCCACGGTGACACTAAATGATACCCACACATAAGCAGATGCTCTCTCTTGTCTGCATTTCAACAAAGGTTAACAGCCTCAAGTAGGGAATGACATTTTTCTTTGGAAGTATGTCCGTGGTCCTTGGAGAGACAGCATTAATTGGGGGCATAGGGCATATCCTAAAGTCTGAGATTTCTTTTACTGTTTCGGAGAAGAAAATGTGACTTCTCTTTTGTCTTTGGGGGAGGCTGTGTGGATTCGGACCTCGAAATTATTGAATGGCAGAAGTCGGGATTTGAAGGGACTTTCCTAACCTGGCACTTGGGGACAAAAGCCACAGGATGGAATGTAATGAAGACCACTGAGCATTAAGTTTCAAATAATCACTGAAGACAAGCAGCATAAACCTTGTTGATAGAAATGTGATTTATTTTGAGTCGTGGTTGTTTCATCCTGGTTGTTCTGAGAGGGAGTGTGTCAAGAACTACGAAGGTTTGAAGGGAAGAACTAACAAACTCAAGAATGCCACCAAGGGAATGGTCAGCACGGGGAAATGCTGGGACAAGCTGTTACTTGCTAAGCAGTTAAGAGAACAGGGGGTAGTGGGTTGAAAGGGCCATTTTATTTTCTGCTCCCCTGGAAAAACCAGGACCGACGACTAATGATGAAGGAGAACCAGATTTTAGCCCCACATAAGGAAGACATTTCCAGAACAGAATGGGCTGCCTAAAAATGTAGTGAGCATTCTGTCACCACATGTCTGCGTGCCAAGGGAAAGTTACTGACGTGATCTTTGTGATGAGAGGGACATTGGATCAGATGAGTTCTTGGTCCTTTATAACTGAGGGTCTGTGGTATTTTCTTTATTTTTACTACAAGGGTGATCCGTGTTTTCAATGATCTACATTCTTACTCCAGAGAGAGCGCTGTGGCTTTTGGTGGGATTGGGGTTCTAACGGGTCTTTTAGTGAAAGCTTTCACGTCCTTCCAGAATGGCACTGTCTCTGTGTCTCAGAGGCAGAGGGTAAGCAGCCGCACATCTGGCTTTTCCATTCATTTGACAGACCACCCCCATCTTCAACTCCCATGTCACCCTCCACATCCGTCCTTCCCCATGCTCCCCTTTTCTGTCCTCCCCCAGCCTCCCCTCTGCACTCCCCAGCCCCCCACTCGCAAATGTACCCATACACAGATCCTCACACACGTTCTCCCTCCCTGAAACCAGAGAAGCATTTTTTTTCAGCTGCTCCTTATATAACATCCATTGCCACGAGATTCTCTCTTCATTCTGAAAGGGGGTGGGGGGGAGGGAGAAGCCATTTCCCTCTACCCACCGAATGAACAAAGCTCCGTGCTCAAATATTTTTCTCCAGTTGTAACTGAAACTGCTGTTGGCTTCAGTCCCCAGAACCAGAAAGACAATTATACTTAACTGTTCAGAGATTTATAAATACCGTGCTAGGGTAGCCTCTAGGTAGTAACTTTAGATACCCAGCCCAATAATTTTCTTTTATTGGTTTGTGATTTAGATCTTATTTTGAGTCCTTTATAATAAGAGTAGTACATTTCATTAAAAGAGCTTACCAACCAATAAAGAAAATCTGGCTTAGGGCTGGGGCTGGTCTCCAGTGCAGAGAGGAGGGCTGGGGCCGGTCTCCAGTGCAGAGAGGGGCCTGCCCGGGTGCGCCTCCTCGGCGGACAGGACGAGACTGATCTCGGTACCGGGTGCACATGGATGTCAGCGAAGCAGCATGTGCGGCTGCTTTCTAGGTGACTTCAACGTGGGAGAATTTGTCCTACGCAGCACATTCTACCACTTGAGGGATCCTCTTAAGACCGCCATTGATATTCTGGTAATAGATTCCCAGCGACGAAAACAAGGAACCATAGACAGAAGAATAGTTTTAACAGGAGACTGGAAAGCCTGGGCTCCCTGAGGATTTTCGGCCTTCCGTACATGCGGATCTTCCTTGGGGAGTGGATGTGGGGGATTAAAAATAAAAATGGGCCAAATCGCCTTTTCATTCCGACTGCATGCAGAGTAGATGGAGTCCCCCACTTGCGCTGTGCCCAGCTTGGGACAGTGGCAGGGAAAGAAAATCTTAGCTTCAGAGACAGGAAACAGATGTGGGGTGGCGCTGGGGTTGGGCCGAACTCATCGTCCTCACATCAGACTTCCCACCTTAAAACTTGCGTGTGTCGTTAATGCTTCTTCTTAAAAATTGTAAGTCCTGTTTTTGCATTCATATGCAATATCTCGGTTATCTTCCCGATAACCTGTTAAGGCAGAGGTCATTTATCTCCATTTTACAGATGAGGAAACTGAGGCCCAGGAAAATTCAGCAACTTGCCCAAAGTCTCATAGCTTGTCAAGAGTACACGGAGTTGATGTCCAAATTGATTCCAAAGCTCGTGCTTTCCTCACCACATCGGTCAGCTCCATAAAAGAGAACCAGTGCTGTTCTCGTGACAACAGGCCTGAATCTATACGTCTGCTTTTAAGAGTCATGGAAGCATCCCTGGGCATGCTAAACTTCTCCTTATGCCCAGAGGGACTCAGGGTTTTGTTGTTGTTGTTGTTGTTGTTGTTGTTGTTTAATGTTCTTGTTCCGTGGATCCACATTTGGTAGGTCCCTGGCCCTCCTTGCCCCAGCAGAGACACTGGGATTCTCTTGGTTCCAGTCTTCCTTGCTACAACAACTACACGAACAAGAGTAGAGTTGAGAGAAGTACGAAGAGCTCTGCTTAGCCTGCCTCTGTGAGCAGTTTAATTGTTGGAGCTTTTTGCCCAGTTAATATAGATTTGATTTTGGAGCTGTCGGTACAACGGTGGGAAGTTTGAGACCCTGATATTGCTTTCTGTTGTCCAGACACTTAAAAAACATTTCCAGGTTTTACTGAGTCATCCCACTCTCCAAGCGGACGTGTCCACAAAAGGCAGTAGATGAGAATAAACAGACCACGCTAGCCCCAAAGCCTAGGATTTCAGGTGGTGTGTTATACTCAGAAAATGGTCCAGATAAATGGTCCTTTGGGGGGAAAGTGTGGTTATGTAATCAAAGAAAAGTAAAAGAAGTCTTCTCATGCTATGGACTCTCTAAGGGCCCTGATGAGATTCTGAATAAGGATGAGTCAGTCAAGAGTTCTTTTCCTGAGCAATACTTTGGTTTATAGCCCACGATGAAGGTTAGTGTCTCCACTCCTCCCATGGTCAGGCTGTCATGGAACTAATAGGATCCATAGGCAGAAATGGCACAGACATATAAAATAAGTTGTGTGGCATAACCTGAACACACATATTTAACAATATGGGGTCTGGAACATTCCAGAGTACCTTGCAAAATGCCTGGTGTGGGTCATTTGTAATTTTCTGAGGCATGAGCTTAATCCACATGTTGTGGCGATAACTTGCAAGACAGGAGCCAACAAATGAGCCTAACCAATCATCCAATGGATTTTTGTCTTTATCCATCTATTTATAACCAAAAACTCATATGAAGCCCTAAAACCTTTATTTCTTTTCTTAGAAAGGGACCTGCAAAGAAACCAATGGATTTATAAATTACTTTAGTTCTGGATTTATAGAATATTTAAGGAGTTTGAGTGGTTCTTAAGTATTTCAAGTATAAGGAATGTTCTAGTGGAAATCATCCCCCAAATTCTAGAACAGCGGTGTAGTAGTCTTTGAGCATCTTGTTGCATATCTCCAGTAAAGAGTTTCTACCAGATATAGGAGCCACAGGGATGTCACCACACGGTGTGTTATGAGAAGGCAGAGGCTGCTTTGGGCAGCAGTGGTCGGGGGCAGGAGTTCTAGAATAAGTGGAGTTGAATTTGAAAATAGGAATGATTATCAATAAGTAAAGGGGCTACAGGCAGGTGAAGAGGCTAAGGCAGAGTAGGAGAAAGCTCAGGAGCAAGAAAGGCCAAGTGTAGCTCGCAAAGGGGCACTTGGCTATGTGTCTGCTGGTGAACAGAGGGGCCTTAAAGGTCTCAGGGTGTCAGAGGGAAGGATTGTACGGGAGGTCACTGTGAACCTGGATAGGCCCTCAAAAGGATGGCCTGGTGTGGTCTGTCATCTCACTGATCTCCCCACCCCCCACCAACTGTCACAAATATATTGAAATGCATAGCTCACGCCCAGTAGAAGCCTGTAGAGGTTTGTGGAGTGAGCAAACGAATGATTTAATCCCCATTTCCGTTGTTTGTGGTCTGTGCTCGCTTCGCTGGCCCTCATATGAGATAAAGCAGCTGGATACTTTGTTAAATACCACATCCTTTCCTTCCAGGCTTTAGTCGCTCTCCATTCACTTGACTGCTGGCCACCGGGCAAGGGCTGCAAAGACCGAGGACCTTGAACTTGTCAGACTTGTCCAAACGTTCTCTAGTAAATCACCCCAGTCCTTTCACCTTTACTAATAGCTCCCGATCCTCAACCTTTCCCTGGGCTCATTGTGGGTGGTGTCGCCCAAAACCAGCCCAAGGCCTGAGGAAGCTGTGGGACCGAGACCCCCAAAGTTCAACAAAGGGCAGAAACCATCTCTGCGTTCTGCTCCAGGGAGCTTTGAATGGTTTCGGAGAGCTTTCCTGGCCACGTGGAGATGGACACTTCTCCTCGCAGCGGGCTAGCCATGGTGCCTGAACACCTGGGCAGGACGAATTCAGTGGATGGGTTTTGTCGCTCTAATTTATGACGCCGGATCACACATGGGTCCATCAGAGTGACAACATAATCATGTAGGGTCAGGAACCAGGTTCTAAATCCTCCTTGTGGCCGTCACGTGTTATCTGACTTTGCATAAACACTTTATGATTTCGTTTCTTCATCTATAAAGTAAGGTTTATTCAAGTGGCCCCACCTAAGTACCCTCAGGGACCGTGTGTGAATCTTAAGAGATGATGGCCCCAGAGGGGTTTTATAAAACATCAGCAGCTGGAGAAACAGGAGTTTCTGTCAAGTTGAACGCTGGCGTGTGTGGGCTCGAGAGCTAGCAGTTGGGGTTTGAATGTGAGCTCCACCACCTATGAGGCCTGGGCAAACTATTCAATTTCTCTGTACCTCAGTTTCCTCTGAGAATACAAATTGCCCCTGGCTCATCAGATTGCTCTGAGAAGTAAATAAGACATAGGGTTTTCTCTTTTCCATCTAGTACCTTTACATGGGTCAGAAACAGTCACTCCTTTCCAAGACACTTTACTTCTACCTGTTGACAAATGTTCGTAATGTGATTGTGTTTGAACAATACACTTGCCTACTGTCTGCTATGAAAAAAATATTGTAATAAATATGAAAATATGCCATGTCCATGGCATGAGTGGTGCCTGCTTAGATGAGCCTTCATGACACACATGGCCTGCTGTATTTATCTCTGGGACATCTGGGGTGACCACAATGGCGGCCACTTAGATGACCTTCACAACCACACGTGGCAGTCTTGAATGAATGGATGCAAAGCACTTAGTAACTGGGATGCAGTCAGAGATCAAACAACATTAGCTATTTTTGTTATTATTATTTTTGGATAATTTTACTATTTTCTTTCATTCGGTCCCCCAAAGTAAGAAACGGCAAGATAGGGTTATCCATTTGTACCTAGCAGCCGGAATAACTGTTGATTCTGCTTGTCAGTAGATATGCATAGAAAACAAATATGGTGGCAACCAAAACATCTTTGGGAGCTGAGCAATCCGGATACGGTAGATTTACAGCAGCCTCCAGAGGAGTTGAGGAATATCTGGGGCAGATGACCAATGGGATTTTTCCTCCATAGACAGGCCAGTGTGGGACCACACAATGAAGCTTCTCTATGAAGCAGAGAGGCTTGGCCTCAGACAGCTCACTGAAGTATCCAGAGTTGCCATGGGCAGAGTAGGGCCCATGCTGCTCCAGCTAGGTGATAATGACACCTGTCTTCCCTCCTTGGCCTCTATTTTCTTCAAAAAAAACAAACAAACATATATATATATATATATATATATATATATATATATATATATATATATATATATATATGTATATATGGTTGCTATTATTTTGGCCCTCAGCCAGGAGACCTGGGAAACTTCTCGTTTTTAATTGGGGAAGGGGTCTTGGATCCCTTTAAGTACCTACTAAAACGATGGATCTTTTCTTTGTCCCTCCCCATACCTCCCCCTAGTTGTATGCAGAAATATTTGCATACAGATTCAACAAATTTGCCTAGCCCGTGGGTTTTCCACTCTAGCTGCACATTGCAATCAACCAAGGAACTTTCAAACCCCACCCAAGCCACGTCCCTGAGCAGTTAAACCAGACTTGATACAGGCAACAGAGATCCCAAGGTGCAGCCTGGGTTGAGAAGCACAGAGCTAGCCTCTTCGTTACTCGAGGTCACCATCTATGATTCTCACATGGGGCTGCTGATTCAGTAAGTCTGTCTGCATCTCCATGGACCTGGCAGCTTCCCAAGGGTGCTTTTGGGTACGTTTGCAACGCATGTAAGGGACATTATAAAAATGCGAGTTATATGAGAAATGAACTTTGACTCATGAACTTCCAGGTGGTTCCCAGCCATGGGAGTGCACAGGAGAGGTCAAGGCAGGTGGGTCCAGGTAGTTCTCTGAATGCCTAATCCTCATCGGCAGTGAAGGAAATGGAAGAATTTTGAAAATCAATCAAACCCTGGGTACAACGACAAAGAAGGACAGTAAATAAAGAGTCCGTCATGGGTGAAGTTTCACACTTAATCCATAAACCTACTTTTAACAGGCCCCCAGGTGATTATAGATTCACGGTGGCTTTCTTTTTATTGAATTATATGAGGCGGTTCCACATTTCTAAAGGAAGTCCAGGTATGTCATTTGTTTGTTTGTTTATTTATTTATTTATTTATTTATTTATTTGCATTTAGGATACTGTAGATTTTTTAAAAACCCTCTTTTTATGAGCATTAATTATATACCATGCAAGGAAGCAATTGCCTCTATGTTATGAAATATTAAATCAAAATGCTTCCTGTTCCCAGATGTCCCAGAGATAAATACAGCAGTATTTTGAAGCCCCTCTTGGAGCTGTTTTGCCTGCAAATTTATTGTTTTGTCTCCATTTTCAGAAAGCCCTGTTTTCTGTGAAGTATAGCACTCTAGGTAGTTTTTAAGACGCAAACTCCTCTGGAGTTGCCTGTGTCGGCAACAGCTCTTATGTAGATGGCACACGAGGGATGGCGCAGTGATCTGCTCCTTTAAGATGACAAATGGGCAGAGAGCGTTATTGTCTTTGATTGCACGCCTTACATCATCTGTATGTAGGAATAAAAGGGCCATACTTTATCTTTAGCCATTTTATAAATATTTAAGTCCTTAGAGTTGCCTAAAGATATTAAAGCATATTTTACAGTAGTCGGAATATAAATATTATATATAGCGCAAGATACCAAAGTAGTTTAATGAATTCATAATTTTCTGTTCACATTTATTGGAATGTGTTTTATGTTCCAAAAGTTCCATTTAAAGAATAAGATACCATTCTGCTTCCTGACAACACACCGAGGGCTGGCCAGCGTTTCGGGCGGGGTCTCGGTTCCAGGGCCTATAGAGGCTTTCATTAAGAAGCAGAAAGGCAGGAAGTCAGTGCACTGGGATCTATTTCCTCAATCTCTACATTTAAAAATATATATCAATAACTTTTTGAATAAACAATTCTGGAGCTTATTTAAATTACAAAGCCTTCCAAAGAGAAAACTTTTTATAGCCCCTTTCCTCTATTTCAAGGAGATTAATTCAAAAACCCTAAGTAAAAGCAATAAAGATGTAGTTTGCAATTTTCCTGTCCTCCCACCCCACCCCCTTTTGTAAACCCTGTCTGCCAGTTTACAGCCTGATGCAGGGTATTGATTTGAACAGTGACTTCCCAGTGCTTTCTGATCATGTCTCTCTAAGTTAAAGAGTTCCAGCTTGCTCCTTACTCTCCCTAAATGCAAGGGAGTGACAGGGAGAATATTACTGCATCTCTTTTCAATTTTCTAGTGAAATATAAAGACTTTCCTCTTTAATATTTCACAAAGTTTCTCCAGTTCCCAGTGGGAGTCCATGCTGGGTAATGTTTGCTAATTACCAACAACAAAACTAGACATACAACGCTGGTAAATTACCTGACCCTTTCCATTTTAATGAGACAACAAGGATTTCGCGAAGTGATGTTGTTTCACTGGTTAATGGTGTCAGCAATGTTGTAATTGTGGGTTGAGACACATTAGCTGAACAACCACATGTAGAAAGGGCTTTCTCTTGACAAGCCCTTTGGAGACTAGAACCATATTATCATTAAGCCTTTGTCATTTGCATGCTGCTAATCACTTACTTTATTATCCCGAGTATCCATTGTCTTTCCTTAATTGCTCTTTAAATTAAAATTAAAAATAGTTCTAAAGCCCACAATGGCTGGGATAGCATCTTGATTATGAAGATAACTTCAAGAAAATGGAACAACTGGTAACATATTGCTGGGATTATGAGAGAGTCCCACTGTTATGTACCGTGCCTGCAGGCCCCAGGGGCCTAATTGTGGCGGTTTCTCTTCCTTTAGCCCATACTGTTTGTTTAATAAATGGTTATTTATGGCCTCTTTGGCCATTATAGCAACTTTGGAGAAAGTACATCCTTCTCATTGGTTTGAGCACTGCAATTTCATTCTCCGGGCCAAGGTATGAAATACAATTGAAAGGCAGGATCTGTGCTAGAGCCTCTGAAAAGAGATCCTCTTGATTCTCCTTGCCAGTGTGTTCTGTACACGTTTACTTTTAAAATTTGGGGTCACGTAAGAGACATAAACTTCAGAGCCGAAAGGGACATTAGAGTCGGCCCCATTTTCCAGATGAAGAAACTGAGGACCAGAGCGGTTGCCATAACTGTAATCACAGAGTAAGAGATGAACCCGGATTGTCTGTTACTGAGTAGAGCGGATGCAAGGCTCCTGACAGGAGGATCGTGCCTTATGGGTTACTCCTGAAAGACGACACGATGTCGTGACTGGAGTGGTGATACGCAGGCTGCGTGGCTGCCATGATACGGTGCATTTAGTGTGGGTCTCTTGTATGCATATATCCACGTGTTTGTTGATACAGACTATGTGCTAGGATGCTAGAAGAAAAAGCTCGTGTCTTCCACTTCCTTAAAAAAAAAACAACCCCATGGACGACTCTGCAGTCATTCCTGAATATCAGGTGATTAAACCCGAGTTATGAGGGTTCCAGTGTCATGTACCATGCCCCAGAATTAGGACGATAGGTTTTTGGAGAACAAGAAGGGATGGGGCCTTGCCTTATCTGCCTCAAATGTATATATGGGAAAACCGAGTTGGGATAAGGCATTGAGTCCTTCTGAGTTCTCATAGTGAGTTAAGGGTTAACCTGGGCTTAAACCCCATGTCTTTTGATTCTCTGTCCATTTCTCGGTCAGCATTACCAGTCTATTGTTGACAACATCGTCATCGTCATCATCAAATAGGTTAGTACCTATGAAGTGCTTCCTCTGTTCCCGGCACTCTTATAAGCAGTTTGCCTGTATTATTTAACTTACCTAATCTTCATGACATATTACTCTCCCATTTTACACATGAAGAGACTGAGACACAGAATTTAAGAAAATTTCCCCAAATCGCAAAGTTAGAAAATGAACAAGGCTGCACTCAAACTCAGGCAGTCTAGCTCCAGCATTCAAGTTTTTAACCACAGTGTTATGGTTCATTTCAGGTTGTGGTCAAGGGTATTGATTATAGTGTAAACGACTTTTCAAAATCAAATTAGCACCAATCAACCTCTTCTTTAGTGAAGATTTGTGGGTATGGGAAATACCTGATCCCAGTTATATATTCATCTGCCAGCATAAACATATATTCAGGAAAGCCTTTAAAACTTAAAAGAAAAAATTTACAGCGCTTTCTGTTAAAGGGCTATCAAATGTTTACCCGGGCTGCTCTCTCAGGCCAGGCGTCCTGTTTAGAGAACCTTTCAGAGACAGCTGGTTGAAAGTTGTCGGGGATGGGATTTTGCTTTTCCTGAATTGCATGGCAATGCCTTGGATCACTTGGCAAGCCCATCTCTTACAGCTCCTTAATTTTCTGTGCCCTTAAGATATGGATGTTTTAGTTTGCCTGGGATTTTGTAGCTCTGGTTTTTGCTACGCTGGCCATTGGTTCATATTAAACCAAACAACTGGGGCCCATTTGGCATTTGGTGTTTTAAAAGTAAAAGGACATTTGAACTACATGACAAATGCTGAAAAACAAAGCCCATAGCACTGAGAGCATAAAGAAACTGTTTATAATGTAAAGGTGGTTACATTTTCAGTCAATCTATCACTTTAATGAGCTCTTTGCATTTCTTTGATTAATGCTCACAAAAGGGGGAGAAAAAAATTGATGTAATGGAAACAAAATGCTATATAGTCTTGGCAGCACAGGGAGGTTTCTGTGTGTTTTATTAGTATCCACTGCATATCACTGTCTTGCAATGTATATGTCTACCTTTTCCCTGGCGTAGCATGCCTCTAGTTTACTGGAAATCTGATCCAGCATGAAAGAGGAGACCCCGTATTAGTGGCAAAACAGCCTTTGACCTCTTGTCGTGGCAGCAAAGAGGGAGGGTCCAGAACAGGAATTTGGAATTAATAATAATGATAAAGAAAAGGCAGACATAGCCCATGCCTTATTGAAGTGAAGAACCCAACAAGTATGAAGACCAAAAAAGGAACCATAAAGACATTGAAAAAACATTTAAACATTAGAATGTAGGAATTCCTACATAACAAGTAGTAATTTATTTATTTAGTTTAAAATAATAAAGAAAATGGAAAAAGCACAGAAAAAGATGTCTTTGTGAAGTAACTAAATGGGGGAGAGAAGTTAGGCAAGGCAGGCTTCCTGGAGGAGGTGAAGGAGGGCCAGGAGGTGGGTTTGGAGGGAAAAGAGGAAACCACATTTCTGAAGTGGGTGAGCCTTGGGATGAGAATCAGCAGGTGCCACTCCTCTGTGTGGGAAACCAGCTCTGACTGCTCCTCCCTCCACCACGTGCCCAGTGCTCTTTAGAGCCACATGAGCATTTGGCATCCTTTCCTCTGAGTTTGAGTGGCTCTTACAAAGTGATTGGAGGTTGACATAGCAGAAATCTGGGAATCTTGGAGATGCACATTTTTTTTTTTCGAGGAAGAGAGAGGGGTGGGTGGGAGGAGCAAGGCAGAGGGAGAGGGAGAGAGAATCCTAAGCAGACTCCCAGCTGAGCGCAGAGCCCCACTGTGAAGCTCAATCCCATGACCCTGAGATCACGACCTGAGCTGAAACCAAGAGTTGGATGTTCAACCAACTGAGTGACCCAGGAACCCTGAAGACTTGCCTTTTAATGGTAAACTTCAGCTGGTTACTTCCATCCTAGAACCATACTTACCCAAATTCCAAACCAAGTGGGATCTCAAAATAACATTTAAGATCTTTAGAGCTCAACAGGGTGTGTCCATCCACCATATCTCAACTCATAAAGATCACATGAGGTTTCAAGCTTTCAAGTTTTTTTCTTTTATTAATTTATAATTTTGATAATTTTTTTCTCATTGCACAAAATATATTCATTTTAGAATATATAGCAAGTACATAAAAGCAAAAAGAAGAAAACACACATTCCCTATAATTTTACCACTTGGACATATTAGTGTTGACACATTAGTTTTGTTTCTGTAGATATAAATATTTCCCCTCAAAAAGGGATCATATATATTAGTATATAACCTATGTTTTTCCACAAATATTTTATCATAGACTATTTTCTATGTCATTAAATATTTTTCTGCCTTATGTTTAGTGGATTATACTTGACATAATCACTTTCCTAAAACAGAACATTCTTGTTTTCAATTTAACATTGTTACTTAATAACTACAAATGAAGACTATTGTAACCAAATCTTTCATATAAGGAAATTAGGGCTATATGCATGTTTTTAGAAGTGAAATTGCTTAGGTCAAAGGGCACATGAAATTTTAAGTCATTTCATTTCTATCAACAAAGTTCGTCTTATTTTTAAGTTGTAAGATGAATGCAGAGGGAATAAAAAAAGCAATTGAGATGTGGAAAATTCACTATGACACCATGAGCTCTGGGGCAAATGAAGATATTAGACCAGATAAATATTAGATTTCTTTCCAAATCTTGGTTGCGTTTGAGTTTGAGTAATTTTGTTCCTTCCTTCCTTCCTTCCTTCCTTCCTTCCTTCCTTCCTTCTTTCCTTTGAGAGGTAGATATTGGGACAGTAAGCTCTTTGGGCTTACTTTAAGGAAAGACATTGTCTGCTTAATGAAAATCAATGAGCAAACAGCTATAGAGAACTTTGGTTGGTTGGTTGGTTGGTTTAGTTTGCTTTGGTTTGATTCAGACCCAAAACACAAATTCTAAAAAAAAAAAAAAATGAGGTACATTACATAATGGATAGAGCCAGCTTCCCAAGGCATTCATCAAATATGGTCTCTAGAAAAAAGTACTGCCAACAATATCAATATTACTTACCGTAAATAGCAGAAATGGAGGTCACACTGACCCAGATCTTGTGCCTGGTCATTGGAAGTGAAAAGGAAAGCTTAAATGAAGATACAGTTATTTGTTTTAATATAAAACCAGACATGCATGAGCTATTTCGCCAAGCAAACAGATTTTCTGTTTGGAACATTTTGGTTGTAAGAGATAGAAGAAGTTCAACTCAAAAAGGCTTAAACAAAAAGAGAATCATAGAACTGAGGTGCCTGTGGCTTCATGCACATGGGCCCCCAAGCTTGAATGATGTCAGAGCTCTGTCTTATTCTCTTCACCTCTTGACTCATTGGCCCCATGATGGGCTCAATGGTCACCCGCAGCCCCATACTTCCCTCCTTCTGGCTTTGCGACCACAGCAAAAACAAAAAACAACAACAAAAAACCCCACAAACAAACAGTCTTTTTACACAAAGTCCTGGGGAAAGCATGGGTTGGCTCTAGCTTGGGGGACAGGTTCATCTTAAACCAGCCATGTGCCCAGGATATTGGGGGACCATCTTGCTGACCTTGTGAAGTCACACTGTCTGTCTTCATGTTGTCACTCCTGTCACCAGGTTGGGGACAAGGTTGCCCTCCACCTCTCCCCACCCATCGTGAAGTGAGTTCCTTGTGTGGAGAAGGACTTGGAGGGAAGCAGAGAATCATCTTTCCTGGTTCTGCCACCAACTGGTTCTGTGACCTTGGGTATAGTAACTCCTTTGCTCTGAGCCTCAGTTTCTTCATCTGTGAAATGGAGAGATTGATTAGAGGATTTCCAAAGTTCTTGAGTCTCTAACATAGAGTGATTGGTAAAGAGGCCAGGGAGAACCAAAGGTGTGGTTTAGGTTTCTCAGAATTGTCTATTTATATGGTTTCTAAGTTCTGCTTTTAGGGACTGGCTTGGGCCAGTTATCGACTCCAAGCACATGAGCTATTTGGTTCAGATTGGCAGGGGCATTCCCCGCCGCCGTCCCCCCTCCCCCCTCCCCCCCAGCTCCGCAAACTCTGTCCTTCAGCACCCTGTCTCGGGTTAGCACACTTTAGCCTCCTAAGCAGAAAGCGGTGGGTTGAAGTGCCCTTTGGACGGTGTCAGAAGATGCTGCCTTGGTGAATTATCATTTTTTTATTGAGTCAACACTGGTCAGTTGCCTGGCCTTCACGACCTGGGACTCCAACTTTGTAGGACACCCCAAAAACTACTATGAAAAAATATTACGAGGTTAAACTAAGATTTTCCCTTGACTGGGTTGCTTTCATAGACTTTCCAAAAATCAGTCTTCCAAATCAAGCCTCTGCGTGTGGATGTTTCCCCTACACGTTAGAAAGCAGAGGCGGCCGTGCTTCTCTACGTGGAATTTTCTTGACTTCAGCTGCTGAAGAATTTGTTGGAATACACGCTGCACAATGACTACTGTGGCTATTACTGCACTTGCTCAGGGGAGCTATTCGGATGTCTCATTTATTGGCGCTTAATAGATTAAAAGTCCAAATTGAGTCTCATGATATAAGCCTAATCAAGTTCTAATCTGCATAATTTTCCCATAAGCAGCAATGGGAAATTTGGATAATTTATGTTTCAGCAGTTGCCAATCATGTGTTAAATAGCATTGTTGCATTTACTTATCAAAATATTTTTATTGATCTTCACTTCATCTGACATTTCACTTTGGGATTTTTTTTCCCTGGCATTAACAGGAAATTTAATTCATCTCATAGATGATGTAATATGAGATGTTTCTCTTGATCTTAACATGTCTTTATAGATCATTTTTAACGGTGATCTTTTCCTTTTACAACTTCATATTGAATACCTGTCTCAGCAAAGCTAGATGACTCGGCCTAATTTATTTCCCTAGTTTAACGTAGCATATGGATTTCTAACCATCATTTATATGCACACAATAAAAGATAATTTGGCCCACCATTTGAACCAATTCCTTTATGTTAAATCTATGAGGGCGGGAGAGGCACTTACCTTCATTTCTCCATCTATTCTAGGGGAGGTGATTGATAAGAATTTCCATCTCTCTCTCTCCCTGGAAAGGCTTGGGGATTTAACGAGGGAAGATTTAGAAAGTACTTTGTGTTTTCCCCCATGGAAAAGTACCGTAATAAAGCATTTATTATATGTACCGAGTTGTGCATGCTACTGTACCAGAGCAAGTTAAGCATAACTACAATGGGTCCCAGTTGTTATCTGCTGTTGTTTAAAAGTGAAAACAGCAAAAGAGTAGGACTGGCTCAGGGTGCCTGGATGGCTACGTCAGTTAAGTGTTTAACTCTTGATACCAACTCAAGTCTTGAGCTCAGTGTTGTGAGTTCAAGCCCCGTGACTTAACAACAAAAACGTAAGACTGGCTCAGGCCTCCAACTTGCCCGTCTGGGTCAGTCCCTGAGAAGGGGGGAGCGTCCCACACAGGGGGAAGGCAGCATGGACATGGTTATCCATAGGCTCTGATATCAGCCTTCTGGTCAACTCCCAATCTGCCATTTACCAGCTGGTTGTGCTTGAGGAAGTTCTTGGACTGTTCTGAATCTTATTTTCCTTATCTACCAAATGGGGATATTAACAGTGCCAACACTCATGGAGTTGTTCGGAGGAATAAATGCGGTGGTCCACGAAAAGCACCCACTGCAGCTTTAACTCCTAATGAAGGTTGTGGCCCGGTGGTTTAGAGGAGACCTGCGGTCAGGTAATTACCTGGGTTCAGGTAATCAGATCTGCTGATTCCTAGGTGTGTGCCCTGGGGCAGGTTACTTACCTTCTCGTGTTGCATTTCCTCATCTGCAAAATAGTTGTGTAGATAGGATGGTTCTGAGAACCAAAGTGATTCCATGGACAGAGTTCAGTATATAGTAAGCACTCAGTAAATGTTCGCGAATTTTTTTCTTGAGGTTCTAGTTACACCTATCTTCTTCACCCCCAATTATCTTAATCAGTCTGGATCTAGAACATTCTTGCCTTTGTTTTGAGTTCCATACAGACAGTGATGTTGAGTCTCATTTTCTAATGCACTCACCTCTGCGTTGCCGTGGGACCCAACCCAAGTCTAGAAGTCTAGTCATTCTCGATGGTATAGATCTTGTCCGAGCCACAGCCTTTTTTCCTTTCCCTCCAACTGCATATGCCTCATGGATGCTTTACTTAGATGCGTGCAGGCAGCAGGTACCCGAAACAACTAATAAACAAATGAAACCTTGGTGATCTCCTTTGTATCGCCTTCTAGCTCTTCTCCGTGAACTTCTTAGGAATGGCCGAAATGTTTGTGTTAAATTCTTTAACTTGAAGCCATCCTAACTGAAATAGCCTTGTCTCATTAAACTAAAGGAACTTAAATTACTTAAGATAACCTCCCTGGCGGGGGCTGAGTGCTACCAACCCTTGAAATAACCAATATCATGAAAAGAACATTAGACACTGCTGGTTTTGTTCACCTGAACCCAACAGTGGCACTGATGGTTAGGAACACAAATGCTGGAAAAGAATGCAGAGAGTAGTAAAAACCATTTTAGGAGCTTTGGAACTCAAGAAGGAAGTTTTATATCCCTAAATAATTAATAGTGGGAGAGTAGGTCTGAAGAAAGAAGGCTCCAGAGAGATTCTGTGGTTGTTATAAGGAATTAAGAAACTTTCTTAGTCTTTCTTAATAACTGGCCCCAGTTTTTGACGTACCTAAAGAAAATCCTAACCATCTCCCTGTGCAAAAATCTTTGTTCCTTAGATATTCTGAAATTCATTTTTATCACTGAATTGATCTGATTATTCCTACCAAAATGGATTCACACTGCTCATTGCCTTCCCGTTAATTTTCTAGGGTTTTCTCTATGCGAATTTTTTTTTTTTAATATGCCGAAAGCTTCCTCAATTCTTTATCCATAGGGAAGAAGTGGTGATGGATATTATACCTATCCACAAATATTTACCTAGAGTGGTATTATCAACAGTGGTCGAATTTTTGAGTACTTGCTTTACACCAGGCATTATACTAAATGTTTTGAATACACTGTTTCATTTTATCCTTAAAATCGCCCTATGTATGATATACTTTCAGCTTATAGACAAAGAAACAGAGGCTTACAGAAAGTCAGAGCTCACAGTTATGTAGGTTGTAAGTAAATGAATCAGAATTTGAACCCAAGACAACTGACTTCGAAGTCCATACTTTGAACAATTCCACTCTATTTCTTCTCTACGGGCAGGCATTCTAAAGACAGTCTAGGAAGATTTAAAAAAATAGAAAACCCAGAAAGGTCACATAAGCCCCTCCCATCTGCCCTCGAGGATTGGAACGGGGAGGGGCCTTCAATTTAACGAGATCAGGTCATCTTTGAAAGTCATTTTTAGCTCCAAACTTGTTTCCTATGGCCATGCTCAAAAGAGAAAGTGAGGACACATCTAAAAAATCAGGAGGCCATCTCAGTAAGAGTGATTGGACTTGAATCTTTTCCTGATTGAGAACCTCTCATCCTATCTCTCTGATGCCAACATTCTTAGTCCTCTCTCCTGGCAAAATAAGTGCTTGTTTCTAAACTTAATTTTTCAAGTGTTAGTTTAACTAATGGAAGGAGAGTTTGCCAGTTTCACCGTTCTCCAGTCACAGATGATGATCCCTGGAGTATATTCCACGTGTCTGTGATCACAAATGCAGAACTAGAGTGCTGTTTTAGGTAGTCAGAGATGTATCCACTGCAGTAACAATGACGGGGTGGGGAGCAAGACAATCAGGAAACCTGGACACAACTTAGAGCTGTCCCTTAATCAACTGCAGCTATGACGAATAGGATAGATGCCATCAAGGGCGAGACTGCGTCGTCTCTTCTGAAGGAAGGTGCCTGAATTTCTCTTCTCTCCAAGGCCATTTAGGGTCAGCCCCATCATTTCAGACCATATTAGGACCTCTAAGTCAACAATGTTAACGAAATCTGTTCATCTTTAACACAAGTCTATAGGAGGGGGAGAAAAAAAAAAGATGAAGTCTATTTCTTTTGTCTCTGCCTTTTGCTTTGAACAATAGGTAGCTAGAAAAGTAGCAAAGGAGAAAGAGACATTATCATTGCTGAAGTTTTCTTGCCAACAAAAGCACCCTGTTCTTGAGGTCATGCATAGGAGAGAGAAGGGACTTTTAATGGAGAGATGTCTTTGGACACCCACCATAGTTTGTCAGTTGCAGATGCTAATGGAACCAGGCTTGGCGACTGAAGGGGAAAATGGAATATGAAAGCAAAATGAAATAGGCCTATGAGGCAAGCATGTCATTTCTAAATGAAGGTTTAATGCAAAGGAGTTGAGTCTTTTCACAGCTGAAAATGGAATCTTTAAATAAGATAAAATAAAAGGATGCTGTGGCTTGTTGCAGGTTCTGTAATGAAATACAGTTTTCCTAATACCGTGTGACCTGCATTTCTCCCTGTTTTATGGGTGCTATTCCTTGACGCACAAACCCGTATTTTCTCAAGTCAGCATTTGATGATGGATGTCAAAATACAGGCCATGTATTATGCATATAGCATTACCGATTTAAGGTGTTTACTTGTCAAGTTGAAGAAATTCAAAAACGTCACATCCACCAAAGCTGCACAGCTGTCACTTGGAGTTTTTCATGCTTTTGAATGAAACTTCTGATGGAAACGGTTTAGTTTTCCCCTTCGCTATTCTGGGGAAGAAAACAGCTAGCATTTAAAATGCGTGTTCTTGGTTGTGTGGTTGGCTGAAAAATACACATTCCAAAGTTTAGAAAGAGGGACATTATACTGTCACTCGAAATTACTTACCCTGTGCCCAGTATATCAACGCAAAGAATAAAATTAAATGCAATCAGAGAATGAATAGTAAATAAAACTTTTCTTTTCTGTCTGAAAGTATGACATTCAATAGTATGAGATTTATACACAGGGAAGCAGAAAATAGGAAGACCATTGTATATTTTGCTAGCATTTCATGCATTATGCACCTCCAAAACCACAGGCAATTGTTGAACACCTGTAATTTCATTCCTGATATAGATGGAGATTCACGCATCCCATAAACCAGAATCAATCCAACATGGCCACATTACTGGAGACTAGGTCAGGGATCTGGCCACACAGTCTGTTTGGAATTTTGTCCTTGGAAACTTAGCAAGTGACATTGTATCTGCAAGTCCTTAATTCACTGCTAAGCCCTCATAGCCAATCCCCCAAGGGCAAAGAGAAACCAAAGTGAATGTGAACATCTGTCTGCCTGTTTGCCTGCCTGCTAAGGTTGGGAGCAAATTGGGTCTTGCTGCCAGCACAGAGTTGATGGTAGCACCGTCATGTGCTTCACTTGATAAAATTAATTTTCACCAAATGAATATATGAGGTAAATAAATGTCTCGTGTTTCTAGGTCTCTGTGCACATCCTTAAAGAGGCAGCCGTTCAGCCTTGAAGTTATGGTTGGGCCAGGCTCATTCTAAGATGTGCTTGGGATTTGGGTCTGAGAAACCCAAACGGCAAAAATCAGAAATCAAGTGGGCTACTTTCCGATTTTCCATGCCTTCTAGTTTACTGTATGAGGTCTGTGTTTGGCACCCCGGGGAGTTCTGGGACCCCTGACAAGCCGGGGGCATATGCAGTAGTTAGGACGACTTCCGCTGAAAATGAAAAGAAAATTCTTCATTTAGGCTTACACAAAAGGAAAAATATATACAGTTGACTCTTGAACAATGGGGGAGTTAAGGAGTGCCAGCCCCCGCACAGTTGAAAATACGTGTATAACTCTTAAGTTCCCCAAACTCAACTACTAATAGCCTACTGGTGACTGGAGCCCGAGTGATAAACATAAACAGTTGAGGAACCTACATTTGGTATATTGTGTGTATTATACACTAAATTCTTAAAATGAAGTATGCTAGAGAGAAGAAAATGTTACTCAGAAAGTCATAAGGAAATTACATTTACAGGACTGCATTATATTTATCAAAAAGAATTCGCCTATAAGTGGACCCACACAGCTCAAACCTGTGTTGTGGAAGAATCAACTACGTACATATAAAATTGTGTGCGTGAGTGTGTGTGTGTGTGTGTGTGTGTGTATACAAATAGTGTGTGTGTGTGTGTGTGTGTGTGTGTGTGTACAAAACCAATCTATCCTACCTCAGGATTTTTTACCTTAAGAAATTATATGTGTGTATATATATGTATATATACATATATATATAATTATATATATAATATATAAAATATCTACATAATCTCATTGTCATAGTGTATATTATAATCTCATTTGTATATACGGTATATAAAATCTCATGTAGCAAGAAATCCTGAGGTCAGCTGGTTTGGGCTCTAAGGCTAGCTAATTTAGTAACTCAAGGATAGTTCTTTGTATCCTATTTATTTGTTTATTTTGAGAGAGAGAGAGTGGAGGAGGGGCAGAGGGAGTGAGAGAGAGAATCCCAAGCAGGCTCCATGCCCAGCCCAATGCAGGGCTTAATCCCATGACCCTGAGATCATGACCTGAGCTGAAAACAAGAGCCCATGCTTAACTGCCTGAGCCACCCAGGTGCTCCCTCAAGGATAGTTCTTTCTATCATTAAGTCTTCCCATCATTCTTTCAGCCAGTCTCATGAAGCTGGCTTTGTCTTCAGCTGGTGCCCATCCTAGTTGCAAGATGGCTGCCACAGTTCCAGGCACTACAGGTACAAGAGCAATATCCAGTGAATTAAAAGAGACTCTCTTAAGAGAATCTCTTCCTGTGTGATTCTTTCTAAGAGCAAGGAAACACTTCCTAAAAGTCCCCAAGCAAATTTCCTCCCACTTCCCTTTGACCAGAATCTGTCAAAAACCCCAGCTTGTGTCACTCCCTGGCAAGAGAATAAGTAATCAGTCGGTTTACGGTAATAGTCAGGATAGGTTAGGTTATGCTGTGGTAACAACAACAAAACAATCCCCGGTGTCTTCAAGCAACACAGATCACCGCTTCACTCACTCAGAATGCTTTGTGGTCCGGGTTACTGTCCAGGCTACTGTTCATCTCCATAGTAACCCATGTTCCCATGGTTGCCACAGTCTGGGAAGGGAGGCAGAAAGTCAAATATTTGTACCAGAAGCTATGGTATACATTGTTTCACTTTTCATGGGCCAAAGCATTTCCTAGGTCACATGGAGGCACAGAGGTACAATCTTCTTGTCTGCCTGGAAGGTGAGGGCAACAAAAATCTGTGAGCAAGATCAATAATTGCTGTAGAGACTCATTTTTAGGGAGCTATCAAGGCAGGTTAGAATTATTTAAAATGGCCTCCTACTTTGTCCTTCACAAAAGCAACACATCAGAGTTTATCCTGGGAGTGCTAATTGTTAACCTGTGAATAATGCATAAACTACTTTTTTTCGATTGTGTATGTATATTATACTCATCTTATTCCCAATCTTTCCATGTCTCTGACTTTTCTCCCTTCTCTCTTTCTTTTCCACTAGGGTTCACACCTCCAGGAATGGACAGATCCTCTCCAGATAACAGCCCAGTGCACGGGATGTTACGCCAGCCATCCATCACGACTGGGGTCAACATCCCCATCATTACTGAACTAGGTAGGAGTGAATGTCAGCTTTGGGCAGATTTTGTTGTCCTCTCTTCCAGCCATGTAGGATATGAGGGTAGCCTGTTTCTTAGCTCGTTCAGCATAGTGGGCTCTAGTAGGGTTTGCTGGGGAGGGGGGAGGTGTAGAGAGGTATGGGTAGCAATATGACAGATTACCAAAAGGAAAACTGATCTATCTTTCCCCTGAGATGACTAGACAGTTTCCTTCATGCTGATCACTGTTCTCAACAGAGCTTGAGATGATGGATTTGAGATTGAGGCATAAATTAAGGAAGGGGGAGGAAAGGAGGAAAGGCATAATCCATGGAACTCTTCCTGGTGATTTTCATTGGAAACCCTTCCAGACAGCTCCTGCAATCAGAGCCCTCCACTGAGGTATGAAGCCTCAGGTCTAAGCCAAACCCATTCTGAGAACTGGGTGGAGGCAACGGGCATTTAATCTATCCTAGTTGAACTTCTCAGCTAACGACCATTTTCAGTGAATGCTACTCTGGCCTAAAATATCATGGTTTGGAGGGCCACGATCACTGGCCAGTGGAACCCAACTTTTAACCCGGCCGCGGCATTCCCTCCTACCATTTGTGAACTTGCAAAGCTGCTGAGTGGTCCCTTCCCCCCACGACAATACTAACCACCCATGGTGCTGGGTCCCCTTGCGTTACAATGTGTTCTCTGTTATTCCCTCACGCTCTTCTTTTTCTGTACTTTCCTCCACTCCCTTTCCCCAACCCTTAAATGCTGTATCCAATTAGCTAAACCTGGCAAGTTGCCTTTGGTCTCAGTCAATCAGGAAAAAAACAGTGGGACGCACATTCTAATGATAACCGAACTGGGTAAGAGGCACTGTTTTCCTTCACATCAGTATCTCCTTTTGTTCCGTTGTTGGTGTTTCCAACTATCATCGGCTTGTTTTTTATTTCACGGGCTGTAACAGAAAGACTACCCCATGGCACTGCTTTGAATGTGTTTTATTTGTGGCTCTGGTTGGAATCGACTGTCTTGTTCTGGCCTTTCTTAATGATTTTTTTCCCCACACAGCATCAGTAAACCTTTGATCACACCCATCTGACCTGGCAGTTGTTTCCAAAGCATCTTTGCTCTAATTCATTTTCTTTGGCCTGGGCCCTTTTTTCCCCCCGCCTTTCCCCGTGTCCCCCTGCTCTCCCGCCTTCTCCCTTATATTCCTCTTGCAACACACTGTCAGTTTGACTGACATGTCTTCACAGCTCTCAGAGAAAGTCAAAGGAGAAATATAAAAATTTTAAGATAAGAAACCTAAGATGAAGCCTTCCCTCCAGCTGTTTATTTTCCTTTATTCTGACTTTATTTGCCTTTTTTTTTTTTTTTTTTTTCCTACGAGGCCTTTTCTCAGAAGCTCTCGTTCTGAAGCCATAAAAGCAGCCAGGTCCTAAGGGACCTTTTCTTACAAAAGCCAGATTTCAAGAAGGGTGCCAAGGATGAGGTTAGCAGCCACCGAGACACAGCCCTGCACTCTGACCCCCACCCAGCTGGCCCAGAGCCTCCCGGAGATTCAGAGTGGACTCACCAGGAAGATGAAGGGTTCTGGTCATGCGTACATTTGTCAGGCCCTTCACACTTCCCCGTGACTGGGTTAATAACTCTGTAAAAGGCACCCATCAGCAGCAGGTCTCAGAACGGGGGATTGATCTTCTAAATAGAGACAGAAAAGTGCTGCCCTGCAGAGGGGTGGATAGAGAGGTGGGGAGCGCCTGCCTTCGGATGACTCACAAATGAAACGAACATGCCATTCTCTTGGCCCCAAAATATATTTCAAAATAAGAGAGCAGGCTTTTAACACAGTAATCTTGCTTGTGAGGCGTCTAGAAACTAAGGAATAAATTGTCCACCATTCAGCACGGCGTTATTGTAGACGTAGCTATTTATCAGGACAGATTCACTCAGGCCAAGGAGCAGCACACTATGTTCTGTTTCCAACAGTAGGAGGGTGTCTTTTTCATGTTTAGAGAAGTTGGCTAAAAGCCTAGGTTTCTGCACTGCTCTTCTCAGGACCTTAGGGAGCTCGTGCAGGCCAGACCACTGGTTGGAAAACTCATCCAAGTATCTTCAACTCAGAAACCTTCAGTGGCCTTTCAAAATCATTACTGCCAGGGATTTCTTTTTCTGTTTGGCGTTCGTGTGCTGCCAACTAACTAGGATATCTTGATTTGTGATTAGGACAAGAGAAAAGAGAAGGTTTGGTGCCCCAAATCTGAGGCTATGATTCAGGCATTCAGTCAGCGTAACTGAATCCCCGTCCCTCACCAGATTTCTGCTCTGAGCTCAGAGACCCTTCCATGTGTTCACATCACCCTTACCTTCTGCGTTAAGCCCTCTTTCCCTGGTAGTCATACCAGCTTTGGCAAGCATACCATCATGGTCTGACCACTTCGCCTCCCCGCACCCCCGGTATATTTACTATTTACCTACATGTTCTGAGATGTGTTCTGCATGATACCAAACCAGCAAAATGTCTTCTAAAAAACACAGAGAATGGCAGGTTTTTAAAACTGTATAGTATATTCCAGTCTTCATCCATTTGGAGAGTTTCAATTGATGTTAGTGGGTCAAAAGCTTCTAGAAGTTCCACAAGAAGGACATGTGTTTAAAGCTACTTAACCTGGTTTCCACTCATCTATGACCATAGAACGTTTGGGGGGGGGGGAGTTAAAAAATCACCTGTTAGCACCACATAATTACTGTTCTGTGATACAGGCTTTGGGTCACACTGTCTGCTCTCCCTCTGAGACTCTCCCAGAAAAATACACAGCATTTTCACTGAACCCTGGTTCCTGCCTTGGAGCTCTTTCCCAATGACCGAGATGCCTGGCTCGCTGACAATCTAGTCATCTCTCCCTACTTGTGACCACTTCCCCTGCAAGCGTACTAGCAGCCCTTCCCTGTGGTCTTGAAAAGAGATAATAGACACCACCCCTTTTGGAGTGTCAATGCACACACCACCCTCAGCTCTTCTACGTAATTAAAACCACGCTCCTCTGCAGATTGTCCGGAGTTCACGTTTTCTGATTCACAAAGCAGGAAGCCTAAACTGTGGCTTCCAATGTACTTTTGGGTAAATGGAGGGAGGAGAAGAAAAGCTACCATTTGGCCCTGTAGGATCCATGAGCAAGGCCTTACTTGCTTTTGAGAGAGGTGGAGGGAAGCTGGGAATTTTCATAATGTAGTAGGGTAGACAGAGCCTTTAATCAGAAAGGCAATCCTGAGAGCAGCTAACATTTATCAAGGTCCTGGGCCAGGCTTACCAAGTACGATCTCAGAGGAGCCTTCTGACAATCTCATGAGAGCTGCTGTTATTTCTCCCATTTTACAGAGAGAGAAACTAAGGTGCAGAATGATGAAATGCGTTGCTTGTACAGAGTCTGTGCAGAGCCTGGATTCAAAGCTTACTGGTCAGAGCCTGCATTTCGCACTCTTATCCACCAGCCTGCAGTTCAAGTGTTGCTGAGCAAAGATGTTCCCCCATTAAAATTTTTCTCGAGAGGAACAAGACGGTGTCATTTAAAACTAATTCCATGCCTAGCCTTTTATCCTATTACCATTTATTCTGCCTTATACAATAAACAAGCAAAAGTTGAAAAAAAAGTTATCCAAAAAGTTACGTTCAGGAAAAAAAAAATTAAAACAATAACTCTAGGAAAGAGAATTCACTCCTGATACATTTAGAAAGGAATCAGAAAAAGGGAACCTCATCTATTCTTTTCCTGAAAGCACCATAATTATTCCAGAAATCATCTCCTCCCCCACCACACACTTTCTTCCCTGTTACTTGCTCTGCAAAACTGATAATTTCTGAAGCCAAGATGGGAATGGAAATTAATTTGTCATTTAATTTTTAATAAGTTAAAGACATCTCAGTGACACAGCCAGTCAGTCTGCTCGTGCCTGCCGGGGGCGTCCCCGAGGACTCCTCCGATGGAGATGAGCCACAGCATCACATGCTGCTTCTCCTGGAGCCGCAGCGCATCAAAGACTGAGCTGTGTAGAAGGGGAAAGGGAGAACGTGGGCGTCCCCACGCCGCTCGGAATGCACAGCGAGTCCTTGTCAGCAAGCAGCCCGTGACAGCCGGGCATCCATCCCACCTGGGGTCACTGTGCTATCAAACAGGGCCCGTCAGGGTGGGCCTGGATTCAGGGCTAGGAACACCAGACCCCCCCCCCCCCCCCCGGGCTGACCCCGGGCAGGCTGTAGGTCCTGCCTGCAGGTGAATTCCTTGCTATGCGCCTTTGCTGTGCTCCTGGTCTCCTGCTCTTCGGTCTCGATAAGTTGCTTTCTTTTCCCGTGGCTAAACTTAGCATCCCAGCATGGCTACTCATGGCTACTCATCCTTGAAATACGTCCATCTCTCAAAGGATTTGGTGACCGAAAAACACTTGAGGGTGTTTTTCGGTCATGATTCTAAAACTATACCAAAGGACTGATCAGCAGCGTCCAGCCGTTCTCCAGCGGTCTGCCATGGAGCAAGGCTGCTTGAACTCATTGCGCTCCAGGCCTGGGAAGCTCGAACAATCACATAGGAGCAGTCCATTGAGTCCGCTGGCTCCTACCCCAAGATTCATCTACAGCTTCTCCCATGCTTCTCTCTCCTTTCTGGTGACTTCAGTGTTGCTAAATCAGTAGCCTGCTCTTTCTCTGGCTTCACTCTGTGTGTGTGTGGTCTTTTGAGCTAATTGTCATTTTACACTTTTTCTAGTGAACGATACTAACGTTCAGTTTTTGGACCAAGACGATGATGATGATCCCGACACAGAACTGTACCTCACACAGCCATTTGCATGTGGGACAGCATTTGCAGTCAGTGTCCTGGACTCGCTCATGAGCGCGGTGAGTGGGTGCGGGATGTGGGAGTGGAGCACTTCCAACCTCCAACATCAACGGCCCGGGACTGGAGCTGGGGCTCCAGGGGAGAGCATGACCACACAAAGCTTGCAATCTAGAAGGGGATACCGACGTTCGTCAGACTGTTGTACAAGTAAACGTTTGATGATGAATTCTTGAAAGTGTGAGGAGGATAAGGAAGAGGGGAGATTTTGTGGGGGAAGAGTATCTCCCCAAAGAAGGAAAGCAAATACAAAGACCTGGCGGTGAAGGAACCCGACAATTTAAGGGGCCAGAGAAAGCCTTCGTAGCTGGGCCACAGTGAGAGAGGGACAGGAGAGGATGAGGCAAGGTGGGACCTGTAAGACCAAGAAACTCATTTTCATGGCTTTGGTTTTTTTCTTAAGATCAATGAGGAGGCACTGAAGGATGGTTTTAAGCTGGCAAGTCATGTGATCAAGTTTATGTTTTAAGAGGATTGTCTTGGCTGGTGTGTGGAGGATGGCTCAGGAGGCAAGATGGCAGCAGGAAGCCTGAATATGAGGCTTTCAAAGTTTGGATGAGGACAGAGCTGGCAGAGCTGGAGGGAGGAGGGTGCATCTGAGTGGTGCTGGTCAGGAAGATTGATAAGACCTGGGGGTAGATGGAATACGAGCAGAAGATGGAGGAGGACGAAGTGTCAAGGGTGACTCCTAGGTCACTGCCCGTCACTGAAATGCAAGTCCTGGGAGAGGACTATGCATGAGGGTCAGGCCTGGCCAGTTCCCTGCTGCTGGGAAGGAATGAAGTAGTAGCAAGGGAAGGAGGGTGGGCTGGCCGAGGGGTCAAAAGCATCATTGGTTTCTTTTATGACTTGATATGCATGCACCAAACAATCAAGGCGTTGTTTTTTCACTTTGAGACCAAAAACAAATAACAGTTAAAAAGTTGGCCCCAGTTCGTGGAGCTCTCTTGAACTGCAAAAGGCAAAAGCAGACTCTAGAATGGGTTATAAGTGGGGATTGTGAAGTGTTCCCACTGAGTGTCTATTTATTATAGAGAAAAGCCTCTTTATTTTGGAATTCTCAAATTCACAATTTATGAAAATACAGACATAAGCTGGATAAAAACTGACCTTTGAGGAATCCATGAAAAAGAGTTTTATTGAACACATTAAAACCATAAACAGAGCTCAGAGAGTTTTTATACACATACGTTTCTTTAAGTGCTTAAGAAGGCTATTCTCCTGAATGTGTTAAACAACTGATATGCTAATTACACATTATTCTTCTCTATTCATTAAAGCTAATCCCAGAAGAACCTCTATTTGAGGAAAGAAAAAACATAAAGCTTTTTAAGACTAATTTAGGTTATTCTATATTCCTGAATGTGGTCCAACTGCAAGCATATCTTATTTTAAAAATTAGAATTATGGATTTAAAAATAATTATGAAACAATATTCATCTGAATTAAGGTTGACCAGGCATCATGCCAGACCTTTGCTTTCCAAAGCCAAGAAAAAGAGAAAAAGGTCACTAGAGAAGGCATTGTCGGTTTCCCAGGACTGGGGATTTCTTTCTGATGGCTTGGTGGTTCTGGGCCTAACCTCTCTACCTGCTAGTGATGTTGGCCTCGGTTTGGGCAAACTCCTCAAGCAAGCCGGAAGGAATGATGAAAGCTGCAGGATGTGCTCATGCAGTGCCTAATTGTCTGTACTGGTCTTCAGTTTCAAACAGATTTCTGTAACTCATCTCTTTGGAAATTTCATTTTGCTTCTGATCCTAATTAGAGAGCTTACAGAAGACCGGTCTCACTAAAAGATGATTAAACTGTGTACAGTAACTTTTTTTTCAAGAGCTCCAAAATACACTATTAACATTTTATAAAATCCAAACTTATAAAATTATTTATGTTTCTACATATCAGACATGCAGGATATTCCAGGCAGCTATATAATTAGCAAGGCCACTTTTTCATACATTATAAAGAATTTCAAAATGATGACTGCAGAGCTTTAAGCCAAGTGAGGAGCCCTTCGGAGCATGGACCGTGGGTGACCGCACAGGCCACACACCAGTGACGCCAGCCCTTCATACCAGTAAGCCAGTAAAATGGATTTTAAGCAGCAAAGAACTTCACCCCTGCCCAACAGAAGGGGCACTGGGTGGCCGTGGGGTGGGGGTAGGGGGCACCCCTGGCTCTGAGCTGTACCACTGTCTGTCTGTAGCACCACCAGGGAGTCAGTCTTGGAAACTCAGATGAAAAATCAAAGTGGGTTGGCTTGAAATTTTTAAAAAGCCATCTCTAATCTCCTTTGAAATGCAAACTGAAGTGTCTGGGAGAGAATGGCTAAGGAGTATATGGATGCCATGGGTCTGCCAGCAGCATTCCTTCTGAATTCCAGCTTGGGAAAAAAAGAGTCTCAGGAATCTGGTAACTGTCATTGTCATCATCTTCAGCTTCATTTATTGAGGGCCCAGAACTGTGCAAGGCATTTCAGCTACAGTGTCTGATCTTTTGGACAATAATGTGAATAAACCTGAAGCAAGACGTATTTAACTCATGCACCGACGGTGACTATGCAGATCATTAGTCAAACGCCTATCTGATTATTCCAGGCCCGGTGTCCCTTGTCTGGGATGCACAGGTTCCACGGTGACATCTTGCATTGGGTCTGGTTCAACAGACCCAGCTGAATCTGGGCCTTCTGACAAAAACGTTACCTGTGATTTCTTTGCATTCCACCCCGGCCCTAATTTATGAAAAAACCCCAGGAGGTTAGTCAAGAACCAAGAACTAGGAGGGAACTGAACAGGTTGGCAGGAATGTAAATGGAGAAACTGAGACCCCTCCAAGCAGCGGGAGCCAGGGGTAAGCTGCCTTCCCAGGCCTTTGCTTACAAGCAACGTCGTGACGTTCGCACACCTCCTCAGATGTCCATGATCTCCTTTCTCTAGCCCCCAAATTGCCCCTTAATCATGTGTCTAAACATCCCCGGAATATTGTCCTTCATAACTCAACTCCTGCTGCTTACTGCTTCGTTTGTTAGAAGAATAATGTTTTGATTCGTCACAGGCATCCCTGAGCAGATAGAGATGTTGCAGCCATGGCCTCGTGGCTCTCTCCTGCTAATCAACAGCAGAAACACATGATCAGAGGGAATAATTATGCTTGTGGGTATCTGCCTCTAGGAAGAGGCTCACAACTCAGCGATGTATTTTTTCAGAGTGGTACCAGCTTGCCGCTCACGCACTCACGGAAAAGATGAAAGGGAGCGTCTCTGTATTTAGAGCTGAAACCGGCGCTCGTGTGTTCAGACTTCTTTTCCACAGACCCCCCCCTCCCCCCACCGCAGCCCCAGTTTGAGTTCTACCTGGCCCCTCCCCAGGCAGAAAAGTCCCGAACCAAGAGCCGGACTGCTCGAATGCAGATCCCATCACCAGCGTTTTCTGGAGGCGTAAGCTTAACCTCTCTGTGCCTCAGTTTTATCATCTTTAGCATTGGGATAATAATAGTACCTACCTTGTAGAATTGTCGAGATAATTAAGGGAGCTAAGGCTGTAAAGTGATTAGGGCAGCGCTCCACGCATGACAAGCTCGATACTCTATTTATTATTATTGATCGTTGCCTTCTCTGGGCACTTACCTACATGCCAGGCACTATTTGGATCCTGGGGATTTAGCAGTGGAAGAGGAAAAAGGAAAACTGCCCTCCTGTTTTCGGAACTTTCATTCTAGTGGGCGATAATTATGACGTGATTACGTCCGTCAGTAATGATAGCTACCGTTGGTAGGAGTAAATGAGTAATATCAAACGGGCGAAACAGGTTTGAAGAACATAAAATCGTTTGGGTGCGGAGACCCGTGTTAGCCACAATGGTCAGAGCAAAGTTGTCTCAGCTGAAAACTTGGAAGCCGACACTGAAAAATCAGAAGAGAGCCCCTGGGGGCGCAGGGGACGAGCCTTCCAAGGCAGAAGAAAGGTGGGGGCAAAGCTGAACAGTGGTGCTGAGCTGACTTTGGTGGGTGTGAGGGAGTCGTGCAAGGCCGTCGTGGATGGAACGTAGTAGATATGGAGCAGGGACATGCAAGAAGCAGTCAGGCAGAGCCATCGTGCACACTGTGAGTATTCTGAGTACAAAAGACCACGTTCAGTCAAGTTCTAAGTCAGGGTTAAGCACTTCACTCATCTTCCTTTGGATACCACCAGGATCCTCCTGAGGTCACTGCTTCCTGTGTGTGCTGGCTGGAAGGGCAAACCCATCACAGAGTTGACTCCCGAAGTAACCCCTGATTATTTTTCTGTCCCACACTCCATCCTAGTGCACTCATTTTAAGAGAAGAAGGGAAGAGAAACAGCACAATATATTGGCCTGAGGACCTGGATTGACATCTGGCTTCTAATGTATCATCTCTCATAGAAGTCTCAAAATGGCACATTGCAGGCAACACCCATCCCACAAACAAGTTCTGCATTTCCCAAAGTTTTTCATTTTTACATGGATTTTTTTTGCCAATATTTTAAAATCATAAGATTACACATCAAATGTGGATTTCCAGCTTATTTTGATTGGAATCACAGAGCAGATGCCCAAATAACCCACAAAACACCAGTTGGCTGGAGCTGAGCTATGCTTCCTTTAACGACAGCCCACACTGGTCCTTGTTGACCTCTCCCAGGCCTGCTTCACTCATCCCACTGGTCCCTGCCTGTGTATCCCACTGAACCAAACTTATAGGCCTCCCACTTCTATTTTTGTGAGCCTGCATGACTGTGGTTAGACAGCATCCTTGGGCTTCTGGCCATAGGCTTGTCCTTTGGGTCAGGAGGATGAGCACATGATGTCCATTTTCTTTGACCCCTCACCTTTCTTGGAATCCCTGCTGCTGAATCCCTCAGGAGCCTAAGAAAAACTTCAGTCTGAACATTTTGTGCCAGGCGTGTCTTTGCCCACTGCACCAATGCCCAGAGTGGGTATTTGCATGTTCAATGAATTAGTCCTTCATAACAAAGGCAAGGACTTGTAGAAGAAACGGTGTGGCACTGACCCATGGATTAGGACGTACCGGTTCTGGTCTCAGCTCACCAGCAGCCATGTATGTCTTTTCCACTGTCTGGGTCTCCGTTGGGTCCAACTGTTAATGGGAATGATATTAACAATCCCTTATCATGTTGGGGTAATCAGGTAAGGGCAAAGGTAGATGAAAATCTTTCACAGAGTAAACCAATATTTCTTCAGATCAAATGTAACTACAAAGAAGGGGGTTTATTACATGTGTGTGTACATATATACATATATGTGTATGTACTCACACACATGTATGCTATATGTTTCTGTATTCTAGTCTCTAATATCAGAGCTGGTCTCTGCCAGTGATAACTGAGCTGATGTTGGTAAGACTGAAGAATGTGGCCATCTGGAGGATGGACCCACATGATTTGCTTTCTTAATTGTCCTGGGGTTTCAGCTGAACCCCGGGAGGGTGTTATAAAGCAGACCAAGTTCTCCGTCAGCCCAAGCCAATCCAGTACCCTGTTACATAAACAAATGACTGCTCCCTGGCCCTTTTCCTTAGACTCCACTCAAGAGCCTCATTTCTTCTGCTCCCAAGGTGAGAGACAGCCCATGGGCCGTTCCGAGACAGAAGAGCTCGTGCCAGTGTCCATGTGGCCAATGGGAGTGTGCTCTGTTGCACCCAGAACGTACCACCGCTGTCACATCAGGCCAGGCAGGCCCGGGATTGGGGGGAAAAAAATCAAATCATTCTCATCCTTCATGAAAGAAAAAATACTAAAAATAAAAATCTACACCATGAAAACTAGCAAATCTAAAAAATGGCAGCTATGGCATGGAAAATGACAATTTTAGAGCAATTATAAACGAAAGGCAAAGTGCCATTAAAGTTAAGGCAATGTTATTAAAAGATGTGTTAATTTTCAGTTAAATTTTCTATAAAAGACCAATTAGTTTAAAAGGCTTGACAGCATTAACTGTGAAACATAAGCTCTGGTAATTATACTTTAAAAAAATAAAAAGAGGAAGATGCAGCAGTGTGTTAGAAACACAGGCGCAGAGCGGCGTCCTCGGAGCAGGCTAGGTGGCACTGCGCGCTCAGATTTCCCTGTGCAGTCAGGCCCTTGCCCAGCCTGTCTCGGCTTCCTCCTTGCTTGTCACCCCGTCTACATATGGGATCTGAGAAACGTCAAAGTTCGGAGGCCAAGCAGGCCGTGCGTGTGATCTGGGCCAGCTCTCTGATAGGAGAGATGAGAACACAGAAGCAAAGGGAGAGGGAATTTTCCAAACTGGTTGCATTGCTAGCTGGTTGTTATTTTTATAACCTACCGTTTATTATCTGTGATGCATTCGACGTGACCCAGAGTATCTCATTTAACACTATCCTATAAGCTGGCTTGCACTGGGGTTTTGTGTTCCAGTTACACGGATGAGGAACTGGAGGCATAGAAAACTCAGGCAACCTCCCCGTTGTCATAGGTATTGAACAATGAATCGGGGATTTAAAACCATATGAACTGAATTCTAAGGCCAGTACACATAACCAGGGCTGCCATGTTGTCTTATTGGGAAGAAAGGCTTCCTTGGCTAGGGGTGGAACCCCAACCTTGGTAGTGGGAAGAGGGACTGCCATATTCCTTAGACTACATGGGGAGCTCAGGAGGCAAAAGATCGCCCTTCCATATTACAATCCTCCCTTCAGAAGTCTCTGTTTCTTCGATTCTAGTGTTTCTGTTAATCCAGAAGAGAATGTTGCCCTCTGGGTTGGGTGAGTTGTACAGAAGTCTGTTCTAGCTCGCACATTCTCCATAGAAATTGTCTGTGATCATTGGCATTTGACGACCTAGCATCTGTTTGCCACATGGTACGGAAACAGCCTCTTTCTATGCAGAAAGCTCAGGGTTTGCTGCTTAGCTGCAGCCCAATCAACGTCTGAGGAAATCTGTACCTTCCGTGATGACCAACTAGCCCTCCTCTCTCAAGAAAAGCATTGTCTTTGCACCAAGTTACTCAGATCACAAAGGAACCTAGACACAAGCTCAGAACACAGCCACATGCAGCTGAATACTGAGGCAGCCAAACGGGAGCGGGAGTGCTCTGTGGACAGATGGACACCATTGTTCTCCGTCAGAGCAGATACTGCTGCCCCCAGTGTGCTCCTTGATGCCTGCACGGGAGAATCAAGGAGAGAGATCTAGTGTACAGGTCAGAGGGTCGAGATTTGTGTTCAGAGTTGTGCGTGGTTCCCGAGCTGTTGAGGCACCCCTGAAACCCTGTGACCCACCCTGAAATTCTACCCGTTGATGGGAAATTTTGAAAGTGACACACTCGTTGAATAGAATACAATTTCAAGCCAAACCAAGACCTAGGGATTAGTAGATGCTCAATAAATGTCAGCGACTGATTGATCAAAAAGTCTGTGCTGTTACAGTGTAACCGATTTCAACACAGAAGGGGAAACATGTTAAGGTCAAATAGTTGCAATTTGACAAAACAATAACCTTTCATGTTGACCTTCTGGACTTAATCATTGCAAGGCAGAACTTACAGTGTTTTTTCTTTAAAAATCACTGACAATTTTCTTTAGAAAAGTTATTCATGTTCAGTGTGGGATATTTTGAAAGCACAGAAATATATAAAGAAAAACATTTAAGTGAACCATATTTCCAATACCCAAAGATAAGCATGATTAATATTTTGGTGTATTTCCTCCCAGATGGATAAATATGGATCACCCAGTTTTATATCTTGTCTTTTTTTCTTTTCTTTTAATGCTTAGTATTTTATCCAGAGCATTTAATCATGTCTGTTATTGGGTATCATGATTTGCAATGCCTCCATAGGACTTCCTGAGACTCTAACCTATAGATATTCCCATTATCTACCTGTTTTGGGGGAATTTTACTTCAAAAATTTTTTGTTTTAACAATAATTAACCCTGTGATAAACATTATTGTACATAATCTTTGAACAAAAAGCAATTGATTATCTTGAGGCACACTTACCGGGCTTTTAACAAGTAGGAACACTTTCAAAGCTCTTGATGGGTATGGCTGGATTATCTCCTATTAATCACACTGCCATCACAGGTGTGTAAGTCCCATCGGATGTGCTCCAGTGGGCACTGATTATCATTTTCTCTAAAGGCCCTTTAATTGTGTTAATGATAATTTTTGAAGTATCTAAACTTTTAATTTGTATGTAATCATGTATATTTTCTTTTGTGAATTATTCTACAGTTTTTATGCTTAAAAAGTGCCTGCTGAACAGAGAACTATCAGGTGTCCTGAGATCAGTTACATATCCAGCTATATTTTCATCAGGTTGTTAGTGGCTACATTTTTTGCCTTTAACTATTTTATAACATTTGCTTCCTTTCTTTGGCCTAGTTTTACTGAGATATAATAGACTTCAACACTATGTACATTTAAGGTATCTAGTGTAATGATTTGATATTTGCGTATATTGAGAAATGATTACCACAATAGGGTTAGTTGACACATTCATCACCTCACATAGCTGCATATTTGTGTGTGTGTGTGTGTGTGTGTGTGAGAGAGAGAGAGAGAGAGAGAGAAAGAGAGAACTTTTAAAATCTACTCTCTTAGCAACTTTTAAATATACAATACAGTATTGTTAACTGCAGTCCCCCTGCTGTACAATTCATCCCCAGAACTACTCATCTTATGGAATGAATGGAATTCATCTTACTGGAATCTTGTATCCTTTCACTACCTTCACCTGTTCCCCCCAACCCCCGTGTCCAGCTGCGGGCTACCACCAATCTGTTCTCTGTTTCTGTGAGATCAGTTTTTTGTTTTTCGTTTTCAGGTTCCACATATGGGTGAGATCATACAATATTCAGATTTCTCCCTTGGACTTATTTCACTTAACATAATGCTCTCAGGATTCATCCATGTTGTTGCAAATGGCAGGATTTCCTTCTTTTTATGTCTGGGTAGTATTCTGTTATATATATATATATATATATATATATATATATATATATATATATACCACATTTTCTTTATCCACTCATCTGTCAATGGACACTTAGGTTGTTCGCATGTCTTGGCTGTTGTAAAAAGTTCTGCAGTGAACATGGGAGTGCACTGTATCTTTGAGATAGTGATTTTGCATCCTTCAGATATACCAAGAAGGGGAATTGCTGGGTCATATGGTGGTACCAGTTGTAATTTTTTGAGGAACAATCATACTGTTTCCCAGAGTGGCTGCACCGATTTGTATTCGCAACCACAGTGCACAGGGATTCCTTTTCTCCTCAGCCTCATCAACATGTACTATTTCTTGCCTTTTTGACAACAGTCCTTCTAGCAGTTGTGATAGCTCATTGTGGTTTTCACTTGCATTTCCCTGATGGTTAGTGATGTTGAGCACATTTTCATACCTGTTGGCCATTTGATTATCTTCTTTGGAAAAATGTCTATTCAGTTTCTTTGCCCATTTTGAATAGGATTTTTTTGCATTTTTTTTGCCACTGAGTTATATGAATTTCACTTATTACCTTTTTCAGAAATTTAATATAAATATATTTTCATAGTCAAAGTATATAAAATAAATAAAATTATAGGAAAAATTAAAATCAATCAGTATTCTATCACCAAGAATTAGTCACCAAGTAAAATTTTGGAGTACTGAGTGTAATTATTTTTACATAAATAAACCTGTATCAGTTGACATCTGAACTTTTAACATGAGTTTTATATCAGGTTGTTTTTTGGATCCTTCCTTTTTGCATATTTTCCTATTATATCATATAATTGTTACGGTGCCATTAAATATTCTCTGAAAACATAATATTAATATCTGGGCAATGTAAGTAATTTAAGCGTATTATGATTTATTTAATCATTACCATATTGTTGAAGAGTTTTTTCCAGATAGCCAGTTACCCCTAAATCACTTGTTGACTAAACATTTTTTCCCTATGGTGTATGATGCTTTCCTTATCATATTAAAGAACAGATCAGCAAACCTTTTTTGTAAAGGGCCAGGTGGTGAATATTTTAGGTTTTTGAGAACCATACAGACTCCACTGAAAGTACTTGACATCTGTCATTATAGCACGAAAGCCCATTTGTAAACAAATGGGTATGTCTGGGTCCTAATAAAACTTTATTTAAGAAAACAGGCGGCAGGTTGGATTTGGCCCAAGGGCCAGATTTGCCAACTCCTGTATTGTTCATAGGACTATTACACTATCATTCTCAGTAATTTATTCTGGTTGATTGGTCTTCTCATTTTTGCTACTGTCTACAATGTTAAGTTATGAAATATTTAATATTTATTATTGTCCCTGAGAGGACAATTTCATAAACTGTTTCCAGAGGAAATTTAGCATAGTTGTGTTAAGTTTTTAAAAAGTCCAGTTGAGGGGCCCCTGGGTGGCTCAGTTGGTGAAGCTTCCAGACTCTTGATTGTGGCTCAGGTCATGATCTCCGGGTCATGAGATAGAGCCCTGTGTGGAGCCCTGTCTCTGGCACTGGGCTAAGCAGGGAGCCTGCGTAGATTCTCTCTGCCCTTCTGCCACCCCTCCCCTCAGACTCGCACACACTCTAAATAAATAAATAAATAAATAAATAAATAAATAAATAAATGTCCAGTTGAATCTATGATTAGGCATATATCAAACTTAAAATTTTTCCGGAAAAAATACAACATTATAACATCCCATTGACATGTTAAGAAACACAATATTCTTCTTTTTTATTTTTTCCCTAATAATCTTCTCTCTCTGTGGATGATCATTATTTTGCTTTCCCTTGAACAACAGTAGCTGTTCTTATGCATGACCAGGAACTATGATACTAAAGAGAGCTTCCAGAATAGGAGTGTTAATTCTCAAACGCCTATGACACTATAGTCTCTTTCTTATTTCTAATTTTATTTTTTTAGTTACATTTGTCATACTTGTTTATTTTTTCAAAGAATTATTTCTTGTATTTATCAATTTAATAAATATCCTCTTGCGATTTCATTAATTGATGCTTTATTATTTCATCCTTCTGCTTTTCTAAGATAAAAAAGAACAATAAAAGCCAGTTCTTTTCATGCTTAGCATTATTTATTGTAATTCTTTTGTACTTAATAATAAAATCATTTAAGGCTCTGAATTTGTTTCTGTAGCTTTGGCCTCAATGCATGACATTCTTATATGCCATTTTCAAATAGTTAATTTTTAAATACTCTATATTCTAAGTTTGATTTCCATCTTGACCTATAGTTGGGTTTTAGAATACTTTTCTTTTGCACTTGGAGATGTTGAGATAGTTACTTTCATTTCTACTATTATTTTAGTTTTTCTGAAGTAGACTCTACAGCTTACACTTGATCGTATATATTGAGATTTTATACTTTGAGCTGTTGATCGTTTTTTTGTAATTACTGTTGGGAAGCTATCTGAAAATGTTGCAAAGTTTAGCACAAATCCACTAAATCGCTTTTATTATATCCTAATTTTCTCATAGTCTGGTCTGTTTGAGCTATGGAAGCTAGAAACACAGTGATAGTTTACATATCACCCTCAGTCCACATGTATTTTACTCTAATTGCTAATTAGTTTTACTTTCTATATTTCAGTATATTATTTTGTGCCTAAGTAGGTTACATCTTTATTGTACATTTTAACTATCAATGCAAAGCTAACTTGCTTAAAGTAACATTTAAAATTTCTCCCTGGAAATATAGTTTTCTATGCCTATTTTGTTTTGCTTTTTCCTATTTCTCTCTGAAAATATCAGAGTTTGATTTTCATTTTGGCTTTTGAATAAGTCTGAGAACCTTTGCAATTTAATCAAATCCCTTAGCTCACTTATGTTTAGCTATTAAAATATAATGTTATAATTTTGCATTATGCTTTATACATGCCTCTGTAATTGTGTCTTTTATTATCCATCTTTGGGTGTATAGACTCTATTTTTGTACGCATCTTTTCTCTAGTGATGTGTAAACTATCTATATTCTATTTTTGATTCTAGTTAGTGGTTACCAGACATTCTCTAAATATATTTGAAAGTATATTTTCTAAGCAATATTATCTAGAAAAATTTAGCTCTTGATTCTTCCTTTATATCCATCCTCTTCTCTCCTACCTCATTTTTCTGACTTTAAAAAATAAATTAATATTACTGTATTAAATAATTTTGTCATTTTTTTCTTTCAAGAAGTATTTTTGACATTTGCATGTAGTTTAGTAATAAAACATATAATCATTTCTTAAATTCCATGTTTCAATATATTTCACCAGTATTTTTAAACCAAATTTGCTCATTTTTTAATTTCTAAAAATTTCAAATGAACTTGAAGGATGCTGACTTTTGTTCCTGAGTATTTTTTAATGAAGTAAATCAATAACTGCTTAGATACTCAGAGATTCAAAAATATTTCTTTTTTTTAGTATTTCTATTGCCTTCACAAATAATTGATGATTTAGCTGCATGTAGAATTCTTGGAATAAATGTGTCCTTTCAAAACTCAGTTGGCATCATTCTTAAGTTTTCTAGAGAAGTCTCTGGCTAACCGATTGCATACTTTTTTTTTCCCCTTACAGTATTGTGTTTGGTCACATGTCTTCTTCATTTAATATTTTAAATTTAAATATTCACCTGTTACAGATTTAAGTGATGGCCGCATTCACTTGGTGAGCCATTTCAGTCCACATCCTCAGTTCATTCTCTCAGCTCAGGATAGGTTGTTTTCATTTGTTTCCTTGCTTGCTTACTCATTTTTATTTGCTCGAGTTTTGTTTACAGCGTTAACTTGTGAACACTTGGTATTTATCAATCTGAACCTCTGTTGTCTTTCCTCAATATCTACCAACATTCTCATAAAAAAAGACAGGCAGGCAGGCAGGAAGGAAGGAAGGAAGGAAGGAAAAAAGAAATAAAAGAAAGAAGAGAGAAAGAGAAAAGAAAGGAAAGAAAGCAAAGGAAGAAAGAAAGAGAAAAGAATGGAAAGAAAGAAAAGAAAGGTCTCTACATCTTTTTCTATCTAGTTTCGGCCAACTTCTTAGTCTTACTTCCACATTACTAATGTTGTGTGTATATGATTTTTAGTTCTACAACATAGTGCCTCTTTTTCATTATTGTTTTAATAAGAACACTTCACATGAGATCTACCCACTTAAATTTTTCAGTGTACAATACAGTATTGTAATTATTGTTTCTTAATGGATAAAAATCTGGCCATTATAAGTTTAGTTACCTTTTAACTATTTCTCTTTTGTTTTAACACCTTTATTGAGATATAATTAATAATCATGCAATTCTCCCATTGAAAATGTACAATTCTGTGATTTTTAGTGTAATCACAAATATGTACAACCATCACCAATGTCAATTTTGGAACATGTTCATTGCCTCAGAAAAACCCTGCATGCCCTTTAGCAACCCCCACTAACCTCTGTCCCCCTCCCCCAGCCCTAAGCAACCATTAATCTATTACCTATCTTTATAGATTTGCTTCTTCTAGACATTTCATATAAATGGAATCATACAGTATGTAGTCTTTTGTGACTGACTTCTTTCACTTAACATAATGTTTTCAAGGTATTAGTACTTCATAACTTTTTATGGTATGAATAATATTCGTATAGCTGAATAATACTCATGCATGGATATAACACATTTTATTTATGCATACATTAGGTGATAGACATTTGGGCTATTTCCGTTTTGGGCTGTTATGAATAATGTTGCTATAAACATATGTATACAAGTTTTCATATGGACATATTTTTAAAATTTCTCTTGGGTATATATATATATAGAAGTAGAATTGCTGGGTTATATAACTCTGTTTAGCCATATGAGGAACTGCTAAACTGTTTCTCAGAGTGGCAGTATCATTTTATATTCCCACCAGCAGAGTGTTAGTGTTGCAATTTCTCGACATCCTCACCAACTCTTGTTATGATTTGTCTTTTTGATTATAGCCATCCCAGTGAGTGTAAAGAGGTATCTCATTGTGGTTTTGATTTGCATTTTCCTGATGACTAGTGATGTCAAGCATCCTTTCATTTATTTTGTTGGCCATTTGTATATCTTCTTTTTGAGAAATGTTTAAGTCTTTTGTCCATTTTTAAAATTGTGTTATTTTTCTTTATGTTGTTGGGATGTAAGATTTTATATATATAATGATTTTATATATATAAAGATTTTATATATATATATAACACTTATATATGTATCTTACTTAAGATTATATATATATTATACATATATATTCTGGATACTAGACTTTATCAGATACATGATTTGCAAATATTTTCTCTCATCCTGTAAGGCTTTTTTTTTCACTTTCTGGATAGTGTACTTTGATGTACAAAAATTTTAACTTTGATGAAGTTAAATTTATCTTTTTTGGGGAGATTTCCTATGCTTTGAGTGTCATGTTTAAGAATCCATTTTCATATCAAAGGTCATGACAATTTAGCCTATGTTTTCTTCTAAGTGTTTCATAGTTTTAGCTGTTACATTTAGGTCTTTGATCCATTTTGAATTAATTTTTGCATATGGTGTGAGGTAGGGGTCCAAATTTATTCTTCTGAATATGGAAGCCCAAGAATTGTAGCACCATTTGTTTAAGAGACTATGTTCTTTCTCCATGGAATGGTCTTGGCACCATTGTTGAAATCAATTGACCAAAAGCATATGAATTTCTTTCTGGACTCTCAATTCAGTCCCAAGTCTGTCCTTATGTCAGTACTACACTGTCTTGATTATAGTAGTGTTGTAGTGTGTTTCGAAATTAGGAAGTGTGATTTTAGATTGGTTATTTGGAGTGCTTGCAACTTTATATGAATTTTATTATTTTTTTAAATTTTTTAGGATTTTATTTATGTATTTGAGAGAGAGAGAAAGAGAGAGAGCACGAGCAGGGTGGGGGGAAGAGGGAGAGGGAGAAGCAGACTCCCCACTGAACAGGGGGCCCAATGTGGGACTCAATCACAGGACCCTGAGATCATGACCTGAGCCGAAGGCAGACGCTTCACCCACTGAGCCACCTAGGCACCTCTCATATGAATTTTAGAATCAGCTTTTCCATCTCTATAAAAATGGTTTTGGGGGTTTTGACAGAGATTGTACTGAATCTCAAAATTGGGGGAATACTACTGTCTTAATAACATTAAGACTTCCAATCTATAAACATGGGATGCCTTTCCATGATTTAGATTTTCTTTAATGTCCTTCAACAATATTTTGTAGTTTTCAGTGTACCAGTCTTGTACTTCCTCAGTTAAATTTATTCCTAAGTATTTATTCTTTGTGATGCTATTATAAATGGAATCTCTTAATTTTATTCTTGTATTGTTCATTGCAAGTGTATAGATATACAAATGATTTTTTGTATATTGACTTTGTACCTGCAAACTTGCTGAACACGTTTATTATCTATAATTGAATTTTAATAGATACCTTAGAATTTTCTATATATAACATCATATTCTCTGTAAACAGAGGTCGTTGTACTTCTTTCTTTCCGATGTGGTTACTTCATTTTTTTGTAGCCTCGGCTAGAGCTCCCAGTGCTGTGTTGAATAGAAGTGGTAAGAGCTGACTTCCTTGTCTTGTTCCTGATTCTAAGGGGAGAGCATCCAGTCTTTCACCAATAAGCCCGCTGTTAAATTTGGGTTTTCGATACATGCCCTTTATCAGGTTGAAGAAATTGCCTTCTGTTCCTAGCTTGTTGAATGTTTTTATCGTGAAAGTTTATTGGATTCTTATCTCTAAAAATATCTTACATAAAAAATTGGGTAAGTTGTATGAAGTCAGCTTTCTTATAATCTGATCTTTTACTTCTTATAGAAATTATATTTTCTAAAAATTTTATTTAATTCTAAAATGGATGCTTCTTTTCCTTTTACTTCTTCCAGCAACCATTTAATCATTCAAAATGATGCTTTTCCTTTATATCTTAAATACTGTGGTTTCCTTGTAAAAAAATATTTATACTGGCTTTTTAAATTTCTCTCTACCTTTATTTCTCTCTACCAAAAAACAGAGTTTGGTATATGAGGTTGTGAATGTTCTGCCACCAGCTTTGTGAGCCGTTAGATTCCTCCTCCTGGTCTTGATCTAAAGGGGTAATTAGAGCGCAAAGGCCCTTGTCAGAGTTCATGCCCAGCACTCACACGTTGAATGTGCCCCAGGGTTAAGGACGGGTCTCTGGCTTCTACTGAGGTGCTATCTGACTGTAGGGCAGAGGATTTACCTGTGAAAACTTCGGAGATGTTTTCGGGTGTGTCCCAAGGCCACCTCCACTAGAGCACACCTCTCGGGTCTCTTTCCATTACTGCTGTCCCGTCTCAGGAGGCAGGGCCCTGGTGTCTTTGCCATGTCCTTCCCGAGCCCAAATAGGGTCTTCGAATGGAAGCAGATTGAGAAGTACAGATGCACAGATGAAATACAAGGCCTTGGTTTGCCCACTTATCAGCGCCTCCTGGGCACCAAGCACTGCTCTGCGTGCCTCACGTGTGTTAGTTCTACCGTCCTTATAACCACTCTGTTCATACATTTTACGGATCATGAAACTGAGGCACAAAAATGACATATAACTTTCCAGGGTCACACAGCTACTGCAAGGTGAAGCCAGCGTTAAACCCACCGCCTGACTCTATCCCTTGACCGAGCCCGCAACCTCCTGTACTTGCACTAGGCCTGCTTCTGTGCCCCAGGGCTCATCTGAGCTCTGGTAGAGGAGGCGCGCACTCTCCTTAGGGTCTGACTCCTTCTGGGTAACATTCCTTGTCTCCTTTGCTGTTGGAATTGTCTATCATGCTGGGGTGTTTTGCAGTATTTCATTGAGGAAGGTGAATCTTGCCCCAGGAGAAGCGATCATCTGAACTCAGAAGTCCTCCTGGAATAATTTGCATATGAACTTGATCTTAATGACTGTGCTTATTTTGCTGACGAGAATATCAAAGCCTAGAACTGGGTACTCAACCTCCCTCAAGACGGAGAACTAGTGATGCCCTCCCAGCATGAGAACTAGTCCTTACCTGGTTTATTCCCCACCACATTTTGCCAGGTCAAGTGTCTGAGAAATCGCTGAGGTGAAATGCAGCTGTCTTTCCTAACCCACTCCCAAAGGTCCGTAAGCCCTCAGAAGCCACAGGCAAGCTCTGGTTTGAATTCATTTCACCTGCTTGCTTTCTTCTTAGCTTGGAAAATGGAAGGCAGACCCTTACTTGAGATTTTTCTCAAATTAGGCTGGGTGACAAATGTCTTTTTGAGCTCTTTTATTTGACACCCTATTAATTTTTTTAAACTCCCATCGTTTTGTTCCCGACAGACCTGTTATGTTTCAGATGTGAGACAAATGTACAATTGAGGGAAACTTCCCTAATGTGCTATGTTTGCCTCTGACTATTGAGATGACCTCAAGAAACAAAACCAAAAGTGCACACACCAGGACACCCACCTCCTTGTAATTTTATCTGGCATATTTAATTAATAGAGTCTTCTGGGTTAGATTATTATCAAAGTGCATAGTAAATTGTTGAGCGTGTGGCCTTAATGACGCTCTTGGCATCTCTTTCCTACACAGAAAGAAGTTTTGCCACTGTTGGGGAAGGCGACTTTCTGGCATAAGGTGACAGGACCTTCAGAGGTAGTCGTACTTGGGTTAGCAGCCGGGGCGGCTGCAATTTGTGTCACAAGTCCAAAGTCCCTTAGTAGACAAGCCAGACTTGAAGAGAGGAAGCCGTGTTTGCATCCCTACTAACACCAATTATGGTAAACACCAACCATTTAGATATCAGCCCTTTAATGAAAGTTCCCTGAGTTGGTTTTTAAAAGTCAGGCTCTCCTGGCAGAACCAAGTAGGAGAGAAAAGAATGGAATAATTGGAGGCTGCTGTCTCTTCACTTCCCACATAAAATTATTTGAAGAGACAGGCCAGAACTTTAAACAGGCGATACCAAGAAAAGTCGTAATTTGGATGTCTATTGTGACATGAGGGTGTTTGCTTAAAGGACTTTTTCCCCCCAACTCTCTCCCCAGACGTACTTTAACGACAATATCCTTACTCTGATCCGGACCCTGGTGACTGGAGGAGCCACGCCAGAGCTCGAGGCTCTGATTGCTGAGGAGAACGCACTTCGAGGGGGTTACAGCACCCCCCAGACGCTGGCCAATAGGGACCGCTGCCGAGTGGCCCAGTTAGCGCTGCTGGATGGGCCCTTTGCGGACTTGGGGGTGAGTTCATGGTGTAGAGGTCACCTGTGGCCACTGATTGGGAATAACTTGGGCTGAGTGCCAGCCAGTGAGGACCTAGGCACCTGTCTTTTCCGTTTTCTATGGTAAATAACTACGAGGTTATTTACCAGTTTACTGGTAGCAGGCACTGTGCTTTACATTGGTCATTCGTTTTATTCCCATGGCAATCCTTTGACATAGGTTCTATTATCAGACACTGTAAGGAAACTGAGGCTCAGAGAGACTGAGGATTGGCCCGATCAGGAATTTGCACCAGGAACCCTGGCTTCAGAGCCTGTGGGCTTACTCACTCTCCTAGGTATCTTCTACCACGAGCTAGGAGGCATGAGGGGATTCCGGCATGCTGCCAAGCCGGAGACCCCTTTTCCGCAGGGTCTTGGCATATCTCAGGGCTACTTCACCCCAAAGGCACATTCATAGCCTATGAGGAGCTTTTAAAAACACCGATGGCCATGCCCAGTTCCCAGGATTCAGAGTATTTGTATCTGGGTATGACTTGGGCCCTGGAAGTTTTGTAAACATCAACATGCTTCTTGAGTCACCGGCCAAACAAATAGCGTCTCATGGGGGTCCTTTAATGGCTCCAATTCTGGACCTGGGTCTTCGCATTTCTAAGGCTGGACCCAGTCACTCTCCCCCATGCCCTCCCTGCTGCAGAGGGGATGACCAGTGCCTCCCTTTGGGCCCCACGCACCAGATGGGTTCACGTACTGTGGCAAAAGTCTGCAGTCTTGACCCTTATTCGCAGCCCGACCCCACCTCCATGGGTGTGTTCAAGGGGTGGCGCCACAAGTCTTGGGAACAAATACATTTATTGCACAAATAATAGTGTCACCCAGGGAAAGGGTCACTTTCTCTATTTCTTCTGGAACCCCAAGGCCAACTTGCATCATATTTTGGCGTGGTTATGGGTAAGGACCTTTGTTAGACTGGGATCTATCATTGACTTACTGATACACTTTGGAAGGATAAAGACTTTAAGTAATGGTAGGATTTGGCCCCATTTGTGTTCTGTCATACGATGCCCATGCGGAAATTCCAATGACAGGAGGGACAAAGGCAGCCACTTTATTCCCAGAGAAGTCATTCTTCCAGGCCCTTCCTGTACTGACGCCCACCTAAAGCCCCCTGGCTGCATGAAGCCAGCATTCCCAAGTGAGAGGGTTTGCTTTCACATTCCCCATCAGGCCCCAGACCCTTGGAAGGTGACCATGAACTGATTAGGACTGTGAATCTCACTGATTCAGCCTGCAGCTCTCCGCCTCCCAGGGAAACACGTTCTCTTCCACCAGGGCCATCTCAGAGGTCTGTAAATTGTGCTTTTCACACAGTCCTTTCCCTGAAAGAGTCTGTCACCGTAGTACCTGGTGGGGTCTTTTCTCCTTGCAGTGATTTTAATTATCACTCGAGCAGTTTTGACAACATGGCCAGATCACAGTGATTATAGCTGAGCTGGGGCTAAACATAATCCCCATTTCGCAGAGCTGGTTTCTTCTCAGCCAAACATGCATCTGAGACCTTCAAGCTTTACACCCTCTCTTTAGGGCTCTCATTGCTACAGATGGAAAACTGGAGAGAACTGGAGGAGAGCCCCATCATTATCTGATCTCTACAAATGACCAGTCTTGGATGTAAGCTGTTAATCACAATGACGACTTCAACCTCAGTCCCTGGGGACAGACCCTCCAACTCAGGGGCCACCAAAACAAGCTTTCATAAAAAGGCTCTGTTCCCCCGGACCTCGACTTTCAGACAAATAAAATTGTTTCTCTCTGTTCTTTTCTTGTCTCCCAGGATGGTGGTTGTTATGGTGATCTGTTCTGCAAAGCTCTGAAAACATATAATATGCTTTGTTTTGGAATTTACCGGCTGAGAGACGCTCACCTCAGCACCCCCAGCCAATGCACGAAGAGGTGAGTATATTTCCACTCTGCTACCCCAACCCAAATGCAGAGACAGAAATACCCTCTCTTGTCCCCCACTATGAAGGCAGAGGTCTATGTACATGCACTCAGTCTGCCAATGACTGCCCACATTATAGCCAACACTGAGTCTGAGGTTATGGGAGGTTTTTCCTTTAATTACGCATAGCAGATGTAAAGATATTGTGGGAAGAATCAAGTTTTATAGATTAGTTCCTGAATAGGAGCGTCTCCTCCAAATTACAGCTACTGGGATTATTCTGTTGGTAACTATTAGAGAGATATTTCATATTGTTAGTGTTTAAGATAGTTGGTTCCTTTGCCATATCTTACTTAGATGCCTATATTTTTACTGAAAATATTTTTAATGGACTTTTTATTTCAAGAAAATTGTGTATTATCACCTGAAGCAGAAAAAAATAAGTTTTTGTGTGCTAGTTATATTTTTCTAATTGCATTAAAATAAATTCATAGCAACCCCAAATCAAAAGTACATTGTAGAATTACCAAAAATCAGTGTATTTGCATAACGTACCTTCAAGAAACAATGCTACAAAGATGAGTATTTCTCAGTTTTGCTTACACATTAGAATCACCAGGGGTGCTTTTTAAAAATATTCTGATTTCTCTGACTTATTTGGTCTGGATTGAAAATATGGATAATTTTTTATTGCACAGAGATTATAGTATATAGCCAGAGTTGAGACTACTTGCTGTAGACTAGTGAGTTCCCAAAGTTTAGTGAGCATGAGAATCACCTGCAAAGCTTGTCAAAACACAAATTGCTGGGCCCCATCCCCAGCTTATCTAACTCCGTAGATCTGGAGTAAAGTTGCTTAAGAATTTGCATTTTAAGTTCCCAGGTGATGCTGGTATGTCTGGCTTGAGGACCCACTTTGAGGTGTACCACTATAGAGGAAACAGTGATTTTTTTTTTTTTTTTTTTTTTTTTTTTGGTCCTGCGATGTGTGTCTGGGATGGTCAGAACATTCTAGAATGAAAGATGCGGTGCACTCCGTGAACTTCCTGCGTGCATTTGGGCTACTCAGGATCAGAATTGAACTTGATATTGAATTGAAAGGGGCATGCAGACTGTAGGAAGCACAGTTTGGTTCTCCCACCATAGGCCCTAATACAGCATCGCTGCTGGGGCTGGTGGCGGGCTTCCTGCCCTGAGCTAAAGAGAGTATGATGTAGTTTGGCTTGGAAGAGAATGTTTAAGGCCTTGGACCAGCAAGAAGCCCATCCTCCAGATGCTCTTGGAGGAACCTCTTGGTGCGGAGGGAGGGGAACTACGCGGCCAGTTATCCGTGCCCCCTTTGCTTTCCCAATGCAGGTATGTCATCACCAACCCCCCGTACGAGTTTGAGCTCGTGCCGACAGACCTGATCTTCTGCTTGATGCAGTTTGACCACAACGCCGGCCAGTCCCGGGCCAGCCTCTCCCATTCCTCCCACTCGTCCCAGTCCTCCAGCAAGAAGAGCTCCTCCGTGCACTCCATCCCGTCCACGGCAAACCGACAGAACCGACCCAAGTCCCGGGAGTCCCGAGACAAACAGAAGTACGTGCAGGAAGAGCGCCTCTGATATGTGTATCCACCTCCACCGTGTGTGAAACTGTATCTGCCACTCATTTCCCCAGTGGGTGTTTCCAACAGTAACTTTCCCCCTTTTCCCCTGTAGTCCCCCCCTTTTTTTTACACATATTTGCATATGTATGATAGTGTGCATGTGGTTGTCATTTTTATTTCACCACCATAAAACCCTTGAGCACAACAGCAAATAAGCAGAAGGACCAAAAGTTATTTATGATTCTAGGGGAAAAATACCCCAAAGGCATGCTCCAGACATAAATAGCTCACTGCAGGAAGGAGTTCGCAGAGTAGAGGCGAGCCATTGTGATCGATGTCAGTTACGCAAAGCAAGTTTAGTTAATGTAGAAGAAAAGTTTGTTCTGATTTATCAGGATTATCAGGGTGCTTCGGGTTTTGATTTTGTTGTTGTTTTCCTTCCTTCCTTTCTATTTTTTTTTTAAATACACACGCAATAATATATACATACACATTTCTTTGAAAGGAGCAACCAAAAAGCAACAAAAACATATCGATTGTTTCCACTCTCTGGGCTGATGTCTCGCGAAGCGTTTAAAAGGCTTTCGCCGTTTGTGTAGATGATTATTAAGCACCTGCTTTTATAAGAGAACATCTGAGATTTTTTTACTCACCAAGGCCTTTTTGTCCCAGAGCTCACTTCCTCTGGGAGTTCGTGTGAACATTTCTACCCTTACTGTGGAGGAAAGAATAGTATCCCATTCGTGGATGTATCAAATTCGAGTCATTTAATTTAAGTGAACAGAGGTTTGATTGCATATTAAATTGTTATTCTGTCTCCTTATGCCATATGACTAGCTATTTTTTTTTCTTTCACTTTTGACATTTGGGATGAAAAGCCATATGTATCATAAATATCAGATGTAAGTCATTAAAAACTGCCTTCCTGGGATTTTTACATCTTTTAAAAGGTGAATTACTTACCTTATGTACAGAATAAATAATGCTCAGGAAAGAGCGAGTATTTTTCCATGCATTCTCCGGGGACCTTTTTACTCCCCTTTGTTTGATTAGCTAGGGCCCCAGTGCCAGGTAGGAGCAGGGGCTGGGGCCACGGTAGAGCGCGAGGAAGATAAACCCAGCAGCAGATCATGTTTTTCTAGGAGCCGACATGCGAAATAAATCAGAAGGTTGGGGGATCGAGCCACAGTTGACTCAACAAACACAAAAGCTAGCCACCGCCCCAAACTGTTGGCACAGCGGCATGGTGCTGGCTGTCCCAAAGCAGAGAGCTGGTGGGAAAATTCCTCCTCCCCAGTTCCTTGAACATAGCCAGTTCACCCAGGCAGGCGAATGACAACAACAGCGAGCTGCTCCTTGTTGTCACGAGGTGGGGGAGAAGTGTGCAACAGTGAGCCAAACACATTTTGGTAGAAGTAATTTTTTCTTTTGTTTTCCTTCTTTCCTTCCTTTTTTGAAAGTTGGTAAGCATGAGAGGAAAGGTAGAAAAATCCCTTTTTCAATATCCAGTTGTCAGATGTTTTATGCATGCAAATCAGGCTTTAGGCAGGGCAGTTCCTAGAAATGGGCAAACTCCACCGGAACCGACTTCCGGTACGTGTGGACGAGCCCTGGCTGGTGGATACCGATTTGAAATGTCTACTTTAAAAAAAATTTCATTGAGCAGAATAGGGGTAGAGGGGAGGAGAAAAATGCCACAGCTATATCATCTCTACAAAGGTGTTTTTATGGTGAATGCTTTGAGTTTAGATTTCGGACCCCCCTCCCCCCAAGCATGATAGTTTTGGAGATTTGCTTGCTGTGTGAATTGACAAGCACTTTTACTGACAGAATGGTGAGGCTCAGTCTGAACCTCTGCCCCCATACCAAAGACAGGGCAGTGCCGTATTCAGACCAGGAACGGGGTGGGGAAAAATTGTATACATGTATATTAAAAAGCCCTATGAGTGGAAGAATTTTTTTCAAATTATTTTTGTCCCTATATATATCAATTTCTATATTATGTATAACTATCTATCTTTTTATATAGAATTATATATATATCTCTCTCTACATATATACACACACATATATATATGCATATATGTGTGTATATATATACACACACATATACCCCAGTTTGGGATCATGAAGAGCTTTTCATGCATTCTTTGCAAAGAAGGTTATAAAGTTGTGCCCATAGAACATTTATAACTATAAGAATGTGCCAGTTAAAGTGCTCAACAGGAAATATGACAGTTTAAAAGCATTGTAAAACTCACATAGCTTACTTCTCTCTCTAAAGTGCACCAAGGATGAATAGAATGGGCCGAGGTATGACAATTAATGGTTCTGCATGACCTAGCCACTGCTGGGGGTTTTCTTCCATAACGTTGTCCTTGTGAAAACTTTTGTGAAATTAAAAAAAAAAAAGGAGTTACAAATTTTATTCTGTTATTGGTTTGTTTATTTTTATTTTTATTGTTCTGTTTGTGGTTTTATTTAGTTTGTTTTGCTTTTTTTTTCCCTCCCCTTCCCCCTCCTCTTCCTTCCCTACTTCTCCTCCTTCCTCCACTTTCTAAATTGCTCAGCGCGATGAGGCTATGCGGCTGCTACTGCTAGATCCCTTAGAGTTTGTTTTGGTGTTCTTGGTTTTGGGGTTGGGTGATTTGGGGGGAACTTCTCTCCATCTGGCTTGCCTTTAAATCTGCACGTGGCCTCCCTGCCCACCTTGGTACCTTGCTCCAAGTCCAAAAGCATTTTCCCATCAAGAAACCCAGCTTCCTCCACTTCCCCCCATCACCACCACCCCAACCCAGCCCCTCATCGGTCTGACCACATCTCTGTGTTTATCTTGGCAAGACCCACTAAATCAAAGTACGATGCCAGGTGATAAACTTTGCTGGAAAACATTTTTAGTTATTCCATTTGGCAAACCTGCTTCTCGGTTCATATTTTATCCTCCTTTAAATTTAGACCAGGAGGTTTATTAGTGACAAAAGCATTGGTCTCCTTTATGTTTGATCAGTAGGACCCCAAATGAAAACTGCTCAGTTATATGTATCAACTCACAGAGCACGCCCAGTTATCTGGGGCCTCACGGCTCAGGCCCTGCATTAACTAAGTCTCTCCTGCCACCTGCCTTTCAAGCATTTGTTACATCCCAACAAGAGATTGGGCAGATAGAGAGAAGTAATTCCAAAATGCGTTTTATATACAATCTGTTAGCAGCTCTGATGAGATGATGTTGTGACAGGGATGGAGTGGGAACAGACTGTGACATGAGATGAAACTTTGGAATTTTCCCGGGACATTGGGCACACAACTGAGAGTTGACTGTAGCATTTGGCTAATGATACATTCAATGATGAAAACGTATCATTATGACCTCTATTCTATTAGCTGAAACTACTATGTTATACTTTCCCCTATAGAACCAAGAGTCTCCTCCATTGTTTTCCATGTGACTCCAAACTTCCTCATTCCCCTTTCAGGTTCTTTTAGGAGGGAAGCACACAAGATTCTCATATTACGTCTTTCCCCTTCCTGCTCCCCCTAAAAAAAGAAAAGACTAGGAATGAAATAAGAAGGAAGGAAGAGAAAGAAAGAAAGAAAGAAAGAAAGAAAGAGGAAGAGAGAAAGAAAGAGGAAGAAAGGAAGAAAAAAGAGAATGAAATAGAAAGAGAAAGAAAGAAAGAAAAAGAAAGAAAGAAAGAAAGAAAGAAAGATAGAAAGCGAAAGAATTATTTGAAGAGAAAGTACATGCATTTAAAAAGAGCAACAGCTAGAAACTCAGTTATCTGTACTGTTCCAGAAGAGAAGCAATTTGTAAGCTATTCAGTCCAATTTGCTTTAGGCTTTGAAAGGGCTGAACCTTAAGTAAATGGGTAGACCAGGAGGTGGGGTGAAGCCTTCTCAGCCTCAGCACTCGCTCAGATGGTCGTAAAATCATCAACATCCTAAGGACTACTACCCAGGGTCCTTCCTGAAGCCAGTTCAAATGGATAAAGAGAAAGCTGGACCCTTATACATAGGGTTCTGCCACAACCGGGAGAAGTTTCAAATTCTGTATGAATATTACAGGTTGTGACCCAGAACCTTAATATAAGTGCTCAGTAAATATTTTGAAATAAATTGATCTTAAATATTTTCAGACCTTTCATCATTTTATCAATTATCTTTACTCCCTTGGCTTATCCTTAAAACAAAACAAAACAAAAACAAGAATGCCTCTGGGTGCTTCCCGATGCTGCTGTGCTATTGGCACTTCCTCGAGCTGGGCTCACGGCTTCTGAGACAGGGAATAGCCGTGTTAAGTACAGTGAGACAGAGACACTGACTGTGCCTCCTGCCAGCATTGTCAAGATCTCAGATGGCCAGTAAAACCTTTGACTGGCTCTTCTCCAGCATGGGAAAAGCCTAAAGGTGTCTGCATCCCAATACAGACAATTAAATCAACCTGCCAGGTTCCTATAGCAACAGGCTCCTGGAGGATAAAGAGGAGCGTGTAGAAACTTCGGCCCGTGGAAGTCAAGACAGGGTAAAAATCAGTGGCTCAGTCAGCTTCTTCAGCCCATCCCTGCTTTGTCATAACATGATGAAGAATAAGCTGCAGGCACCTGGCACTGAACCGGTTCCCTGTCCCCCCCAGGAGATCGCACATCTGTGGTACAGGGAGGTGAGAGGGATTATCCCCAAAGGGAAGAGTGGAGAGTCTGTCCTTGGCATGTCAGCTGCACGAAGACCCCAGAAAAGGGCTGGAGCGGGCGGTTGGCTCTGCCCAGTGAATGGCAGCATTAGACTTTCAGTTTAAAGAGGCAAATAGAGTCATGGCAGACAATTGCAAACAAGTGTCAGTTTTCATAAATGGAGGCTGCTTTAGTTCTGGTACGGACGGTTGTCATGTCTATGAAATAACCACACTTCGCCCACGGAGGGGGAAGAAGGCAATATGCATGGGTGGGGTGTGCAGGGCAGAGGGCAAATGGCAGCCTGCGTCCTGGAAAGGTGAGCTGTGCAAGCACACAGTGTTACCTTTGAAGGCTGCAGCTCCTGGTTAGGGCTTACTGTTCTCAGCTGTGGTCTCTCTCCAAATGGAGCCCTTCCCTTTCCAGCCCTTTCTCTCTAAACCTCAGCTTGTGGTACAGCAGGAAGAGGGCCAATTATTCCAGATCCCTTTGCTGTATGATCATCTCTTCTTTAATGCAGTCTTCTCTGGGGAGCAGTTATATGAAAAGGCTGAATCCCACAGCACTGACAACCCACAGAGCCAGCAAAGAGGCTCTGTTTTCACAGTGAAGCCTGTTTCTCTGCTTGCAGGTACCCAGGCGATCAGGTCAGCCCAGGTCTTGGGTTCTTACCTCCCACAACCTACTCCTCCAGGCTCCTCGTGGCTTGAGGAAGTCCTAGCTCTAATCCTGGACCCTTCTATCTCAGCTATGGAAGTAGCAATGGAAGACGCAGACGGCTTGTGGGTGGGGTAGGGCACCTGTTGAGTACAAAGCCATTATTTTAAGGATACAGGTCCCGCGGCAGGGTAGCAACCCTGGACTCCTCAGAAAGTACATTGGGTCACTCCTTCCTCTCCTTTCCTTCCAAATGAAGATAACCCCAGCAAATCCTCTTCTGTCGTCTGTGTCAAAATCCCCATTCTATAGGCCAGCACCCCAATTTACAACCCTTAGATCTCCACCCCCAGTGCATTTGTAGCCACACTGGAAAGGACCACCCATCCTCACCGTAGCCCTTTAGTGCTGAGAATACTCGTGTTGATGCTAACCTCACACAGCAAGCCAACCCCTTAGTGCTTACTTAGTGCCAGACTCTTCTAAGTAACTCATTCAATCCTCACACAAGCTCAGCTGTACCTGCCATTTACATCTCTGTTTGAAGGAATCTGTAGGACGGATTTGTTCAAAGTCGTCCAGCCGGAAAGTGGCAGAGTGGCATTTAAAACTGTGAACTCTGCCCCCTGCCGTCCTGGCGGCTGCTATCACCAACAGGCGGAAGCGCTCAAGTTTACTTACCATGCATCCGCACCCGTGGTGAGCGCTTCGGCCGCACTAGCCCCTTTCATCCAGACAACAGCGTTAGGAAGATCTGGTCACGAGCCCATTTTACAGACGAGAAACCGTAACTGAGATCAATTACACAGCGACTTGATCGGAGCCATGCAACTCCCGCGGGAGACCTCCGATCCCTCTGAACTTACCCTCCTGCCCCACGCCATCTCCGCAGCCCACACCTCCCGGCCAGTCCGTGGTGGATCGCTCATGGTCCGGCTGGTCTCCGTAGGTGCCTTCTCTCGACAGCCGGTTCTTTTAGAAGCATCTCTCTGCAGTCCATGTCCGGGTTTTATCTCGTGCTACTAGCCCACTCACCAGAGACTGCCACGCCTCCTGTCCCTGATTGGGGGGGGGGGGGTCACACACTACCCCTGCCTTGATGACGTCATGCTTAGCAGCCTCCAGAGGCTTGTTGACAAATGGGGCTGTTTTCCTCTGGTTCCTAGGAGGCCCTCGCAGCCAGATCCATTGCCCTTCCCATCTTAGGGACAAAATCAAAGCTCCCGGAAATCTTTCTGGCCTGTGGAATGAGGCTTGGAGAGGAGATAAACTCGAGGATTTGCATTTGTCCTGGACCACTTCAGCACTCATTTGAATCCCTTCCCTGAGTATTCTTCCTCATGGCCAATGTTCTAGCCTCCCATTGGCACAGTTTCTTCTCTGGAAGGTGAGAGTCAATAAACCAAAGTGTCATCGTCATGCCTCAAGCACTTTCTGTTGAAGCAAATGAGTAACGATCACTAGTGTGTGTTCCTCTGATGCCTTTTGAGAGAATCTCTTCAGAAACGACCTTTGCCCCTGGATATTTTACTAGAATGCTCAGAGCATTAATATATTTCTATTTCCTCAACATCCTATCCAATCAAGTCTCCAACAACATATATATTTATATCTTACAAGGCACCCAAATTAAAAAGCCTGTTTCTCAGACATAATAAAAACCTCAACTCATCACCAGGACGTGCTCGAACACTTCTTGTGTGGAAGCTGAATGGCCAAAAACACAGGTGCTACTCCACATAGATTTTCTTCTATGGCAAGAAGTGTAGAAGGAGAGAGAGAACGAAGCTTAAATGGGGAAAGTAATGCTCTCTTTCTTACCGACAGCAGAAGGAATTGATATTCTCTCTGCCACGAAAGGTCAAAATGCCAACTTTGAATTGAACAGTAAAGACTAAATTCTGAACAATTATTCTCTGCAGCAGTTGTAAAAATTTCAGCAAATTGCAGCTGTCTTAGGTCTTTCGCCCAAAAGACCTACTCATTTCCATCAGCAGAGTTCAGTTTCCTTTCCAACCTGGCATGTCCAGCCTAGCACTAAATCCCTTTGCACCATCAGTCCCCACAGCGGCACAGCCAAAACCAAGGGCAGCTCAGGCAAACAGCACAGACGCCCGGTCCCGCTCTTCTGAAAATCATCTTTACACATAAACCATTGGAAAAAGTCATAGTTTGAAATTGTTTCAGTGGCCTGGCAATGCTTTTAAAACATAACCATCACACTCTACTCCTCTCTGAAAGGTTAGTTTAATCGTAGATCACAAAAAATTGGTCTCCACAAATTCATAATGGTTCATCTATGTCACACTCGAACTAAATGGTTTTTTAAATGGAGCCGAAATTATTTTGATGTGTACACAGTCCTGGATTTCTATACAACCTTTTTTAACCAGTCCATCAGGAACCTTGCCTCTAAAGCCTCATTAATAATTCAGATGTGCTGATGACTTTAAAAGATCTATGGAATTGAAGCTTAGGAAAAAAAAAAAAACTCTGCTTGACAAAAAGATAAATGAATGTAGAAAGAAGCTGTAGGAGTCTGGCAAGCTGTAGATCATCTCAGAACAGATTGTAACTTTATCATTCTGTCAGGGGGAATAATTTAAAGCACTTAATCAGTTAGCTTCACTGTGAGGATGTAGCATTATGAATTCCGATCGTCCAATCTGTTCAAATCAAAGTGAACTTAATTATAATAGGTGAGAGAGCCAGCGCAGGAGAAAGGGGAGTGGGGAACCATCTGAGAGACAGTCGTGTCCTGGGGGTAAACTGAGCTGCCGAACAAAGGGTCGTGAACAAGGTCTCCCCAAGGCACACCCCCGCTCCAGTGACACGGTTTACACCGAAGGCTCAGACTTGACACAGCAGGAGAGAGAGGACGCATCCAGGAGAAACATGCAGAGCCGTTGTGAGCTGATCGCAGATGCTGAATTTATAGATCATTAACCTATCAGACAGACAGACGTACAGACGTGTGTGAGCGCACACGCGCACACACACACACACACACACACTCTTCTATCGAGCCAGGTGAGCAATTTTGGTTAACATATCAGTCTGGGACCCCCGACAAGGCAGTTGTGACTTGTTCTAATAAAGAAGAGGCCATTGTCTCTAGAGCTGTGGGTGTGCCTGAAAGCTTCCCCCCTTTTTCTTTTCTTTTCCTGAGCCACTAACATGAGTCCCAAATTAGAATGTCCTATTTGCCCAGTCTCTTCATGTCTGGACACATGGCCGGTTATCCCGAAAGTTTCAATTCTAGAAAAAGGCTGGGGTGAGGCCTGTGTCCTGTAAAACAGAACTGAAATGCTGAGAGGATGCTAGGCTCTTCTCTTCCCCACTCTCCTCCCCTCACCCCTCTGAATGCTCTGACTCAGCATTCTCGCAGCCATGTCTGTATTTAGGGTGGAAATGAAATGCCAAGACTTCGTCCAGCTCCCTTGTCAACAGCTCGGGTTATTATAGTCGGTTAAGATATTGCCACTAGGAATTCTTTTCATAACTTTTTACCAACACAGAGTTTTCTTTCTTGGAATGAAAACCATCTCAAAATCATCTTCAAACTTTGGTTGCTATTCTGATTTTGAGTCTCATTGCCCAGCAAAACCTGTGGGCTTACTTTAAGACCCTCAAAACTGGCTGCAAAAAAAAAAAAAAAAAAAAAAAAAAGAGTGGTGTATTGAGCTATAATTTCAAGTATGTCTGTTACAAACAAGGCCAAGTCCAGGTTGAGAGGAGGAAATCCTGCATAAGATGTTAGATCGCTGGCTCTGTGTCAGGGACAATGTCCGTCATGTTCCGCTCAAATCCGTGAACGCACAGATCTTTCCTCAGGCACAATGTTCACGCCCCATATTTGATATATTCCACATCTCCTTCCCACCAAAGCTTTCCAGGACACTAAAGGAACCCCAGAGAACATTGCTGGAGTTCCTCCTCCAACCCCTCCTTATTCTCAGAGGTCCACCCATGGTGCCTCCAAGTCCCAAGGGTGCACTGGTCATCCCTTGCCACAAGCAGCAGAGGTGTCCCACGTTCTGGGGTTCTCCCTACACCGCACTATCTCTTAGCAACTACTCACTGTCAGCTTCTATCTATTACATTTGTGCATTTTTTTCAATGAACTTTCCAAAGGCTTTACCCTAGGACTAATTAAGCTTCTCATTTCTCCTTCTTGTTCTCTATCCGTTTTGCCCTTTAGCAGAAAAGAAATGGTTTACAGATGAACCGGATAATGCCTATCCCAGAAACATTCAAATCAAGCCCATGAGTACCCACATGGCTAACCAGATCAACCAATATAAATCCACAAGCAGCTTGATTCCACCAATCAGAGAAGTTGAAGATGAATGTTGACTCCCAGGAGACCAGAACTATTTTTTTAAAGCCTGACAAACTTCATAAATGGTGATGTGACTTTTCTTCCTCTTACATACTGAATCACTGGTGGAAATGTTAGGATAAATGAGAATTGCAAGAAAAATAAAGTAGACAGATCTTTCTCTTTGTCTGCCTTGAATATTGCTTCCATGTATTTTGGAAAAGGAAATGATTTCATTTATAAACGAACATACTAAAATAGTCATGTATAGCCTCTAGCATTTTAAATTATTTTTATTTATTAGAAAGAAAATATATTTTTCTTTTTTTTCGTTGTCAAATATCTTCCCTATATCTAAACAATGCAAAATCAACATGAGTAAGTGGCCAGACTCCTTAATGCATATTTCTCTTCTTTCTCTCTTTTCCTTTGAGGAGAATGATGGTCACCGCCACAAATAATTGTAAGGAAGGGCAATGGATTATTAAAACAATTTTAAAATGGTCCAATGATGTAAACATGTACTTCGGTAAATTCGTAGAAGGAGACAAAAGGGGGCAGGTGAATTTCCTGGATGGGTGTGTATCTTAGCTGCACTGACACCAGCTCTTAATAAATGGAAACTTATTTATTTTCTCAGTTGAAAGTCATATTTTTGTAGTTTTAGTTTTCATTCTGTATTGCTCATCCCTTTGTTCATATATTTAAAGGGAAGACCTTCTTGCAGCTTTTCTACAATTGCCAGATCAGGTTTATCCGGCCAACGAATGATGCCAGAAGGGTTGTGAGACGCCTGGGACGTAGAAGTTGAGGACCCGATGCACTCGAGATATTGCTCTGTTGTTGTGCGAATGGTGGGGACTCCTCCATGCTGTTATGCTTCCTATTTCCTATGTCCAAACCACCCACGCAAGTAGAGGAATTTCAACTCGGGAAGGTTCTGGTGGACTTTTTCCCCACGCCCCAAGTCTCAGAGCTTTTAGCCTGAAAGTTTGTAAACACCAGTGGATAGTTTCACTTAACAATGGGATGTGATCACACATTCGTTCTTTTCACTGAGTTTTTGTTTAAAAAGCCAGAAAAATTTTCACAATCAAAGAGACTACTTTTGCCCAGATTTTATTTTTTCCAGGATATCCTTTAGTTGCTGGGACAAAACACATAAACTTGCGGCAACAGTGTAAAACATAATAACGACAAAAGGAAAGCAATGAACGCACTCAATACAGACTGTTAGAAAAGGCCTTTGAAAATGACCAGCAATGAAATCAAATGTCTCAACCACTTCCAACTGTGCTCAAAGATTTTTCTAGCCATCAGACACAATTACCAAGTCTCAGAGTTCTGCCGTGGCTTGCATGCTCGGTGTCCAGTCGTCCCGGCAACTGTTTACGTTCCACACGATTGAGCAAATCTTTCAACTTCAAAATGATCAATCTTTTATACAGTCATCAGGGTCTATGGAGAAGCATGGACGTGATAGTGATTTTTCTTTCCTTAAAAATGTAAACCGTGGACACTTGAAGAAACCAAACTTACCAAAATATCCCCCCAAAGTCCCATGATATCTCTTCCATTAATTCTTTAGGCCATGACCCTGTGGTACTTAGGATATTAGTGCAAATCAGATCAGAGCCAAGCAATGAAATCACCATGGAAACATATGTCCACTAAGTACTCCAATGACCAGTGTAGGCAAAATGAGCTTCCATCCCTGTCTACACCCTGCAGAGCCCATGTAGTCGTGCTTCTGCCCTGTAGGTGCCGTCCTGAAGTGACTTGTCAGACTGTGGTTACCCTGTTGTCACATTCTATAGAAGTAGTTCTATAAAAGTATTGTGAATATAATGTACGTCCAATTGGATTGTTTAAAAACTACTTATAACCAATCACTAGTCTACACAGCAGACTAAAATGACGTCAGCAGTCTATATTCAGGCTTATGAACATTTCCTGGTTTCCAACAGAAGTAAGACGGGTCTGTGGGGGTGAATCCCTTGTTTGGATTTCACGACATTCCTGAAAGCTAGGCCTTCTTCTACGTAACGATTTTGCATTGGGGTCACCTTAGTACGTTCCCATCAATCCACGCTCTTCTTTCCTTCATGAACCCTGGTGGACTCTTCTTCACTCCTCTTCCTGATAACCATTTCTGAATTTGTCATAACTGTTTGGTGTCCTCTGGCAGGCGATGTGGCTGCCTCAATGATCTTCCCTCAGAGGAACACAGTGTCCTGTGCCTCTCGAGCCCATCTCTCCACACCAAGCCAGTCTGAAAACACAAGCGTCAACTCCGTGACATTCATGGCTAGAGATTTCAATCTAAACTCCTTTTCTTTTCGTTTCTTTTCTTTGCTTTCCATTCCAATATTGCTGAAAGAAAACTTTTTTTTCTTTTGACCAAAATGGCTAAAATGGTTTCCTAGAGCAAAGGGCTGCCCCCAAAGCTAATTGGCAGGAATCTAGTTTCTTCTGCAGTAGAGCAGCGAGCTCGTGTTGTTTTGCTTTTGATAACGAATTCAGTAACAATTCAATAATAAATTGCCTGAGACAAAATAAAAAAGGAGCTTTTTTTTTTTTTTGAGGAAGTATGCAAAATGCCTGCTTGGTGGCTCCTTTGGCAAAAGCTGGTGCCTGGTAGGTTCAAAGTGACACGAGAACAGAAACAAGATTGTAAGACCACTGAAGGGCTCAAGGCAATGCTAGAACTTCCTCATTAGTTTCTGTGTGTTGATCTCTGTGGCTGGGAAGAGGTCGTCTTTCCACCCACTGTGACAGACCCGTCCCCACTTTTCGGACTAAACTAAGCATAGACCCATGATGATCATCATTGGAACTGTCTGTCTTGTGAGACTATGGTTTCCCATCGCAGTTTAGGGTTCCAGAAAAGTCCTTACCCAAACTAAAGACTCGTGGGTGCTTTGGGAATTAAAGACTCATCAAGAGACTATTTAGAAAGCAGAAAGCACCCGTTTACAAAGACATCATCACCACCCATCATCTTTCTTATTAAGAAAACTTTTACTTTCATTTAAGCAATTTTATATTTCAAAATATCACCTTGAACCAATATAAAAGACTTTAAATAGAAGTGGTGGTGACTGAGGCATGTTGGGGAACAACCAGAGCTCCTTCCTTTCAAAGGTTGGGGCATTTTATGATGTATTTTGCACAAAACTTAATTAAAGACTTTAAATAACAGGGGATTAGAACTATTTGGTTAGAGTTGGAAAAGGGGGAAACTGAGATAGCATAAGAAAATTGGGAATTATTTTCATGTTGAAAGGTGAAAGAGTGCAACTTCCTTACTTGTGGTTTAATATGAGTGTTCAGAAGTTACATCTGCAAATAACTAGCAATGTACTTTGAGAATGTTCGTGAAACCCTTGGAGTCCCAGGGACCTCATTTGTAAATAAGAGTGATTCACCTAAATGGCCCTAAGGTGCCTTTCAGATCTGGGAGGACATGAGCTAGGTGAGGAGTGGGAGTGTGGGAATAGCCCTGGGAGACAATCTTGTCCTGCGCTGGAATGATGGTCTTCTTGCTACAGCACCCAAGCGATACTCCTGAGAGTGGCGTGCGATTTCTGCTCTGGACATGTGAAAGCTAAGTTCACGCCTCTGTTCCACACTTTGGAGTCTTCTTAGGTTCAAAATGCAATTTCAAAATTCAGGTTCTCCTCGGTCACATTGGGTCAGATTTTTCTGGGTGTTCCTAGAGTTTTCTTCTTCATCTCAGCCCTGCCTGCCCCTTTTCTTGGCTCCAAGCTCAGTTCCAGTCAATCCCTTCATCTCTAACCCATATCTCCACTTTTCAGCATGTAGTTGGAGTCTGATGACCCCTAGATTCCTGCGATTTTTCCTCATTTTTATTTCTGCAGGTGGATCTGGGCTTTAGGAACCAAGCAACCCACCTTACTTCTCACTTCGTTTCTTGTCTTGTTTATTTGATTTCTTTTCTTCCATTAGTACACTCTCTTTTTCTTACTTACATTCATAAGTCTAATTTTCATCTATCATTCTTCATTTTCAATGAGAACCAATTGATTTGATCATGAGCTTACTCATAGGAGACCAAACAGATCCATTCAACTTGGACATAACTTTCTATTGCTGAACCTGTCCATTTTCTCTTCTGTCCCTGTAGTCTGTCTATTCTCTATTCTGTTTCTCTTTGTGGCTTTTGGAATGGTGGTGAAATCACTGCGGTCCTTCAGAGGAACTTTACTATTTAGGGCTTGACTTATCTTCTTTAAAAAGCAATGGAACTGAGACTTCACATATAACTCATCCGGCAAATTCCCTTTCTGCCCCTACTTACCCCATGTTTCCAAAGCGCATTTATTTTTCTATCCAGCAGAGATGATTTGGCACTTAAGTCCCATGATCATATAAAGTGGTGATATGGCCCTTTGGAATTATTAGTGAGAGAGTAGTAATTAGAAATGATTTCCAGGCAGTTTGTACGAGCGTGGCGATATTGGTTTTTTAAGTGAAGTCTGCTCTGGTTGGTTGTTGCCCATGCAATACCAGTTGTTCGTATTTTAAAAATTGCCATAAAATAAGACAGTTCAGAGTATACTTTTATCCTTAATTTTATTTCCCAAGGAACTACAAGCCTAATTTGCCAGTGATCTGGCAAGCTTGTTGGGAACATGTACAGAGGGAAAGGAGCCCGTGTGCCCCTAAGCGGCAACCCTTTAGCTGAACACCAGTCAGAGGCTGTGTTATACCACAGCCTCATGTGGTTAGACTGGGGGAGGAATGTGAAGTTAGACTATCTGCACCAGGCTTTCCTTTTTTGCCTCATTTTTTGAAAAGGGGCCCAAGGCTTAAGTATCTAAAGACAGGCCAAACCAGGACATGCATGTAGGAACTAGGAAGAAAGAACAAAAACAAAATGATATAAACAGGAGTTTCAAGCACCATCAGCCAAGTGCAGGTATGTGGTATCGAGAGTTAGTGCTTTGGGTGGAAAGGGAGGAGAGGTTGCATTGAAATATATGGGTTGAGAAGAATACGGTGTGATATAGCGCTTGATGGGTTTTGGAGGTATTTCAATGGGAAATAGATGGCTGGAGAAATTCAGAGAATGAAGGTTTTCTAGAAGAGGCAACTTAATGGGCCATGGCTCATTGGTGGGAATGTGATTTCAATACATAGGCCATTTTGTCTCTGGTGACATGATCTTGTAGGGGAGCTGAAGAAATCTAAGATGAGACCTTAGGAAATAGTCTGAAGGGGCAAG